>NC_136001.1:2862500-3557500 GCF_048128805.1 Centroberyx gerrardi | reverse complement strand
GGCTTTCTTTCTCCTACACATGTAAGTGAAATACCAATAAGGGTATCAAACTGTGTTACCAAAGCTTTTAAATATTTTATTAGGACCAGTGTGCGTTATATCTGCGGTTATGTGTAATGGCATAATTTATTTATGTAGTCAGCTACCTGTACAGGCACTAAGCTATGTAAACTAACCTAGCAAATTAGCTTCACTTGTCAGTACAAAGCCAGCTGGCAACAGAGAGTGGGGGTACAGAAGGGAAAGAAACTATCATAGCGACTTGCAGACCATGGCGTTCCTCCTGTCCACTGTGTGTGTGGGTTGTAATCACGTTGTTTAGTTTGCATTTGCCGTCTGGTTCCAACATCCTATGTCGGTTCATGTGTCCTGCCTTCTGCCAGCTTGATCGGCCGTAATGGCCACATTTACTACAACTCCATACTCCGATTATATTAGATTTGTGTTTAGTCTAGTTCGTTAGTGGTAGAATTTTCCATTAGCTGCAGCTCATAGCATCAGAATAGTAAATGTTGGATAGGCTATGTTCACAGCGATACCCCAAACATCTGTTAACTCGAATTGTCATAATAGCAAACTACTTCATAGTACAATGCTGTGATTAGGAATAATATAGGAACTAATGCTTGAGCTACAGGTATATGCAACACTTCTTTGTTTACTCCAGCTGTATGGAGCGGGGTATCGCAAACGCCGCTAAGAGGTTGCAAAGACGTTTGCGACAGTCTCTTTTTTTGGTACTACCACTAGGAGTCGCCAAAATCAACAATATTCAAATCCTACACATAGGGGGTTTAACCTTAGCTTTGTTCTATCACATTAGTGCTTTGAGCTAAATAGTAGTTTGCCAAATGTAGCCCCAGCTGAGTCTGTGCAGTAATGCTACAGTGGCTAGTGTCAGCTAAATACATAGGCTACTGTTACAACTTCAGTGTTTCAGCTTCTACTGTAATAGTTATCATGTATGTGCCTTTGCAAATTCAAGAAGAATGTAAGTGGAATCATAACTAACTCTGGTGTGCATGTGTATGTGAGTGAGTGAGTGTGAGTGAGTGCGTCCATCATCTGTCCTCCCTCAGCCACAGACTTGCCACATGCTTCACCAGGAGGAAACATCTACCCCACAAAAAGTTTCAGTCCGCCCTATAACTCCCTACATTTCAACCATTGGCCCATTCTTACAGCGCAAAGATTTTACATAGTAACCACAATTAAAACTGTGTTGACTGTGGACAACTTCTCTGATGCCCTCACTGCCCTTGCTTTCTCATACTTCATTTTGTGGTAGCAGTATCCCAAAATGTGCAACTGCTTTAAATGTATAATAAATGTATAATAATACAGATAACATAAACATCCTGGAATCCCTGAAAGTCAGCTATTACCATAGTGGTGTTTGCAGTCCATGAAAGCATCAAAACACCTAAGTGGTGTTTGGATTCCATGAAAGTCAGCTATTGGAGTCCATGAAAGTCAACTATTGAAACACCATAGTGGTGTTTACAGTCCATGAAAGTAAGGTATCAAAACATTTAAGTGGTGTTTGGAGCTGCAGAAAATTTTACAGACGTCGAAACACTGTGCAGTGTTTCGAATCTCTATAATCAGGGGTGTCTCCAATTCTCGAAAAAAACAAATTTGAATCTGTGAAATGTGTTTCAGATCACTTATCTCATTGGTTTATCCATGTTCCATATCAGGTTTGAAAACTCTGTGACCTGAGTGCCTCAAAGCACCATTTTCGGATCTCAAAACAGTCACGAGGGGGGTTTGTAACACTCAATGTTGTCTTGAAACGGCAGTGTAAACGGGGCTTTAACTCCACTATAACAGTGGCAGCAGAGTTATCACCACTTTTTGAGTTTCAAAACACTTTCTTCTAACAGTGTACAGAGTTCCCTATGTTTGGAATCAACTTCCTAATCTGATTAGTGAAGATAATTCTTTGGAAATCTTCAAATCCAAACTCAAACCTATCTGTTTTCACTGTCATATGGCCAACTCTAGCCCTGTATGAACTGACCGTTGGGAACCCAGTCTAGGGCAGCGTCTTGGTCTGTTTGCATCACTGCACTCACTGTCTGTCTGCTGTCTGTATGAGTGTGTATGTGGCTGAATATGTCTACTTCTAGTGTGTGGGTCGTGTTTAGTATGATTTTGTGTGTGGCTGTCTGTCTTTCCTCCTTTCAGACACATGCAGTGATTTTACCCGGCAGTGGATGTGGGTGCTGGCCCATGCTGGCTGGAGTCCCAGCTTACTGCACCATCATGTTTCTCTTTGTCATATTTAATTTCTTATCTCATTGTCATTGTCCATGATATTGTCCATTTTATTGTTTTGTCCTGGCACCTATTGCACACTGAGCTGTCTTGGTGGAGGATCCCTCTTTGAATTTTCTTTTTTTCGATAATAAGGTTTTCTTGGGAATTTTCCTTGTATTCACAGATGGTCTAAGGTTGGTGGTGCCGGCTAGGCTAGGTAGGTTAGGTAGGCCTGTTATATCTTTTCAACATGCTGTTTTGTGTCCTGTGCTTTGTTTTGTTTCCTTGTTATTTACTGCACTGCAACTGGATGGATGGCCTTGAGTTGTATAGGATATATTTCAAAAACAGATGCTAAACAGATGAACAGATGAAACAGACATGCAAGAAAGTTGTCAAGGAAACAAGGACGGAAGAAATAGGCATGCTTAAACTGCAAGGACACACCCAATGAAAAAAAAAAAGTCATTACATTCATCTTAAATGTGACCACAGCAAGCTGAAACAGCACAAGGTCTCCTTTGCAACCACCAAAGGAAGTGTATTAACTGATAGATGTAAGGTCACAAGCTAAATTGGAAACGCTTCGGTAGCCATGATGATATTGGCACTGTTGGAAACCACAGGGGAGCCGTAATGCAAGGTTAATTCTGCAAAAGCACCTCCATATTCCCACACATGATGTGTATGCTGTTTTAAAGATGAGGAGAGCCTCGGATGATTTGTGACCAAAGAGAGATTAATCTCCAGCACTGATTGACTCAGTCAAGTGGAGACTTTCGCAAAGGTTGATCTCCAAATCCCGTGCCCTGTTTACCATTGCCTGTGGCCAAAGGTTTGGTTTTGAAAGTAGAATATTGCTCCCGAATATTGCTCTGTGTGTGTTTGTGTGTGTGTGTGTGTGTGTGTGTGTTGTGATGAGGGGCTGTTCCCAGTGTGCTCATTGACTGCAGCCTGAGATGAAATGCTGACTGGCATCCATAACTCAAGCAGCAGGCGACAATTCATTCCTCCCTCCCCCTCTCCTGTCATCTCTCTCTGGTCTTGTACTTCTCTCCTTACCTCATCCCTTCTTTCCTCTTTTCCACTTCCTTTTCCTCTCTCTTGTTGTCCTATCAAAGATTTATATTGAAACACTACATACAGCCCTGTATTCATATCAACATGGGTAGTAATATCAGGAATTTGATCCACTGAATGAGAACTAAAGATGACATTTCACATTTGTTTGCTGTTGTTATTCACACATACCTACTGTATGTACAAATTTGCCATGGTGAATGTCAGGTTAGGATATGGCCACAGATTCATGACAGATGTGATATTGTCACCAATAAGCTAAGCTACTGGGGAAGGCAGAAGGAAGGCTGCTGCTCCTATTTCTCCCTCTCCCCATTCCACAACAGACCTAGTTCAACTGTCAGTTATCAAGAGTGTTTTCTTTTGTCTGTCTAGAGTGCTAGATAGATGCAGAATTTTCTACTTTTGTATATTTGGTGCACTGTTGCTATTGGCTGCTCAAAAAGTTCACCAGATGGTTCACCAGATGATGTCAAATGCTAATTTGCCTATGAATATATTTTCTGTACTAATCTTGCTACACTGTGTATGACACTGTGATCAGTTGACCTCTTTGGATTGGATAAACAAGTAGCGCTATGTACGTGTATCGGCATCAGACATACCGTATTTCCTCTAATAGTGGCCGGTAGTCAATTAAAAGCCGGGTCTCCGATAATGGCCGGGGCCGTGGTCGACACTAACAAATAAAGGCCGGCCTCAAATACAGGCCGGGGAAAAAAACAAAGGAAACAAGACTAGGTCAAAACCTAGTATATGGCTGGACCGTGTCCGTCTCCCCTCTCCGCCGCTGTCCTCCTGCCACTGTCCCCGATAGGTACGGGCCTATGGCCCGTACCTATCGGGGACACCCACGCCGAAATCTCGGCCGGATCACCGGGAACAAATCGGCGCCCAGCTATCGGCACTGGCCGGAACCGTGTCCCCGGGAAACTCGAAGCGTCGGCAGTAAGCCCTCGGCGCACCGAAACCTCCATGCCGCCGACAGAACAGAAGGCTGTCAGGTGGACTGAGCTCGCGCATCGAAATAAACGGCGATATGATATAATTGTATAGATTCTACTTTAGCTTCAGTTAGCTTCAGCTTACATGCAAACAACGGTGGATACCGGTAAACTCCTGGCGCCTGTTATACATGTAACTGTAGTTTGTAGTAACGTCCAAGTGCCACAAGATGGCTCGGCCGGCGGAAGTCTCTGGAGCATGCCGTCGTCGATTACCGTAATTATCGTAATGCATTGCAGTAACAAAAAAACGGCTACCTAACATACCCCAACAGAAGCAGATCAGAAAATCAAACTTCATACTAAAATATGAGCAAATATACTTATCAAACAGAGGGAATTAGGAATAAAGGCCTGTCTCTAATATAAGCCTGCTTCCAATAAAGGCCTGGTACCCTCGGCAGTTGAGGTAAATAAAGGCCCGGGCCAATATTAGAGGAAATACGGTACTCATTTGTCTTTGAGATAAAACATCATTTATCCCAATGATCCACGTAGTTAGATTTGTCTATGGTCACTTTTGAGAAATAAAGCCACCATGGGGATCTGAAAAGTTGCTAAATCTAGCGTCAAAGACACCAAGTTGGTAACAGTGGTCTGGTGGTTCCACTGTGCCAGGCAACATCAACTTCAAACCCAGAAAGGATTACATTCCAACATACTATATCTATTTTAAGAAAAAATGTTACCTCAACTCCATGATTTAATAGTTCAAAAACACAAATGATCCAATCCTCAAAAATATTAGTATTTAGTTAGCAAAGGGTTTTAGATCACTAAGAGCTTCAATGGGGGAGACAACTCTATTAGTCCCTGGTTCAAATGGGATGTACCAGTCGTAATCCACAAGATTCCTGTCTTTTTATGTCCCTCCCCCATGGTACATGGTGTACAGGACATTATGTCGTCATGGTGGCTTCTGTGTGTCTGTCTGTCTGTGTAGATAGATAGATAACTTTAAATTAATTTGCCACTATGCACCAAACATTTGGTGTATCCACATATACAATAAAAACAGTCATTCCAATGATGCAACAAGACACAAATAAGGTAATCATACATGATTATCAGCAGTAAAATGCACTCACCTGTTGCATAACATTAAGAGTCCTGTTAATTTATTACAATCACCTGTTATTTTCCTACCAAGATGGCCGTGTGGTGATGTAACAGAATACTGAATACCAGTCAAAATGTAACATTTCACCTCTGATTTCAGAGCTCTTACTAAACACCAAGGGTGGAAGTAAGTAATTCAATTTACTCACATTACTGTAAAAAGTAGCTTTTTTGTTTAGTTGTAGTTTTTTGAGTATTTTTTAAAGTCAGTAATTTTACTCTTACAAATATTCACTACATTTTAAATCACATCCATTACAGAGTACAGTGGTCAGTCAGCAAAGAAGAGTAATGTGGCTTTACTTTGTTTCAAAGTAAAGTTTTCAATTTAAAGAATCTAGTTTGAACTCTATACTCTTTGCCTTTGTAGAATCACATGGAAAAGATCTCATCTAACAATGCTCTTTTCTAAAAAGTAACTCAGTTACTTTTGCTCTGAGTACATTTAAATGAGCTACTTTTTACTTTTACTTATGTAGATTTTTACACCAGTACTTTTACTTCTACTTAAGTAAAATATTACAAAAGTAACAATACTTCTACTTGAGCACGACATGCTAGTACTATTTCCATTACTCCAAGTACTTCAAATCTAACTCCAGTCAATCCTTATGGAGCTAGATTGTGCCTGTTTGCTCCACACAAACATCTCTTTTTTTAAGGCTCATAATAAAAACACCTTTTTTTTTTTTTTTTTTTTTTTTTACATTAAAGCCCTTAGAAAATGTATGGCTCCCTCCCTCCAGCATCCCAGATGACTCTTCTGTTTTTTTTCTGTGAGATCAAACTATCTCTTCAGGTGGTTTCGGTTAATGCTAACTGAAAGCTGCTGACTCGACTGTTACATGGATCAGGGTACGGCTTTCCCATGGTTTCACTTGGTTTGTGTGTGTGGGTGTGCGTAAGTGCATGCATGTAAATGTTTACACAAAATTAACCCAATGTATTTGTTCCCACCACAATGCACACACATGATGGGGGTGGCGGACGTGCATTTGTTTTGTCCTTTTTGTTCAGGTAGTCTCACTGAGATCAATATCTACTTTTAAGTAGATATAATTGGCTCCAATTGTAAGCTTCAAAAACAGCTCACAAAGACATAGTTTCAATTTTAATTAAAGCTGCAAGCAGCGATGATCGGGCCTTCGCACTTCGCGCACGTCGGGGTGTGCCGCAGCCGCGGCATCGTTACTGGACACCGACCGGTCAACGTGGCTCTGAATTGTCATTATAAAACATGTCATTTCCTTTTGCCAGTAGGTGGCGCTATGACTATGATTGAAAATTGGCCTGTAGATGTGTTCAGGCCGGGAGTCTCATCAAACATGTGAAGTTTGGGGCAGATGTGACCATGTACAGTGGAGTTACAAAGCACTTCCTGTGTTGCCAGTAGGTGGCGCTATGACTATAACTGAAAATTGGCCTGTGGATGTGTTCAGGCTGGGACTCTCATCAAACATGTGAAGTTTGGGGCAGATGTGACCATGTACAGTGGAGTTACAAAGCACTTCCTGTGTTGCCAGTAGGTGGCGCTATGACTATAACTGAATATTGGCCTGTGGATGTGTTCAGGCTGGGACTCTCATCAAACATGTGAAGTTTGGGGCAGATTTGATCATGTAGAGTCGAGTTACAAAGCACTTCCTGTTTTGCCAGTAGGTGGCGCTATGACTATAACTGAATATTGCCATGTCGATGTCTTGAGGCCATGACACTTAGCAAACATGTGAAGTTTGGGGCAGATTTGACCATGTACAGTGGAGTTACATAGCACTTCCTGTTTCGTGGCGAAACATGGAAATTGAGGCCTAGCCATGCCCACGCCGTTGGACTAAAACTCAAGCTTTTAATAACTTTTCATCGTCAAGGTGTTTTATGTACGCTGTGCAATTTCGAGGTGGATCTGATTAACCTCCTAGGAGGAGTTCGTTAAAGTATGACCCCTGTAAATGGCCAAAAATGCCACAATCAATTCAAAATGGCTGACTTCCTGTTGGGTTTAGGTCATGGCACCCATTGACCTTTTTTTTTAAGTCTGGACATGATACATGTGCCTATCAAATTTCGTACATGTAGGTGAAACGTAGCGCGAGGGGTATTTAGTTGAAATTTTGTAGGGGGCGCTATTGAGCCATTTTGCCACACCCATGCGCAAGACCCATAAAATATAAAATTTTTCACCACTTCTGACGCCTGGGCAATATTTGGTGAGTTTTGGAGCAGCTTTAGCCCCTCAAAAATGCGATTCATTCGGCAGAAAAATAATAATAATTCCTTGCATTACAATAGGTCCTCGCACCAGACGGTGCTCGGGCCCTAAAAATCGCTAACTGTTACCATGAAAAGTCAGGCAATTGTAGTTATTAACAAATCAGTAAGAGTACTGACTTGGATAACTTCGAGCCAACATTCATAATATCCAGCTCTCACTCGGTCATGAATGCCCGCTTCAAGCCCTGGAAACCGGTATCTTCCTGCCCAGTCCATCACCAGTGTAAATGGTTCATTAGACCCAGGGACGCAGAGCCATAAACGCCAAACATAACTGTATTACCATTTGTTGCTATAAATGGTTTTATTTTGTGACTATGAGGGTTCCTGACTGAACTAATCTGGTAGCATCTTTACTGGATTTAAAAGCCAGTAGAGATGTGAGGTGCAAATAGAGCCTTATAGATAAAAAATAATGCATTGCGTTTTCCTTCATAAAACATAGACACACACACGCACACTTAGAGAAACTAAAAAGTCTGTTAGAAAGCTACTTGCCATCAAAACAGACGCGTGCACAGGCAAATCCACAAGCAAATCCACAAGCTGAATGATTTCTGTTGTCTGTCGGACAGAACAGCAGCGAGTGTTTTGCTCTCCAGGGTGCTGTACCCTCACAAGAGAATGAATCAATATGGATTATGTGTGCTGAGGCATGACACATGGCCAGCATACACACACATAAACACACAGACACACACACACACACACACCACTAATACAAATTGTTGCCCAAGCAGGCGTTGGGGATCTTTGATTGCATGACTGCGTGGTCTAACAAGGGAACCTGTGTGTGTGTGTGTGTGTGTGTGTGTGTGTGTGTGTGTGTTGGGTGAGCGTGTGTGAGATGGGGGAGTAGCGGGAGGAGGGTGAGGCTTAAAAGTGACTGCGGCACTTTGCCACAGCTAGATGCCGCAATGGACACATAAATAAGCACTGCACCATTTTCTCTCTCTCTCTCTCTCTTTCTTTCTCTCTCCATCACTCTCTCTCTCTCTCCATCTCTCTCTCTTACACAGTGAGTTAAATCTTACTCAACTGATATCCAAACCTACTAGGCCATATATTAAAGATCCTTCAAAATCTACAGTGATTGAGTTACAGGCCCAGATCTACTAACATGTCGCAATTCCAGGCACAGCGCAAAAGCAATTGCAGGTGAAATTGGTACCGCCAGCGCAAGGTATTTACTGAAGTAGGGCACGCAAATGAGCAGAGACGCAGATAATTAATTAGGATTGCGACTGCACTAATATAAGGGCCAAGCAATGCACACAATAACCCATTAGCGGCAAAGTAATGACGGCCAAAAGAAGCGCAAATGTCTCTCCAGTGGAGCTGGAAGTGTTGGTGGCCCCAAAGAGCTGCAGAGAAGAGATGTTTTACCAGCGCGTAAAAAGTCACTCTGGAACGACGTAATAAAGTGAATGCAGTTGGGCACCACAAGCGCAATTTAGTGGACGTAAAATGACCGAAACGCAGGTGCCAGTGGGAGGGATGGAGACCTGGTGAAGGTACGGTTACATATAGCTGAAGAAGCCGCACACACCTCTCCACTGTGGTGACAGTTATTACGCACACATGTTTTAGCTGCATTGTTTTCATCAAGGCAATGTCACGGAGACATTGGCTCACCTGCAACTTTTCCTTTATGTATATTTAGGTAATCGTTTGCATATTGAGTGTGCATTCTGCTACTCTGCCAATGAGGACTAAATTGTACATTTTTAAGTCAGCATACTCGTTTAAACCCTGCAGTCTAATGACTGCATGTTATGCTGTGTAGATTGCTGTGTAGACAGATTGACTGTGTCACTTTGATCTTAGAGCCGGTTCCAGAGACAGTTTCAGCAGAGCTATCCTATGCGCAAAATGATAAGAAATAAATCCCTCCCTTTATTTTGCGCCTCAGCCATGGAACACCCACAAATGCATATGCAATTAGACCAAACCGCAAAAAACGGCGCACACAGATCAACCCATGATTTCAGGCGCAAATGCCCTGTGTGCTGGCTTAGTAGATCAGAAAACAAGGTTTTAGCACCCGCAATGCGATTTGCACTGGCGCAAACCTTTAGTAGATCCGGGCCGTAGTATCTAATACACCTCAAAAATACTTACTTTGTGAAGGACATTAGTGATCACTGCCCAATTGCATGTATTAGAAATACTACAATTCTAAAAAATAAGGAACATGGTTTTCTACGTGACTTGAATTATACTGACATAAGAAGAAGCAGGGGCCAGTTGCATAAAGCTAGTTGCATACCTGCTTCTGACCTGGCTAAACTCTAATGTTTTCAATTCTATTGTTGATAAACATGCTTGGTATAAGAACTTCAGAATCAAAACTAGATCTAACCTATGGTTTTCTCCAGAACTCTCTGTTGCTATTCATATCAGAGACAAAGCATGGTCCAGGGCTAAAACTACCGGCTCTCAGGTTGACTGGCAGAGCTTTAGACAAGTGAGAAGCCGCTGCATTAGCCTAATAAGAAAAGCAAAGTCTGACTATTACATGACCTCTCTTTCAAACTGCAATACAAATGCGTCTCGTTTTTGGAATCATTAGTGAATTCACAATTAAGAGCCTTTTTGGACAGGAATAGCATTTTACAATCATAGCATTTTACAATCATAGCAATCAGTGTTTAGACCAGGTCATAGCACAGTAACAACTGCAACTTTAGTCATAGGCGATATTGTCAACTGGATAAAAAAACACATTCTGTTGCACTCTTTGTTGATTTATCAAAGGCATTTGACACCGTAGATCATAACATTTTATTGTATAAGTTGTCTTCGTTGATGTTTGTGTAATGCATTGTATTTTGCTCATTTATAAGGCTCTACTAGGGAAATTACCCTCTCTTCTTTAATCACGTTCCAGTAACTATGGAACCAGGTCTCAGGATTATTTAATTTTAGATATTCCATATGTAAATAGAGAGCTTGGCAAAAATGGTTTTCAATGCTATGCACCTTACAAATGGAATGGTTTGCAAGTCTTTAAAATTAGAATCCCTTGTTTCTTTAGAAAAATTGTAATCCTCAAATTGTAATTTTCTTAACATTGACTGTAACTGTTTCCACTGATTTGTCTCTGTCTGCTGATTGTCTGCTGTGGGTCAATGTGTGAATGAACTTCTTTGTCTTTTTTTTTATAACTGTGTTGTTGTTAGCGGTCTCTCTTGAAAAAGAGATCTTGATCTCAATGATTTCACATACACACACCCCTCAGTAATTTCAACATATGGGAAAGGCTTGCTGAAGAATGTATATTCTCAGAGAGAGAGAGAGAGAGAGAGAGAGATGCTATCCAAAAATATTGGTCTCCTTATCAGCCTTCCAAAACACAGTTACTGTTACTTTGCCCTCCCCTCTGGTGTGTGTTGGGTATTTGGGAGGAGGTTGAATAGTGTTACATCCATTTAACCTTTCATGTGGAAAGGATAGGACTAGCCCCGTGCCCTCCACTCCTTGGTGGTGAACAAATGGAAGTACTTGCTGATAAAAACTTAATTTCTCGCTCCGAAGCTTCACTTAATTAATTAATCAAATTAAGACGGATATGTGTTTGTCTGCTTAGGTACCTATGTGCCTACAGTATGTGACTGTGTGTGACAGTATGCATGTGTGTGTGTGTGTGTGTGTGTGTGTTCAATCAATCTTTTTATCTTTGCATTATTTGACTGTCCATGATCATCTTTTACTCACACTATCCTACCAAAGCTTTTTAATTCTGATTTTTTCCTCATATTTGTGTTTCTCATATTCTGCCACCAATATTGATTTTGTTCAAATTCCAGATTCCACTGCCTAGTCATTGCTGCGTAACTCTTATTGAATTCCTCGTAATGTTGCCCATATATCACTGCCTTTAGTTTGCACATTTTACTTATTACAGACATGTTGCATCATGCATACGGTGTGGTGGGTTGCAGATGTGCACACACACGTGCACACACACACACACACACACACACACACACACACACACACACACACACACACACAAGCACCTTTCAGCACAATTTGCAGATTTTGCTTTGTCCCTACCGGCATTCAAACTGCCCATTCCCTGATTTATCCCAGATAAGCACTGTGCTGTGTTGTTTTTTATTTTGTCTTGATCTTTGGTGCTCAGCGCAATGAGTGAGTGAGTTTCTGTAGGTGGCGCTCTTTTCTTTGTCTGTTCAGCCATGGTGGCTATCACTGCTCCTACCAATGACATAGTCCCTTTTCTGTTTATTCCAAACAAACCGGAAATGTAAACCGCATCACTTCGTATACCTCACAGCAAATGTGAAAACTTTCATGAACGTTGTATAGGTTGAACCACTGTACTAGTGTAGTAGTATTTATGGCGACATCCTTCCAAAAGACCATTTTCAGCTTCCTTTTCCTTGGAAAACTCATAAAGCAGTAAAAAAGCCTCCATACCCCATACTAGAACTTTCAACGAATGTAGCAGCACAAAGCACTTTAGGAGTTTATCATATTATGTATGTTTGAATGTATAAATGTGATAACTGTTGCTGTTCTTATTTTATATATTTTATTTACTTATGTGTGTGTGTGTTTTTTTATTTTTTTTGTCTGTTCTTAAGAGCTGCACTGAGGCAAATTCCTATCAACTGTGTTGACGTGGCAATAAAGTATTGAAATTGAAATGTGAAATGTTCACATCATTTCCCTATGGAAACATAAAGCTATTCTACCATTTATCTAACATTCACCAAATAGTAATTATTTTATATCTGATATCCTGAAAGGACCCTCTTCTCTCAAACATGTACACACACACATGCATGTGCACGTGAGCATTAGTACAGACAAACACACACACACACACACACACACACACACACACACACACACGCTGTATGTGGCAGGTAAAACACCATCCTTACAAAGAAAATCCAATCTTTGGGTGGTTTCTCCACAGTTGTGGTCTGCTTGGACCAGGAATTCCAACGACTGGAAATGTTCAATTGGTTCTTTCAGCAGCCATTGATGTCCATTCACAGAGGGAGAAAAATACACGGGGAGAGAATAGAGGAGGAATGGAGTGGGGGGTGGGGGTTGCTGCCTGGTTATAAATTCTAACTTTATGGCCTGTCCATGGACCACTAAAGCACACTGGGCCATGATATCATTCAGTAGGTCAGAGAAAGAGAGAGAGAATAAGGGAGCGAGGGAGAGGGAAATAGGGCAGGAGGGAGGGAGCAAGGATGAGGGGGGAGATAAGAGAGAGCTGGAAATGAAAGAGGGGAGGAGCAGCAGAGGAGAAAGTCAAACAGAAGGAATAGGAGGGTGAGCAGGAGGAAGAAGAGGAGGAGGAGGGTGAGGAAGAGTGGAGCTTTGTGGTAATATCCTTGTTTTATTCTGTCCCCTCAGCCTTGATATGTTGTCCCTTGCAGCTCTGTTTGTGTGTGTGTGTGTGTGTGTGTGTATGTATGAGTGTGGATGAGGAGGAGGAAGAATGTGAGGAGGAGGAGTAGTGGAACTCTTTGGCAATATCCTTGTCTTTTTCTGTCCCCTAAGCCTTGATTTGTTGTCCCTTTCAGCTGTGTGCGTGTATTTGTGTGTGTGTGTGTGTGTGTATGTATGTATTTGTGTGTGTTTGTGAGTGTGTGTGATATATCACTGCACCATTTATGTCACTTGCCGGATGCATAGTGAATATATCTAGACGTCTTTGTGTGTGCAAGATTTAGGGCTCTATTTTCGTGAATCCAGGCACAAGCGTACTTTTGGACCCCAAATTGGACTGCACCACCCTATTTTTATCGACACTCCCCTGTAGTGCTTGTGTCGTGTCACGAAATTACCAAACGAAATTACCACATAGTTGGCGCAGAGATACTGGGCTTGATCTGCACCGGCTTGAAAATAGATCCCTTACAAGATGTTAAGAATTATAAGGATGTAGATTAGATTGGATGGGTGGCATAAACAAGTGTAAAATAAGCTTTGATTTGTCTAGGATAGCAATTGACTGAATCGATTGTGTATAAAAAAATCACTACTTTGAATATCTTTCTGTTGTAGTATTATTTATGGTTTTTTAACAAATATATCAAAAGATTCTTTATGGAGTTGTTCATAGGTATGACATCACAGATGAGGGGCGGTCAAACTCAAGGTAATCCAATAGCAGAGGATACATTTTTCAATCACTTATGCATTTCCCATACATATTAAATTTATGTACTTCGGTCAGACATACATTTTGGTCACAATCACTACTGTTTTTCTCATGTGGTCTTCTCTTGGGACAGATTCTTTTATCACTGTTGGGCCTTCTTGTTTTTACTCCTTCTCTTTCTGGCCTCTTCAGGGTCAGATTCACTGGTTTCACCTTAGGCATTAGCTGATGTATCATCATTGCCATCTTCAGACCTGCTGGGGGCAAAAGAGGATCTGATGCTGAGTGCTTCTTCCACTTATGGAGCTTTTGCCAGCTTCTTCCAACCTCCAAAGGAAAAGGGGGGTTGGAGATGAGAGGTGATGAAAGGTGTGACCCAGTTTTGTTCTTTATCACACATTAAACCTATACCCTTTAACATTAATAACAACTTTCATAAAAATAGCATAACTCAACACTACATTTGGCAAACATGACACAGAAACTCACCTATACAGGCTGTTTCCAAAAGGATAAAATGTTGCATGGTTTGTAGCAGCAGGTGAGACTGGAATACAAGTACACGACATGGCCAAAAGTATGCGAACACCCATTCTAATTAGCGGATTCGGGTATTTCAGCCACACCTATTGCTGACAGGTGTAAAAAATCAAGCTCACAGCCATGCAATCTCCACTGACAAACATTGGCAGTAGAATGGGCCATACTGAAGAGGATAGGATATAGTATGCCACCTTTCCAACAAGTCAGTTTGTCAAATTTCTGTAAGTGCTTTTATTGTGACATGGAAACGTCAAGGAGCAACAACAGCTCAGGCGCAAAGTGGTAGGCCACACAAGCTCACAGAACGGGACTGCAGAGTGCTGAAACACATAGAGCGTACAAATCGTCTGTCCTCGGTTGCAACACTCACTACCGAGTTCCAAACTGCATCTGGAAGCAATGTCAGCACAATAACTGTTCGTCAGAAGCTTCACAAAATGGGTTTCCATTACAGAGCAGCCGCACACAAGCCTAAGATCACCATGCGCAATACCGCTATTGGACTCTGGAGCAGTGGAAACTTGTTCTCTGGAGTGATGAATCACGCTTCACCATCTGGCAGTCTGAAGGACAAATCTTATTCACAGGTCTTATTCACAGGGGTAAAAATCTGGGTAAAAACGATTGTGAGATTGACTGCCAGTTAGGTGCAGCGGCTGCAGAAATGCGATCCTTGTTGGATTTTAGTGGTGAAGAGAGAGCCGAACCACAAAGCGAAACTCTCAATGTACCGGTCAATCTTTTGTTCTGACCCTCACCAATGGTCACAATCTGGGTAATGACTGAAAGCTGGAGATTGCAGATACAAGCAGCTGAAATGAGGTTTCTCTGCAGGGTGACTGGCCTCACTGTCCATGTTATGTTGAGGAACACAGTGATCTGGGAGGACCTCTGAGTCAAGCTGCTAGTCTTCCACATTGAGAGGAGCCAGTTGAGGAGGTTCAGTCCCGTGGCGTCTCCCTTTGGAGATGCAACAGGCACAACCGAATAGAAGTGCAGACCCAGGTCACGCTGGATGGACTACATCTCTGAGGTGGCCTGGGAGTGCCCCTAGGATCCCCCAGGAGGAGCTCAAGGTTTAACGTTCAATCAATTGAACTGCTCTTGGTGGTAGAGGGCAAAAAAACAATCCATTGTGAAACAAGTAATTTTTTTGGAGAGGTCTATGTGGGAACACCTTAGCCAACTAAAGCCATGAAAATAAAACACCAATACAACACAAGACGTGGTCTCAGTAGGTGGAGTAATCTCAGTTATTTGGCTCAGTGTGTAATACCCCATCTTTGCCATTGTAAGCATATTTACGACTAAGAGACAAAAACATGCAATCTGTTATGTGTGTGATATATCTTCTAGTCTTTCTGCAGACTTACAGATACACTGATCAACTCACAGACTGATCTGAGCCACCTCTGTCACATCATGACAGAGGAGGCTCAGATGGTCATGTTTGATATTTACGACCCAACATCTGGACGGGTCCTGAAATGTGTGAGGATCATAGATTGAATCCAAGAGCTGAGATGCCAACAGCCAAAGAGAGTCAATTTCACAGTGAGGTGAGGGGGAAGAGTCAAAACTTTATGTTGATGATAATAATGATAATAATAATGTGGGGATAATAATTTGGGAACTCCTGTACTACACTGAATGTAAGTTAGTAGTCTAATTACCATTACCTTTTTTTTCTGATGAAGCCTCCTGAAAAGTATACAGCCTTGTTGACCGGGTCTCTCCAGCCATGGCTTTACCTAAATTTTATTGTTTTTTTAGTGCATATTAATGTATGTTGCATTCATTAGAAGTTACAGGGGGTCTACAGGTCTAGAGTGACACTCCTCCCATCCAGGGCTGAATACCTACCCACAATGTATTGAGAAGTCACCAAGGACCTCCACTGGGAGCATCATAGAGCCCATTCTCCTCTACTGTTCCATGTGCTACTTCACCATGCTCTCTGTCACTAACAGGAATAAACTCCTCAAAACCACACATCACTGCCTCCAAGATCATTGGTCTCCCTAATCCCAACCCCCCAGCCCTCATTGACACTGCCATCACTTGCAAAGCAATAATCATAGCACCCCAACCACCCCTTAACCCACGCTTCACCCTACTCCCATCTGGCAGGAGATACAGATCCCTGATCTGTAAAAGGCACGCTTTAGCAAGAGTTTTGTGCCCTCTGCCATTACTGCCCTCAATAGAATAAAAATGGACCTATACTGTTTCTTGCATGCCCCCTGTGGCTATGTTTCTGGGGGGGGGGGGCGGGCATTTTTGTGCCCCCTATGTCTCTGTATCTGCTGGATGTTGTTCAACTGTTTGTGTCTATCTAGAATCTATCTATCTATTGAATCTATCTAGCTACTATTTATTTATTTATTTAGTTTGGATACCCACAGCTGATTGTATGCTTTCTTGATAAATGTTTATCAGTCCTACTTTGTAATACTATATTGAAGATTGGGTAATCCAGGGTTTTATTAAAGCAAAGGTGATGAGGGTGGGGATAATTCATCATATTCTTATTCTATTTTTTAAAACCAATACAGATTATGAAGCACAAAGCAGTTCTCCCATGCAATGCCATAACTCTGAGTATGAAACAGGTGTGAACCACAGGACAACACTATTTTCTGTGGAGCAATGGCAAAATGTGGGGTCACAAAGGAAAAAAAAACACCACAATCACCTCAAGACAGGAGGCAGGGGCAAATGAAAAGAAAAAGATGTGAAATCTGACAATGGCTGTGTGTGACATGTGATGCCCATGTATGTAACTAAGGCCTGCAGTAACAGGCAAATCAATACTGCTTGACCCATGATTGAAACCCAAACACACCATGTAGTTGTGCACAGCGTCTCGTATGCAAAGAGTAAACTTACAATACAGTGCACACACTTCTCTAAGAGACAGCATATAGGAAAGCAGCTGTGATATTATCATGTTCATTTTGTGCTGAAGCTATGTTATGAGTAGGGGATGTACTCCCACATGGGTAATATTAATGTAAGGAATATGGGGTCTTTAGACACAGTGGCTAAAATCAGTCTCATATCAGTGTAAGTATTAATATAGGATCACAACTAATAGCTAAATAATTATTTTGAAATGTCTGGATATTTCTCTGTAGGTACGCTGTTTTTTGCCATTAGCCTTTATGCACGGTTTGTCCTTAAGGGCTTCCTCGCCCAGTAGGCAGCCTGTCAGGGTAATGTTTTGGGTGCTCAGGGATGTGAACAACAGGAAACACTAGGGTGCATTCCATTTGGTAACGATTTCTCCTCGTCTCCTCACCTTGCGTCACCTCCTCAACTCCTCGGTGAAAGGTCACGTGGGAAACGAGGAGAAAATGCGAGGAGAGGAAGCGAGAGAACCGGGTCCTGTCAATTGGAACGTCCTTGCACGCACCACATTGAAGTGATGTTTGAGGTGTGGCATTTGAGGCACCTCGCGCACAGTGTCTCCTTCCCCTCCACGGGTGACTGTCTAGTCACATAGAAATGTTTCACAAAGTTCAGATTAACGTGTAATTCATCTCTGTCCGCCCCTAATGAGCCTCGTCTTCCTCATGGAGGTAGAACTCCATGAGGTAGGAGGTACAAATTTCTTAAGCTGATGTGTGTGCTTTAGGCTACTGTCGAACTTGATACTTTTTTGCGACTTGGGTTAGGCAATGATTCTGTAGGCTGTTTTACATCTAACTAGCAATGAACCAAAGCTTTATTCTTCTTATTCACCTAAATGACCATAGATCTAGCTGTAAGAACATAATGTGCAAAATACACAATGAATTCCTGTTGAATTATCTTCACTCATTATTTCTGCATTGAGGAAAGACCTCCGACCACGCCTCATTGGAGGACGGAGGCATGAAGGATCCTTCATGTGTCTGTTAACCACTTGGAACATCCTTAATGATGGCGGCTCATTTTTGGGTGCCAGGTCAGCGAGGAGACGAGGCCGCGAGGAAAGAAGAGAAGACGCATTTTGGCCAAATGGAACGCACCCTTAGGTGTTTCTCAGTGGGTCCACTTGTAAGTGAAACTGGCCTTCCCAGTTTGCAGGTACTTTGACTCACTGTGGTCTTTGGTGTCCTTCTGCTTTAAATTCATTATGTCGTTTGACTTACTCTATTGTTCTCAAATGACGAGCACCTGTAATATTAACATTGTTGCTAATGTCACCAGATGTCATGCTTCATCTAAGGCTGTCACCAGGGTTCCCTGACCTGAGGTGTTGAATGTACCCATTAGGTTGGCATAATGGCATGTGTCTCAGCAAGGGTGAAATTGGTCCCCTTTGACTGAGTTTCTGGCACATCCATTTTCTTTCTATCTCTGCAGCTAAGCATGTCTGTTTTAATGGCATATGCTAAATCATGTTCAAGCATGAAAGCAGGAGAAGTGAATTGTGCCGTCTTAAAAGCAATTTTTCTAATGAGGGATCATTTCTTAACAATGACATCCATTGTTCGGCACTGCCACAGGAGAAAATACAGCAAAACATTTCACACTGAATGCCCCAAACTACTTGACACAAATGATAAACTGTATGCACAATTCAGATTTGGTCAGGAGGATATTGAGTTAATTACAAATATACAGTACGTCAACCACATATGGAACATACACCTCTAAGGAGTTATCCCAGCTAACTAAACTACTTCTCTACAATGTTGTGATAATGTAATCCAATCGTGTAACTGCGGGGTGAACACTGGAGTGGTTGAGGTCAACATCCTTGCAGGGTTTTAATGGGGGAAGTACTAAAAACACCCTGGGTGTACTGTATTTTTGAAGCATATTCATTGTTTCAGTTTAATATATGAGATTTACCTGCACTGGATGATGTTTCTAAATACAAAGATTAAAAAAAATTCTGAGGAAATTAAAGCTACAAAATCATTTTGATTTTATATGTTTAGTAGTTGTGTTATGGTAATGGATTGTATTTAGAGTGTATTGCAAATTCTGATACCTATAATGTGGTGAAGTGAGTACACAGAGTCTGAGCCAATCTGTGATGATGAATACTACATTCTCACCTCATCATTGTCATTTTCTGCCTAATTTCTCTCTCTCATTTCTGTCTTTGATGCCTGCCATAAGAAGACTAGCTGATATTATCTTACCACAACAATGGCTGACCTAGTGAAACAATTTTCCCACAATTAATGTTTTTGGGCAGCTAGCCATGAATTTACTTAGAGTACCTTGAAAATAAAACCTGATATCTTGCCTCCTCTTGCAACTGCTCTATAAACAAGAAAGTTGATAGAGAGGTATCAACACAGACAGTTAGGCCAGTTAACTGACAAGAGATTGAGTCCAATGTTACCACTGCTGACCAAGATCAAACAATAATGCTAGCTTACCAGCTACAAGTTAGCAAAGCCAGCAGACATGAACAAAAGAAGTCACTTGTCTACTTTTAAACATCAAAAACACCTAGTGAAACTCATCTTCATCATATCTAGATTACATTTATTAAAATAACACATCAAAACATGTGTTGAGCACATTTAAAACTGGTGAAGTTAGGGACAGAATGGAAATGAATAATGGTATGCATTATTCATTTCCATTCCCTCCGTAACAATTAAATCAATTGAAGGGACACCTGGACACCACACAACACTGAAACTGCACTATCTAGCTTGGAAGAGATGGCTTCTAATGGTTCAGACACTGGAGAAAAGACTAATGGCCTATACTGTTTCCAGAAAGGGAAAACTGTCCTTGGACTCCTAGCATCAGAGGTGATAGGGGAGCTTGAGTGCTTAAAGAAATCCATGCAGCAGCAAACACAGACCATTGCAGGTATGCAGGCTGCAGTATATGTGAACTCTACTCTTCAAGGCAAAACGAATGAGGAAAACTTCCAGAAGGTTTTTGACAAGGCAGTGTCAACTCACTATACAAATCCCTCACCAAGACAGCCCCGAAAAGATACACTGGTAGGGAAAGTCAGCATGTGCTAAAATCAACAGAGGAACATTACAGGGCTTAATTCTACAAGGTAGTTCAACCAGTCAGATTTACAAGTGTTACAGAAACTAGAGAATGTTCTCCTTACTGGGGAAATGGATGAGGTTGTAGATCAGTAGCCAGAGCTGAACAGGGAGAGTTTGAAAGTGCAACTACCTATGTTCCTCTCAAAGAACACCTACAAGTCCAGCAGTGAAAATGCAAATATAATGCCTAGTGCGGTTAGAGGCTTGTTTGATCACGTTGAGATCATTGTTATACTTTTGTTGGTTATCCCTGTGGCCTCAGTAGAAGCTGAAAGGAGCTTTAGCGCATTCAAGACATTGAAAACCTGGCTCCAATCAACAATGTCACAAATGCACCTACCCAATATGGCAGTAAGCCACAGTATACCATCCACTGGGACAAACTTGACCTCATTGATCTTAGAGCCAGCTGTCAACAATTTGTTAGTGTCAGTGATAGACAAAGAAGTCTTTGGTTGTTTTACATAGAGGCAAAGGGACAGGAAGAGAAAACTGGACACTCTCAGTATTTAAATCCAGACTCAAGACCATTTTTAAGCACCGCCTACAATAGACAGGATGACCGCCCAAACCCTAATAAGTGAGCGTTTTCCCAATGTACTTGTGTCAACTGCGATTGAGTGCAGAATGCACCTATGTAAGCAGGAGTAATTAGAAAAGATATGGCAAGTTTTGGTGCTGTGCTATCCTGTTATTTGCTGTCATGTACTGTCCTGTGATTGGCTGTTGTGTCCTGTCCTGTGATTTGATGCTATGTACTGTCCTGTAATTGGCTGTTGTGTCCTGTTGTGTTATTTGCTGTCATGTACTGTCCTGTGATTTGATGTCATGTATTGTCCTGTGATATGCTGTTGTGACTTGTTCTGTGATTTGCTGTCATGTCCTATCTTGCGATTTTCTGCCAGGCCCTGTCCTTTTGTAAGGCATGTGCCTTACTTCATTTGCTGTCATGTACTGTCCTGTGATTTGCTTCCTGTGTCTTGTAATTTGCTATCATGTACTGTTGTGTGATTTTCTGCCTGTGTCATGTCTTGTCCTGCCCTGTGCTGCTGTGTGCTGTAATTACACAGAACACAAAATGATTTAGCCCTTTGTGGAATACCACATGGCTATAGTTAACTTTAATCAGTCTTGCTCAGAGGAAATATGTGAATATATCAACTTGAAATGTGTTTGTTTAATCAGTTTCTTGAAGTTTGCCAACAAAATCAAAGAACGCCAACCAGGCCCTTTGTTCGGTAGTTGAATATACACTGGTGTAGTGTAGTGAGATGTCTACCAGGCTGAGGACTACAGTGAGTGGATATGATAGTGAGGCTCATGTGAAGCAGAGCAGATATCTTACTCATTGGATAAGTCAGTGATCTCTGATACAGTTGAATGATCATCTCATTCTTAACCAAATGTGATATGTAAAATAAGTGAAAAACTGAAAGAATTGATGGTGTGTGTGTGTGTGTGTGTGTGTGTGTTCCACCATCACTACTCAAGAATGAACAGAGAATAAATCGATAGAAGTGAATAACCTGGCCAGTGACTCCTCCTCTCCTTTCTTTCCTCTCTACTCTTTGACTGCTTGCAGTCTTTCTAAATTTCTTGGAGCTCTCTATTCCCCATCACTCTTTTCCTCTCTTGTTGTTGCCCTCCATCACCCCCTCCTCAAGGTCCTTTCTTCAACGTCCCACACACCCCCTTTTCTGATCATCCTCATGGCACCCTCTCTCGCCTCCTCGTCTTCTGCCTCATTTCTTCTCTACTCCTCCTCCACCTCCAATTATGCTGCGATTCATCCCACTGCTTTTCACTCCATCTCTCTCTCTCTCTCTTTCTCTTTGTTTCTTCACACACTGGTAGGCAGGTGTAATATGTCAGCATGGGCTCTTGCTCACCCCTGGTTGTTGACCTCTCTCAGCATTCCCCCTTTATTGGGCCAGTGTCTGCAAGTACTTCAGAGTGATGTTCCCAAATCTGAATATCATATTTGTCAGAGAACAAATAATGCTTTTTAAAGAATTATTTGTTCCTTCCGAATGTTTTAAATATTATTTGGATGTTTTAAAGTATGCCTACAGCAGGGTTTCTGCTAGACCAGCCAATATGGCTGGTAAGATTTCAGGTTTCCAGACAAGTAGAACACTAAATTTAAATAGCAGTATAACAATACAAAACAAATTTAATGAAACTTTATTTCTTGCGGGCCTGTTGGCTGTCAGCTATCTGGTGGATCAGTCTTGCTACCTTCATGTGCTCCTCATAAGCTTGTACTTCCGAGTTTGACAGACGTAATTACATCTCGTTGTGTATTCAAGTACTTTTTTAGTCAGATATAACAAAATGGACCCTGAAACAAAAGTAGCTTTTTTCTGACTATTTTAGAAATCAAGATCCTGCCATTTGTGTCATTCCTCTTCTCCAGCCACTGGAGTGCCTTGTGATAGGCCTCTGTGAACTCCCTTCCCAGGAGGTAATATCTCAGGGAGTCAAGTGCCCACTTCACTGCCAGGAACTCCTTTTCAATTCCTGGGAAATAACTTGTGGCTTATGAAAGCCACAGGATGGAAGTTTTCTGGTGGCCCCTGGAGGAGAAACACAGCATATGGTCCATGAGTCTTTGGAACTTTGCAGGAGCTCCGTGTAGCCTAAATGGCAGGACTGTGAACTGGTCCCCACGGTTTTCGGAAGGCAGTTAACTCCCGGGACCTCTGGGTCAGGGCAACCTGCCAGTAGCCTTTGCACAATTCAACGGTTGTAAAGTACTTTGCCTTGCCAAGGTGCTCAATCAGGTCGTCAATTCGAGGAGTTGGATAACAGTCAAATTTGGAAATTGAATTAAAATACCTGAAATCAATGCAGAATCTTATGGTGCCATCCTTCTTAGGTACCAAAACAATTGTTTTGCACCACTCACTTTTTGAGGGCTGGATGATTCCTAAAGACATCAGGTCTACCTTTTTCTTCAGAGGTAACAGAAGTTGCTCACTTGAGCATTTTCTTTCAGCATAATGTCATGTTCAACAACATCTATGACCAGGGGTTTCCTGGAATATTGCCCAGGGAATCGAGTGACCCAAGGTTAACGCAGTCTCTCAGGCCTTGTTCTAGCACAATGACTTTGCCAATATCTTCAATAGTTTTCCCTCTTAGCTGAATCCATTTTCCATACAACTCTTTCAACCTTATATACAGCTCCTTTGGGGATTCATCTGGCTCCATTTCCATAGAACGGAACTGCAGCCTGTAGGTCTCGGGGTTGATATCATATTTTTTGAGTATACCTGCTTTAACTTTGTCATAGTTAAGGGAATCATCAATGTCCATATGTACATAGGCACTTCTAGCCTTACCAGTTAGTAGAGGAATGAGACGGAAAGCCTAGTCAGCCCTGGTCCACCAACAGGCCACTGCAATCCACTCAAACATCATAAGAAAAAGTGCAACTTCATCAGACTGTGTTAATTTGTCTAGTTTTGGTTCACAAGAGAACTGAGACTGACCTGACCAAACTTCATCTCGGTAGGTGGCCCCAGGTTCTGGAACAGTTCTTGGGGGAGAATGGATGGCATCGGAGGTTGGAGCTTCAGGCCGCTGAGGATCCTGCTCTGTTGGTGATGGATCAGGAGCCGGGGAGGTTCGAGCCTGCACCTCCAGCTGAAGAAGGTTAAACTGGTGCTTCAATTCCTTGAACTGCCACTCTGGGTGTGCAGCCTCTTGACTGAGTTGGGCATCATGGGCTTGCTGCTGCCCCACACGGGCACAGAGGATACTGGCCAGGTCAGCAATTGTTGGCTCCCTAACCTCACCCTCAATGCCTGTGGCCTCACCAGTAGCTCCTTCCTCCAACTGTGTCTCCATCTCGTCTTGCATCTCTGCTTCTGTGTGGCTCCCAACCTCCTGCAGTCCAACTTCCCCTTCCACTTATATAATATAGCTTGACATAAACACAACTGCACAGAACAGACTGACCTGCGTGAATGAGACATAAGGGAACATATATAGTGGCTAGCCAAACTAAAATTATACATGAGGGGAGAAAGACAAATAGACAAAACAGACTACGTTCTTAAACACACAGCAACAATCAGTAATATTTTACTGGCACATTGCGCAAAATAATCATAACAAATCAGTAGTGCTGTTGTTCAGTGCCAGTTACACTGTTACCTCAATCGCTGCTGAGATTTCAAGCTTTTTAAACAAACAGTCCTGCCCCTACTACTCTGGTCTTGTCAGCAGCGTTGCTGCTACAGAATGAGCATAGAAATGCTATAGAAAACATTATAGAAAATGTTTTTAGCGTGGCGGGTCATGATTTTACCGTGGCAGCCTGCCACAGTACAATAATTATATTGGGGGAATGCGGGTTAGCTCACCACAGCTTCGCTGCATATAAATAAATGTCAAACAATATGCTCACAAA
Organism: Centroberyx gerrardi; assembly: GCF_048128805.1. Lineage (NCBI taxonomy): Eukaryota > Metazoa > Chordata > Actinopteri > Beryciformes > Berycidae > Centroberyx > Centroberyx gerrardi. Next base: position 3,532,633 of record NC_136001.1, on the reverse strand, counting down.
CAACCTGTTGCTAGTAAGCGGTTAAAGGGTATTGGGTAAAGTTGGTTAACGTTAGCTACAGCTTGAGCTGTTAGACCTCTGGGTTAGCAAGTTACTTGACTTGCTGTTTAATATTTCTGTAACTCTGAGATGTTCAGTTTGCAGTGGGAAATGTTTCCTCTTCACTTTCATACTTTCTGTCAATTTCAGGCCACCACAGCTCGGCGACAAGAGGGGTGATAGAGGTTGGGGTGGAGCTGGGGGCTTTGGCTGAGACTTGTGGAGGAGGACACGTTTGCTGATGTTGTTGTAGTTCCTATGACTGCTGTTAGATATTACTAAATAGTCCATATTACTGATTGTTGCTTTAACATAATTAAAATAACACAATTTAAGGTAGAATATAGCATTACAATGTTAGACTAAATTTGTGCCCTCAATTTAGGTAACTATGTACTTCTCTACAAATAAAGATGTAAGTATGTTATATGAAACAAAGGATATGTGTTGTTATTATTGATTATATGATTTAAACATGTGTATCGGCATTGTGAATGTATGTAGTGTGTAAAAACAGAAAATTACTAATGAGTTAAGGCAATAAGGAAGGTGTGGTGCAGGTTAAACTGAGGCTTAATGTGTGGCGGGAGATGCAGCCATCTCAGGTATCATGTAAAATTGACTTTCCTATTGTATTTATCACTTTATTGGGTCGTTCAAGCACGCTTTACCCAGAGTTACAGTATTTCCTACAGCATTTGAAGGCATGCTACTGTAGTGACTGTGTGGCTGGCAGTGTAGAACAAGTGCGGGAGGGAAATATTGGACCCACAGTGCAATCATTTTGTTGGACACTTGGATTATGCTGCATGAGCTGCTTGGAGTAATTAGGGTTCATACCCCGAAGGGGTAGAACCCTATTGTTTTTGTGCTGGTTTATTATTATTTGTCTTCCGCCACGGCTCAAATTGCCGTGAGCTGGAATTAGCGAAAACCATGAAACTTGGCCCAATAACTGGAAATGACTTGCAAATGCTTCCCTAGAAATATGAGCCCAATCGGCCACATGGTGACGCTGTAATTAAGGCCAATTTTGGAAAGGCCACGCCCCTCACACCGTAAGTCCGATTGACTTGAAATTTGACACACAAGTCCAGCTGAATGTGCTCTACAAAAAAGCCTCTGGACCATAAAAGTATGCCTAGATGGATTTTATGCTAATTAGCATAATGTGAAAAACAGTAATGTGACATCTACTTTTTGGATTTTGAGAATCAACACCAAATTTGGCATACGGCCTTGGGGGACTGCGATACACATTTCTATTATAAATGAGCAAGATCGGTCGAAAAACATGGCCGCCATCAACCAAAATATCTTCACAAAGGGCGGGGCTTAGCAAATATTGGCCATAAGTCATTAACCATTTGTCCGATCATCATAAATCTTGGTTGCTAACTTCAGTCCATGTTTGGGAATAGGTCTCCCAACGCATTTTGAGCCCGACCCATAGGGGGCGCCACAAATGCCACAAACGTGTATCTGAAAACCCCGTGGACAGAATTTCACCAAAATTGTTGTGCATGCTCTGGGGGCAAGTATTAACCAAAATCTGAAGTGCCGTATTGATCGGTGCAAGTGGGCGTGGCCTATCACATATTTGCTCATAACTCAAGATGCCTTTGAGCAATCCTGATTAAACTCACTGGAGACATCCTGCGCTATCTCCTGAACATACACACCGAGTTTCGCTCAAATGGATGAGGGGGGGACGAATGGCGGAACTTTGAGTGCGCTAATTATTGAAATGCTGCAGGCTATGTTTTGATAAAACAAGTGTGTGATTGGTCTCGCTCCTTCTTTAAACAGAATTAAACTAGCTGAAGTGACTTTGCTCACCTTTGTGAAGCCTGAAACCCGCTCGTTGCTGCTTGCGGCTATAATTTTGGCCGATTGAGCTGCTTCGTTCTGTTGAGCTCAAAAAGGTTTGATCGGCATGATGGTGGCGCTATAATTAACAATCCAAAAAGTGAACATTTTGAAAGGCCGGCCCCCCCACACCATGAGTCCGTATGACTTGAAATTTGGCACACAATACATCTCAATGTCTTCTACACAAAAGCCTCTTGGACAATAAAGGCCACTATGATGGATTTGTTGCTAATTTGCATAATGTTAAAAACTATGGGTGGTCCGATCAGGATTTTTGGGGCCGATCACCGATCGCTGGAAGCAGTATCGGCCGATACCGATCACGGGGTCTATTTGAAGCCTTCTATTCATCGTGTAGCATTATTTATTTATTTAACTATTCTTAACAACATTGTATATTAAGTATTAAAATTAAGAAATGAGAAAATATCATGAATTGACAACTGTTTATTGGCAGGCAACATGTGCAACATATTCCACTCTCTCTTAGAGACACAACTTAAACCATAGCAGCCTACGTTTGGTTATTGGGAGCAGCTTAGAGCTTAACAAATATAGCTTTCCTGTGGAATAAAATAAATAAAATTGTATAAAATAAAAATTAGAATAAAAGCTAAATGTGCACAACACACCAAGTTAGAACAATAAATTATATATAGGCCTACTGAGGCAACAAAAATCAATTCCAATAGACGGAAAACACAGGGCCTTTATCAATTTACTCCAACTTTAGAGACTATAAAAACTGAAACATAACAAAATATTTTTCAATATTAATCTGGATTGAGGGAGCATTCAGAGTCAGAGCTAAAAAGTAAATATTAAAGTTTTCAGTCCACTCAGTGGATACTGACTAGTACCTACAGTAGCCTATATAAAGCTAATCTGCTAGTCTCGGAAACCCAGCTGTATTCCGAATAACGTTAATAACCCTTAGTTCTTCTTTTTAGGAATTCAGCCGGTCATCTTCTTGGCATGGAAAAAAAAATATCCCTCACGCCCGCGTGTGCAATGGGAGGCGAACAGACGGGTCCGGCGAGAGAGAGAGTGAGAAAGACAGAGAGCGAGAGAGAGCGCGACACACACACACACACACACAGAGAGAGAGAGAGAGAGCGACACAGAGGGAGAGTGCGAGAGAGCGAGAGACAGACCGCACAAAGAGACTACTTCTGTTTGGATCTCTTCCCAACTCGTCTCTCCCTAACATTTTTGCAAATGTATTGTCTTTTTCAGACACCTGGTAGAATTGCCAGACCGGTGAAGCCATTTTAGCGGCGCGTAGAGAAATTGTCTCGCGTGTTTTGCGTCATCTGATCGGCGCTTCTGATCGGCCTTTATAGAGACCACCGATCAAACTATTTAGAACGAATATCGTCCGATAACGATCGGTGGCCGATTGATCGGAGCACCCTTATTAAAAACAGTAATGTGAATAGACTTTTTTGGATTTCAACTCTATCAACACCAAATTTGGTATACAACATTGCGGGACTGAGATACACAATTGTTTTATAAATGAGCAAGATCGGTCAAAAAACATGGCCGCCATCAATCAAAAAACTTCGCAATGGGCGGGGCTTATTAATGCATGTGTGCGTGGCCTATGACATATTGGTTCATAACTCAAGTTGTACTTCAGAAATTTCGGCCAAGTGCACTGACCTCTTTTTAGATAGACTTTGGTATTAAATCTAGCAAAGAGGAGCTTGGTGATTGGATAAAGCTCCAGAGAGGACAGTTCTTTTCTGGGTTCCTCCATCATTAAGTGTAGCGAACGAAAGCTATTATTCTTATATATATTCTTATATATAAAAACAATTTGCTGTAGATTAGTGATACCATTTTTTGGATTAATCATGGTGAACATATTTAGAGTATTTTAAAAATACAGAAATACTGTTCTCTGAAGTATCTTCATACAAATTAAATTTAGATTTGACAAATAAATTACAAAATGCTGAAAAGCAATTGCAATACGTATCTAGAATACATGTAAGAGAAATACTCCCCACATCTGAGTGTAAATTCACCAACATAAGCATTTAAGATTATTGGGGAATACCAGTCAGCTTTTATTAAAGGCAGGCATATTCATAATCATACACAAGTAGTTCTTGATATGCTTGATTACAGTTCATTTATAAATGATGATGGTCTTGTCCTTTTTCTGGATTTCTTTAAATCGTTCAACTCACTTGAACATTCCTTTTTATTCAAAGCTCTGAAAGACTTTGGTTTTGGGTCATTCTTCTGTAGTGCAGTCAGAATGTTTTATAATGACATTAACAGCTGTGTTTTCTTAAAAATTGCTCCAACAACATGTTTCTATTGATTATCAAGGCTGAGAATATTTATGGCATCAATATTTTGGATAAAGAATTTGTCACTAGTCAGTTCGCTGATGACAGAACAATTTTTCTTGAAAATGCTTCCATAGTGCCTAGCTTGATAAACCTGATAAATGTCCAAAGCCTCAGGCTTACACCTGAATCTGAAGAAGTGTGAATTACTACCAATTCAGTGATGTGAAACTAATATGATTTGTGACATTCCGGTGAAACAGGAGGTTCAATACCTTGGAATTGTAATTAATAAAGATGAAAGTGTTAAAGAAGTGAATTTTTCAAAATTGTTGCCATGAAGTTATCCTTAAACCACTGGCTTTTAAGAGATGTCTCCATATTTGGTAGAATCCTGTTGTCCAAGTCAGAGGGGATTTCACATTTAATATACCGCTGTCATTCTTTATTTATTACCCCAAAGACAGTAAAATGTGCTAATTCTATAATTTTTAATTTGATCTGGAGAAATAAAACCACTATGTTTGTAAATCCCCGCTAGTTAAGAGTTATGAAAAAGGTGGATTAAAAGATTTAGATTTTGAGTCACTTGTTGGGACATTCAGAATAAACTGGATTAGGAAATGTCTCTCCCGAACCCCACTCTATGTGCTTTCACATACCAAACAAACTATTTGATAAGTTAGGGGGTCTCAACTTCCTCCTTAAGTGTGACTTTCACCTACTAAAGCAACCTTTATTGTTGTCTATGTTCCACAAACAGGCCTTACTTTGTGCTAAAATGGTGTTTTCCCATAATTTGTCTCCTCACAACTCCACCTTGTGGAACAATAGGGTAATTACATTAAACAAAAAGTCCTTATTTAAACCAGAATGGTTCTCTCAGAATTTACTTTTTGTAACAGATTTATTGGATATGAAGGGTTTGTTTATACCCTACAATGATTTTGTATGTAAATTTGGGATAAATGTCTCCAAAAAATATTATAACATGGTCTGTAGAGCCATCCCTCTCACTCTTCTACATTTAATACAGAACATTTTAAGGTACTATGACAGACCCAGTTTTTTACCCACCGTTACGGTTGAGGAGCTAGATTTGTTCCACAGAAAAGTTGACAACAGGCTAATTTCGGGTGTTATCAAGAAGAGCATTTTTGGAGACTATGAGGCTAGAATTCAGAGTTTGTTTATGTGAAAAACATCTTTACTTGTTATTTATCTTTGCCGGTTGCCCCCAAAGCTAAAGAAACACATTACAATACTCTAACGTTTAGAATAGATTCAGATTTGAACATGTACTGTGCTCTTTTTGCACCTTGGAAACAGAAATCTTAGAACATATTTTTTTACATGTTCTGAAAGTAAACGTTTTTGGAATAACATCCATGTGTGGTTATCGTTAAAAATTGATAATATCCAAGTATTTTAGTTTTTCCACATTAGGTTGTTTTTATCTTCTATCTAATATATCTGATTTGGTTAATCTAATAATAATTATGGGCAAATACCATATTCATACATCAAAGTGGAAAGGCTCCAAACCCTCATATACTTTCTTTATGATGGATTTTGTAAATTATTTGGAATCCATTTCATTTCTGAATATAAAAGGTTGGTATTGGGCTAATGTTTTACCCGACTTGAAATGTATATATCTTGAACTGTTGTCAACCTCTTCAACCCTAGGCCTATTTCTCAGGCCTCCTGCCGAAATGACATGCCCCAAATGAATCATGAATAGCTCCTCAACCATAAGGCCTATATGCATATTTCTGGTCTCCTTTGATAGGTAAGAAGCTAAGGAATATGAATCCAGTTTAAATAAACATATATCTATTACCATTCCAGAGTAAATGGAGATGCAATGAAGGAAAAAATAATATTTTCATCCTCGCCTAGTATATAATATAAATTTAAAAGGCAATATCACCATTATAACCAAGATCCCATAGATAATGATGCAACTGAATGTCTTCTCCTACTCTTTGACTACAACTGTAACTGTAAATTTGATGAAAATACACTAAAATACAACATTTATGATACAATTTATAAAGATATACTCAAGCGGTCTCCATGTTTTGGCCATGTTTACTGTTTACATGTTGACTGTTTACTGGGAATTTTACTTCAAAACACTATTTATTTCAATAAGCCATGCTACAAATAACATAAATCTCCCAAAAACATTGAAATAGTATAAAAACAATGAATATTGATCAATATTCAATATTCATATATGGGCCACAGAGCTCCATTCTATACAGGCAGATTTATGGAGATTGCTGGGGTCCTTCCTCACACGCAGGGGCGGAGCTAGACTCTCAGCACAGAGGGGGCGGAGCATTCTCGAGGGGCCCTCATTCATTTTAAAATTCACAACTGTAAAATAGCTGATATATCCTATCCTATCCTATCCATAAACACAAATTGTCACTTATTGAGCCAAGCAAGCCAATGTCTAAGAAAACATATAGTGAAGCCAGAGCCACTTTGTCAGACAAGCTTGTTCTGAAGAACAAAAAAAGAAAACAGGTTGCCAGTCGCGTTCAAATGTTTCAGCACCGAGGCAGTTCAGCACCACAGACACCACCACACAGACAGCTGTCTATCAGCGGTGATGCTGAACGCCGACAGGCCAGGTGCACTGCCTCAGTACCATGTCTTTCTTACACAGGAATAACTTAAACATAAAAGACACAGCGGTCTACAACACTATACTAGGGTTGCACGATTCTGGATAAAATGACAATCTTGATTTTCTTGCTTAGAATTGAGATCACGATTGTCTCTCACCATTCTTAAGCAAAACCATTTTTATTATACATTTTTACTGCACTCTTTTTGCCTGATACAGACAGAAACAACAAAAAATATGATATTGACTGTAATGTGACTGTCACATCAACTTTGCGGGTCAAATGGGCTTCACACAGAGTACACACACAATGTATAGATTAAATTCCAATGAAATTTAAATTGAATTAATGGTATTAAACTTCTCCAATCTCCAGCTGGTTTATTCTGCCATCCATACATTACATTCTGCACACACGGACTGCACACTGCAGCATTAAGTAGCCAATAGCCTTAATTACGAGTCTTTGGAAATTTACCTGGCTTCCTGAATCTTTTTTTTGGGTTGCGGATCGGTTTCTGGTAGTTGTTTTATGTGTATGAAAATGGGTGGATATATGTGTCAGATCGGGCGGTCGCGGGTTGAAAAAAACCTGACCCCCGTATCACTAACAGTAGATGACTTGTAATCTGCTGCCCTACAAACGTTAACGGTAGGTAGCATCATTACCTTGTGGTATTTAAGTAACGTTAGTGGAATTAGGTAGTTTAATTGATAACCGTATGACAATGCCTTGAAGTGAGTTCAAAACACGCGCTGTCGGCCTGTCAAAGATATGCGCTTGTTTTTTAACAGACAAAATAGCTTAATTCAAATGCTTGATGAATCCAACACTTATCATAAAAACAATCAACTTACATCTCTCTTCTCTTATTTAGAACACAAGCTTTGAACAAGTGTTGTGTCTACTGTTCTCCGTCATGTCTCTCTCTGGAGTTGTTTTCCTTCCTGCCGGTTTCTGCCCGCTCTGCATGTGCGCATTTCGTCACGTGGTGAGACACAGTGTTGCCACTTGTTAGGAGCGCTTGATTTTATGCAACAGGTGTCCCTAATGAACATGGCAGAATCGTTGTCATTTAGGAATGAGGTCGCATAGAGGTATGAATCGAGCCGCTCAGTAGGGGGGTCCCTACTGAGCGTGGGCCCTGGGGCGGTCGCCCCCGCTACCACCGCGGTCGCTCTGCTTATGCTCACACATGACCTATCGTTGTTTTCAGCCCAGTCAGACGAATCCAATGGTATAAGGCTCATTGGTGTCAGTACAATACAGCCACCAGATGGCAACGAAAGCCTGAGCTCCCTCCATAGAGCTCCATAGAGTCTGGACCAAAATGGCTGGAGAGGAGAGCTGGAAGATCGCTATGAGTCAGAAACAGTCTCAAACTTACGGTAGAAACGTGAGTAACTAAAATCTGCTGTTTTTGGCGAAAATAACTTGGTGAAATATTTTGGCAAGAACATAGATTTTTGTCAGTATGTCTATAAAATGTGAATTTTGACTGCTACGTTTCCCCGGAAATAGCGGACATGTATCGTTCCAATTTGTGGTGCGTTTAGGGTCATTGGAAAGCTCGGAATTTCTAGTTTCCAGCGATACCAAGCATGTTATTGTAGACTGATGAGAAAATTATCCTGGATCTTTTGATCACAACTTGCTCTTATATTTACAAAGTTTATATTTGTACGACTTTATTGTTAAAATACTTTGTAATAAGACATAGTTTGGTCAACATACAATTGGTTTACAGATTCTGAAAACTGAAGACCCCATGTTTCCAAATCAGTATAACATTCATATATTCTATAAATAGACCATCTTCCATCGCGATTTTTCTGCAAGATGGCGTCAGCTGCCCCCGCGACCGGGGGCGCTTGTTAAGAACAAGAATTAAACTAGCTGAAGCGACTTTGCTCACCTTTGTGAAGCCTGAAACCCGCTCGTTGCTGCTCACGGCTTTAATTTTGGTCGATTGAGATGCTTCCTTCTGTTGAGCGCAAAAAGGTATGAACCCTCGAATTGCCGCTTGCGGCTATATTTTTATGTTGTGTTTTTTTCCCCTTTTTGAAACTCTAAGCCGTCTTTACACAGAGAATTTATCCCGACATAAAGACAAAAATTAAATTAAAAAAATGAATAAATGAATAAAAATTCTGTGTGAAGATGACATGCTGGTAAAAGGGAGGGCTAAGTTATCCCAGTACTGAGACACTGTTTATGGTTATATAACATCTAGGTTGGTGTTTGTTCAATACAGCTTTAAAAAGCAAATTTTGTTTTTACTCTTTATTATTGATAGGAAATTGTAAATCCATGAGTTTAATGTTTTAATGTCTCAACAATAGCAATTGCAGTGATTGCAAGGGGACAAAAACAATTCATTTATTTCAGTCTAACCCCCACCCACTTACAGTTTTATCTGAATACAGATACAATTGTTTGGTTGAACAATCGTCAGATGGCCTCTAGAGGGCGTTTTTGACTGTGAGATACAGTGTTTCCCATACAGAGGCACAAAATCAAAAGTTGCTCACTGAATAGAAATGGATCTAAATCGACCAGCAGCATTGAACTCAATCCACAGAGTCTCCTGGTGTGAAAACAAAAGTGAAACTTAACATTCCACAGTTAGAAATGGGGATTTGCAGACAGTAACTCGCCTTCGCTGCCCTACAGACTTTCACGGTAGGTGTCTTTAACGTTATCTTGTGGTATTTAAGTAACGTTAGTGGAATTAGGTAATTTAACCGTGTCGCAGTGCTTCAGTGCATAGAATTGAACACACAGGCGGTGGGTCTGTACAGGATCTGTGCTTGTTTAGGATACAATACCATCCTTAATCTAGAAATTCTTGAAAGTGACGACCTGCTAGAGGAAAACTTGTGTGCAGGGTTTAGAAAAACAACAACAATATGATTGTTTGGGTTATGAGATAGTTTATGAGATAGATAGCGAATTCCTATGATATGTAGAAAATATCCTGGAGAATGGCATAATTTTTCCAACTAATTCTGATCTTGTTTTATTAATGGCCATGTTGGGCAGCAGCAAATGTTCACGAATCAAGACCATACTGACCTGGGGCATAGGAGCAATATATCTCAAAACTGAAATTCACTGGTGGCCCTTTAAGTAGCTTTTCATGAACCTCAGATTAGTGCAACTATTTTTATGGCTTACTAACACACCTTGTGACATATATACTTCTGGACAGGGAATATATTCTATGGTATCCTGAGGGCTTTTATGACTCAAGGCCTCTATGAGTCAGTAAACTGCAGTGAAGATGCAGTGGAAGAAGAAGATGGTATTGTTTTTGTTCTATCATCCTAAACCCTAGCAAAGCCGTTTCAAACACATACTGTAGTTGAGCAAGCTTTTCCAGGGGACTCAAACAATTTTAAAGCAATACAATATACCATATATTTTCCATGTTAAATGTCTGAATACATGAGGCTACAGAAATGTGTATAGGGTACCCTAAACAACCAAAATTGCCACATGGGGATAGATACAACATATAATCTGTAATAATCGCAACCTCACTTCAATCTGGCACTGCTATGTTTTCCTATTAAACTATGGTTTATGAATTATCAATATGGTTGGGAGAGTTGTAATAAGAAAGGTTAATATTAAGAGGTTCGTCTCTACGAACCAGTAATCCCTTAAAATAACCCTACATTTACATTAACTCACCCCTTAATTCATGCAAAATCCCGTTAAAATTAGTTAAGGGAGTCATTAATGGAGGAGACCATTAAAAAACACCCCTTAATGTTTGACTGCTTACTTTCTAATTTAATGTAAAATTCAGGGACGTATTAATAACCTTGTAAACCACGCACAAAAGGCATAAAAAATGTCCAGTGTCTCCACGAACCAACCCATGAATAAATAAATCCCTTATAAACCTATGATACTAACCTTACTTTTTTAAAGCTATGTTATTTTTAATGGACAATTAATGTTTATGTTTATGTGTTAATTTCTTTGACTTTGAACGGTATGCTTCATTGCATATTCTTGCTATTGTGACTTGGATTGATTTATACATAGTGACAGTTTCCCCTGCTACTGTCCAGGCAAGGCAGCCCTGCCCTCCCCTGCCAATAGTATTGCCAAACATTTAATTTAATACTGGATTCTTTTTCATCATGTTTTCAGCTAATGTACAAATGTGTGTACTGTCAGTCCAAATTGTAAATGCTTACCTTGGGCTCATCCACCCTACAATTTACACAGACAAAAAAAACATAAACCAGTTACATTGCGTAGGAATTTTGTTAGTGGCGAGTCATCTGTCAAGTGAACCGTGCTGCCAAAAAGCAAGAGAGCTGCATGAAAACAGACAAATGTGAGAATAAAGTCTAATTATTTAAAAGAATATCTGTAAAGTTATTTAAAGGAAAATTCCACCCTCAGATACTCTTACACTGTTATATATCATTAGTCTGTGATGTTCAATGCATTCCAGGAGTTACTAAGTGTTCTACTTTTTTGTTATATCCACTTTCCCTCAACCTGTCTCGTCCATTTCTAATTCAGTTAGTGATTTCCTATATTTCCCAGAATGCCTTTTGATATCACCCAGAGAACTCGCCTGGACTTGTTGCACCCAGCTGGGTTTTACCCGTAGGTGGAGAGAGCAATAATGACGAGGATAGCGATAAGTAAGTAAAGTAAAGAGAGTGAGAGCCATGTCCCTTACTCTCTCTTACATGCTTTTTCATTTTACATACACACAAAAAGTACAGATATAATTCACATAGCCAATCCCACCCCCCAATATCCCCATCTGCCCATCCTACTTCCCTCTTACCCTACCGCCCCAGTAGTGCTACCCGTGACTCCAAGCCCAATTATACCTGTTCTATTCAATCATCCTCCCCTTCTCGATGAGAAATCAAAGGCTGCCAAATTTTTTGAAACTCTCTGTCTATCCTTTAAAACGAATCTAATTGTTTCTAAATGAAATGAATGAGAGTATTTGTCATTTCAGAAGTTTGGACACCCCTCTAATGTTCTTTATTTTTTATTTTTTATATAATTGTTTATTGTGTTTATTGTATATAGGGTCTGTTGAGTACAGCTGTATTGCACACAGGCACGTGGGGGGCAGCCCTGGGCCGTTTTGGAGGTCCTTGACGTGCGTAGTTAGGTGACGCGGAGCTATCCAATGTAGAGAGATGCAATCAATTGTGTGTTTTGTAATTATACACGCCTGGACATTGGTTGCATTCAATTGTGTTACACAGTGGAATCATTTTGTCATGGCAAACTATGAACAAGCTGTATATCAGAAATTTTTGACATGTTACCCATTGCTTCAGGCAGTGTTTTCATCCACAGATATAGTTAATGGTGCTTTGTGTGGATATAGTGGTGTGTGAAACCAGTGTTTATCTTGAACAACAGCCCCTCTTGCTCAGGGGCAAATTGTCTTCTGATAAACAATGTGATATCAAACAGGAAGGTTTTTCATCAAGATTACACAGGCATGGAATTGAGATGTGTTGAGGAACAAAAGGCTGTCCTTGACTACTGACAGAACAGTCATATTCAGCCCCATCCGCGTAACAGAAGTACTTATACCAAAGACTCCTTGGGCAGTGTGTGCTGTCTCAGGAAAATTCATTTGCTTTCTCTACTACTGATTTAGCTTCCTATCAGTGCAATTAGTCAGGTTCCAAGAGGCTCCCACCACCAGTCCCTAATTTATGAGACATTATGGAACAGTCCTGGTAGAAGCTTATGGTGTAGGGGAATGATCCTTGCTTAGGGTACCTGAGGTCAGGCTTCAAATCCTGGACTTACCTTGGAGGGCTCTGTTGACTTTTGCTTGTCCCATTAAATTCGAAGGATTTATGCAAGAAAAAATAAGAAAAAAGAAAAAAAAGATCCACAGGAGGGTTAACATAACAGCAATGGTATTTGTACCTATGCTATTAGAGAGACTTGATATAATGGGACTCATACAATGGGTGATTGTCAGACTTACAGTATTTTAAAGCTGATACATTCTGCTAATTGGCGTTCAACTTAATATGACTCGCTTTGTTACTTCAAATTTTAAGTCCTTTTTCATTTGTAGCGTGTAGTCGAAATTATCAAATCTAGAATTTAGTAAAGGTATGAAAATATGAAACTTTGATAAAGATATCAATTTACACTCGTAAGGGGCACCACCTTCCTAGATGAAGGACCTTTACTTATACTAATCAGTCATCAGTCTAAAGATCGTGAAATCTTTTCAATACAGGGATTACCTTTACTCTGCAAGTAAGGAAACACATAACAACTTCTCTGTAATAAATGGGAATATTTATTTAACTATTCAAGCATAACAAATTCAATGAGATAAGCAATATAGGGCACGTATATTGATCACCAGAATGAAGCACGGAAACTATAGACTAAAAATAGACATGAAATGCAATGAAACAAAATAAGAATGAAAGGGAAATGATAATGAAATATGGGAATAAGAATTGGCAGCAGTAAATGGAGGTATGTATGGATCAATCAACCAGAGAAACGAGGCGGAAAGCTACGGGGCAACTAAACTATAAAAGCCTAACTTTTCCTGATCTATTTAGGTAATTTGAATCTAAGCTTTTGCATCAACTCTCAGCAGTAAAGATGTGGATAATCAGAGCCTACTTTGTTCAGTTGGGAAGTCCTGCCGGTCGGGTTGTCTGGTCCCGCTGAGCTCGGAGAGACGGACTCGGCGTGGCCGGTTACCTGGCAACGGCAGACGCTGGAACAGCTGGTCTCTGATGTATTATCGTCACGTTGAGGCAAGCAGCGCTACCGGCTTTTCACAGCTGTAGACAACAGGCCTCTCTGGATGTGGAACACTGCGGCGATGTTGAACCAGTGTTTGACTGCTGGTCTTGGAAGAGTTGACGTTTATAGCTCTTCTAACTGTTATAAAACTAAATGATCTCGTTCCTAAATAGCTTCGAAAATGATCTTCGCTTGGCCGAGCGTTGATAACTTCTTAACTATTAGACGCAAGGTTCAAACTTCTTGTACGCGATTCTTAAGTTCATCTGGAGAAGACGTCTCTAACTCCAGGTTCAAACTCTAAGTTTCAGCTAAAGTCGAATTGTAGCTAAATTGTTGGTCTTGGCTTCAGCAGGTTTCTTGGCGAGGGCGGAATGTTGAACTGTCTGAAAACCCAGATAAGAACATTTTATAGCTCTTTGAATTCTCAGGCGTGGTTTGCCATGCAAATCAAGTTTGAAGTCTCCTTGTTTTCTGATCTGCTTCTGTTGGGGTACGTTAGGTAGACCTTTTTTTGTTACTGCAATGCATTACGATAATTACGGTAATCGACAACGGCATGCTCCAGAGACTTCCGCCGGCCGAGCCATCTTGTGGCACTTGTACGTTACTACAAACTACAGTTACAAACAGGCACCAGGAGTTTACCGGTATCCATCGTTATTTGCATGTAAGCTGAAGCTAACTGAAGCTAACTGAACCTAGGCACCGATGTGTTCCCGGTGATCCGGCCGAGATTTCGGCGGGGGTCCGGGGCTTGGATCGGGAGGATCAATGTGGGCCGTGGGCGCGGTGGAGAGGCAGCGGCGGAGAGAGGAGACGGACACGGTGCAGCCATGTACTAGGTTTTGACCTAGTTTTTTCCCCCGGACTGTATTTGAGGCCGGCCTTTATTTGTTCGTGTAGACCCGGCTTTTAATTGACTACAGGCCACTATTAGAGGAAATACGGTATGTAACTTGTGTTTCTAACTGCGTGATCAATATGAAAAAACAATTTAATCATTTAATACATTCGGACGCACTGACATTTTATACTGCCATGTCGTTGCTATAAATGACCACAAGGTGGCAGTGTAGGACCATGGAAATAGGACAGTGTCTCTGGATGAATATCTGATACACTTCAATCATTTAACACATCATGGTCTATGCATGTAACTTTAGCTATTGAACATCTTCAACCTATATATGGGCCTATAGTTAACACATCTAGTATACTTCAAACTACAAAATAGATCTATTAAAGACATTGGGAAAATATAGTTGAAAGTAGGTTTTAAAGGAATGTGAAAAGGGAAGAGATTTATGACTGTCCTGATTCAGAGAGGGGGTAGTGATGAGACTCTGGAAAGTGTCAACAGCAGTCATCGGTTCCTTCGTATTGACACGGTGTGTATTCCCGTTCTCACCCAATGGTGACTGTCCCTTCTGATTAACCAGAACAGTCTGGTACTCCAAATGAAGAAAGGAGGGTGATTCCCTATACTCAGATGTGTGAGAAGTATGGATGTGTGATTGTATAGTTCATTAGTATTCCTGAGTTCTTGAGTCCTTCTCCTCCTGATGGCTGAAAGATAAAGGTCGTTAATTGTGGAATGTGTGTTTCAAAGCTCTTCGCCGGGTTGGTATCCTGTCGTTAATTTCCTGAGCTGTCCTGTGGAGACATCTCTGGCTGGCATAGACTCAACTCCTTGAGCCATGGACTGTGTCAATTCGACACCTTTATGGCCACTTGTTGTGATAGGCCATTTGGTGTTGCTTCAAGAAAGCAACAGAAAGGTTGTGGGCTTTCTGCAAATGTCTCCCTGGTATCGCTACACATTAGGCATTGCCATTTTTTTGTTGACCCCTCTTTAATGCACACACATCCTCAGACATAGAGGTTTTAAAGGCGCACACATACACACATACACACATACACACACAAGCCATAATTTACAAGCCCAGGCACTCGGAGAATATCCTTATCAGACAAAACCAGGCTAGAGTTAGAGAACAGTGGAGTGATTAGTTTAAGCCAATCTGATCAGCTTCAAATGTGTACGTGTTACATGAACACGTGTGTGCATGCATATACGCGTATGTGTGTAGATGTACACACACTCTATTTTATACTCTCTCAGGAGGCAAAGACCTTTTTTGTAGAGTCAAACGTTCTGGAGCAATTTGTGATTGTTTTACTCTCAGCCCTCCAGTGAAAAGATATTGCAGTGATGTGAACGAAGTAGGACTGAGCATCTTCTGTGCTCATAAGTCATAAGTGAATGAAATTCCTATGAGTTCCTATGAAAAAGTAATGTCATACCTTGAATAATGCATAGGCCATATATGGCTTTGCTCTTTATGGCCATGCATATTTGACCAATCTTTCTATTTCTGAGAATGAAGATGAGCACTCAGCACCTCAGTGGTCCAGAACACGCATTATGCCTGTCTGTGTGTGTTTAAATGCACACACACACACACACACACACACACACACACACACACACACACACACACACACACACACACACACAAAAACATACAAACACACACACGCCATTCTCAAACTCAGGCAAATCTGGTTCCGGTTTCCTGAGTATTTCCTGGCTTAGAAATCATCTCATTTTTCCCCACAATATTCCAATTTTCCATCAGGGTGTAGAGCATGATTTGTCATGACTGTCCAAAAAGGATTTCTATCCCACCCAATCCCCTGGCAGAGTTCAGAGACTGGCCTTCTCCAAGGTTTTCCCCAGATCAATGCTTCCCCTCATCCCCTCATCAATTTTTTCTTGTCTGTGCAGCTGCTCACCCCACCTTCACATGGACAAACACCAACACACGGGTGTAAAGACACAACACATACTGATGCATGTATACACACACACACACACAAACCATCCATCCTGATGGAGATACTTGCACTCAAGAAAATATGCACAGATAGGCCCATATACATAGACAAATAGAGACATGGGAATAAGAAATAGGATAGTTCAGCCCAGTATGTTTGGGTAAGCCTGCTGGGTCAGATAATCTACATTATTCAATATTCATAAATACATTAGCACACATGCATACACCACTCATACACAGGCAACACATAGAAGCTGTATTGATATGACAGGCACAGGAGCACAGGAGGGATGCCCCTGTCAGATGCTGGCTTGTAATTATTGGATTATTGAGGTGGGGGCTAGAGAACCATGAGCCCTAGAGACTCTCATGATCACAATCACAAAAATCAATACTCTCTTGGCTTTGTTGTCATCCATTCTCAACTGCCTGCTTCCTTCCTCCACTCACCCCCAATCTACTAAGTGGAGGAGGCAGAGCCACTGGGAAACCTGTAGTCAAACATCTAACCCAATGTGCTGCAGTCATGGTACTCATGACTCATGCTACGCCATTGATTACAGTTTTTCTCGATTGTTCAGATGCATTTCTAGGAATGATAGTGCCAATTTTAAGAATAATTGACACAAACAACAAAACTCTGTTTTAGTTTGCAAAACAGTGAATACATGTTCAAAATTTAATACCGTCAACATTTCATACCATTAACAAAATCACATTAAAAATCAAATGCAATAACAAAAAATCTTCACTAATACTGACAAAATGAAAAACACAATTAAAATAACTGAACATAAAATTAAGTAAATGTTTTTGGCTGCAGTGTCCATAGATTTTTTACTTTTATTCAACAACATCTTGCCTTTCATTGGCATTAAGCCATAAATTCCATAAGTTGAAAAGCCTGGCCGAGGATATCAGGCGGGCAAACTAAATTCTCATCAATGTCACACCTTATTCTCCCTAGCCGGATTATGTATTCAGCAGCACGAATTTGTCCAAGACAAATGTAATTTGGGTGATTTGTGTGATTTTGAATTTATCACCCAAGGAAACCTTTTGGATTTGCACATTGACCAGAAATAAAGACAAATATAGGCATTTAGCAAATGTCTTGGAGGTAGTGATCACTGTGTGAATGCATTTGCAATTTGTAACCACAGTTACCAGAAATGGATCTGAACAATCAATAAAAACTGTAACTTGTAACTGCACTGAGGCAAATTTAGCAAATTCCTGTCAACTTTGTTGGCAAGGCAATAAATTATTGAATCTTGAATCTTGAATCATTATCAAAATCTTCTAGTGGATGATGGTCACTGTGTCACATTGGTTTTTTCCCCAAAAGAATACGTTATCGTCAACATTAAAGGACTACGTAGACTTTTTGGGAGTTTGGTTGCCTTACCCAGTGTCTGATGAGAGAATTTGTACCAAAATCATCTCTGTGTCTCTGTCTGGCAATGGTGTGCACAAGGTGATGCCGCATACACTGCAGCACCTGAAGTGCCCTTTTAATTTGTGACTTCTTTTCCCTTACATTCCAACATCCAAACCCAGAAAGCAATTAAAACACATTATTTCAACATAATAACACTCACACTGCAGTTACACATATATTTACGTAAACATTTTTTTTTTCAGCACTGACAGCTATGCCATTGTTAGACTATCGAGTCTTGATTTGTAAAGATCAACAGATCATTGGTTTTATGCCCTGACAACTGTCATTTACATTTTCAAATTCTTCTTTAAAAAGATGGTATCAAGTGTGATATAACTGCCATATTTTTATTTTTTTGGAATGTATCACATTAAGGCCATATGGTCAAATTTTTTCAAAGTTTTTCCATTTAAAAAAAACACAACTTTCCCTTTAATTTGGTACCAAATACATGGCAAGGCAATTCAGCGTGTCTCCTCACTTCAGTGTCAACATTCACAGTATGACAACAAAACAGATCCTTCCTATCTTGGCTAACGATAAGCTTTCAAAATACATACAAAACCTCCAGCGCTTCAGCCCACACAGTAATAAGATCAGACAATAATAGTCGCCAAACAAATATGGAAAAAGTCGCCAAACTTATATGGAAAAAAGTCGCTGCAACCCGGCCAGTCCTCCTACCGACTCTTCGGCGCACTGCCTCCCGGAAAACAGCATCCGTCTCCGGCGGTGAGAGCAGGTAGGTCCCGCTGTTTAGTGAAGGTGATCTTGTGTCTTGTTTTATCGAGCAAGAACAAGCGATTTCGATCAAAAGACTTCAACTCACAATGTCTTCATAACTTTCCACTACATACGGCGGGTCAGGTTCTGTCTCACAGCACAATCTGACAGCTTCCAGAAGGTTTGAAAAGCGTGACGCTTAGCCGGCGAAGCCATTTTTAGATCTAACGTTACCGGTGGAGGACGACTAAACCCGGGGAAAATCACGTCTCAGTGTCACCAGATATACAGTATTTTCCGGTTCTGGTTCATCGATGACAACTTGAAGTATATAAAACAAAGCTGATAACTTGATTTTCAGTTTTTGGTACATTTAAACGATTTAAAAATGACGGGCGCTCTTGGGCGCTATAGTGAAATATAGAACGGGCGCTCTCTAGCAGCTACGCTGTGTCGTCATTGAAATGTTTTTTTTTTCTTCAGACGCGTGCAAGTAGGCAGGGGTGGAGAGAAAAAAAAATACTCTGAGAATCGCGAACCTGCTTGTGATTTCGATGGTCGAAATCGAACGCTCATTTCAATCGATTTTCGATTTAGAACCGAAATCGTGACACCCCTACTGAACACCCACATCCACAATCATTTGTATTTATGACAACAAATAACAATAAACGAACAACCACAGATATTTCTCACTTTTTGTGAATGTAGTTGATTGTATTAGTGTGAATGTAACTGATAATTGTGATGTTTAATACCTTCGACAGCCAACATCTGCTATATTTACCAGGAGCGTGCCTATTCTCTCTCAGCCCTATGTTCCCTCATTCCTTTCTGATGTTAGGGTTAGGGTTAGGGCTGAGGGAACATAGGGCTGAAGGAACATAGGACTGACCCCTATTTATCGCTTGTGTTAGAGGTACAATAACATATCTTTTTAATACCACAATATACACAAGTTAAGTGCATTCATATGTCCCTTGTCTTTTTTTTTTACCTACTTTAAAATGTATAATGTGTACATGTTTGTGTAAAACTATGACCCGCGTGCAAACACTATTAATACTACTGTTGGCGGGACTCCCAACATCACATCAAAGAGAGAAATAGTAACAATGCCTACGATGAACACAGGCAACACGAACACCTCTATGCCGGCATGATGAAATAAGAAGTGGCTGTGTGGTGTTATGTGTGCGTTTGCATCTTACTTTAAAGGACACGGGATATCCCCATACACTGCTCCAGTGCCCACCTCAGATGCATCAGTCTGGACTATAAAAGGCTGTTCGAAGTCAGGGCTCTTCAGAGGGGGCTCATTGCTCAGCAAGTCCTTCAGACCCTGGAAGGCTTCTTCACATTCCTTTGTCCACTGAACCCTGTTGGGCTGGTGCTTCCTAGTGAGGTGTGTGAGGGTCGCTGAGAGAGTTGAGAAGTTGGGAATAAAGCAACTGTACTAGCCAACCAGATCCATGAAGGACTTCATCTGCATCTTTGTTGTGGGCCTCCCAGCTGACTTGATGGCTTCCACCTTCCCAACACGTGGTCGGACCCCCCCTTTCACCAGTACAAAACCCAAGTACCTGGTCTCCTGCTTGGCCAGAGAACACTTATCAGGATGGATGGTTAAGCCTGCCTCCTTGATCCTGTGCAATACCTGTTGAAGATGACTCAGGTGTTCTTCCCAGGTGTTATGTCACCTGCAGACTACACGATTGTAGCCCTGATTTTCCCGTCCCAGACAAGTGTTTGAGATCGGTGACAAAAACTCCAGGTCAGAGCCAAATCGGTGCTCGCGCCCGTCACCGACGCTTGTTAAGTATGAGCAGTTCAGAGACGTGTCCTGACCCAGTCTTGGAGCTGTCCCAGACGCCCCGTCATTTTCAAACATGTTTGAAATTCTCGGCACAAAATCTGAACTGGTATCATAGTTTGAGCAGCATATGACAAGTCCTGAGGACGGCGATGAGCAACAGCCAATGAAAGCGCGTCAGGAAACAGGAGCAGAACACGGGGAGAACATGCAAACTCCACACAGAAAGGACCTGGGACGGACCGGGGTTCGAACCCAGGACCTTCTTGCTGTGAGGCAACAATGCTAACCACTGAGCCACCGTGCCGTCCTTAAACGCATATCACCACCTAACGAGGTGATACAATAAGGTTACCAGCGGCTAACATAATTTTAGCAGCCTAATCCAGCAGTCATGGCCACATGCCACAATATCATGATCAATACCATTCCCACCTAGAAGTCAAATCTAAGCACTTTCTGCATCACGAAGCAGGCAGACGCATAGGCAAAACAAATAAATGACACACCATCAAAAGACTTGTCGTGGTTGATCGCGACATTTCTCCCGGTGGCGATCCGGGTTAGATCATAGATATCTGCTGCCTGCTGAAAACCGCTTGGTTTTGTGTTCGTGCACCTGTCCTCCTCTCTGTGTGGATAATTAATTTCTGATCCTTGATGTGGAGACACCAAATACTAAATCACGCTGCACTCCGGTAAAAGTTTGGCCACAGAGATTCAGCTCCCTCCTCAACAACAGAACTGGCTTATCGGCTATGATAAAGCTAGCATGTTCGCCATGCTGAAACCGTAAACCGAGATCAGTTCACTCTTCAGCCGTGTCTTGTAATGGGTCCTCTCCGTCCTCTCACGCTTTAGCCATTGCTTCTGCATATCCATATAATTAATCCCAAAGTCCAATTCTTCCGTGAAAACGGCAAATAAGAACTAGATCAGCCTGCACTGGTGCAACGTGTCCTGTGTTTACAAACACCATGCGCAGTAAACGGCGTTCCGCCCCTTCACACAACTCAAACTTGATTGACCCTGCCCTATGTCATGTTAGTTGTGAAAATATTTTATTTTTATTCATTTTTTAAAATATATTATGATTAGCTTATAATTACATATAATTATTGTTACGATGTAGACTTAACTGATTTAATTGTATGATTATACAGTACTGTCTCATATATTGTGTGATAATCCTGATCATATGATACATAATTTTTTTGTGTTAAATGAATGAATATTAATGAAATATTTAGGGGCACAGCTTTGGCAGTGGCCCAGCTCACACAAATTCCCGTGGTTATTTTATTTAAAGTAATGTTAAACGTAGCATTACTAGGTTGAGCAGATGAGACGAACCATTCCCGTGACGTCACCAGCTAGCTTGTTGGAAGATGGCTGTGCCCTAGCGGTGAAAAGGCGAACTGTTGTTTATTTTTCTAGCAAATCTAGGTGAATTTCAGGCTCGAATGCAGTGTCCTGTCTTGTCTGAGGTAAAATGCAAATGAACCAGAGTCATATTATCAAATGCTTCATCTCCACTTGAAGGCAGTGATCTTTTTGCTCTGGGATGATGGGAACCTGCCAATAGCCACAGGTTGAGAGTGCTGATGAAATTTGCACCACCTATCTTCTCCACTAGCTCGTCATTTTCAGTTTACTGACCCTATTTACTTTCCTGAAGTCCAGACAGAATCTCAGGGTCCCATCCTTCTTGGGAACCAATATGATTGGGCACTAGAAGAAGGTTCTATTACACCCAGCTCTCTCATCATCTCCAGCTCCTTCTTCAGCACTGGTAATAGGTGCTCTGGAACCCTGTAGACAGGGTTCCAGAGGCTCTGCTTGCTGCTGCTGCTGCTGTTGGTGCTGCCGTGACTGCTGCTGGTTCTTTGGAGGCATGATTGGTATCGTCTGACACCACATGTAAGGTTGACCAAACGGCTGGGGCACAAAAGAGATCGCATCGGTTCAGCAGTCCAGGTGTTTTATTTTTACAACAGTGGAGTCCTGTGCAGCATATATACAGTGCAGACTGTGCTGGCATAGACAGGCCAGATTGCTGCCTCACTTAAGGCAGTGCTGCCGTACAAAGGCAAACCGCAGTAACTACACCTTTGGTCAAAATTTAGTTAAGACTAGAATCTGAATTTTTAACACCTGATTTATCATGCAACAAAGTTTTCTGCTTCAAAAATGAGTAATTTCAGAGAAAACACTGTTTCAAATTTGCAGTAACTACAAAACCCAGCTAAAAACCAAGGCACCCCGCAGTAACTGTAGTTACTGCGCTCTGGCTTTGCAATGTCGGCTTTGACTGCAGTTGCTGCGTTCTGCCTTGGTAATCTCACTCCCTGGCTCTGTGTTCCGAACCCCACCATTCCCAATCACTGCACTCCCTCACACAAAGAAACAGCCAACCAGTCTTCCAACTAGCTTCCAAAACAAGACAGCTATGGCACAATCCTGTGGTAAAATGATGGTGGAGCTCGCATTAAAAAGAAAATACTCGAAGATTGGTAAGGATAATAAACACAACTAGAAAAGGCTAAATTTTCTAAAGAAAATTTAAGTGTGCTTGCCGCCCTTGCAATGCCCCTGCCCTTAGACTTGGCGTTCACTAGCTTTGCTAAGCGGTGCAGCATTGCAATTGTTAGCATTTTGACAGACTAGACTCAGTAAACAGAGCCAGTTGCGTTCAAAGGCACTGGGAAACTTTTCTCATCACTGCACAGCAACATGTTTGGTATCGAACGAAACTACAAATTCCCAGCTTTCCAAGGACCCTAAACGCATCACAAAGACGGTGCCGAGACTGACAGAAAGCCCATGTGGGGAACTCATGGTCTCTGTCGCCATCTGCTGGCTGTGTCGAAGCACTGACATGAATGAGCTCGACCATTTCATTTCATTTGTCATTTTATACAGTAAGGTCAAGTTTTAAAAAATGCTGTCATCACATTGAAATGGTCACTATGAGGCCATATTTCATCACACATGAATGCAATTGGGCTCTTTGGATTCACGAGTCTCAGCTTTGCAGCCATACCCAATTTCTACAATTCCATGACTGTTTAGGTACCACAGTGTGCAGAAATAGGGAAAGAAAAAAAGGCGAGAATAACATCTTTTCACTGCATGCAGAACACTGTGTCTTTAGTACCCTGGAGCTCATATACCCTATGTAGCTGACATATGTCAGATATGGCTGTAAAGCTAAGACTCTTGCGGTTCTAATGAGCCATTCAGATATCTTAATGTGAGAGGTCAAGGGACCCGTTTGAAAATAGTCATGCCCATTTACCTTTGTCAAAAACTTCGCCGACTTTGGAGCTATGTTACATAACATGGCTGGTACCTACGTATTCGTCTGGATGTCTAGTTTCCGCTAATAAAAAAGCTCCACTCTAGCTTCAAAACTGAGCTCGTGAGAAGCTCCGTTAAGCGCAGAAACCACCATACTCTGTGTGTGTACCGTAGCTTCAGTTAGCTTCAGCTACTGTGTGTGAGAAACCAGACGTACCTCCCGATCTCCGTCCGTCTGTCCCAAATGCATCAAGCCAGCCATTAAAAACTCTGCACTAGACTTTTAATATACAGAATAAAAGTCCAAATACATCCATACTGATCTGATTCTACCTTAGCTTCAGCTACTGAGTGGGAGGCTCCCGATCTCCGCGGAGAAACAAGGACAAAACCAAACTTCAATTTCTGGCTCTGTGATCCTGTGATTGAGTCCACACGGTTCTCAGGTTCTCATCCTTTTACAATGGGTGTGTATTGCGTCTAAAAATGCCATTGAATCATTAATATCTCAAAGAGCTTACGACGGATCTCTTAGAAAAGTAATAGCGCACGATTCCTCAATGAGCCGCGCATTTTGATGTTTAATATGTCTATGTACTGTAAAAACTGTAGGAGGAGATGCATGCTAAACTTTTGTCCGGAAGAAGAATAAGAATAAAAATAATAACTAGAAAAGGCTAAATTTTCTAAAGAAAATTTAAAGTGTGCTTGCCGCCCTTGCAATGCCCCTGCCCTTAGACTTGGCGTTCACTAGTTTTGCTAAGCGGTGCAGCATTGCAATTGTTAGCATTTCGCTCCGTAAATCCGTAAACCAATTGTATTTTGTCCAAACTGTGCCTGATCACAAAGAGTTTAAATAATAATGTCCTAAAATATTTTTTTATTTCCTTTATTTAAACAGGTAAGTCCCATTGAGATCGAGATCTTGTTTGCAAGACAGACCTGTGTACACAACTACAAGAAAACAAAACAACAAACAAAATAAGTTATTTCCAGACCATCCACATGCAGACAAAATAAGAAAGTCTACTAAGAAAAACAAGAGCAATCCCTATAAAATGCATCACCCAGCAGCACCCTAATCAAGCACTGATAAAAAGTGTTGCTTATACAATCTGCATCCTACTACTCATGGTAAGGCATTGCTTATTTCTAAAAAAAAAAAAACAACCCAGTTTAAATTTTACTTTCTTAGTCAGTTCATTGACATGGGTTTAAAAGACAATTTTTCATCTAACCAGATACCTAGGTAATTGTAACACTGGCCCCTTTTGAATTTGACAGACTAGACTCAGTAAATAGAGCCAGTTGCGTTCAAAGGCACTGGGATACTTTTCTCATCACGCCACAACAACATGTTTGGTATCGAACGAAACTAAAGATTCCCAGCTTTCCAAGGACCTAAAACGCATCACAATTCTAGAGCTAAACCTCACCGACTTTGGAGCTATCTTACGCCCGCTTCCCAGCGAGCTAGCATAGCATGGTACCTACGTATTCGTCTGGATGTCTAGTTTCCGTTAATAAAAAAAGCTTCGCTCTAGCTTTAAAACTGAGCTCGTGAGAAGCTCCGTTAAGCGTCGGCCGACGCGCAGAAACCAGCATACTCTGTGTGTGTACCGTAGCTTCAGTTAGCTTCAGCTACTGTGTGTGAGAAACCAGCTAACGTCCCTCCCGATCTCCGTCTGTCCCAAATGCATCAAGCCAGCCATTAAAACTCTGCACTAGACTTTTAATCTACAGAATAATAGGCCAAATACATCCATACTGATCTGATTCTACCTTAGCTTCAGCTACTGTGTGAGAAACCAGCTAACGTACCTCCCAAATGCATCAAGCCAGCTTCTAAAAACTCCTCTGTAGTCCAAATATATCCATACTGATCTCCGTTTCAGCGCGTTCCGTCCTCTCTTCCTCATCCTCTCGGCCGCATTGATTCTCCCGGTCCATGCCCCGATCGCACTTGGGGCCCATCGGTGCCGAAAAACGCCGTTCGGCGGCCAGCCGCTGACGCATCGGCGTCAGCAGTGGCGCCGAAATGTCGGCCGGATGACCGGGAACACATCGGCGCCCAGCTATTGGCACTGGCCGGCACCGCGTCCCCGGGAAGCTCCGTGAAGCGAAAAACGCCATTCGGCGGCCAGCCGCTGACGCATCGGCGTCGGCAGTGGCGCCGAAATGTCGGCCGGACGACCGGGAACACATCGGCGCCCAGCTATCGGCAATTAACCGGCACCGTGCCCCCGGGAAGCGCCGCAACCACCATACTCTGTGTGTGTACCGTAGCTTCAGTTAGCTTCAGCTACTGCGTGCTAACATACCTTCGATCTCCGCAGCGCGATTCCATCTGTCCCAAATGCATCAAGCCAGCCGGTAAACGGCCCCTCTGTCACAAATGCATCAAGCCAGCCGGTAAAAAACTCTGCAGTAGACTTTTAATATACAGAATAAAAGTCCAAATACATCCATACTGATCTGATTCTATCTTAGCTTCAGCTACTGGGTGGGAGCCAAAACCAAACTTCAATTTCTGGCTCTGTTATCCTGTGATTGAGTCCACACGGTTCTCAGGTTCTCATCCTTTTACAATGTCCCAAATGCATCAAGCCAGCCTATGTGGGGAACTCATGGTCTCTGTCGCCATCTGCTGGCTGTGTCGAAGCACTGACATGAATGAGCTCGACCATTTCATTTGTATAGCCTAGTAAGCTCATGCTACTGTTGCTTGCTAGTTAGCTTCAGCTACTGCGTGCTAACGTACCTCCCGATCTCCGCAGCGCGATTCCCTCTGTCCCAAATGCATCAAGCCAGCCGGTAAAAAAACTCCACAGTAGACTTTTAATATACAGAATAAAAGTCCAAATACATTCATACTGATCTGATTCTACCTTAGCTTCAGTTAGCTTCAGCTACTGTGCGGAGAAACAAGATGGCGGACAAAACGAAATTTAAATATCTGGCTCTGTGATCCTATAATTGAGTCCACATGGTTCTCATTTTACAACGTGTATTGCGTCCAAAATGGCATTTAATCCTTAATATCTCAAAAACCTTATGATGCATCTCTTAGAAAAGTAATAGCACACGATTCCTCAATGGGCCGCACATTTTGATGTCTCACATGTGTGTGTACTGTAAAAACTGTAGGAGGAGTAGTGTGCCAAACTTTTTGGCGGAAAAATAATAATAAAAATGGCCGACAGTAACAATAAGAGTGTGCTTTGCTTGCAGCAAGCACACTAATAATAAGTATGCAAGATAATAATAGTGTGCTTTGCTTGCAGCAAGCACACTAATAAGTATGTGAGATAATAAGAGTGTGCTCTGCCTACGGCAAGCACACTAATAATAATAAGTATGCAAGATAATAATAGTGTGCTTTGCTTGCAGCAAGCACACTAATAAGTATGTGAGATAATAAGAGTGTGCTCTGCCTACGGCAAGCACACTAATAATAATAAGTATGCGAGATAATAAGAGTGTGCTCTGCCTACGGCAAGCACACTAATAAGTATGTGAGATAATAAGAGTGTGCTCTGCCTACGACAAGCACACTAATAATAAGTATGTGAGATAATAAGAGTGTGCTCTGCCTACGGCAAGCACACTAATAATAAGTATGTGAGATAATAAGAGTGTGCTCTGCCTACGGCAAGCACACTAATAATAATAAGTATGTGAGATAATAAGAGTGTGCTCTGCCTACGGCAAGCACACTAATAAGTATGCAAGATAATAAGAGTGTGCTCTGCCTACGGCAAGCACACTAATAATAAGTATGTGAGATAATAAGAGTGTGCTCTGCCTACGGCAAGCACACTAATAATAATAATAAGTATGCAAGATAATAAGAGTGTGCTTTGCTTGCAGCAAGCACACTAATAAGTATGTGAGATAGTAAGAGTGTGCTCTGCCTACGGCAAGCACACTAATTATATTATAAGCAGCAAGAAGGCTAACATAATAGCAGAAAATAGCAAAACACAGCAGCAATTTGCACTAAGGCTAGAGCCGCAGCTTAGGGGGCGATCCCCCTATGGGGGCAATCACACCGGCGATCACACCGGTGGAGCACTACCAGGAGGCCGGTGTGATCACAGGGGCGATCCCTGGCGATCACACCGGCGATCACATCGGTGGAACACTTCCAGGAGGCCGGTGCGATCGCCCCCCTTAGTTAAGTTAGAGCTACACATTTCACATTTTCGCTTACCTGCTCCCTTGCTTCTGTGATTGCAAAATATTCATTTTGGAAACCCAGTTTGTTATTCCACATGAATGAGGCAGTAAATCCACAACGAGAAAAAAGTAACACCAGCTAACTTACTGGATCATTCAATTCGCTGGTCTTGTTAAAAGGCAATTAGCCTAGCTTAGCAGGGCAAGTAATGACAGCATAGTCCGAGATGCCGGGATCCACTTGGTTTTTGATAATCACATAAATGAGGCTACTAGATCCCATCATGATCTAGAGAAAAAACAACATTGCTGTATTTGTGTTATAAACTAGACATAGCCGGAGCTGCCCGCAAGGCAGTCTATCTGCAAAGGGTTACGGTGAATTTCCTCTCTCGTGACTCGACTTTGCCTACCTCGTTGTTAATGTCACCTGACCTCAACACATCACAAACATACATTTTCACAAAAGATGTTAATCTTCCTTCATTTTATAATCGTTTGAAGTGGGAGCAGATAGCAGAAAAATGTCACAAACTGGATAGATAGATAGATAGATAGATAGATAGATATCACTGATTGAATTAATTGAAATGTAATATCAGAGAGAGAGAGAAAGAGAGAGCTCATCAGACCACTTGATCACCAATCATATGAAAACTATGGTCATTTTATCATCTCTTGTAGTACAAGATTAGGAGATTCCTCTACAGTTTCCACCAGCAGTGTCACCAACACCACAGACACTGCAGAAATTATTCGCATCACTGGACTCTGAATTTGAGCAACACATATATACAGAGGAATGGGCAGCCAACAGCTTTTTAAATTTGGAAGATCAAGAAGCTTGTTCAGATTCAGATGTCACTTATGAGCCTGAGGATAACGCTTCGGATAACGATGATGAGTGTGTTGGAGATAAAGGCAGTGAGGGATAAGAACATAAGCTTTACTAAACTGGGTGAAGAGGAGTGTGAGCTTTGTTTGCAGCAGGATGTCCACGTTAGGACTGACCACCAGGGGGAGACCAGTGAAGGTGTCTCAGCTCCAAACTGCCCATCTTGTGAAAAGTGGGGAGCACATAAGAGGAGAGCGGAGAGAGGGAGGCACCACTACAAGATGGATGCTGGGAAGGAGCAGTATGATGTTTCTATCAGAAGTGTTGACCTTCAAAAGGTGATAATGCTGCCCTGCATGCCCGGGGTGAAGACAGCAGCCTTCACAAGAAGGATTTCTGTCTTTCATGAGACCTTTGCCACTGTAGGCAAAAACACTTCCACCAAGAGAAAAAGCATTTCTGTCATTTGGCATGAGGGTACAGCTGGAAGGAAAGCAGAGGAGGTGACATCTGCTTATGTCAGTGCTCTTAAACAGGAACGAGACATCAAGCATGTGGTCTACTGGGTGGACAGTTGCACCGCTCAAAATAAAAACTGGTGCCTCCTCACTACCCTGGAGTGAATAGTTCTTCAACTGCATTTGAAGATGTGACAATTAAGTATTTTGAGCCAGGACACACATTTATGAGTGCAGACAGCTTCCACCACGGAGTAGAGAAGAGGAGATGAAGAAGTGGCCTGGGGGTGCTGTCCTTGATTTCCAGGACTTTCGAGGTGTGATTGCCACTTCCAACTCTGGAAAGGTTCATGTCACTGAGCTACAAAATGAGTAGGATCCAAGAGTGTTCTGTACTCGTGCGCAATTATGATTGTATAGGTTCAGTATCTGGTAACAGTTTTCTGAGTTATCTGCAACATATAAAGTATGTTTGTTTGCTGGCTAACGAGCTAGCTAGCTAATGCGTGTAAAGTTAGATAAGGACAGACTACATCCGGTGCTGTTTCAAAATAAAGGTTCCTCCACTGCACTTCCGGTATACTTTCAAAATAAAGCACTCGGGCACTGAAGAGGCACTAGCGTTGTTATATACTGTATGTTAGCAGTTGGTAACACTGAAAGTGAGTGTAAATAATTTCTTGAGATTGATCGTTGTTTCTCAGCTAATTAAACAAATTGGTGTGGAATTGAAACCAAAACCAGTGCAGTGTTCCACAGTAGGAAAAGACAACTAGATTTTAACCCTGCTTCACTTTTCATTTGTCAAGATAAAAATGTTAAGAGTTTGTAACCCTTCCATTCTCTAATTGTCTCTATTGTGTTTACATGTCAAGCACCCCACGGCTAGCAAAATATTACAGACCAGTGTTCTCCGGTCTGTAATAATTTTATACTGTTGTCTGTTGACAATCAGACTTTCTCAGTTGTTATTGCCATTACCTGCTGTTTTCTGTGGCCTTTCAATTAACAGTCTGTATCTTTGATGAGCTCCAATAGAATTTCTACTGATTGATTCACTCATGACTATATTTGTCATTACTTTAGAAATATAGAAGAGGAGGCACATCATTAATATCAAATTATAAAAAGAATAATTTATCTGCTTTTAGATAACCCTAAATCGTGTGGATGATTTCCTGTACTAGGGTCCATGGTATAACCTGATTTATTGTGTTACTATGTAGTGTATTCCAGTTCTGAACCATGGCTGGATTGCTGTACAGCTACATTACTGAGGGATATACTGTATTGTGGTTTTCAACCATGGGTATAATCTTTTTACATCATTGTGCAAAATCAAATTACTCATGGAATACCTTTTGCTCTTTACAGAAATGGTGACAGAATTTCCCGGCCTGGCAGCGGCCAATGTGAAGCCAGTCATCCATCAGCAGTTGAACAATGCTTTGAAGCTTGAAGTGTGAATGAGTGAGTGAGTGTATGTGTGCGTGTGTGTGTGTGTGTGTGTGTGTGTGTGTCTACATCTGTTCAGTTAAGATTTTTTTCTATTGATGTTATGTTTTCTGTTTGTTTAGTTAGTTACAAAGAGCATTAATAAATGGTTAATTGTGGTTAAGTAATGCTTATTCAGCACTCTTATGCATTTATGAAGTGTTACTTAAGGGATACATGTTTCAACTTTACAATAAGGGTCACAAAGAGCATTAATAAATGGTTAATTATGGTTAAGTAATGCTTATTCAGCACTGATGCATTTATGAAGTGTTACTTAAGGGATACATGTTTCAGCTTTACAATAAGGGTCACAAAGTACATTAATAAATGGTTAATTATGGTTAAGGAATGCTTATTCAGCACTCATGCATTTATGAAGTGTTACTTAAGGGATACATGTTTTCAACTTTACAATAAGGGTCACAAAGAGCATTAATAAATGGTTAATTATGGTTAAGTAATGCTTATTCAGCACTCTGATGCATTTATGAAGTATTACTTAAGGGATACATGTTTTCAACTTTACAATAAGGGTCACAAATAGCATTAATAAATGGCCAATTATGGTTAAGTAATGCTTATATAACATGCACAATAATTTATAGGTTAGGCTATAAATTAAGGAATGTCTACATGAAGATAAAGGAACAAGCAAACCTCTACATGAAGACCATGGAGTGTGTCCACTGATCTCAACCTTTACCAAAAATAAGTCATAAGTTGGAGGATGGACAAGCAAGTGGACAATCATTACCCTTAAATAAACATTTATAAAAAACAAACATGGCTTAGCTGTGAATTTCATGACATACATGTTAATTAACATCTTTATCAACCATTTACTAATATTAGTTAGTACCTTAATTAACATGTAAACCCTTAATAAATGTTAACAAGAGACATTTGTTAACAGTTAATTAATGCTTATTATTGTATGAATTAGCTGTTAGTTAATGCTTATTAATGTATTAACTAATGTTAATAGCATCTTTTTAAACTATTAAATAATGTATAAATTAATACCTTAGTTAACATGAACACAATTAGTAAATGATTACTAGACATATTAGTTAACTGTTAATTAAGGGTTAGTTAATGCTTATTAAGCATTAACTAACCCTTAATTAATGTACCCTTATTGTAAAGTGTTACCGAAATGTATGATATCTGACATGCACACGTTTGCCACATACACACACACCCAGAAACAAAAACACAAACATAGTCTCTTATGTGCCTTGCTCAAGTTTGTTTTTGTTATTATATACATTTTTAAAAATGACATACTATGTTAGTGATTTACATCAAGCATGTACTACTTTTGACACACAGACAGACACACACACACACACACACACGGATGGGGGGATGAACAGGAACAGGCAGTCCCACTGTCTTCTTTGTTTGCTTTAAATTTACAAATGTTTCTTGTTCTGTAACAGAGCAATCTTTTTGTTGATGAAATTGTTTACTTTTAAAAATATTTTCTACATATTTATGTGCAAGTTATAAAATATTACAAAGATTTTAAATTAAAGTAAAAGTTTTGAATACATGCTTATCTCGTGTGTGTCAAAATTTATGGGGTGGATGATGATGATGATGATGATGATGATGAGAAAAAGCAGGAGGGTCACAATGGGGTATAAATATAACTTGATAATTATAACCTTGCATAATCCTACTTAATAATTCTCATAAAATAAACAGTTGAAATAGTCACTGGGTTGAAAAAAATTAGGCCACAAGTTAAGGGTTAATTGATACTTCAGTGATTTCAAAATTCAAAAGTATCAAAAAATAAGACCAGTAAATAATCAAAATAAAGTTTATTCTTTTTAATAACCTATTTCAAACAGAAAATAACATTAAAATTGAATGAACAAATTTGGTTCGTAGATACTGCACTTTGCCTTTGTAGTCCTTCCATATATATTAAAGCTCGTCCAAAGGCAGAGTGCAGTATCTGCATTTTTTTGGTCTTAGGTCAGGTCTGCGCACATGATTTTTTGGGCAAAAAAATTGTAGCATAAAAAGACATAAAATTAATGCATTACAACTTATCTATTCATTACACAATTGGCTGGCCAGTCTGAAAACTTTAAATCCATTTTTCTCAGCTTCACGGTTTCCGTAGTTACTGCACTCTGCCTTTGCAGGGCAGAATGCCCCTGCCTATAGTGCAGATTTGAATTTATATTTATCATTTCATAATATCATATTTTTTGCCTTATATATTTTATTTCTATTTTGCAAGTTTTGTATTTTTTTGGATCTTCTCTTCAGTTTGACCAATCTATCTGTACTGTATGCTGCACAGGACTCCACTGTTGTAAAAATAAAACACCTGGACTGCACCTGGACACCTGGGCAGATGCATCTCTTTTGTGCCTCAGCCGTTTGGTCAGCCTTACAAAGTACCTAGTAGAATGATTTCATTTAAGCCTTACAGTTTTCTTTAAAAAAAAAAAAAGGAGCAGTGACGTCTAATTGATTGCCACGTACCAGTATGTTGTAATTCACGACTGCCTGGACCTTACAGGGGTCCATCTGGACACTGCCAAGAGTGGCCCAGGAAGGCCACTTGGGCAACATGGAATGAACGTAGAGGTGATTCTCCAGGAGATGCTAAAGAACTTGACAGACATGCTGAACGTGCTCTTGGGGGATCTTGAGAAGATCAGGATGTCATCCAAGTACACAAATAGGAACTGTTTCATCATGTCATGGAGCACATCATTGAACAGGGCCTGGAAGACTGCAGGGGCTTTGGTAAGCCTGAAAGGCAATGAATGAAGCCCGTAGCGAGGGCATCCTTTATATAATCTTCCATGACTTTAGTCTTGGGGGCTGAGAGGGGGCAGGAGATCTATAGTGCAATCATAAGATATGGCACGTGAGTGAAGTCAGGCAGGTCATCAGGCATGAGAGAGCCGGAATCAACTGGCTTGAGAGGAGAAGAGCTGAGTGACCCAAGAGAGGCTACAAGGCAATGGGCTAGACAGAAGGGACCCCACTGCAAGACTGTACCAGCAGAATAATATATGTGGGGGTGGTGCTTAACTAACCAGAGATGGCCGAGGATGACAGGAAGTTCAGGAGACTCAATCACGTGTTGGATGGACTCATGGTGCATCTCACAGATCCAATGGTTTAAGGGTTCTGTGACCTGACTTGAACCAAGAGGTCTGCCGCCAAGGGCGGTAACTTACTGGTGATCGTCAAGACTGGTAAGAGGAACTTTCAATTTATGGGCCAGGGTGGTATCCATGAAGCAGTCAGCTGCCCCAGAATCAAGACCTGGATGCAGAGGTGTTGGTTTCCTCAAGAAAGATGGGCAGGAAGCAGAGTGTGTGAGGTAGAAGGAATGGCAGATTTTGGCTCGCCAGAATTCTCCCCGTCACTGATGAGCCTTGGCTTTTACCAAAAGCTCAGGATAAGATGATCTTAAGTGCTCGGATGTGCTGCGATACAAAAAACAGTTCTCCCTCAACCTCCTCGCTCTCTCATACTGAGACAACCTGGTTCTGCCGAGTTGCATGGGTTTGTCTTTAATCTCAGCTGGTGGACAAGGGGGAAGCTGGTTGCTGGAACACTGCTCGGGGAGGGGGGGGCTTGGGGTAACTGGTACTGGGGCTCAGTCCTGGGGCCCATGCTATTCTCTCTGTATACTAAATCCCTCAGCCATGTGATCTCCTCTCATGGCTTCTCCTATCACTGATGACACTCAACTCTAAGTCTCCTTCAAGCTCAATCTTGACAAGACGGAGTTACTCTTTCTCCCAGGGAAAGATTGCCCTCACACAGACCTCTCCGTCACCATTGAGAACACCACTGTGTTGCCCTCTCAGACTGCCAAGAACCTAGGGTGATCCTGGACAACCAGCGGTCCTGCTCTGCCTACATTGCAGCGACAACCTACAACCTGCTCCTGTAGGTTATCCCTCTATAACATCCACAAAATATGCCCGTTCCTTACGAGGGAAGTGGCACAGCTCCTACTAGGCAGGAGATTACTCTTCTGGCCGGGCTACCCGCCTCTGCCATCAGACCTTTACAGCGCATTCAGAATGCTGCAGCCCGTCTGGTGTTCAACTAACCAAAATTCTTCCACGTCACTCCCCTGTTCCGGTCACTTCACTGGCTTCCCATCTCCACACGCATCAAATTTAAGACACTGGTACTTAGCTACAGAGCAGTACATCATACTGCCCCTCCCTATCTGCAATCACTCGTCAGGTTCCAAACCCCGCCTCCGCGCCTCGCCTCTCCATCGCTACGTGGGCTCACAAGTCGCTCTTCCCAGTTGCTACTCTTCTCATCCCTGGCACCACAATGGTGGAACGAGCTCCCCCCGTCTGTCAGAACGGCCGAATGATTGCCCATCTTTCGCCAGGGACTGAAGATGCATCTCTTCAGGTTACACCTGGACCCCTTTAGAACTAACCTATCGTGTAACGATCTTCTTCCCCTTCTACTAAAAAAACCCCAAAACAAAACAAAAAAAAAACTGATTCAACGAATTCTACTTATTCCTATTAAAAGGCTTAGCTGATGAAGACTGTGATACACAGTTGGTTTTACTACTGTTGACAAAATGCAGTTAATGTAAGTTACTTTGGACAAAAGCATCTGCTAAATTACGTAATGTAATGTAATGTAATGGTACTGGTGCCTTGGAAAAATGATTTATTTTGATCTACAGGCTAGTGACATAGCGGACAATCTTTTCTCCCTCTCCTAGATCTAATTTATAATCCAATAAGTGCTTTGTTGTTTTTGTTACACTGTACAATTTGGTGACGTTATGTAAACCTATTTACTCGCGCTAGAATAAAAATTCTAACTTCGCAGGTTTGACGTAGAGGTGAGTCTCCAGGAGATGCTAAAGAACTCGTTGGACATGCTGAACATGCTCCTGGAAGGATCTCGAGAAGATCAGGATTTCATCCAAGTACACAAATAGGAACTGATTCAACATGTCAGGAAATAGATACAGGGACTTTTTGCAATTTGCAAGAAAACCCTCTAAACCGCCGTGTTGTCACTTCAAGTAGGTGAACGACTGACCCATTGAGACAGACGGTGCAATGGAAAAACTAGTGAAACTAATTTCCCACAGATGATGACAGTAGCCCTACTCACAAAGCCATAAACCAAGCTAAAACCAAGACAGAGTTTTCTTTGTTTATATAACATGGACATGTTAAAGCAGAGATCCATTTTTCCTGGGAAGAAAACACAGTGTCAGGTGGGCAAATGCACTCAGAATAAGTCCTGAGACAACTGTGTGATGCCCAAACGATTTGTGTGTAGTGCCTGTTCACACAAACCACCGAAGCTGTGCACTTGACTGTGGGACTGAGCGGTAAGAGAAGAAAGGCAACCAGTGCGTAAAAGTAAGAAAAGTGTTAAAAAAACGTGGAAAAGCACATCGTCCATATTTGGAGCGGCAGAACAGGGAACACTGAACGGGGCACATAACCGTTTGAATCGGTTAATTTGAGCAATTCTACTTTTTTTTTAGTAGTCACGATATCTGCACACCTTCAAAGTCTTCTTGGCAGGTGCAAAGGGATAAAAGCAGGACTAAATAGAACTGAAAGACTATGCACACTGCCTTGCAATACATATCATTTTAATGATGAGCTTTCAGCCTTAGAACATCAGAGCAAAGTTTGCTCTGGCTGCTGTGATAACAATTTTTGCTGACCAAGTAAAAGACCAAAGACCAAGTGAGTGTTTTGTTTTGAGTACTCAGTGATACTACTGTCGGACAGGAAGCAGCACGTGAAGCTGGGAAAACACGTCTCTGACTCCCGGACCATCAGCACCGGTTCCCCTCAAGGCTGCGTTCTTTCCCCTCTACTCTTCTCCCTGTACACCAACAGCTGCACCTCCAGTCATCAGTCTGTCAAGCTCTTGAAGTTCGCGGATGACACCACCCTCATTGGGCTCATCTCTGGTGGGGATGAGTCAGCCTACAGGCGGGAGATCGACCGCCTGGTGTCCTGGTGCGGACTGAACGACCTAGAGCTCAACGCTGTAAAGACAGTGGAGATGGTTGTGGACTTCAGAAAGAACCCAGCCCCACTCACCCCCATCACCCTGAGAGACTCCCCAGTCGACACTGTAGATTCCGTCCGCTTCCTGGGCACCATCATCACCCAGGATCTCAAGTGGGAGCTGAACATCAGCTCCCTCACCAAGAAAGCACAACAGAGGATGTACTTCCTGCGGCAGCTGAGGAAGTTCAACCTGCCAAAGACGATGATGGTGCACTTCTACACCTCCATCATTGAGTCCATCCTCACCTCCTCCATCACCATCTGGCACGCTGCTGCTACTGCCAAGGACAAGGGCAGACTGCAGCGTATCATTCGCTCCACTGAGAAGGTGATTGGCTGCAATCTGCCTCCTCTCCAGGACCTGTACGCCTCCAGGACCCCGAGGCGAGCAGGAAAGATTGTGGCCGACCCCTCCCACCCTGGACACAAACTTTTTGAAACACTCCCCTCTGGCAGGAGGCTGCGGTCCATCAGGACCAAAACCTCACGCCACAAGAACAGTTTCTTCCCGTCTGCAGCTGGCCTCATCAACAAGCCCCGGGACCCCCACTAACACGGACCCTTATCCCCTCCCCCCATAGGCACTACACGCTACATTAATGTACAGTCTCCACATCTGACTCAATGCATTACATTAACGCACATCCTTTAGGACATCTTTTTGATCTCTGTACAGTGAACATATTCTCTTTACTCCATACTGTTAACCTTTGCACATTCTCTGGTCAATATTTTGCCCATTCCTGCACAAATGTAACTTTTTCATTTCACTTTAAAAAACAGATATATTGCACATATTTTATTATATTTATTTCATATTCTGTATTATTTATGTTTCTTGACTTTCTTGACTTGCAGTACTTCCTCCTCCTCCCCCATACTAAAAACAGGAGTGAAAGGCCCAGGTCAGGGATTTCCTCTTATCTCTAGCCTTAATTGATACCGAGTACACACATTTTAGCCCAGTATTGGGAAAATACCCGATACTGGTATTGGTGCACCTTTGACTATGACTAAAATCAAATGAAAACTGAACAGGTTTGAAAAGTGACACTAAAACTACCAAATTATGCCTGAAAACTAAACTGAACTGTAATGGAAATCAAATTAGAAAAAAAAAAAAAAAAAGACAAGTAATTGCAAAACTTTAATACAGTAACCCTGCTGTTTAGAAACAAACATCATCACCTCAATACAGCCAATTTAGGTAATTGATGTGCACAAAGTCTGAATTGGAATCCCACCTACTATGTGTGATATGTCTAGTTAAGTTTTTGCTGAGCAAAATTTAAGAAGTGAAAAATAGAGGCAAATAAATAAGAAAATTCAACTAGTAAACAACATTAAATTAAAAAACATTGCATTTTGGATCATTGAAAGTCCATGCCATGTTTCAAGCATTAGAACTCTCCTCCTTCTCCTTTCTTCTCATCCGTTCTCTCCTTCCACCATCCCAATCAGGGGCCAGCTGAAGCCATCTTTTATTGGTTGAATCAGTCTCTTGGTCTGTGGCACCAGATGTCAGACGATTATGTCTCACAGCAGCTAAAAACAACCATTTGCACCAGTTAAAGGAAACCGTTTTTCTCATTTACATAATTTATGGCTGTGAGTTCTTGTTCTAGGATCTCAAGACAAACCACGTTTGTTACTGTTGCATGCATGATTCTCCATACACACTATTGAGTGTCCGCCCCACCTTTATGAGCCAGTGTGTTTATCTGTGAATTGGTATTTCTTTGTTAGATCATCAGCAGTGGTTTAGTATTTGCACAAATTATCTATTCACTAAAGATTGCAAATATCAAATATTCAGGTTACCACTGCATCAGGTACTATGTTTCTAGGGATTCCCTAGGCCTAGGGGATTCCTTAGGGATGCCCTTAAAGTCTAAGGCTCAGCCCTGCTGCATCATTAGGCACAGAGGTGTGAAGTTTGAAACAGATATTGTATGTATCTACACATGTTGAACATTTCTGCATCTAGGACCCATAATGTCCACCATACATTTTTTTTTAAAAACCTTGCAAACATCTTTTAATGAACTGCAGGTCAGAATGACACAAAATTTGGAAAGTAAATGAACTGTCTTTGCCCTTACTTAGTTGTTTGAGTTGTAAGAGTTGAGAGTTGTAGAAAATGTACCCGTATACACAGAACCCTGCCCTGGGTGCTCTCAGTGCCATCTTCACCAATTCACTGTCTATGGAGCTCCAGACTCTACTGTTGACATCATAAATTTGAGTCTTAGTGCTCTTGTTTTTGGATTTGGGAGGTTCAGGTTCACTAATATTTTTTGGACTGTCTTAGATCACAATAATAACATGTATTAATTGCTAAATTGGGTGGTTTTCCCATTTAAGTGCCATGTAGTGGTGCTTGATTCAATTTTCACACGTTTGCACCTCCATTCCAACCTTAGAGTTGGGCACAGAGAAAAGCATCCTCCAGCAAGATGCGAACTTCGGGTGCAAATCGATGTAAATTTAGGCGTGTTTAACAAAATACAGGGGTATGCGAATCCCAACTGTGACTTAAGTCGCTTTAGAAACCATCAGCCTTGCACACTTAAAACCCTAGAAAAGTTCTATCACACCTATTGATTTAATCAAGGAAAAGGTTCTGATATCTTTATTTCATTTTTTTAACATTTATTTACCCAGGGTAGGTTGACTGAGCACTGATGCTCTTTTCCAGTGACAGAATTCCAATCGCTCACATAGTAAATATTTATGATATTCATCCTGAATTGATATTTTGTTAGTGTGATATATACATATAAGGATAGTCTGAAGAGTGGTGCAGTAGGGGTGTAGAATGGACAGATTGAGTGGACAAAAAGCCCTAATGTGTAAAAATTGTATAACTCTTAATATTCACCTGCACCTTGTTGCCATAAAAAGGGAAGTCCTTCACAGTTACCCTTCAGTCGCTCCTCCAGGTTCTGAAGAGAATGACTACCCGTCAGTGGCAACAAATTTGGTTCCAGGTCTATCTCTTCCTCCTTTGAAGATTTCAAACCCTGTGGGGTTTTTAAGATTATTCTCCTTTGGTCCATCATCATTTCTTGATTGGTTAAAATACTGTGCAGGTGGGCTGAGAAGACAAAAAAAAGAAAAAAAGAATTTTCACTGTGCTATAATATATTGTGAAGATTTTGTGCTTGTTAGGGTTGATGTTGAACTTGGCCACCTTATACACATCACCATCCGTCAGATACTTGGTAGGAGGCTGTAATAGATTTCATTGTCAGTGCAGAATATTTTATATTACTGTAATGAAAAAGGAAAGAGCAATATTTCTGCCGTAGGGTTTCCATGCAAGCAAGGATGTATTTGCATAGATGCTTTAGCCAGTTTTCTACCCACTGCACTGTTCTTCAAACTATTCTCTCTATTTGGCAAAGCTAAATGGTGAGTGTTTATAGAGGAGGGCTTCAGCCTTTGCCAGAGATGGAGGGGAGACTTCTGGCTAACACTTAACACATAGTAACACATCCATATTTAGACCGTTAGCAGGTCTAACGGCTACACTTATTTATGACACCAGACACACAGAAAAAGATGGAGCATTCTATACCCACATATGGTGTGTGTGTGTGTGTGTGTGTGTGTGTGTGTGTGTGTGTGTGTGTGTGTGTGTGTGTGTGTTTGAGTTTTAGGCCTTTGTTGTCCTGTTGGTCAGCCCTGTTAAGTGATGAGAACCTAGACACGAAAATCATCCATGTTAGTAGTCTCCATGCTAACACTTCAGCATACATTTTAGCATATACTGTGTTTATTGATAGTTGGCTGCTAGCATTATCTCTAAAGTGAGAAAATGAGTTGCAGCAGGTATGTGGCTAAGTCTGGCAGTTTTGTGTAGGGGATTGGTAAAATTTACATTAAATATGATACAAAGGTAAGTCTTCTTACTTTGGATAATCTACTGGTCTACTGTCACTCAAAATAGTGTATGCTAAACTGTTAGCATGGAGCCGATCACTGACCATAGTTTATGTTATTAACATGGATGATTTTGGTGTTATGTTCTCATCACTTAACAGCTAAGGTGACCAAGAGAACAATCTCGAAACAAATTGGTGTATTCTTTTAAGGTTAGGGAATAACTGCAGTCAATGGAAGGCCCATATAAGGACAGAAGTAAAAGTGTGTGTGTGTGCCTGTGTGAGTGAGCGAGTGAGAAAGAGAGAGAGAGAGAGAGAGAGAGAGAGAGAGAGAGAGAGAGAGAGAGAGAGATTATGAAACAGCATAGACAAGGTGCATGTTACGCTAAAGCAAGCTAAGCAGCTAAACTAGAGTCCTGCCAACTCTCCACACAGCACTGCAGCACTACAGAGACACTGGGATTCACTCTCTTTCTCTCTCTCTCTCTCATTCATTCTGTCTGTCTTTCTACCTTTCTTTCTGCTTTTGACGTTGCTCTGAATTGAATTCCCTTTTTGCCCCCCCCCCCCCCCCCCCACTGATTTAACACTCAATCCTATCCTGTCCTCCCCTTTGTCTCTCTATCCATCTCTCTCTCCTCCTCCCACCCTCCCCCCCTCTATTCTGTTCTCTCTCTCTCATCATCCACCGCCTCCAGTAAACCAACCTCTCAGCAGAGAATTGTGAATAGAATCCAAATCAGTTGAGGTTCACTTTCTCTCACTCCCTCTCTCTCCTCTTGCTCTCTCCTCTACCTCACTCTCTCCTCTCTCTCTCTCCTGTATTGATTGTAATTGTGACCACACACCCATGCCTCTCAGCCTCCTATACATTAACCCTCACTTTCTCTCTTTCTTTCTGTTTAGTCTGTCTATAGTGGGCTTTCCAGGTGATGTAACACACCCTCTGCTGGCAATATTGGAGGTCCACATCTGATTGCATTTATGTATGCCTACCATACATTAGCAGACATTTACTCTGACACACTCTCACATTTAACATCAGTCTCAAGTCATGAGTTTTAGTGCTAAAGGTGCTCACATTTTAAGATTCAGTTCAGACTGAGAATCATGCAGCATCACACATTAAGAGAGTCCAGCAGGATTTTTCAAAGATTGCGTTTCAAACCAGTTTTGAGTGCATGTGAAAGATTATACAGGCTCAAAACACTGATAATGGACTATGATTTTTGAGTGTGGATGAAGCTACAACATATCCCTCCTCCACCATCTACACACACACACACACATACAACAAACCACACATACACAACATGCAGAGAGAGAGATAAAGAGAGAGATAAATGTAGCTAGGACGCTGCTCTAGTTCTCTCCACAGCTCCACCAGTTTCTCCTCCAGTTCGATGGTCCAACGGATCCGGTATGTAGAGCCTCGTCACCTGTCATTACAGATGCGGATGTCAGCCAAAGACAATGCACCTATTGGATGTTGACAGTGTAGCATTATAAATGTTTGTGTTTGATTTTGTCGTAACAGTCAAGACGAGAAAAAGACTGCATTAAGACAGCTCCAACTGAGTTTTCCACCTAACAATTGTGGTGATGGGAGCACACAGCAACTGCCGTGATTTTATTCCAACTTTGAAAATTTGTCTAAAACTGTGAACTCGCTTCAAATATTGTCTAGTGTAAGGTCAGCAATAGTCGCCGGTTAGGTTAATTTCTGTGGGGTTTTTTCCTGGGGACTGGTCATTTCACCACTGATAGTTGATTTTGTATTGAGACACAGCTTGTTAGCTTGCTCGCCATAGTATGACCATAGTACAGTATTCATAGTATTCTGTTACATCACCACACAGCCATCTTGGTAGGAAAATAACAGGTGATTGTAATGAATAAACAGGTGATGGCACCGTGGTATGCAGAAATGGGACAACCTTTCAAGATAGTCCTGAGAAGGACAAACTGAGATGCATGCAGGATTGTCTGTGGACATGGTACAGATTATCCAAGGTGCATGGGCGGAATCTACCAACTCTAGCTATAAAGGTAAGTGGCTGGGTTTCCAAGAATGGTGTAGGGAGAGAATGTGGATCCGCTGAATTGCTCAATTGGTTCTGTTCTCTCTTTTCTCCAACACCTGCTGGAGAGATGCCTGGCACATTCTACTATAACAGTGTATGCATCGGCCATCTCCTCTTGCCACGAGGGGTTTGGAGAGAGGTTGGTCTTTGGCCACCCTCTCCTGAAATTTTCTCCTGAAAGTTTCCTGCAGGGGGCTAGGAAACAAGTGGGAGCTGCCTTTGGTCCTCGAGGCTCTTTCAAAGGAGCTGTCTGAGCCGATTAGGCAAGCCTCTCTTACTGTAAGTTGTTGTCAATTAAGACAGCACTGCTGCTTGCTTTGACTTCAGCTAAGGGGGTGACTGATCGGTGTGCCCTTTCGGTCCACCCCAGCTGGATGATCCAGCTGGATACGTTTCATCCTCCAGCCTGTATGATGTGGACCAGCCAGGCCCCCAAGTCTCTTAACAGAGGAAACAAATCTAGGCTATATCCAGGGGGTCATTGGGCCGTAATGCAGCCGGACACCGTTCCGGGAGTGAATTTGATTCTGGTTCTCAAAAAATAAATACAGAGCAGTACCGGTGGTTGTACCTGTTTTAGTACCTTAAACTACTGGCTTGGTTCATTTTATGACCAAGTTTTCCAGCTGGGCGGTGTTTGGACCTTCGGGCCAATCACAGTGCTTAAAAACGGAAAACTCCACTCAACCGGGATGCCAGGCCACATTAAACAAACGCACAATCAAATGACAGTTTAATCTGAGCCGCCGGAGCTGACAGGTTGTGTTGTGAAAATGTAGAGACAGAAGAAACTACACATTCTTTCCTATTTTGAACCCAGTGTGAGTGATAAAACAATGTGTTCATTTAACTTATTTCTATGAAATAGCACCGTTATGAGCGAAGCTAGGCTACTGCATTTCTGCCTCTCCCACCATGTTGACATTCCAAAACAGCCCAATGGACAGAAATCTATCCGTCAATAATTCTGTCTGTTATCCGACGGATCAGTTTGGTCGCAGCTAGTGGAATTCAACACATGCGCCGTGGGCCTCTACAGGATCTGTACTTGTTCCTGATAATGTTATACATTTTTGCATTTACCAGTAGGCTACAGTATTAGGGAAGCAACTTTTTGAGTTATTATATTATCATGTCTGTTATTACATACATTGTCTGGTAATTTATTACGGGTAACAGGTTTTACTCCATTTTCAACCCATTTATGTAGAGGGACATTTTAATTTCATTTTGACAAGTTATGATTATAGGCAATTCTAAACTTTGCCACCAGGGGGTGCAAGTCTGAGAGAGACAAACTACTCATAACTACATGACATCACACATTATCTGTGTAGATAGGCTGTATATTGTGCTTTGGAAATGTTATAGCAGGATATGACAACATACTCACAACAACTCTGCATCACCAAACAAAACCCCCAAATCAGTGCCAACACAGCATATTGTCACAACAGTCATATAGGCCTAAGCATAGGCACCATAATATTCCTCGGCTGATGGGCCAAGCCACTATCAATCCTCGCATCTCAAGCTCCAGCAGCGCATTGCACACGATGAGCAGCATATCACAGTGACTACGTTTACATGGACTGCAATAATCCGACTATGGACCTTATTCTAAATAAGACAATATTTTGATTAAGGTGTTTACATGAGTTGCTTATAGAATATTCCATTCATATTCCCGTTTACATGCTACAGAGTATAGTCCGATTAATGACTGAAGACGCACACCCACATTACGTCCCTATGTCTTACGTCCGAGTTTCCCTCCGGAATTTAACCTGAAACCCTTTCTGTCATGTTGCTACCGTGGTATATACTCTTATGAGTATTTTCTTGCTAATTTTGCAAAACACTGTGCTTCGAGACGTTATTTTT
This sequence comes from Centroberyx gerrardi, assembly GCF_048128805.1. Lineage (NCBI taxonomy): Eukaryota > Metazoa > Chordata > Actinopteri > Beryciformes > Berycidae > Centroberyx > Centroberyx gerrardi. The sequence continues at coordinate 3,487,976 of NC_136001.1, read as the reverse complement.
TGGAAGCTAGAGCATGCGTCGTCAAGCAGTTGGATTGCCGTACATGTCGCAAAATGCTGCGAAAACTCAGATAAGACGTCATAGTATGATTAAGGTGTATACATGTCTACAATCAGGGACGTGCACAGACATTTTGAGGGACTGTTGCTCTAACCTGAAAAAAGGGCACCCAACCTGAAACATAGTAACTCTCTCACACTCGGCCATTACCACCCTCATATGTACCTGTCTGATGTGTCTCCTGATGCTCAGCATGCTCTCCCTCACTCTCTGGTCTGGAGCCTTGTGGTTGCGCCTCATCTTAAATTGAATTATTAGAATCAGAATTAAGAATACCATTTTCCATTCAAAATTGCTTGGGCATGGTAGAACTACTATTTAAAATAGCAAGTACCTTATATATACTTCTCACTGCAAAAAATGCACTAAGACAACTGAACACTTTAGTGTAGCCAGTTGAATTTTCATGGATGTGATGCTGACAGTGGCTTGACTCAGTGATTCCTGGTGAAGCCCAGGAATTAGACTGGAGTAGGCTATATCTAGTTTTGTATGTAAAAATATGTACTAGAATACAGAACAATTACAAAATGTCATATAGGATTTCATGAACATATTTTCTGGCCTTACCATCCCATATTTCACTATAGCTATTATAAGTATTTTACTTGATCACCAGGCTCTCCAACGCTCTCTGAACTGGAGCTTTTGGGGTTAGCCCCCTACAGAAAAGCACTCTCTTTAACATTATGTTAAAGATGAAACTCATTCACAATACTATGCACAGATATAATATACTGTGCATTTATCATTGATTGAAATATTCGTTTTTAGTTAGTTATTAGCCTTTAAAAAAAACTTTAAAAATAATGCTGCATAATGCTTCACCTGCTGGCCTGCTGGTAGTCTGTATCCAGCTCTGCAAACTTGCACTCCCCTTAGCTGCCTCCCTCAGCTCTTTCTCTCTCTGCTGTAGTCTCCTCCTTTTGGAAGGTATTGTAGCCTACTGTAAGCACCCAAATTAACATTACATAAAAAAAAAAAAAAACATGCATTACATTTTAACCAATTTGAACATTACAAGTTATCATCTCATAACGAAAAATAAGGCGACTGCTATCAGCTACATCTGCTTGTTGGTTGAAAATTCATCACAACCCGAATGAAGCATGTTCAAGAACATAGGTAGCAGCTCATGTCACAAGCTAGAAAGAAGCTAACGTGGCGTTAGGTTGGTCTGTTCGCACACGACACGTAGCTTCATATTGACTGTAAACAGTATCTAATCTAGCATGATTCAACAGTCAAAACCATCAGATCCCCAGAACGCACACTTAATGTAATGGTCATAACTGAGGAGTTATCTTGCATGTAGCCTGCTGCCTATATGTTAGCCAGCTAGCTAGCTAGCTAAGATTGGTTCATGTGATAGCATAATATAAGGCAATATTGCGCGACGTGATGCAAACGTGACAAGCTGCACATTGTTCAGAAGCATATGTGGAGATTTTTATTCACAGGGCATACCATTGGTTATATAACGTAACCATCGTAGTTAATCATCTCCACAACTTCAAAAGACTCACCCGGAGCCCTCACACAGGGGCAACAATACCACAGTGTCACATGACAGGGGGCATAGGGCATCACTAACATGATGTGATCTGGGCCGCCCCATCTCTGTGTCCTGCGGAGGCATGCCTATCAAAAAGTAATAAAAGTTTGGATGATATGGTGATTTAATTTGGTCTCAGTTATGGGCTACTCGTATTTATGCAGCCACAACAGCAAAATTGTATTTATTTTTTTCCCCTCCAGAGGGGCAGCTCAGCCAAAGAGGGCAAATGGGCTGTTGCTCGGGCAACTTTAGCCTGGCCTTGTGCACGTCCTTGTCTACAATGCACTTCAATAATGCGACTAAAATCGGAATACTCCATGTCTTAATTCGACTATTGCTTACTCCAATTATGACCTTATTTGGGTTAAAGGTAATCAGAAAATGCTGTCTTACTCAGAGTATTGTCTTAATCGGGTTAATATCACAATATTGCAGTCCATGTAAACGTGCTCACTGATATCACGTCTCAGGAAAGCAACTAGAGGGACAGTAAATTGAAGTCTCTGTTTTTTGTTGCTGCATATTTCTGGATGACTCTGTCAAAGTAGATTTCCTGGGCCTTTTCTATATTTAGTATTCTCAAATTGGAGACGGTTGTGTCAGTCATTGCGGTCCTCAGGTAAGTTTTAAGTTGTTTCAGTGTCGAGAAGCTCCATTCAGCTGATGCAGATGTGACTGGTATGGTAAGATATAGTCTGTATAGCTCTTTCAGACTCACAAATGCATTTTGCAGTCCTTTTTCCTCAAAATATTTGAGCCTCCTTTCAAAGAGTGAGGCTGTCATCTTTGGGCTCCTCATCTTTGAACATTGCATGAAAAAGTCTGATCTCATTGTCTACGGCCTCTGCATCCATATTGTTTGTCTGGCACACAGCTTTTAAACTTGTGTCTGGTGGCACATCGGGGGAATTTACTACATCGACAAGGCACTCAAGAACATGCATGTCATTCTCAGAGACTCTATCATGGAGCTGTTGTGTGAGCGTGTCAAGTGTTCTGTATAGTATATGGCCTCTGAAACGTCATGGCACCGCCACTCTGTCTTGCGGGTATGTCTTTGCGTGGCACAGTGGTGCCGGCAAACCCATTCTCCGTTATCTGGCTGACATATTCTAATGTTTGACATGCAAAAGCATCTCCTCTCTTGTATAGTCTTCACTGTGACATTGACCATGTGCTGCACTGTGTCAAAGTTGTTCCACCAACACTCTGCACATAAAAGCTAGACAATAAATGGGGCTGAAATCTTGCATAGTCTTCAACATAGCATTTGCCTCGACGTCCATTTTGGAACCTGACTCTGAGAGCGCAGCTGATCTCCTTAAATTTTGAAGCACAGCCTTGATAGCTTCTACCCGACCAAGTCCAATGTGTGTCACTTGAGTGAGCGACTTGAGGGTTCTCACTCCACCTGCAAATTCTTTGGCAGCTGTCAACCTCTCTAAAACAGCATGCCGTTTAGCACTGCCCTCAATAAAATTTCTAAGTGTCTGTAATGTTTCAAAAGCTTGACAGACCGCAGCCATGGTTGCCATATCAACAATGCACAAATTCAATATACTATGTTCATGGCAGTGTACATAGTAGACGAGTGTTATTGTTTAGAATTGTGAAGCGAAGCCCTTGTATGGACCTCCCATGCTTGCCGCCCCATCATAGCAGTGGCCTCTGAGAGATGACAGATCCATGCCCAAAGTCTTAAAGGTATCCTTAATGAAGGCCGCCAGTGATCCGACATCTGTTTGGTTAGTTCAGTAAAAGCCTATGAATCACTCATTGACTGTGAAGGCATGAGAGGCTACATAACAATTAGAGCGACTTGCTTGTGCCTGGACAGATCCATGCTTTCGTCTGCAATAACTGAAAAGATAAATGCATCCTTCACTTCTTGTAGCTATTGACCTCATTCACATGGCAGCCATTTTAAATACTCAAGGTGGGAAACTCTACCGCCAGCTCTGTTCTACTGTTGTGAAAATACATACAAACATTGTTTCACAGATTCCCCTCTGAAAAACATATTTGAAACAAATGGATTCAAGAATCCAGAACGATATGTTTACATTTTAATATATTTGGTCCATTATCGCTAGCTACTAGAGTCTAGCCAAGGTACTTACTAACTAGCTAGTAAGCTAACTAACTTCTCTGCTGAATTGAAAGTCTTTGTGGTTGTTGTTATCAAGATTGCTAGCTAGTTTGGTAACTGATAGGTTTATCTATATTATGTCCTCACTTTAAGTAATGCTACTTTTATATACAGTATATGCCAATCTTCCGGGTACAGTTTCCCACCCCAAGTGTTCCAAATGGCCGCCATGTGAATGAGGTCGATTGCCTCCAAAACCTGACGAGCCATATCAGGAATTTCATTTTGAGATTCACTATTCACATATGTGTAGAATTACTCTCTTTTGGCAAAGAAACGTGTGATTTGCTTGTTATCTTTAGCACAAAGTTTCATGTGTTCTCTCAGATTTCCCTGATTATAGAGTCCTCACTCTCATCATGTCCTCGCAAAGGGATCCCTGACGAGCACAGAACAAAATACTCTCAATAACAGCTGTAAGATATTCTTGATTATATTTCACAGCTGCATGCCTCTGGCTGTCTAGTTTTGCTGCTACACTGCTCTTCTCTTGAGACTGCATATATTCCTTCCATTTCGCTGCTTATGTGGCAATGTCATCATGGCATTGGCTCACGGTGTTAATGCAGTCATTTGTGTCTGTCTAGTTTTTCTTAGAGAAAAACTGATCAGTTGTTTTGTTTCCCCTTTTTGCCATTCTTGCACTGTAGCTAATGCAAGACCAACGGAATGTGTGAATAGAAGAATTGAGAGGTCATTGTGTACTGTTTACTTTATCCAGATGCACAATTGAGAAATTTGCAGTAAATTATGTTGAATACAATGAAAAATTCATAAGTATGTAAAAATATTTTTAAATCATATTTTACAATTTCAATGATTTTACCTGACCACTAGGGGGTGCAAAAGGGAGTGCTATATCGCCAGTGGTTATGATATTATCTAGCATTTCTTACATTACATTGGTTGCTACCTGGTGAGTGAGTGAGTGAGTGAGTGTGTGTGTGTGTGTGTGTGTGTGTGTGTGTGTGTGTGTGTGTGTGTGGTAGAAACTAGCAATGCTGTCTAATTTTCAGAGATGCTCAACTTAATAGCTGGTACATTGACAGGTGGTTGAATGCACCTACATGGTGCACGCACACACATACACACACACACACACACACACACACACACATAAATGAATGTATATATGCAAAGACACATTGGATGGATTCCTCCTCCACACCTTTTACACCTCCGCAAGCCTTTTTTCTTTTCAATTTTCCACTTTCTCCTTCTTCTTGATGCCGGAAACAAGTGGGAGGGAAAACCCCGCCAGTCCGATCCCAGCGAACCGATCGATGAACGGCCAGAGAGAGGTCACCTTGATGCACACACACACACACACACACACACACACACACACACACACACACACACGCCCACTGAAAACAAACTGGAGAGGCAGAGCTAAATAGAATGAAACTGAATGCAGGAGTAAGAAGAGACCAAACCAGCTAGATGGAGAGAAAAGCAGGCGCATAGAGGACATGAGGGAGGAAGGTAGAGAGATAAGACCTGCAGGGGGAGAGAGACAGAGAGTAAGATCAGTACTAGAGACTGTCAGCTGCCTCTAGCTTGCTGCAGATTGCTGCCCCTGAATCTGAATGAGAAGAATCTGAATTACTGAATCAGTGGTTGAGTTCACTGGACAGCAAGGTGGTCAAACAAGTGTGGTTGATCCTTGACAACATGGAAGGCCCATTCACATATAGAGCAATAACTATAAAGATAGCTATAACTGAAAAAATATTTGATTTTTTCAACCTTATACAAACATACACAAATACGTGAAATGAACACGACTTGTTAACATCAAATTACGTGTTGGTGGCACGTAAAGTGTTAAAATTCAAAAAGCCAAGACCTTAGCTAAGAGCTCAAATCCAAATCTTGTTACTAAAATACATTTTTGTGTTTTTTTGCAAACCGTTTTGAAGTCTGAGCCTCATTCTTAAATAGTCAACTGGAAGCATCTCCGTAGGGCCCACGGTAGTGTTTTCAATGCTATTCAAGCATGAGTTTATTTTAGTCTGTTAACCAGTTCTGTGTTTCTTTTTCTGCAGAGAAAAGTAATCCCTGTAATGGAAAGACCTCACAACTCAGATTAGTGACTGATTATCATAGCTAAGTAAAGATCTGTTTTCTTTCCTCAAAAGAGGTAGTGCCCTTGCCTGGTATCCAGCCCCCATGAATTGCAATCTTTAGCACTTTTTGAATTTGCATGCCGATTCATAGCGGTCTGGATGCAAGCCTGTCCACCACTGATTCACTGATGTAATTTCTCTACCCAACCGCTGGTGTTAGTTGTCAGTTATCAAAATCTTTGACCAAACACAGTAGCAAAGCAGATTGACGTAATCTGGAAACGCATCAGAGCAATGACAATCATGGCGGCGTTCACTTCCAAGCTTTTAAACAGCCGATTGCTCCTGTTTAATTCATCAATGCCATAAAGTTTTTTAAGGACTGACGAAATTGCAAAATGCCATATTGGTAGTTGTGCTCTGTAATGGCATCATAAGTAGGTTTGTCCCGCCTACATCGACCATCCAATCAGGAATGTCGGACAGTATCTGTCTGAAGTAACTGCTGGTGAATAGGCTTGTGTCCAGACCCCTATGAATCACCATGCAAATTTAAAAAGTGCTAAAGACAGGGGGGCTGGACACCAGGCAAGTGGTGCCCCATAACGAGTGTAAAATTATTATTTTTATCACAACATTATATTTTCAAAACCTTACTTAGCTCTGAATTTGAAGTAGTAAGGCTACAATACTACGCCAATAAAGAGGTTAAAAAGACTAAAGAATGTAACAAGTAACAACCTTGTGATTACTGAAATCTGAACAGTAATGCCTTATTTACTCCATTACAGTAAATAGTAATGTGATTACAGTAATGCATTACTTTGTAACGTGTTACCCCCAACACTGCTAATGAGTGAGGCAAAAAGGATGGAGGAGAGAGGAAAGAGGAAAGAGAGAGAGTGGTGGACAAAGATGAAATTAAATGAGAGGGAGGGGAGATGAGCAACATGGACAGAAAAAAAATCACTGACAATGTACAAGTCATAGGACACGAGCTAGAGAAAGAGACAGGCTGAATCGCACATCTTAACACACTGTAAGAGATAAGAAGACGTAAGAGTGACTCACTTTGACAAACTAAGTTCAACAATCTCCCCCTATTTATATCAGGCAAAGAGTGAGGTTGTAATTGTAACTGCAAAATATGTTGATTGTTGTAACACAAAGGAATATGGACAACAATACTAAATGAAGAATAACACTGTAGATAGTATAATATTATACAGAATATTGTCATTGGATATAGAATATAATATTAGACAGCATATTGTCACTGTAGATAGTATATCATATACAAATATTTCGAATTTGTAGATAGTTAATCTGTTCTTATTTACTGTTCTGTAGTGAATTTAGTTCATAGTCATTGACTTGGCAATGGATGGAATCACCATGTGATGCCAGTAAAACACCTATTGAAATTGAATTGAAAAGATATAACAGCAAAAGAGTTGGTGCACAGAGGGAGGAATGGCAGGTGTGAAGACAAGGTGTTAATAACTTTCCTTTAGGCTACTGTAAAATTTTGTGGTGGTGATCACAGCCAGTCCTCTTCCTCCTCCTCCTCCTCCTCTTCCTCTCTCCCAGCCACCCGCCTATTCATGTTCCAATTAGTCACTGACAAGCAAACATCCCTTCAAACACCCCCGTCATCAATCACAGAAACATAACCCCCCCCCCCCACACACACACACACGCACACAAGTGCATGCAATTGCATACAAATATAATACACAGACATTGCATACCGATCCTCCTCCCACACACACACACACACACACACACACAGCTTATAAGGACTTTGCAGAGAAGCATGGAAGAGGAGGGGGAGAGACAGCAGAGATTTTTTCACACATTTTTATTCATCAGGTGAGTCATGAGCAAGAGGTTAGAGAGCAGTCAGAGTCTAGAGTGGAGAGGGAAGTTTAGACTGAATAGATAGAAGGATAGATGTGAGGAGAAAATTAAAGAGAGGAGAGAGAGAGAGAGAGAGAGAGAGAGAGAGAGAGAGAGAGAGAGAGGGAGAGTAGGTAAACCCACTTCTCAACAGTCCAGTCCAACATTTGCCTGGCTACATGCTGATTATGTCGTCCTTCATTATCGATTCTTCTCTCACATCCATCTCCAACTAAAACCCCTAATAATAAATATAACACTTCTGAGTAGATGGTGATAGGATTGGGTATTTTTTAACCTTTATTTATCCAGGGAACGTCACCTGAGATTCCTGCTCTTTTCCAGCAACACCCTGAGTCACATTCATACAGTCACAAACATTCATACTGGGAGCTACCCAGTACAACCACAGTCTTCTACTGGTGGCCACTGAGCAGCTCCACTGAAACAGTTGGATGTTCAGTGCTTTGCTCAAGGGCACCTTGACAGTAGTTGTTGAGGTGGGATCCAAGGATTTGAACCAGCAAACTTCTGGTCGCAAGCCTGCTTCTGATCACTTGGGTTAAGGCCTCAACTTGATTCAAAGGGACTGAATGGTAATGACAATCGGTCATAACTGGTTCGTTTACAAGAGAAGACTCCCCAATTTCTGAATTCACATGTATTATTATTTTTGCATAAAACAGCCAAATTATTATTGATTCTTATGGCATAGGACAGTCTGATCATTACTTATGAACATGAACAACTCTTCAAGGGAAACCAGAGAACCAAGGCTCTGAATCTCAGAATCTGTGATGATGATTTGAAGTTTGTCTGAACTTGAACATTCAAATGATTGTAATATATTGTAATGGTATTAGTTCCAGTGCAGAGCTTATACCATGGGCTTATATCACTGGAATGCATCCTGGCTGCTGTCATAGCCACCTTTACCAAGGGAGCTGTGCGTTCATATACCACTACTTTCTCTGGCTCTGATCCAGAGTTGGACAACTTAAATTATCTGAATTTGGTCTTCAGATAAGACATGAGATACGTGGAGAAACGTATTGGTTTTCAGACTTGGGCTGCACAGCTGCTTGAAGGACAACACCGACTTTTGAGAGTTTGGCCCATTGATCACCTTACCCAACATCTGACGAGAGGATTGGCACTAAAATCATCTCTGTGTCTCCAGTAGATAGCTTTGTCCAGTCTACATACTAACTCTGCAGCATCGTAGGCGAATAGCATTATCCAAAACATTAAAATAAACCTCTTAGTAATCCTATTGGTTTTATATTCTATGGCCTGTAGATGCATAACTTCTGAAAACAAAATCTCAATCTTTATCATTAGTGAAGTCCATTACAAATCAACAGCGCAAAAAAAAAAAAAAATCACTTCCTGTGTAAACAGGAAGCCTCTGCCATTGAAAGTGTATTATTGTTGTTGAATTATATGTCTATTTTACCAATGCCCTACACAAGCCTGCATGGCAGGTTTAGATGTGTGTCATAAAATGAACTAACCATTCAGCTTTAGAGCTGCTACACGTTCTCATTTTCTCACTTTGAGGCTAATGCTAATCGCCTACAATTACTTATCATACTGTATGATAAAGCATTAACATGCAGACTGGATTTTAGTACCAATTCTCTTGTTAGATATTGGGTAAGGTGACCAATGGGCCAAACTCCCAAAAAAATCTGAGTAGCCCTTTAACTCTTATTTTGCACTTCCAAAATATTTATATCAGCCATTTGAATGGAATTTGTTTTTCAAGGCATCATGCTCATCCCCTGTAAAAAGGCACTTCACTCTGATTCTGAAAAAATGAATGGATTCAGGCAATTTGCTCAAATAATAGAGAAGATTGCACTGGACTTTTGGTTCAATGCCATGTGAAAAAGTCAACGACTCATACTGTAGGTAAATTTGCTCATTTGCTGTTGAAGCATGACTGGTCTTCCATTTGTGTATGAATGATGTGAGAAGATATATTATTTTATGACAGTGGCCTATTTCGTCTTGAACTGTTGACTTATTTTTGACATGAATTGGGTTAGATGTGTTTTCTGCATTGACACTAACATATTGTGAAAAATTTAAGATCATAATATATGCTTTTGACTGAGAGTGTGTTTACAGGTCTGTCTGTGTTCGCCCTGTGATGGACTGGTGACCTGTCCAGGGTATTTCCCTGCCTTCCACCCAACACATGCTGGAATAGGCTCCAGCCCCTCGTGACCCTGAATAGGATTAACCAGACATAAATGAATGAATTCATTAATGCTTTAGGGGTTTTTTATTAAATGATGTGGGCCTACATTTGGCATACCTGGCTTGCTTCATTTTTACACAATAACACATGGGTTCATTTGATCTGTCAGTTTAGTAGTTAAGTGATGAGAACATAGACACCACAATCATCCATATCCATGCTAACGCTTGCTACTCAATTAATAGAAAGAAATGTTGCGCAAATATGAGTCCATCAATACTTGAGATTCTTTTCACTGAGGCATTGGAAAAATATATTTTTAGCCCCACAACAGCAGCGGCTCTAAGGATCGCAATGTCAGTCGGTTGGTCGCTCTGTTCACTTTTGGTCACGTGGGTGAAAGTGTGCCGCAGGGAGTTAGATTGCAGACTCTCAATCAGGAGACCCATGCTCAATACTCAGCAGGGACGCTTCCACAAAATTCAATGTCACGGGGCTGTAAGACTCTTAGTCTTGTTTAATGATCCATGATGCTCTTCAAAATGTAAAGTGCAGAGTGCTCAAGTGATAAGTGCTGTACAAAGTCTGTGTCAAACATTTCAATCTCATCTTTCTTAGTGACACAATGTAGTCAATCTACCCAACGCATATATATACAGTATATATATATATATGCGCTAACACATGCTAACACTTCAGTGTTGGTGGCAATGTGTTACGCAGATTACGTTTTTGTGGCAACAAGTATCTTAACGTGTTAAGTTTTTCAATTTATGTAATCAGTTATTAGTTGCTTTCTCAAACTAGCATTTCTTTTATTTTCTTGTCAAATGGTTATATTTTTAGTCAGTGCAAATTAAAAAGAAAAAAAATCAAGTATTGTGCTACATGATATTAAAAGTAGACTATGCAGTAGGCTGTGGTTGGCGCATGGTGGATGCTTGTAGGCTACAACTAGCTTTCGTAAGGGGTACAACAATAAATGCATTACTGAACTGATCAAAGAAAAGGGTAAGAACATTATTGTTAGCTGTACGCTGTGCATCAGGGAATTGAGAGCACTTGCCAATGTGTTGTAAGGGCCATCTGCTCTTTATTTTGACACCAGACATGGTCAATTAAGGCTACCTCTGTAATCTTACTAGTTTACCGTATATCAGTGGTGGATCATTCAATGTCAAATCACACGCCATTAGAACCACCATCTCAGATTGCTCTTACCTTTCCAATAAACCAATAAGACAAGTATTTATGTAACTTTGTAGAAATACAAGTTGATGCTAGAGAAATCAAGCTGATTGACTGCACACAAATTAGACATTTCAATTGGGTAGGATTCTATGGTGGCTGACAGGTGCAAATGCACTACAGAGGGCCCAAAGCAACTGCATTAATAGAAACACACTACAACTTCAGAAACGCACTGCAACTTCAGAAATGATGCAAATTCAAAAACAAATACGAAAATGCAACGCAAATGCAACAATGAAAACATGCTGCAAAAGAAGAAACACGCTGCAGAATGCCAAAACAAATACATTAACAGAAAACACACTGCAAATTCAAAAACACATGCAAACCATGAAAATAAATGCAACAGAAAAGTAGATACAAATCGATAACATTTGTGTCCTCTCAAGAAGAACAAACTGTTATAATTAATTTATATGAGCAATACAAAAACACTACAACAGTGAAAAGCAATAGTGTTGCTGCTGCCAAGGCTAGGGAGGATTGATGGAAGACAACTGCATATAGTGTAATGCGTATTCTTATCACTGCCCGTCATTAAGACACAGTGTTCATTCTTCTCATTGGTACAATATTGTGTCATCACATTGAGTCTGGGAAAAGATTTCATATTCACAAAGTCCGCCTCATCTTGCCGAGGGCTGTGGTGATGGAATATGAGTGCAATCTATTGCATTACAGTAATCACTGTCGGGAATCCTATGAAAGAATTTCAACGCATTAAATATGCAACAGTAGGCTTAAATTTCATTCACTATTGGTCAACTAATATAAGCCTGCTACTTGTTAGAAGCCCTCTTTTGTAGCCAGAGTGGGCCAATGGCCTGGAAATGCTACAGACCAGCAGGCCACAGCTGAACAAGAACAGACCTGGTGTAGCAGCTTATAATGCCGTGCTGCACCAGGACCGCAACAAGTTCAGCAACTATTACACTTTGTACACAATTCATCTGTCAATTTGACGTGCCTGAATTCTCAACGCAGTCTCGCCACCCAACGGTTCGTACTGCACAGTGTATCTTGACGGAAGACGACGGAAGACAGAAGAGTGCCTCTGTTTGGGCTAGCAAGCTAGCGCTAGCTACCTAGAGCTACACTGTAAATTTTTTGTCAAATTAACAGTAACTTACTGGCAACAATTATCCAGTAGTTGCTGTATTTCATACCACGGTAAAATTACTGTAAAACCAACTACAATAGTTTTTAGCATACTGTAAAATGAAGTACAGTATTATACTGTTATTTTTTGGCATACTGTATAATGAAGTACAGTATTATACTGTTATGGAAATGTTACTGTAATTTATTTTACAGTGCTACTGTATAACCTACAGTATATACTACTGTATTTATTACAATAAAATACTGTTATTTAGCTGTTGATGTAAAATAAGAAAAAGGACATTTGAAGACTTAACTGCACAAAAAGCAGAAAATGTATTGTACAATTTGAAAAATACAGTCATAATAATACAGAACAATAATATAACAATACAACAATATAAACAGATCTGTTTTAAAACAAGACTGATAGTCCAACAATGGCATAGGCAGTCGGCAATCAATGTATCAAATGGGTTCCTCTGAAAATGCTTCCCTCTTGGAGTTGTTGTAACTGGCCACAGAGACTGGTAGAAGCCAGGTTGGATAAGAGGTAAAATACTGAAACGGATGTGTTTCCATCCTAGTAAACAATCTGGGTCATCAACCATCTTGCCCACATCCTAAACATGGCTTTTTTTCCGTAAAGATCATCAGAATAAATAACAATTCATAAAAAAAAACTCCAGAAAATGGGCTCAACATTCACCGAAGCCACAGTCATCCTGTAAAATACATTGGAAAACACATTGGAATACACAAAACAATCTTCACAAAACAGTTTCTCACTGTAGGTGTTGTGGGTGGTGATGGCAGCATTAGAGAGGTGGTGGTGGTGGGGTTGACCAGGTGAGGGTGGAGGTGGTGGGGGCCAGATGAGGGGGGTGGAGGCGGTGGTGGGGGCCAGGTGAGAGTGGAGGTGGTCGTGGGGGCCAGGTGAGGGTGGAGGTGGTGGTGGGGTTGGCCAGGTGAGGAGGTGGTGGTGGTGGTGGGCGGTGGCATCATATTGAGCAGGGGTGACAGCACTTGTGACAGTCCTGCAAAAAAATGAAAAACACAAATCAATCACAGGCAAAAATTCATCTAAAATGCCTAACTCACATTATCAAAACACCTTTGAGTGAATCTGTGAAGGCACAGGAGGGCTGCTCTGCACTCTGATCACACTAGACAAAGGCATTTTTAAAAGGCTGAGTGTATGAAAATATCACAACACAACCAACCAAAACAGAAGACAACTGCTGCTACTCAGTTGGTCACTGGGTCTGTATATGGTCAGTAGTGATGCGCGGATTGCAGTTATATCCGCGAGGACCGCGGTTAATCCGCGGATCGGGCGGGTCGGGTCATAAAAATTAATATTCTGATTAATAGCGGATGGGTTGCGGGTGGGTGAAATAATACATCATTAATGAGAAAAATATTAATTCATTAAATACCTGCAGCGATCCCACCGCAGCAGAAAAGATAAGTGCGTCTCCCCATTAAGAGAGACGCTGTGTAGACACTAATAACAATTATTTCTATTATACAAGAGAGAAACGGGACTGCAGCATAAATATGAAACTGTATTGCAAAGACACAGTTCACCATGGAAACGTTTAATTACTGAAAGCACTAGCAGCCTCTCTAATCTTTAAAGTAAATCGTTAAAAAAAACACTCATACATCAATACAACGAACATACAATAAAGAAATCACATAGAAAGCTTGCGCTGTATATGTGACATAATTTAAAAGGCAATATAGAGGTGGAGTGAAATGTCCATGCGGGTGCAGGGCGGGTGCGGGTCTATAAATCGTAGAAAATAATTTGTTCAGGTGGGTGGCGGGTGGATGATTTATGCGTACATGCGGATTCGGATGGCGTCAGAGCCGATCCACGCATCACTAATGGTCAGTAACAGCAGGCGAAAAGGGGATTCATAATGACTATACACATACAGTGCAGTCCGTAAGTCAGAGTCCAGTCAGTGAAACATATGTTGTTGTTGTTTTGCCTCCACTCCAAAACATTGGATTTTAAATGGAATGAGGACAATGACATTTAAAGTCGAGATGAAACGGCATTTCGAGAGTATCTAACTTCCGTATCGTGACATATTTCCCAGTGAAACAGGAAAGACAGGCGGGACATAACGTTGGGAGGAATTTGATTTGAACGTTGAGAAGTGGGCGTGTCATAACACCCGAAGACACACCGAAGTACCATGCTGTTGCTAGCTAGCTAACTGCTCTGTGCGCTAAAAGTTGAAGATTGATTGATGGGTGGATGTCATGATATTATTGGTTGAAATTGGTTATGGGCATGCTTACGTAAGCACACGGCATATTTTGTTTTACAGGAAGAAAACATGATTGAATTTTGATATAAGAATACAAAGAAATTGATTTTTTGTATTTTTTTTGGCATATATTGGTATATAGGTTAACAATATGACCGGGGATGTGATCTAAAAGGGTTAAAAAGGCATTTTTCAATTCATCTCGACTTTAAGTGCAGACTTTCATCTTAAATTTCATGGTGTTTACATCCATATTAGGTGAATCGTGTACGAATTGTAGCCATTTTTAGACATAATCCTGTTAGGGGTGTGTTCACGAGGAGACAGGACCCAGATGCAGAATCGAACAAAAAACGGTTTTATTTCCAAAAATAACAGAGAAACTCCTTGCGGGAAAAAATGAGACCACGAGCAGGCAAAAAATAACTGAGAGTGCCCCGGAGGGAAAAAACTCTAGAAAACTGGAACTACAGTTTCAACAAGAGATACGCAGTGAATACACTATGACGGGAGGTCTCCACGAGAGCGAGGCGGCAGGAGACTTGAGCATGAGCGGGAATCAACTGGCACTGGGGGAAACTAGGAGTAGGCTTAAGTAGCCGGGCTGATGACAGGATGAGAAACAGGTGTGCCTGTAAGCCTCGCTCCCGTGGAGATCGGGCCCGCCCCTCTGCATGGACCTGCTGAGGCAGAGGGAGAAAAGGAAGAGGATTAGGTGGGCGGGCAGAACACAAGAGCCAGATCATGACAAATCCCCCCATTTTAGGGGACCAAAAGTAATTGTTCAAATTAACATAAACTTAAATAACGTAATCATATTTAATATTTGGTTGCAAATCGTTAAGTGGTCATTCGTGAAATTATTTTCTTTCCTGCTTACAAAGCAGAGACCAATGATCCTCAATACATTGGGATTTTAGGTGTACAGTGGACTCTCCATCAGAATACTCAAACACAGTATGGGATATGTAGTTGACTTCTGTGGGTGTTATGTTGTCCAGTCCCTGAGTATTCAAAGAAAAAATAAAATCATCACCCTCCTATCTCTATAAGTGAGAGTACAGATAGGTGCAATTTCAGTGACTTTTTCCTGTCCAATTTTACTATGGGAGTCAATGGAGAAATCGGACATGAAAAAGTCACTGAAATTGCACCTATCTGTACTCTCACTTCTAGTGACAGGAGGACCAAGGCACTGGTATTAGAACTGAAGTACAGTTCTCCGGGCGCTGTGGCTGCCCACTGCTCCTAAATAGTTAGGATGGGTTAAATGCAGAGGACACATTCCATGGTATATGTAAATGTACTTGACAAATAAAGAGTTTTCCTTTCCTTTTCTTTCACGGTTCACCTGATATGGATGTGAACACACTCAAATTAAAGCTCAAAGTCTGCACTTGTCACCTCATAGTCATTGTTCCCTTTCAAATCCAATGTGATGGAGTACAGAGCCAAAACAACAAAAAATGTTTCACTGGACTCAGACTTACAGACTGCACTGTATGTGCAGTAGCACTGTGAAATACAGGTTTTATTTTTGTATGTTTTTTACCGTTATTTAACCAGTCTAGTTGACTAAGTACACGTTCTTATTTACCCAGTTAATACTCTTACAATTAATACTCTTACCTTAATGATTCTGCCAATCATAGTCAGCGAAGTCCCTGATGAATGAGGCGACGTGCGGATTCAGGGCCATTGTCTTCCTCTGAACCGTCTTCCCACTCTTCCTGCTCACCTGGAACCAGGATGTGCACTTGGAATTTTCAGGATTTATCCTGACAAGAAACCTGTAAATACAAAAAATAGTCTTGACTCTAGAATATCCCCAACTATGACCACTATTACAGATGACGCTGCATATTGTGATCACTCTTGGTTCAATAGGAAGATTTTCCTACTGAACCAAGAGTGATCACAATATGCAGCGTCATCTGTAATAGTGGTCACAATAGGGGATAGGCTCTAACCCATCACTTATGCAAAGCTCATTGCTGTTACTAATAGAAAACAATTTGTGACATACACACAAAGATAGAGGTAACCTAAAAAATTGAAGGGTTCTCTTTACGATTTCTAGCTTTACGAGAGAGTGGTGCATGTTCACAAATATTGACTGAGCTGTCCTGAGGCACAGGAATAACATATGTGAATTCTTAAAATGGGTGGCTTCCCCCTTTAATAAAGGCACGCTCTGAAAGCCATGTAAAGAAACATCTGGTGAGCCACGTACAATGGATGAACAGTATTTACCTCTGGATGAACTCCAGGGTTGTAGCTGCCTCCTCTTGGTACTCGATGTTAAACACATAAAATGATCCAAAGAGGACAGCCAGGGCAGAGGTTAAGTTCATCTGGAGGTGACTGGGTTCTATGACCACCTTCCCCTCCAAGGCCAGCATCCGTTTCTTTGGTGCCAGAATGGAATCGCCTAAAAGACATATTTCTGTATCACACTTAATTGTTCACAAAAAGTAATTACATTTCAGACAAAGGTAAAACAAATCAAAAGAAATTAACTGTGTGAGGAAGTTGCATATTTGTCTGCAGTCATCAAGAGTAAACAAAGTGTGTTGTCTAATATGAGTTTTACTGTATGTAAGTCCAAGTGTAATGTTTAAAGTCTTAAAACGACAATGTCGATTTCTGGCACCTGCTGGCCGCAAGCGGTACTGTCTCTGTGTTTTCAATATTTCCCATGAGCCTCTTTGCTCTGTTGCCTCTGTGTGTTTTCTTTTTTTACATGCAGACTTTATGCAGAGCGAATTCTTGGTTTCTTGGTGGTCAAGGTGGCTGCATATTTGTTTTCCATTGTTGCAAAAAATACCCCGCGTTCTGTGCGGAAAGAAACTATCGCATCTCGTTCGTTCTAGGCATACTTCGGGTATCGCAAGAAGGCTGACTAAGCTGAGGCTAGAGCAGCGAAGGTGAGTGCTGTGTTGAAGCGCTGGTGATCTCAATATGCTCTGTACACACTCCAGAACTTGATTAATTAATAGAGAAAATACACATTGTCGCTTTAAGTCTTCTGTGAGTCTGAGTTTGAGTCTGTGTGTGTCCTAGTTTGGGATTAAATACAACGTCTTGTGTTAGTAGTGCAAGACGTCATGTGTTAGCCTAGTGATTGTGCAAGTCAAGTATAGCAATCTTACCCAGCAGGATTATCCTTGGCGTGCTGGGCAGGGAAAGCTGGGTCTCCACATCTGCCTGGGTGGTGGTGACCTGTATGAAAAACACAAACACAAAGGAAAAAAAACAGTGCTTAGATCTGAGATCACACATAGTGGAAAGGCAAATACTAAGAATAAGAGTAATGAGGGTTTTGCACATTCAATTAGGATTGTTCCGTCATGCTTGACTTACATCCCTGGTCCTCAAAAAATAAGTTTATTTAATTGTAGAAAAGTTTGGATGGACTCCGATCAATCTGTCCTTGTAGATTTAATTGAGAAATTAACAAATCATTAATACAGAAGCCAGAGCTGGAACTCAACATTTCAGCATGCAAAACGTTGAGCTCCAGCTCTGGCTTCTGTATTAATGATTTGTTAATTTCTCAATTAAATCTACAATGAAATACTAAGAAAAAACTCAATAAACATCTAAATAACCTGTACGTTATCATGGCAATATCATAAAACAATTACTTACATCAGCCAGAAGGAAAAGTGAATCTTCTTTTTCTTTGAAGAAGGCCATCATCACCAATATGGCAGCAAGGCCGGGGTCCACATCTCCAGATTCTCTTTCGATGTCAGCGAGGACTGTCCTCACCTCTTTACTCCAGCGCAGCAGCTGAGCCTTGAAGAACTGGAGCACCAGGGCTGTACGTTAACTTTTTTTGCACATAGCACTGGTGCTACAGAGGTTGATAGTTTTGCAGCACAGGCCACAAAATTGTAGCATGCGTATAAAACGTCTGCTGCCATCTCTAAAAACAACCACAAGTAGTGCAGTTCATCACTTAAACAGGTATGTGACTGGCAAAGGACATTAATGTTGCATACAGGGCACACAAAATCCAAACCTTAACAAGAAATGTTTTCAGACAAACATTTTCTTTATTTGCCCATAATGGTAAATTGCAGGGACATAACAACTGTATACAAAGCATTAGATTAGATTAGATTAGATTATTTAATGACCACGCAGCCAGGCTGGTGGAATTTGTTTTCAATACATTAAGCAAGGTTCCAACATAAAAACATAAGAACATCAGTACACATACAATCAGTACAATATACAGTACAGGACCCACATCACAGTACAGTAAACATAACATATATTGCACAACGTTTCATGGCCATAACTGAATATGAAACAAAACATCATAGACACAGCATAGACATAATGGAATTTGTCAGAGGGAGTTCAGAGTTCGTATGGCAGTTGGAAAGAAGCTGTTTTTAAAACGGGTTGTTTTGGTGAGCAGAGAACTGTAATGCCTCCCAGAGGGCAACAGCTGGAAAACATGGTGTGCTGGGTCAGAAATTATTTTTCTTGCCCTTTTCACATCAATATATTATGCTTCAAATTATGGGTGTGAATCTTTGGGAATCTCACGATTCGATTTGATTCCGATTCCCGGGTGTCTGAATCGATTCAGAATAGATTCTCGATTCAAAACGATTCTCGATTCAAAATCGATTCTCGATTGAATGAATAGAAAAGGGGCCACTTTTCAGTCTCTTGCTCCAGTATACTGTGTGCCAAACCATTCACTGGTGTCCTTAGTCCACTGAAATACAATATGAAACATAACTGGCAATTAAGTTTATTAAGTTTATTAATGAATAAATTAATTTTTATGTCTCCAGCAGTGGAGAGCAGCCTCTCTGCTGCACTGTTAGCTCCGGGGAAAGCCATCGTTGTCCAAGACGCTGAGCGGGCGCAGAGTTTTTGAGGTGAAACAGACTGAGCACCGAGTTATTTTCTTCACCTCAGAGTTGGTTTACGTTGTTTAATGCTGCAGTGTGTGTTGGTCAGCTGGTCTCGTTTGTTACTGCTGATCGCTGCTCCGCTCTGCTAACGTTAGTCTCTGAGTGACGGCGTAGAAAGTTCACAATATACTTCACGTTCGTCTCGCAAAGGTCATTATTAAGTCATTAAATCAAAACATGTTTGCAACCGCTTGCCTTTTTTTAAGATGAACTACAATATAACTCTAGCGTGTGCGTGCTGTAGACTGTCCGGGTGCTGCACTCATGGATGTATTAAACTATGGATGAGGCATTCAAAGATGGCGGCCCATTCATTCCAATGAAAGTTGCTCACCCAGCACATACACCGAAAAAGTTTCTACGACTCCTACTTCCGTGTCCACAGCACCTGTGCAGTAGTGTTTTTCTTGGCCCGGCCTATCCCACATGAACGAGTCTAGTGGCGTTCTCGTAGCGACCGTGACAACAGCGCGTTCATGTGCAGCTTTCTAGGTTCTAGGTTCTGATTGACTGTTGCTGCTGCAGACTCGGCTCTTCGGGGAAACCATCATCCAGGTATGACTATCATTTATTCAATCACAGAACATTTGCTTTATTTGTATAAATCTTACATCCGATGTGAAGTGATTCAGTCTGGATAAAGTTGAGCTAAGCTAACGTTGGTAATAACAGTTAGCATTACGAGACGGAGTCAGCTAACACATCCATGGGTTAACATCAAACAAGTTAACTTAGTTAAAGATAGAAATGTTCGCTAACGTTAGATCATAGACTAAACTTTGCATTTGTGATTTATGCTCCACTCGTGTTGCTCCACTTGTTGTGTTGAACGTTGTCTTGTGTTTCTCACAGGGAGTCAAGTTCATGCCACACATCGCTAGGTTTACTCGCGCTTAACCAGGTGAGGAGATTTATTATTTTTGAACATAATTTAGAGCATTTTCGATGTGAGATGGTTCACATTGGTCACAGATAGTAATGACTTGGTAGCACCTTTTTCACCTCTACTGGAGCCAGTGCTTCACAAATTAAGTACTTTTCACCCTGTGCTGTAATCATCATCATGATGTATGCTGTTTTCTGTAAGACACTGAGCCGCAGATACTTAACGTTACTGCAGTTTCTTCTGTTACAGAAACTCCTGCTCTTCAAGAACCACTGACACTTCTCTGGAAAATGCTCCCAAAGAAATTAACTTATTTATGATGTGTTCTGGCCTTTTCACTAGTTTCTTTCTTTACTAGATTTCTTAACCCTTTGCTTTTACTGAATCTTACCTTGTACTGACATATTACAGCTGCCCTCTGTGGACCGAGGCTGTCTAAATATCCATCTGTTATAAACTAGTGTTCCAGTTCAAAGATGATTGTGTTTTTGTTTTTTGTCTTGTAATGCTTGATACTCCTGAGAATGTTTCACCCATATAAAATGGAACATGTAGAATGGAACGCATTTTGAAATAAATGTTTACTTTACATATAACAGTTTGTCTTGGATCATCGCTTAAATAAGTCTTATTTGTCATCACTCTGTAGTCCATTGCCCTCAAATTACTTTTCTCCATCTTACCTTGGTTATTACATTTTACCAGCATTATGTTTTTCTAGTCACAAATATCAATATTATGTTACTAAGTGTTTTTATTCATACAAGTCTTACAGAATATACACTGATACATTTTTTGAATGTCTCTTCCTTGTGAGTAATTTCTGACAATATTGACTAAAGCCACACATCTAGACCACATAGTCCAAGTTAACCAACATGCTGTTGCCTCAGTGTAGAGATAGTATTACTTTTAGCCATTATTATTCTGCTGCATGTATTGATTTAATCCATGGGACTGAACTACACTGGATCAAAGGTGGGTCACCTCACAACATTTAGTCATGACATAAATATTAGTACTCTGATTAAACAGTCCTATATAAACAGTGTATGAATATAGGTTTGCATTATGCAACTTAGATGCAAGGTTTGCTAGTGAAAAAAAAAAAATCTGTTAAATTATTATCATATATCATATATTATCATATAAATATTCTAGGTTCGTTTGGTGTCACACCAATGTTTACTTGAGTTTGCAAGTGTTACACTATCTAGACTCTGTCATAGCAAAATTTCTATAAGCTTGATCTCCCTATGCAGTGCCCAGAAACACACCTGGTTGGAAGAAGACTCAATTGCATTTACATAATAGACATTATCAGTAACTCAAGCAGGTTAACTCAAATTGGACATCTAAATATAAATTTACAGACAGTAAAAGAAATTAGAACAACCATCAAAGCCCAAATATATTCATAACTTTAATAGGATAAAGAAAAATACATAGGCATAGTCTGTAAACTGAGAATTTCGAGATGTAAATAAATATACAATAGTAAGTAGAACTGCATATGCTACATGTAGCTGGTTAACTACAGCAATGTTATAACGTTAGCTAGCTAGCTTGCAAGTGACCTATTTAATCAAGAGAGAAACAAAAACAAAATAGAAACCATCCGTTATTGTTCTTAAGTCTTGCCTGTTAAACCTAAGTGTCGGCGGACGTGTAGGTTGAGTTTAATGTGATCTAGTTTGATCACATACAGCTAAAAGCCTCCGCTAACAATCAGCTAGCTGCATAGCTTGTCAACAGTGGAAGTAGAAGCGGTGAATGTGCACAGAGCGTTCCCGTGGCCTAGAAGCGCGTTCACGGAGCTCCAGAAAATAGAAAAAGCTTCCAAAGAAAAACGGACCCAATGATTTAAAACTTGATAATTCAAAGACTCCATTTTGACTTTGTGCGATACCCAGAAAAATTTTCCCAGAGTTTTACAGGCGTTTCTTTTCCCATGTATCTCTATGGGAAAAAGTCTTTTTGGGCCCCATGGCGTCACGTGACTTGCAATACCGAGCTTGGCCACTACGCTAAAATTGCCGCACAGCCCAGAGCTGTTCCTGGGGGCTTGGCTGCACTGCCCTCAGAGGAAACGGCGTAGAGGCAACTGCATAGGAATTATGGGATTGTTCCCTAGGAATTGTGGGAATTGGTGTTGGATGTATGGACTCTATGCAGCCGGGGACATGATTTTTATTCGCACGATAGACTACAACGACCAAGTAGAATAGCGATGCGTCATCGATTCACCTCACACACAAACAAGCACACAAACCCTCACTTCGCACAAACAAGCGGCACACACACACGCAAAACTGTATCGCACGGGTGCTACTGCGGTAAATTCATTCATCGCACAGACCAATTTTTTCGTAGCACGTGCGACATATATGTCGCACTGTATAGCCCTGAGCACCCTTCTTCCTTTTCCAGCGATGGACTCCCTGAGTCTTGATTCTAGTTCAATGCCTGTAAGTGTACTGAAATGCTGGATCAGGAACCTCTTCATGAACAGGAAAGGCCATTCACTCTTTAGTTGGTGTATGCTAGGTGCAGGTGCTGCATTGATGGCACGATGCTGGGGCTCACAAGTGATCATCATCAACTCGTTCACTCTTCCTCTATCTGCTCCTTTTTGGCCCTCTTGAGTGAAAATGCTTTTAAGCTCCTCCTTCTTCTCACGTAGAGACTCTCTTGTTTCTCCCTCAGGTAGCTCGCTCGGCTGCCAGTTTATACAGCCATAGCTGTCTGTTCTTGCACATTTTCTTGATAGTGCTGGCTGGCTATTCTCCACCGTCACAGCAGGCCTTTTTGGTATTCTTAGCCGTGCAAGGGTGTTGTTCCTGTTCAGGTTGTCTACTCTTGTTTTCAGTTGTGAACACAAAGTGAAGTGTCCACTGCCCATTCGATCTCCTTCATCTGTTAAGTCTTCAAAACTGTCAGGATATTGTTCAATGATGCTCTTTGCAACTACAGCACACTGACTCAGAGAGGGATATACACATATTTCTCTCATGGCATCTACAATGACTCTGACCATGTGCCGCCTGTCTGTCTCTTCTGGTGTCTCTCTCTGTTCACGACATCTTCTTAGACTTGATCTGGCCTTGTCCCAAGGTACTTGGAATGTTGAGGTCCATGTACTGTGCTGCACAGGAATGCTGAGGTGGTAGTGTGAACTGCGTGTCTGAAGAGGCTTCTAACACAGATATTGGTGTCAGAGTCAGTGTGATCATGTCGGACGCCACGGAGTCCCTTGGCTGATTGTTCAGTTGGCCGCCATTATCTAAAGAACAAAAACAAACAAAAAACAGAAAAACTAAAAAGTGTCGCCCTGCCACAGTCAACTAAGGCAAGGGGGTGGAGAAACTATAACTGTCAATTTCATTACAGTAAGTACATTTAGTAAAATAACAGAAAAACTGAAATTTACCATGGTGTCTTTGTCTATATGTTCTCTATAACATTAGAACATAGCTTTGTACTGAATTTTTTTGGTTACATTGGAATGAGAATGTTGTGAAGAGCAAGTCCCTTGTTTCATGACTATACTGTACACATGTATACATTGTATACTGTATACATTTTTCAATTTCAAAATTCCATACTTTTTCCTGACCTTTATTTCCTGACATGATTTGATGATTTTGGTTAGGTTTCAGCGTAAGTTATTCTGATGGTGGTTGGGCAATATTACAACTACACAAAATAAATATAAATCTATAGCTGAAGATTATTAACAACAAAAAATTAGGTATGCATCGATACTGGTATGGGATATCTGGCGTATACCAGGCTAAAACAGGGTATTGGTATCAGAGAATTTCCCCAATACTAAAATCCAATACTAAGAGCCATGTGTAACATATGAGAAATCAAAGAAAAGAGGCTTGTTTTTTGTATTTTGACATGTAGAAAGATGTTAGATCTCTCCAGTGAAGAAAAATGTATTACATCTTGATCATTTTTGTACAATGACCCCAAACTAATGATCTAAGTCTATTCTGTTCAGCAAAAGTAATGGATAACAACTCTGTATTGGTTGATATTTAAAGTTTATGACCCGCAATCGGTATCAGCAGTGAAAAAGTGATATCTGTGCACCCATACTAAAAATATCTAAATGACAGTGAGTCCACGGTTCGAATTACAGGGGGGATTGGGGGGGTCTGACCCCCCTAATTAAGACTTGGACCCCCCCAAAAGAGGTAAAAACAACAGGTCGGGGGGGTCGAAATATTTATATATCCTTCTTACTTGTAATCGTAAATATTACAATATATTTCCCATATTCATGCCTAGAAGAATCTTGTAATACGACTTCAGACACCCCTAAAGTGGACCATACCATTTCTTAACCTTGACGTTAGTTGAACGTCTCGTCTGCCTGCCTCACTCAAACAAGGCTTTAAAGTCTATGCTCGCGTGCGTCGCGCAAGCCAATGGAGACGCCAGGGCTGCCAACTCTCACGCATTGACCGTGAGACTCACGCAATAGACACTTCCACACGCTCTCACGCCACAAGTCCATTTTCTCACGCAGTGAAAAACAAATTCATAACTGATAACGTCGCGGCGCGAAAAGAGACACTGACAGCGCACAGACAGACGAGACAGAGCAGCACCGTGCAGCAGCGAGTTATTGAGACCATTGGGGGAAAGCGAGAAGAAATATACACAAATCTATTATATTGTAGGCCTAATTTATTCCCATGCATGCTGTTAAGAGTAATCTCAGTCAGCGGCTCTTCTGCGTCTCTCCCTCTCCTCTCGCGCCACGCAGGCAGGAGTGAGAGTGAGTTACTATGGTTACGGGGACGCTCTGTGTCTGTCGCTCTGAAACTTTCTCGCGATTCCATAATAGGTTTTTAGGTTAGTATGCCTATGCAAAGTCATGAATGTAAGCACCTCAATGCTGAAATCTAGTAATATAACATAATTTTACATTTTTGGTTAACATTATACAGGGTTGCTGTTTCTTGACTTAATCCAAGAGGTTAGGTGGTGTAGAAATGCAGGAAATTTGTTTTAAATTACTATTTTTTTTCTGGGGGAGGACCCCCAGACCCCCCTGCCAATTATGTAGAGAATACTTTGTTGGTGACCCCAGACTACAAAAGTTGTTGTGTGGTACGTGCCCCATGAGCTGGTGTAATGGATTTGATTTATCATCATCTTCAGACTGCAGACATTATGTTAAACAAGCAAGACGCTGTAAGGATTGTAAGACTTCAGTTTACTGAAGCACGCGCCTGCGCTGTACTGGGTTCCCTTTACGCCCTGGAGAAAAAGTTGACCCCCCCGATTGTCATTGTATAATTCGTACTCTGAGTGAGTCTACAACTACAGAAAATGTTTAGTCATATGTGTATCAGGACTGAACAGCAATATTTTCCCATACTTTTAGGGGAATTGTGTTTTGGCAGTTGCCAAACTTTTTAAGACCTGGAAATTATCAAAATTATTTTACATGCTTTTCCATACTTTCAAGTCCTGTATTGGCTCTCTGGACTCCACACCAACATTTAAGATGTAGGCTATTTATTTACACTATTTACATTAACAAAATATTTCACCTCTGTTGTTGAATCTATGCAGTAGTTTTCTGCAATCAACGATGGACAGCAGATGTCTGATATCATCCTCTTTGATGTAGATGAAGTTGTCAGCCTCCCTTATTCCCATTGTTCCTCAGCGTGCTCTCTGTGAGCCTATGTTGAGATCAACAGTCAGCTAAACTCTTAACCATACTATTTCCTCCAAGGAACAGTCGAGTGTTGTAGTTGGCAGGCTTTTATATGGCAAAGTGTGAAACTGAAAATACAAACACAATATGACATCAGGTATAAGGTCATTTACAGATAAGCAGGTAAGTACCGTAACAAGTAAAAATGTAAGTTGGTAAGTAAAACCGTATTCTTCCTTTTCAGATACTAAGGTAACATACAGGTAAATAAGAGGGTAAGTACAGATTAGCTTTTCAAAAATATAATTTTCCTCTACTGTTTAACCAAGGTAAGTATTATAATCTATCATCTAGTAAGAAGAAATAAGTACTGAAGGTATTAGTTGTAATTAGTTGCTATACATTCAATATGCATGCTACCATTAGCTTAAAGTTAGCTTGTATACTTCGCAAAATAAAGGACCTAACATATTCAAATAATCACCTGATACGAACATCAAACACTCTAATACTGTAAAACTTACAGATGGTGCCATCTAAAAGAAGGTACACAAAGGGATGGCAGTGGATTGTCTAGGCTTCATGAACATGGTGTGGCCGACCTCACTGACAAACAACTGAAAACATCATTTCCTGTCTAACTTCTTCTTCTGTGGATCTGACAGGAAATACAAAATCTACAGCCTACACTACTCAACTGCACCACCAGAGGGAGTATAACTTTCCCTGCAGTTGCAACACACTCCCCGCCTGGCGTCTTTTAAAGAGATGCCATTATACACTATTCACAAATCTTTATCTTCAGGAGAAAAGAGGAGAACAACTTCTGAGGTAGGTCTCAAGACGGTCTTCACTGTCTGTTGCCGGGTGACCTTAACTTCCACCTTCCTCACCAAGCCATCTTTACTGGGAAGCGCCTTCGTAATGACTCCCAACGGCCATTCATTCCTTCTTGTCTGGATATACTTCATTAGGACAATGTCACCTTCCTTAAGGTTTGGTCTCTTGTGGAACCATTTCTGCCGAATCTGGAGTGTATTCAGGAATTCCTTACGCCATCTTGCCCAGAATGTCTCTGCCAGGAACTGCACTCTCTTCCACTGGTGCTTGAAGAGGTCTTCCTTGGTAAAATCTACAGGAGGCAGAGAGGGAACGCCGACCTTCTGAGTCAGAAGTGTGGCGGGTGTCAAAATGAGGGGAGCTTCTGGATCAGAGGAGAGGGGAACCAGAGGTCTTGCATTGATAATAGCAACCACCTCTGCCATTAAAGAAGTCAAGATCTCATGGGTCAGATTTGACTTTCCAAGTTGCATGAACATAGAATCTAGGATGCGTCTTGCTGTCCCAATCATACGTTCCCACACGCCACCCATGTGTGAAGCGTGTGGCAGGTTGAAGACCCATGTGCATTTCTGGTCCAGAAGGTATTTCTCAACGCTGGTCTCCAACTTCAGTTCTCTCGATGCGCCCACAAAGTTGGTTCCACAGTCTGACCTCAACTGCTTGGCAGGGCCTCTGATCGAAAAGAATCTGCGGAGAGCATTGATAAAACTAGAGGAGCTCATAGAGTCTATGACCTCTATGTGGACAGCTCTCGTGGACATGCAAGTAAATAGTACTGCCCATCTCTTACTATTTGCCTGCCCACCTCTTGTGCGTCGTGCTGTAACCTCCCAAGGCCCAAAGACGTCAAGTCCTACATAGGAGAATGGGGGGTCCGTATGCAAACGCTCAGCCGGTAAGTCCGCCATCTGCTGATGTTCTACTCTTCCCCTCAACTTGCGACAGATCACGCATTTATGAATGATGCTACTGATACACCTCTTGGCTCCTACTATCCACAAGCCACTGACTCGGATGGCTCCTTCGGTAAAATGCCTTCCCTGATGCATCACTTTCTCGTGGTGATGGCGAATGAGCAAGGTAGCGACATGATGTTTACCTGGGATGAGGAGAGGGTTTGTTTCATTCTGACGAAGGTCTGACTGAGTAATACGGCCTCCAACTCTCAGTAAACCGTCTTGATCGATGATGGAATGGAGTTTTCGGAGGGGGCTATTGGTTGGAAGATCTTTCTTGGATTCTATACACTTGTATTCATCAGTGTACACCTCATGCTGCACACATCTGATCACCGTATGCTCTGCTTGTGTCAGGTCTTTGTCTGTAAAACCTTTCTTGCAGATATGCCAGCCATGACAGTTGTCATCTCCTGTTGACTTGGTAAAGCTGCGACTAATGTGGAGAAGTCGAGCAAGTGTCTTGGTGACAGTACTCCAGCTTGAGAAGCGTTCAAATCGCTTTGAACCTATCAGATTCATTGCAACTTGAGTTGACAGGGTGGTCACCTTTGAGCGGACCTCAACATCCAACTCTGGACTGATGAGTCCAAATGCTGGTTGTTGTTCTTCTTGTGGTAACTCTGGCTCAAGCAGAAAAGCAGGACCAGACAGCCAAGTTGTGCTCGAGAGATGACCTGCAGCAACCGCTCGTGATCCATGATCAGCAGGGTTGGTCTCTGTCGAAACATAGCTCCACTGGTCAGGTCGGCTAGACTGCCTGATACGCTGTACACGATTATTCACGTATACAAAGAATCGCCGCGTCTCATTGTGGATATAACCGAGCACCACCTTACTGTCTGTGTAGAATCTTATTCTGCCCAGCTGCAGGTCAAGTTCGTCCACAATGAGATCAGCTACTTCCACAGCCAATGCTGCAGCGCAGAGTTCTAGCCTAGGTATGGTGAGGTCAGGTAAGGGGGCCAACTTTGTCTTGCCAAAGACAAATCCAATCTCACTGTCGCCGTTGTCTTGCAGTTTTCAGGTAAGCAACCGCTGCTATTGCCTTAACTGAGGCATCTGAGAAGACATGTAGCTCTCTGCTTTGGGCTTGGGACGTAGAGAAGGATGCATAGGTCCGGGGAACATGTAGTTCCTCAAGTTCCTGCAGCGACTGCACCCATCTTTCCCAATCTTCATACATTCCCTCTGGCAAGGGGCTGTCCAACTCTGGTTCCTGGCAGGTAAGCTCTCTAAGGAGCAGTCGTCCTTGAATCATCACTGGAGCAAGGAATCCCAAAGGATCAAACAAGCTGTTAACAGTTGACAGCACGCCTCGACGAGTAAAAGGCTTCTGGTGCTCAGGAACCTTGAAGACAAACGTATCCGCCATGACCCAGGCTGCGCTGTACTGGAAGATCATCCACTGTAAGATCCAGGTCTTTGATGTTTTTGGCCCTGTCTTCTGCGGGAACAGCATCCATCGCTTTGGTTCTGTTAGAAGTGATCTTATGGAGTTTGATGTTTGAGAGTGCAAGCGCCTCGCGGGCTCTTTGTAGTACATCGATGGCTTCAGCTTCCGTAGGGAAAGACTTAAGAGCGTCATCCACGTAGAATTCTCTTTCTATGAACTGCCGCACATCGCTGCCATACTTGTTCTCTGCATCTCTTGCTGCCTTCCTTAAACCAAAGATAGCCACAGCTGGTGAGGGACTGTTGCCAAAGACGTGGACTCTCATGCGGAAATCGACAACATCATTGTTGAGGTTGTTGTCATGAAACCACAAGAACCGTAGGACATCCCTGTCATTCTCTCGTACTGTGAAGCTGTAGAACATCTGCTGGATGTCTGCAGTGAGAGCAACTGGTTCTTTGTGGAATCTGAGGACTCCCAACAAGCTGTTATTCAGATCAGGTCCCGACAGAAGCACATCGTTGAGTGACACCCCATCAACCTGTGCGCTGGAGTCGAAGACCACCCGAATTTGGCCAGGCTTCTGGGGGTGATACACACCAAACGTTGGCAGATACCAGCATTCCTGGCCTTGTTGCAGAGGTGGTGCTGGCTCTGCATGGTTGTTGTCGAATAGTTTCTGCATAAACTCGATGTAATGTGCTTTCATGTCTGGTTTCTTGTCGAGGGTGCGTCTGAGTGACATCAATCGCTTGTAGGCATAGTCTCGGTTATTGGGGAGGAGACGTCTGGGGCTGCGGAATGGGAGTGGAGCAACCCAGCTGTTGTTATCATCCTTGACAAATTCTCCTTCTCCATCATCTCCAAGAAGGTTCTGTCCTCAACAGAAGGTGCGAGCTGGTTGTCATTTATACCTTGGCAGAAGACAGCTTCTCCTAGGCTCTCTTCAATAGCAGCTTTCGCTGGTGTTTGCATTAGGTTCCATGGTATTACTCCCTGATTGCTTCTTAGGCTGTAGTCATCCTTAACCCTGAGGAGACTATCACAAGGGGAGAAACATGTGGGACGTCCATTTTCCAAAATGCAGGTTTTCAGAGCGCTTACTTCATTGGGTTTATGTGCATTACCCAGGCACACGTCACCCACGATCACCCATCCAAGGTCCAGCTTTTGCGCGTATGGTGCATTGTGGGGACCATTCAACTGCCTGAGTATAACTTTCCCTGCAGTTTCAACACACCCATTGTGGACAAGTTTTCAAGTAGAGTCCCCAACGTCTCACCATCCAGATGGGGAAGGGTGCCTCTTATGATGTCCTCCATCACTTTTCACCTAGACAGACAGAATGATGGAGCACAGCAAGATCGAGATCAAACTGCCTATACACAGGCAATGGGTAATAGTCAGTAAGACTGTTGGCACATACACAAACGTACCGAGTCTCACAGTCATGCTGTAGGCAGTGCACACCAAGGTCCAACACTGGCACTGACTGATATTTCTCAGACACAAAATAAACCTTTTCCTGTTTGACAATTATTAGAACAATCTTACCTAGCACATAGCCACTATCGTTGACATCAAGAACAACAGTCATGCCCTTTCTGTATGTTGTGCCTTTGTATGTCACAGTAGCCATTTCTATTGTGGTGTCTTTAGTCAAGCCCCTGAACCTCACAGCTTCCTGAATTGCTGCATTATACATTTGGCCGTCAAATTCATTTGCCTGACCTACTTGGAGAATGAGAGGAAAAATATTCCCACAGGCTTGGTCTTCCAATGGATTCTTGATCCGATCACCAACAAGAATAGGGAGAAGCCGCAATAAGCACCAGTTCTGAGCAGCACTCCCACCCAAGCGCTCCCCATTTGACCTCACCTCACATGGCCGGTTACTAGCATCACTGCCGTGAAACTTCAGCTGAGATATGCTCCTATTCAACTGAACATATGAAAAGTGTTTCCCAACAGACACCAGGTTCTCGATATACAATGCAAGATCAGCTGACACAATCCCCTCAAACAGATCATGCCCTAGGCATGGTGGGAGGCCTGGTTGGCAGACATGAAAATGTCTCAGTCGGTTGAAAATTGAGTCAAACTTCATGCCCTCTATGATGACTTCCTGACCCTTGGACAACTCCTCAACACTGTTTTCATAGATTTCTCTTGTCCTTACTGGGCCAAGCTTTGTGGGCTCCCTTTCAAAACTTGCTCGATCTATAAGAAAGTATCCACAAAAGTTTTTGCTTCTGCTGAAGTTTTCTGTAAACCCCCCGATAGAATGTGACCCCAGGTTATCACCTGCAATTGCTATCACTGCCCCCTGCAAGGTCTCACCATTGTCTAAAACAATGCCAGATTCCTCAATCTCCTTTAGATCATTTACTAGGGGAGAAAATACTTTGTCCTGGCCAAAATGGTGGTGTTCACCCAATGTCATGTATACAGCCAGGAGCTTGTGCTTCTTTTTGCCCAATCCAAGGGGGTTTGCAACCTCAAGCATCCTGATATAGGATGATCGAGACAGAGGAAGGTACATCCTGCAAGAGGGTGTTCTCTCTACAGTTTCTACCATCGTGCACATCCTCAAACACATGTGGGCCTCCCAGAGGGTGCATCTTTGCAGCGTTGTACTGTTCCCGAACTGATGGGTGGCTCAGCAGTGCTTTTAGAGTGTCTTTAACTGGCACATACTGGCAGAAACGCTCCTTACCATTAGGATCAATACCAAGATAAACCTCAGTTGGCTCAACATAACTGAAATTCCTCTTGAAAAATGTCTTTCTAGTTTGATCTGATCGAAACACACCCTTATTGTACATCTTTAGTAAATTTTCTTTTGATAGCCCATCCACTATTTGATGGATTCTATCTCTGGGTATCCCAAGTTTTTCCAATTCTTGACTGACTATAGTCAGTACATGTGCCATCCCATTTGTATGTAGTTCTTGGAACTCTCCAATTAAAGCTGAGATTGTGGTGGCAGGCAAAAGCATCTTAGTTTGCATTCTAAGATAGAAGAGGGCTAAGTTTGTCATGAATACATCTCCATCTACTTTGCCTGAGGAACTCTCCCCAACCTCAGCAAATTCTGCATCGTCTGTGCCGCCATCATTCCCATCAACAACATCAGGAATACTGATATTATCATCAGACACACTACCTGCAGAGGCAATCTACCCAACTGAATGCTTTCTGCTCACATGTGAGAGGAAAGAAGACCTCACCCTGAAATTCTTTTTGCAATTTTCAAAAGGGCATTAAATTTTCTTGCCGTCTCTAATGTGCCATTTTAAATGTTCACATAAACTGGAAATGTTTGTGGAGGTGAAGGCACATCCCTCAATATGGCAGGTCATATCAATACATCTGTGAGACCTGTTGACAGCTGGTTTGGGCTTTGAGTGGTTGCAGTACGTGTGAACCTGAAGGGCAGTGGCAGTCCTACAAGGACACCCAACAAGCCCACAAGAAAATCTAAAGTTGGCGAGATTCCTGTGTTCCTTGACATGCCTGATGAATACAGTGATAGTCTCCGCAGAGTAACAACACTGTTTGCAAGAGAAACCCATTTCTTAAGACGGAGATCCCTTACTTCAATTTATCTATTATCTAAATTTATCTGACCATCTAAAATTTGGGGTATATTCACAACTATTTTCAAAGACTTTGTGTAGATGGATAATAAGCTGTTTAAAACGTTCTTAGGCCATCATAACTTTAACTCATAATACAGGTCTGTTTTACTCAAGCATTATCAACTTTAACCTTTTTTACAGCCTCTAAGGAACATGTCACAAGCTGTCACAAGCAATCAATTTTTCTATCTATTTAAGCTCATCTTTAGCTGTCACATAACATGATGTCTGTTACAGCAAAGGCTAAAACCAAGTTCAGAGTGAAAAGTATCTTAAATCCAATAAATCACTAACTAAATGTAAATAAAGCCAGTAATTTTAGTGGGCCATACTACAATAATGGGCCAAATAAAATCAAAAAGACTCCCTGCTAACATTAATGTTACATGCAAACATCCAAAGCCAAACTCAAAGCTCCATTAAATAACATAGAAAGTTTAGTTAACTTTGGCCTTCAGCCTAAATATACTATAAAATCAAATGTGCAAATCAAGTATTTTTGTTTAAGCTATTAACGTTAATTTAATCAGCTTCTAACTTACTGACAAGCTAACAGGACAGCTATGCTATGCTAACATTAGCTAGCTAAGTTAGCTAGCTAACGTTAGCTGTGGCTTATTTATTGGTTACGTTACAGTCACGGGCAGTTTTTCTCGACTAACGTTAACGTTATGTTAGTGCAATTTTTGTTTGCATAAAAATATTAAGATTCACCACTCACCAGATATTAATGATGAAGCAGGTGCCAGGTCAGCAGACAGACACGATGACACGACAGAACAGGCTCTTGCAAATGCGCTCTCATACAGGTGCACACACACCCCATTGAGAGCTAGAACTGAAGAGTGCATGCAAAACGTCACACATACAAAAAAATAATTAGCCCTAACGTTAATGCATGGTCATCCAGTCCTGAAATATGTATTACAATGAAAGCAAATATTTTTTTCTGTAAAGAAACTTCTGTAAGTAACTAAAAAAAATTCAATTTCTAACATTAGCTAGCGATTTGATCAAACATCATACTAGACTAAAGCTAAGTTCCTAACATTACCCTAGCCTTATCTACCTCCTTGAGTCTGAAGTGAATGTTGCAAGGAAAATTTCCTGAGCTCTGATGTTAAAACTTACAATAAAACAAAATATTGTTCACTCAAATCTTTGTACCCTGTCTTTCATTTGAAGATGGAGGTTTGTGGTCGTTTTTCGCGGTCAGTTAGTATTACTGTATTTAGATTTACAGTAATATTTTCCCAGAATGCATTGAAAATCTACAGTAACATACTGTACACAGCTTAAACAGTAAGAAACTGTTGAGAATACAGTAATAATACTGTGAAAACAACAAAATCTACAGTAACATACTGTACACCGCTTATACAGTAAGAAACTGTTGAGAATACAGTAATAATACTGTGAAAACAACAAAAATCATTTACAGTGTAAGGTAGCGAGGTACCGAGCTATCAATAGTAGCTCTAGCTTGCTCTAAAAAGTAATGTGTCTTATAAAGGCTGGTTATTTACCAAAATTAGCACCCAAGAAAAGGAGTGAGAACATATTTTCATCGAAAATAATAATCACAATATTTTTATGTATGTTAAAGATCGTCACTACAAACGTCTTTAATAAAAAGTCAAATAATAAAATATGAATTAAAAAAGATTTATTGAAAACATACATTGTTTACTGGTTGCTATGCCAACCATCACTTCCGGTTGAAAACGACAGATTCTGATGGTCCGCTGCCAACATAAAGTTAGAATTTTTTCAAAGTATCCGTCACTCCATTGTGAACGGATCCATAAGGGGGCTTTGCGTTTCTACTCTGTTACGGAGGTCCGCCATTGACTTGAATGATTTCTGGCGGAGCCAGAAATCAGAACTAGCATACATCAATTGTGTACGAGGTGTTACGTATGCTGTGTAGTTTAGGTGTTAGAATGGAGCCTACTGTCACTCAATATAGTGTATGCTTAAGTGTTAGCATAAAGCACCGAGGCCAAAGATCTACTGGGTCCCAATGGATGATTACGTATTATGTTCTCATCACTTAATGAATAAGTTAACCAACAGGACATTCTACCAAAAATTCAGTGTATTCCTTGAGGAGTAGAACTAGGCTATGGCTTCATAACTTAACAAAAGAGATGTGTGTGTGTAGCTTCATATTGTATGTGTGTGTTGATGAATGACTATGCAAACAATAGATCTTGATGCTTGCATGCATACGTGCTGTTGCAGAGCCAGGGTGGGGGCGGGGGTGTGAACACCCCAGGGCCCTGGCCCACTAGAGGCCCCCCTGATCCCCTGATCTTGTCTGATCAACAGACTTGGGAACATGCGAGGAGGTGCAGAGAAGCATAAGCCCCTTTCACACATGAAACCCGTAAAATTGTCATTTACATTTTTCTGGTAAAGGTAGCAGTTTCTGGTGTTCACACAAGAAATGCCTTTATGCTTTTTTAACGTAATGCTACCATTCACACAATACTGGCAATACCGTTAAATTCCTCTGTTTTAATTTCCCGGAAATTACGTTTAACCAAGTCAGTGCAGTTTGAAAACACAGCAGGCTAATCTCTCTGTCCGCCCGGACTCCAAGGATCTCTATTTCCACGTCTGTCCAATTTGACATTTTGACAAAAAAATAAAAAAGGTACAGCCCGTTGTATAGTGGTTTGTATTCCTCCTACAGTTAGACAACAGAGCGTCCAAACGTTGTGCTGCTCATCCTGTTAATGTTACGCCATCGTTGACACATACGGTCGATACTGAACTTTACTAGTAACATCACAATGTCTTGAGTAGTGAAATTGGCAGAATTGATTTACTGGCAGTTCGACACTGGCTCCGGTTCACACATGACGGCATGCCATTACATTTACGGCTCACAGGTGTGAGACTAGCAAGACCGGGGGGAAAGCGTGAAGCGCAAATCTTGTGCAGGCTCGAGCCTGACAGCTGCTCCCGACTTGTTCTTGACATAACGTGAGTGACAGTTTATCTTTCGTTTTCATGTTTGGACCTTCGGGCCAATCACAAACCAAATCAACAACGGAACACTCCACCCAACTGGGAAGCCAGGCCCCATTAAACAAACGCACAATCAAATGACAGGAACAAACAGTTTAATCAGAGCATCAGAGCTGACAGGTTGTTTTGTGAAAATGTTGGGAAAGAAGAAACTAGGCAGTCTGGCTTGTTTTCAACCCAATGTGAGAAATTACTATAGTGTAAAGTTTACAGGGTCAGAAAAATATATTAATTTTAACCAAATTTCCGGCATTTCTACACCACCAAACCTCTTGGATTAAGTCAAGAAACAGCAACTCTGTATAATGTTAACCAAAAATGTAAAATTGTTAGATTTCAGCATTGAGGTGCTTACATTCATGATTTTGCATACTAACCTAAAAACCTATTCGCGAGAAAGTTTCAGAGCGACGGAGTGTCCCCGTAACCATAGTAACTCACTCTCACTCCTGCCTACGTGCGCACGGCGCGAGAGGAGAGGGAGAGACGCAAAAGAGCCGCTGACTGAGATTACTCTGACCACCATGCATGGGAATAAATTACAATATAATAGATTTGTGTATATTTCTTGCTATTCAGATGGTCTGAATAACTCTCTGCTGCACGGTGCTGCTCTGTCTCATCTGTCCGTGGCGCTGTCAGTGTCTCTTTTCGCACCGCGACGTTATCAGTTATGAATTTGTTTTTCACTGCGTGAGAAAATGGACTTGTGGCGTGAGAGCGTGTGAAAAATGTCAATTCCGTGAGTCTCACAGTCAGTGTGTGAGAGTTGGCAGCCCTGTGAACTCGCTTGACATTATAATGTATGAAACTGCCAATCAGATTTATTTACTTATTAATCGAAGGTGCCGGAACGCCGTTCCGGATCGTTCCGGCCCACTTTAACCCCTGGTTACGTTAGCTATATATGTTGCAGTGGTGTATCATATATTATCTTTGAGTTAATCTGAACAAGTAAATGCACTACTCTGTTCTAGTGCTGGTCCAAAAAGAACGAACGAATCATTTGAACCAAACCATTCTCGGGCTCGAAACATACCGAGTCTGTAGTGGTATGTACTAGTTCCTCCCACTTCGAGTTTCCATCAAAGCTTATTAAACGATTGAATGATTGCCATGTATCTTAAATTAAGACATCGCAATTTCAAACCCACTCTTTGTGGAAGTAGTATATTGTTGAGCGAGCCGTTCATTCAGGCTTTCTTTCATTTTCAAATCACTATCCAAGCTGTCCGAGACAAGCAGCATCGATGCTACTTCCATGTTGAGTCATTCGAGTATTCAGTATACGGGTTACGTACGTACTGAAACTCGAGAACCCGAATGAACGGCTCGCTCAACAATGTACTACTACTTCCTCATTGAGCGAGCCGATTTTCAGTACGTACGTAACCCGCATACTGAATGGCTGGAACTCGACACGGCAGTGGCACTGCACTGCTCATCGCCGACAGCCTGCAATTCACACTGTGCCTATGTGGAAGTTGTAGGTCTACTGCTTTGAACCTGCATTTATATGCTTAGTGTAATATTGCCTATATGTGCACTCACTTGACAATCGAAGTTACTGTATGTTGTAGGCTCTTTTAAATAGTTGCTATTTCATGACTATTCATGTTAAATATCATGTTTAATATCATATCATAATCGCTTTTGACATTATTATCCCTATTGTAAAATATAAAATATATTTTGTGGGGCCCCTTGAGTATTTTTCGCCCGCCCGAGACGAAACAATTGCTCCGCCACTGCATACGTGTTTATGCATACGTGTGTGCGTTTGTCTGTCACAGAGTATAACTAATCTTAGATACACTCTCTCTGTCACGTACAAAAGCAACAGCAACTGAGAGCTGGGTTAACATTGCTTTTACTCACCTTCCTCCTGGCTTAAGTCTGATAATCCTTCTGTGCTGTTACATTGATCAGATACTGGTTGATTTCAGATCAGCTGCTATTGACCAGTCGTTTCATTGACCCAGTGCTGACAGGTCTGAGATCAACGGTGAGCAGATTGCTGCTGCACAAGCCACAAATCCCTGTTTAGCCATGGTATGGATGTGTTGTAATCAAGACAACAATAACAATAAACACCTTGTGCACACACACAAAGGCTTGATGAAAGAGAATGTTTTTAAGATGGTGAGTGTGGATTCATGTCAAATTATAAATATTTGAAAGTTATCATGTAACCAAAGCAACCACCCAGTGCTGCAAAACAAACCTGTCAAAAACAGAAGTAACATTGTCCTCTGCATTCATACAGTTGGTTAATTGAGAGAGAGAAAAAAGGAGGGTGGAAAAGAGAGAAGAAAAGAATAACACAAGAAGGGCAAACAATCAATGGGAAAATTTAACAGGTTACCACAAGTAAAGTGGAGATGCTAAGAAGCTACAGGATACAAATTCAAAATGATCAAAATTCCTATTTCAAAACTTCCTTTGTATTGATTATTGTACAGTGTACAGTTTGAGTACCAACATCTCTAGTACCAACCACTTTAGAGTGAGAGTGTGAAGATTTGCATTTTCTGTTTAATATGCTTTGACAAAATGCTTATGGGTGTGAGTGTTAGTGACAAGTACCAGCAGAAATTTCAATTGAAGATAAGTGAGGTGAACAAATGACATTCCTGTTCCTCCAAGTCTGACTTCACGTTACCATGGGTGCCTGTACAGTTCAATGGTATAAGCAGTTCAATTCTGACCTAGAAAGAGTAGAGAGGGACTGCCACACTGTGGTCAGTAGGAATAACTACATCCAAAAAAGCTCACCCTTGTATTCCACATTCTGTCTTACAATAATAATACAGTGTCAAATATAATTGATATGTGCTACTTAACAAACTTCTAAATGAAAGTAATAGATCCCACAAAACTTGAACACAACAAAACTACTGAATATGAAATGTATATACAGGGTCCAAAAAGTAATCAGGATGGCTGAGTGGTCTGAGGCTCCAGGGTTTCTGGTCTCCAAACGAAGGTGTGTGTTCAAGTCGCACTTCTGACAAGCAGTTTTGATACTGGTTTAATTTAGATGATGGTTTCCCTATGATCCCAGTGTTTTCAGAGAACCTGTATTACGCTTTTACTCTCTTCTGCTTGTTTAACCTCACAGGAATGCAACAGAAATGCTGATGACTGAAATGCATTTATATATTTGTGTAAATCAATCTGAAAAATTATGATGTTATTGAGACTTAATGATTGGTAATGTGATAGAATAAGTATTGTGGAACTGGTACAAGTTAAGCAGCAGTTACTTTTCAACTCAGTGTTGAATGATCCTTATGTTAACCATAGGCACTAGGTTTCCCTTGTGTGCAGCAGACAGACATAGAGCATGTCAATAGGCTGACTCTCATCAGGTTGCCAGACTAATCGATTGGAATCAGGTCAGAGTACACCACTGGGGATTGGTTCAGCATTGTGTCAATCAGTAATCTCAGAAATGAGGAGGAAGTTGGCCTATTACCAATTATAATTCAGGCATTTAGCTGACACTCTTATCCAGAGCAACTTACAATAAATAGGCAAGTAGGGACCCCATTTACACCTGGTATTAAAATATGATCTGTATCTCGATACCTTATCTGGTGGAAATGCAATTGTACAGTGTGATCGCATTAGTGAGAAAGTATCCGCCCACGGGATAGAAATGTTGTCACTACAGGCAGAAATATCACCATGGGTAGAAACAATCGCAGCAGATAGAAATGTCATCAGAAAGATCATCACTGCCTGTAGGTAGAAACGTCATCACCACAGATCGAAACATCATCACTGCGGGTAGAAACGTCATAACCACAGATCAAAACATCATCACTGCAGGTAGGAACGTCATCACTATGGGTAAAAACATCATCACTGGGTAGAAACATTATCACCGTGGGTAGAAATGCCATTGCTGCCGGTAGTAATGTTATTGCCATGGGTAGAAATGTCTTCACCACAGGTAGAAACATTGTCACCATAATAAACATCATCACAGCGGGTAAAAACGGCATTGCAGCAGGTAACAACATCATCACTGCAAGTAGAACCATCACCACCATGGAAAATGTCATCACCATGGTTACAATCACCATCATGACAGGTAAGAACATAATCACCGCAGCTAAAAATTGACACCACAGGTGGAAACATCATCACCATGGGTCGAAAGATCATCACTGTGGGTAGGAGCGTCATCACCACAGCTAGAAACGTCATCACTGCTGGTAGAAATGTTATTGTGTACAAAACCCCATTGCTGCAGGTAGAAGCGTCATCGCCATGGGTAGAATAGTCATTGTAATGGGTAGAAACACCATCGTTCTGGGTACAGACATCGTTGCTGGGGGTAGAAAGGTCATCATCACAAGTAGAAACGTCATCACCGTGGGTAGAAACGTCATTACTGCAGGTAGAAATGTCATCACTGTGGGTAGAAATGGCATCCTGGCAGGTAGAAAGGTCATCATAGAAACATTGTCATCGCAGGTAGAAGCGTCATCACTACCTGTTGTACCTACAAGTAGAAATGTTGTTGTAGGTAGAAATGCCATCACTATGGGTAAAAACGTCATCACCGCAGGTACAGATGTTATCACAGTGGGTAGAAACTTCATTGCCATAGGTAGAAAGGTCAACACTGTGGGTAGAAGTGTCATTGACACGGGGAGAAACGTCATCACTGTGGGTAAAAACATCATCACACAGGTAAAAATGTAATCACCGTGTGTAGAAACAACATCACCACGCCTCCTACTAGAGAGTGGTAAAAGACAAAGGAAAAGTATGTCCATGGTGCCATGTTAGTTTTGTTGCCTCCTTCCCATCTGCTCGTCTGATGAAATTCGATCACAATGTGGACAGAATGCAGACAACCAGAACACATAAATACCAGGTGTAAATGCAAGGCCGTGATTGCATTGTTCATTTTCTGGAGAACATGTTCAGATGCACATCACATTTTATTACCTCCGCCAAGGAGGTTATGTTTTCGGTGCCGTTTGTTTGTTTGTCTGCTTGTTTGTCTGTTAGCAGGATTACGGAAAAACTACTGGCCCGATTTTCATGAAACTTCATGAAAGGGTGTAGCAAGGCCAAGGAAGAACCCATTAAATTTTGGAGTGGATCCGGATCCAACTCACAAACAAGCAATAATAGCACAAACCTTGGCGGAGGTCTGCACTCTCCGAGTGCCCTTCTAGTTACTAGATGTAAATGAGGTTTACGAGTCTTGCTCCAGGGCACTTCAACAGGACACATGGCTGTTGATGGATTCAACATTGTCTGCTGTGCAGACTGAACCAGTTACAGGAACTCTCTATCCATGAGACCACCCTTTCAACCAGTACCACAGATAGCAGGTCTGTTTTACATTTTCATTCATTTCCAAAGCAACAACTTTGGCCAATGTCATTAGGCATTTCTGATACAGGACTGGACAAGTTAAAGACTCGGAGTCCAACATGCCACATCGACCATTTGAAAAAACCTAATGAATGAAAAAAATATGACAAAAAGTTGCTGGCATGAAAAAACAGAAACTCAGTACAGTAACAAGTGTTCTTTTTGGTGTAGACTTTTTCATGCTTTGGGATAGGCTACCTTTGTACCATGCTGCTTTCAATTCCAGTATACCATGATACTGCACTTTGAGGGGCTTTGTTGAATACTTTGATGTACTCTGTGCTACTCTCTGGTGCTAAGGAATACTTTATGATTCTTGTAATATGCTTTGTGGCACATCATCATCATCTGTGGTACATCATGTGGTATTTTGTGGTACATATGAGATGCATTCCGATTGTATCGCATGAATAGTGTTTTGTTTTGTTTTTTTGGGCAATGCTTTAGTGTGAGTAGAAATAACTTACTTGATTAACTGGTATTCATATGATGTAATAAATGGTCAATAAAGTAATAACTTATTACATTAAAGGCAAAAATGCATTACGTTACAGGTTGAAGATTTTATTATGTTATTTGTATTAGGATTTGTATTACGTTATGGGATTTATTACATTTGATTTTATTACATTATTAGGCCTTTACATGCATACATGGAAAACTGTTCGATGAGAGGAAAGCCATTTAAAGGGGGAGACGTGCTGCTCTTTCTCTCCCATTAGATAAAAAGATTCAGTTTCAAGCAAATGATTAAATGACAGGTCATATCCTGAGAACTCGCTTTTGGGATGATGCTCAAATTAATTATGAAGGCAAAATCTGATTATAATTTTGTGGTTTAGAGTGACTTATACCTTAACATGTTCCTCATCCTTCGAACCTTACACTTACACTCACAAATCATAATCATAATGCTAATGCTAAATCTATAAACCTATAAACCTTTCTATGACCTTGGACATGAACTATCCTACTGCTACATTAAATTAAAAAGTCAAGTCAAGCTAAACCCTGTTGTAGTGGAAATTATATTATACCATTCTGTTTCTCTATGCATGAAGCACTGTCTTATTTCTATGTTGTCTGCTCTCAGTACATTTCCACTGGCTTGAGACAATGGCTACTGTGTGAAGATGACCCTGGGAACTCTAGCCCGTTTATCTTTGTTTTGCACAGATGCACCCTAATCGTTTATCTTTGTTTTGCACAGATGCACCCTAATCGTAGAATGTTTCAAGTATAAGAATGTGCCGGACTTCTCATGACTCAGCTGTTTCTACTACATGATTATAAGAAGGGTGGACAAAGCTCATTGCTTCGCTCTTTGTCTCACACACTCGTTGGGTGAGCATTGCGCCTTGCTTGCAAGCAATAAAGATAACAGAAGGACAACTTCTCATCTCCAAGTGTCTTTATTACAGAAAACTCCCGCCACAATTTGGCGTCACGAACAGGATTCCAACAGGAGTTGGTGAGTAGTTTCTCCGCTCTGACGGGATCCACAAACCTGTATTGGGAATTTAAGGATTTCTTGAAGTTTTAAATTGTAATTGCTTAGCTGATCTGTGTATTGTTCTGAGGGAACATTTGACAAGTCCTATAAGGGCTGTGGGGCCTGCCTACGCGGCGGGGTAAGACCACCGGAAAGAATCTATGCTCCTTCTAAGAATCCTTCATGATCGATCTCCATGTGAGGCAGCGGCGGCTCAGCGTTAAGGGTCAGGAGTCTGTGGCCACAGCCGGAGAGTAAAATCTCTGCGGATCCCATACCTCCCCACCAAGGGTGGAGAAGGGGAACCTCCCGATGCGCTGAGCCCGGTGCCGGTTCACTGCGAGAGTCCGAAAAGAACCAGGCTGACTGGAACATGAGACTTGTCTTTCTGGTGTGTAAAACTGTACAGTATCTGTAATTTCTAGAGTTGCAAATAATTGTCATAATTGTTGTGTGAATTCTGA
This sequence comes from Centroberyx gerrardi, assembly GCF_048128805.1. Classification (NCBI taxonomy): domain Eukaryota; kingdom Metazoa; phylum Chordata; class Actinopteri; order Beryciformes; family Berycidae; genus Centroberyx; species Centroberyx gerrardi. Next base: position 3,444,661 of record NC_136001.1, on the reverse strand, counting down.
GAAGATTGACAGATAAACAGGGATCCTTTAAGTACCGACGGGTCGCTAGGGCAGAGTGTTAACCGCTAGTGGGATCGCCTAAATAGTACTATAATGTAAAACTACGTAGTATCTGTCATTTCTGGAGTCGCGGGTAATTGTCATAATTGTTGAACAATTGTGACAATTATTTGTGAATTCTGAGAAGATTGACAGATAAATAGGGATCCTTGGGATCGCCTAAATAGGCCTAATGGTAAATGTTTGCCCCTCGTTGTAATACCGTATGGTTGGGGTCAACTAAGGTTTCGTTGCAACACAGGTGTCAAAAGGATCCTGATTGGAGAAAAGAACATGAAATTTTAAATGTAAAATATCCACAAGATATTCATCGTAAAACTGAATTTAAAGAAGAAGTAGCTACAACTAAATAAACCATTTAGTATATATGATATAGAATATATATATATTTAGAATATATGAGGAAGATTGGTTAAGAATAATTACCTATATTGTTCAAACAAGGAAACCACAAGTTCCCAGAGACGGGAACGGTAGAGAATTAAGTAATAAAGTCACTTATAGAATAGATGAAAAATTTAAAGTGACCAGACGATTTGATGTTATTTGTGTCGGAGGTCTAGAAGTAGGCAGAGGAAAATCTTATACTACTGATGTAGTGCAGGTTTCTCATCAGCCAACAAATAAATAAAACAAACAAAATGTTATACGTCTAGTTGGGTTACTTGGAAAGATAAATATAAAATTGACAACCATAAATTGCTGGGTTGAATTAACTAAATTGAGTTGAATTGAATTAAGTTTAAAAATTAAAGTGGAAACAGTATTAACTAAAACTAGATTTTTAATAGTGCATAAAAGGTTATACCATACTCCTCTAACAGTCACAAAAAAAAAAAAAAAAAAGGGGTGAAACCACCGACATAGTCTGTGTAGGAGGGTTAGAGGTATAGAGGTTCACAGCCTTATGTTATTTCCTCAGAATTGATTTCACCAAGATAAATAAAAAAAAAATAATAATAATAAAAAAAAAAAAAAAAAAAATATATATATATATATATATATATATATATATATATATAAAACAACTTGGGTTCAGGACAAAGTAAATCAAAGAAACAAAGTGGCCCCGGGAAACCAGATCCTCCAGATAAGAACTCGCCAAATGTGTTGTTTATGAAAACAAACTACGGAGAAGACAGTTGTGGCCAGTTTGATAAATTGGTGACAGAATGTGGTCTTCCTCCAAAGGGAAGTTTCAGCTTGAAACAAATACAGGCATTGAAAGTCAGACTAGAAGAGAAAGAGAGAGAATGTGAGAAAAAAGGGAGAAAGAAATTTAAGGCAGACTGGAAAGCATACAGTGAATGGCTAGATGAAGCCCGAGCGAGGGAAAGACAGACTAGGCAGGGAGTGTCCTCTATCACAAATGTGCAGTGTGTGAAATCTAGGTACGACCCAGACCTGGATCCGGCTCCCCCGCGCCGCCCTCAGCAACCAGAAGAAGATGTATGAGCCCAAATGGCAGGGCAGGAACAACGACAAGAAAGACCACCACCACCGTACCCCCAAGACAGACATGGGCCGGCCGGTGGGACCAGAGCAGCGGTAAAGGCAGCAGCAGTGGCTCAGACAGCGGGTGCGAGTGGAGGAGGCGCTAGCTATGCGGAACTGTTATAACAGGCAGTCGATGGCCTCGAGAGGCTTGGAGCGTCAGCATCCACCCCTACAACTCCACCTACACCCCTGCATGCATCAACACCTCAGAAGGGCTGGGGAGGACCACACGCAGACGCTATGACCAGTTACTATGGTGTGCAGGCCACAGTGGCTGGCCGGGAAATTTGATTTCTTTCGAAGGGGCCGGTTTCCAAGCCCCAATGGTAGAGGTCGCAGCCGGCGGCGGAGATATGCAGCTCGTGTACAGGCCATGGACTCTGACAGAAATAAAAGAAGCATGCGCTGAACTCCCCAAATGTTGATGACGTAGGGGGTGAAGAATACGCCAGATTGCTGCAAAAGTTAATTCATCAGTACAAACCAACTACTGGTGAAATAAGACGCTTACTGATGTGGCACATGAAGACAAGATGGCAGAGAGTGGAAGGGCAGTTTCCTCTGGCAGACAACCGCTACGTCTGGGACGATAGTGCCAGAGCAGGCGAATATGAAACTCCGGTAACACAGCTGGTGCAGAGAATTCGAGAGACTTTTCAACCAAGAATGGATTTAAAGAAAATCACCAACTGCACCCAAAACAAAGATGAGACTGTGACAGATTACCTGGTCCGCCTGACCAGGATATTTGACCTCAATTGCGGCATTGTCAAGCCACAAGGGGGGTAGATGCCCGAGACATGTCCCCATGGGAAAACCACCTGAGTGCTGCTCCCAGAAATACAAGACCATGTCAGAAAGAACTGTATTGACTGCAATTCAGGAAGACTGAATGCGGTTGAAAGATTTGCCATCCACTCAGAAAAGCAGATGCGTAAAAAGCAAAAGAAACAAGATGACCAGAGACGGTGAACGACTGATAAACTGCAGCTCGCTCAGCTGACCATGTTCCAAGGCCAGCAGTACAACCAAGGCAACAGAGGCCGTGGTCGGGGTCGCGGCAGAGGAGGAAGAGGCCGAGGCGCAGGCAGAGGTGGACGACGCCCCGGTCGCGACGAGTGTTTCAACTGCGGCAAAACAGGCCATTGGGCCAAAGACTGTCCAGAACCACCATCTGGGGGAAAAAGAGTGAATTCGGACTGACGGTGCGGGGAGCTGGTGACAGGCTGGGACCAAGATGTACAGAGTAACAGTAAGAACACCCAAACTCAAACACACAAAGTCTCAGACATAATTAGCTCAGAATTACAGATGGTTAGACATGCCATAGATCATTTAGAAAATCAGGAAAAGGCTCAAGAGCAACAAGTTACACCATGTTTCAGCATCCAGCCTATAAGGAAATGCCAACACACACATTGCAAATCTCAGGCCAACAGGTAACATTTTTAGTTGATTTAGGTGTGGGAGAATCTGTGATTAAGACTACAGACCTGACACCTAATCCTAAACTAAGTGGCAGATATTTGAGAACAATTGGTGCAACTGGAAATTCAATTAAAGAAAACTACACCGTGCCACTCAAAGTGTGCGATGAAGTTATAGGTAATTTCAATCATTCATTTTTGTTCTCAAGCTGCTGTCCAGTAAACCTGTTGGGAAGAGATCTTATGTGTGCGTTGGGCATAACCTTGGTGTGTACAGTGGAGGGAATACAGATTGTGAGGCAGGAAAAGACAGAAAAAGAAAAAAAAACAGAACAGTCAACCTCACAAATGGTGAAATTTGATCCACACACACACCGTTGAATGGCAGCAGAATCACACAGACCCAGAGCTAGAGGAGGGAATGAGAAACACTCAGACTGCTGACCAAAGACAGCTACTGAAATTATAGTTCATTCCGGACAGGAACACACACACACACACACACACACGCACAGCACATGTAAACTTAGGACCAGACATGGAATTTGAAAAGAAATGGTATCAGGTCATGAAAGTGATATGTTGAGAACAGATTGGTTGTATTGGAGTGAAGATAAATGCGCTGCAGGTGTGCAGCTGGACTTAAAGGTAAAGAAAAGAGTGTATTGGAACAGATGTATTGAACCACATATCTCACTAGAAAAAACACAAAAATGGAAATGGCGGAATCTGGGGACCTGGGTCACTGGTTGTGTTGAAAGTCTATGTTGGGAAGAAACACAAACACCCATGGTATTTTATAGTAAACAGATGAAATCCTACAAAACACCACTAGTGTATTACAACAAAGTACTAAAGGCCTATAAAAAACAATGTGCACTAACCTTCTATGCAAAAAGAAGTGTTGAATTGGTACCAGAGAAAAATTCACCCATGCATGGTTAAACTATGATACAAATAGGGTTAACGGCAGAATCTCCCAAGCTGTCACACAAGTCCCACCTACCTTGTGGGCGAGCAGCAAATATGACGTAGGGCTAATGAAGGGAGTGGCCCCAGTGGAGATAACATGATTTGTTCAAGACCTGCAGGCAGTAAATAAAGTAGCGTTTGCTCGAGCTCCTTAAATATGTCTAACCCCCATACTATTTTGTCACAAGTGCCGCCAGAGAGTAAATGGTTTTCAGTGGTCGACCTTGCAAATGCATTTTTAAAAAAATTTTTTTTTCAGTATTCCTGTGCACAAAGACTCCCAGTACTGGTTTGCATTTTCTTTTAAAGGTAAAACATACACTTGGACCCGATTGGCTCAGGGTTACACAGAATCGCCAGCCATATTTGCAGCAGCATTAAAGGATAACTTGGAAGGCCTCACTCTACCGGGTGGAAGCGCCCTGCTGCAATATGTAGATGATTTAATGATTTGCTCTCCATCAAAGGAAGCATGTGAGTTGGACACAAAGAAACTGTTGCAACATTTGGCTAACAACGGTCACAAAGCTAGTTTAAACAAATTGCAATGGGTGAAACGAGAAGTGACTTTCCTGGGACGTGATCACTGCAGAGGGCAAATCCCTCTCTCCCAAACGAGTAATAGCCATCCAAAATATTCCAAAACCATTAACAAAGAAACAGGTAATGTCCTTTTTAGGAATGACGTCATATTGCAGACAGTGGATTCCAAACTATGCAGAAATAGAAGCCCCACTGTCAGCAATAGTGTATGGTAAAGGACTGACTGCTTATCAAAAGGTGACTTGGACTGACGACGCTGAAGAGGCATTTGTGGAGTTGAAAAAGGCATTACAATCCACACCTACATTAGGCTTGCCAAACATGAACAGACCATTCACTCAAACTGTGGATGAGAAAAATGGCTATATGACATCTGTATTGTTGCAGGAACATGGTGGAAAAATGAGGCCTGTAGCATTCTTCTCTACTAAGCTAGACTCAGTGGCAGCAGGTTTGCCCAGGTGTTTGAGAGCAGTAGCTGCAGCAGAAAAGGCAGTCTTAGCCTCTAGGGACCTAGTAGGCTATCAGGATTTAACACTGTTGGTGCCACATGCAGTCTCAGTCATATTGTTGGAACAAAAGACAGCTCACCTGTCAGCAGCAAGGTGGTTGAGATATCACACTGTGTTATTAGACATGCCAAATATCACTGTAAAGCGTTGCTCTGTTCTTAACCCTGCGACTCTTCTCCCCACACCAGATGAGGGAGAACCACATGACTGCATAGCTGCTATAACGGAAGTTTGCTCCCCTAGGCCTGACCTGAAGGAAGTTCCACTAACCAACTCGGAGCAAGAACTTTTTGTGGATGGTTCCGCTTTCCAAAACCAGCTGACACACAAAAATCAAGCAGGTTTCGCTGTGGTTTCCCAACACGACACTATCATAGCAGAACCACTTCCAGCCCATTTCTCAGCACAAGCTGCAGAATTAAAGGCACTCACAGAAGCATGCAAATATGCACAGGACAAAACAGTCAATATCTACACAGATAGTACATGATTTTGGCGCAATCTGGAGACATAGGAAATTTCTAACATCTGCAGGGACAGGTATCAAACACCACACCCTGGTAGCTGATTTACTGGAAGCGGTGCTACTCCCAAAAGAAATTGCTGTTGTCAAATGTGAAGCTCATAGTAAAAGAACTGACCCCATTTCACAGGGAAATGCCAGAGCTGATGCAGCCGCAAAACATGCAGCCACATTACCTTTACCCTTACAGCTTACCAGTATCCCACAGGAGGTGACACCGGAAGCAGACCTGAAGGATCTGCAGAGCAGAGCAACACAAGCAGAAAAGACCATATGGAAGAATGCAGGTTCAAAGGTTGAAGGGGGGGTTTGGTACGGCCCTGATGGTAAACCATGCTTACCCAAATGTCTGTTTCCTTTCTATGCTAAATTGACACATGGTAAGGATCATGTGTCAAAAGGAGGAATGATGAAAGAAGTAAACAGACATTGGTTCACAAAGAGATTCTCAAATTACTCAAAAATGTTTTGTGAACAATGCTTAGTTTGTGCACAATACAACTCTGGGAGAGGTCAGCAGATGACGCCCAGTGCCCATCGGAACCATTTGAACATCTACAAATGGATTTCATTGAACTCTCACCAAGCGAAGGTAAGAAATACTGTCTGGTGATAGTTGACATGTTCTCCAAATGGGTGGAAGCCTTCCCCACATCAAAACAAGACGCCAGTGCAGTAGCTAAAGCTCTGGTAAGGGAAATCATTCCCAGATGGGGAATACCACACAAAATTGGCAGTGACAATGGCAGACATTTTATAAATGAAGCTCTACAGGCAGTAAGCAAATTCTTGGGAATTGACTTAAAATACCACTGTGCATATCATCCAGCTAGTGGAGGTGCTGTTGAAAGAGAAAATGGCATTCTAAAAAATAAATTGGCTAAATGTTGTGCTGAAACGGGACTAAGCTGGACAAAGGCACTACCTTTAGTCCTGACACAAATGAGGGCCAGAATCAGGAAGAGAAATGGCCTGAGTCCATTTGAGATTCTTTTTGGTAGACCTATGAACACGGGGATTGGGCCCCAGAAAAGACAGCTCCCCACAACAGAGGAATGTGATGATGAAATGTTGCGTTATTGTGCAAACTTGTCCTCTGTGTTGACTGACATCCACAGACAGGTGAAAGATGCCCTGCCCAGAGAGGTCGAGGGAAAGCTGCACAACCTGAACCCCGGAGAGTGGATCATGGTGAAAGACTCCAGGAGGAAAGGCTGGAAGGCGCCCAGGTGGACCGGACCATTCCAGATCCTCCTAACGACCGCCTCAGCAGTAAAGGTCGCAGAGAGAGCCACGTGGATCCACACCAGCCACTGCAAGAAGGCCCCTACGCCCACGGTGGCAGCTCCAAGTCAGACTAGCTCTCCCTGAGGTTTAAAAACCTACTGAGGGCCTCCGAGGGACGTTTGAGATGCAGCCAACGCCGAGGCCACGCCAGTGGCACCCCTTCAGGAACACCGGCTATGGCATGCGGGGCACACTGCTGTCTCCTAATAATAGCAGTTGTGATCGCAGTGCCCATCATCTACTTCCTTGAACCACCACACCACGACCCACACGAAGCGTAAAACAGCAGAAAAACTGCTCCGCCAGAAAAAATAAATGTTTGAAGACTCTGGCTGGAAACCATGGGGGTTCAGTGCTAACTCCCTATACAGGTACACTGACTTTGACTCAGAACGGGTCGACAGTGCTGACAGTCCTGACTTGTTTCCGCTCCCAGGCTGGATTCCTCCTTATGAGGATGATGATGACGAAGATGATGAAGATAAACTTTAAATTTTATTTCTATCAGTAGCTTGCTGAAACCATATGTTAGCATAATGACAGCATATTCTGCAATATGAAGTAACGGTAACATTTGATTTACGATTGTGAAGGAATTTTTGCCTAATAAACTGCCAAAGGGGGGTTTATTGAATTACAGAAGTATAACTATTGGTTTGATGTATGATACGTTGTGGTTAAACATAATTTTTTCATTTGACAGGTTTGTTTGTACTTGTGTTTACCACTTAAGATGATAATGTTTTATAACAACATTTGACTTTTGAATCCTACTGTTTTGATGATTTATATAATATCATAGCTGCATCTTGAGTTGCAGCCATGGATGTTCTTTATCTACAGTGTTTGCTTCGTAGGTACAGTATGGTTCTATTACTTACTTTTGGTACGTACACTAATGGCTCACCTCAAATTATCAGTGCAGATGGGTACATGAGGGTCATAAATGCATTTTTACCCTGTTTTGTAGCTGTACTAAAGGGTGTGTATTGACTTTTGATGTTGACTGCGAAACTTAAAGGTGAAGTGCTTCAGCGGATTATCAGGTTCATTGAAGGTTTAAGATGAGAGTCAAAAACAAACAAGGTATCATTCTTTTTTTGGAATTATATTTGGTGATTTATCATGTTGTTTGTTGTTTTATACTATGTTGCAGTTAAGGTGATGAGGGGTAAATCTTTTTGAGATGAGGGGTGAATCTTTTTTCTCTTCCATGGTCAGTCAAACAATAAAGCACCCGGAGGAGTTTTTGGTTCATTTCTCATTAGGAGCCCAAGCACAATTTCTTACAACTACGGCTCTGAGCGTTTGCTCCTAGTGTGGGTGATCAGCGTTTTGCTGGTGAGATCTTGTGCTCGGGATGACATGTGATACTCTTACCTGTATTGCCGACTAGAGGTTGGTATATTTTAAATGCAATAAGTTTTTTTTTGTATAATTTCTCATGATTTAAGTGAGCATGAAATGCTCAAAGGGGGGAATTGTAGTGGAAATTATATTATACCATTCTGTTTCTCTATGCATGAAGCACTGTCTTATTTCTATGTTGTCTGCTCTCAGTACATTTCCACTGGCTTGAGACAATGGCTACTGTGTGAAGATGACCCTGGGAACTCTATCTTTGTTTGTTTTATCTTTGTTTTGCACAGATGCACCCTAATCGTAGAATGTTTCAAGTATAAGAATGTGCCGGACTTCTCATGACTCAGCTGTTTCTACTACATGATTATAAGAAGGGTGGACAAAGCTCATTGCTTCGCTCTTTGTCTCACACACTCGTTGGGTAAGCAATAAAGATAACAGAAGGACAACTTCTCATCTCCAAGTCTCTTTATTACAGAAAACTCCCGCCACGCCTGTCTTGATTCTAATCACTCTACCCTTAACCCCTCACTATATCTAACCCCATACTACATCAAAAGAACCACAATACCTCATTCACAACATTACCAATCAGGGTTACACCTATGTATTGGTTTGCCGATGTATCGCGCCGATACTGGCCTTTTATTAACAATCAGATATCAGCCAGTCAGTGATGGTGATTCCTCCATTCTTCACTCAGCAGCTTCAGGGGTGTCAGTCTGTCAAACCTGTAATGAAACCTGCCTTAAGGAGCTGCTAACTCACCTAAAATAATTTCATGGGTCTGGTTTTCAGAGTTTTAGTGCCCATGATGGTCTAAATGTTATTTCGTAGACTTTTCCACCCTGGCAAATCCAGGGGACACACTGGATACTTATTTTTTGGGCATGAAAATGGTTGAATCTGTATTGAATATTGGCACAAAATATTGGCTTTCAACAGCTTCAATCAAACCTTCAAAAACCCTTATCAGTCTAACCCTATTACCAATCCTTTTTTAAGTCTGGTCTAATTGCAGACACAGCTGCAATATAGTAAAACATCAATGGTGTTTCTATTCTCTATTAATATTTATATCTTGTGAACCCTGGAGCATCGTGGCTGCCGGCTCTCAGCGGCCACCAACAGGCAGGCGCGGCAGGCAGACATAGGAATGGGCGAACAAGTTGATATCCAGTGGGTTGCCGTCCAGCCGGATGTCCTCCAGGTTACGGCGAATGTAGTTACGGTCATGGCGGTTACAGAAGGTGCCCTCATGGAGATGCTGGATGTTGTTATTCTGAATAGAGAGATGTGAGTGAGTGAAGTTACTGTTGATGTTTTAACACATTTAAAAGTGTTTGGAAAAAAAAATTAACACTACTCAATTCTAGCCTGTGTTGAGTCCTCTGAACACCACTATGAAATGTTTGAAAACTCTTTCACAGTTAAACTTAGTAACTCTATTGGGCGCCACAGTGGGTCAGTGTTTAGTACTGTCGCCTCACAACAAGAAGGTTGTGGGTTTGAATCTCCACCCCGATCTTTTGTGTTTGTGTGTAGTATGGTATATGATGTAGTACATGATGTAGTATATGATGTGTAGTAAGTATATGGGGTAGTAAACAATGTATATTAAGTATATGACCTAGTATAGGATGTATATGATGTGTATATACTGTATATGTAGTATGTATATGCATGATGTAGTATGGTAGATGATGGTATGTAAAGCCCTTTGAGACTGTGATAAACAGCTATATAAATTGTCTTCATATTCAAACTATAAGGTGTAAATGTAGTGATGCACTTTTAAGTCTCTTAACACTGTAGAGGCAGAATATATAAAATATTTGCATGACATCATGTAAATCGCTGTGGTCATGTTATCGTTGTTGTTGTCGCCAAAAATTATATTCTTGAAAAAATGTGTTTCGCCTGATGGTGTGTCCTTTATTTGTCCCTGGTGTGTGTTGTTTTCCCACTGCGCAAGGAAATTATCACAAAGGAAAATGCACTTAGTAAATGAGAAGGTATATGACTAATGTATAGCCTGACAACTTCATTTTAGAATCAATGGACATTTGTGGTTTGATAAGATCAGAAACAAGCGTTCCGTTCATTATGAGCCAACATTTGAAAAGCTAGCGATATGCAAACAATCCACAAAAAGATGTTATTTTCTTCCCTGGCAGAAAATCAAGGCAAGGGCACCGCCAGGGAAACATTTTTTTTTTAGGGAAAACAAATGTAGGCACAGTTTCTAATGGTAAAATTTCTATGGTTAAAAACATTTCACAGAATTACAAAGATTGAAAGAGGCCTACTGAAAGTAACCTACCTAGTTAACCCTACCCACAATAAATGGAGATAACGCTTGTTTGTGATTTTCCCAGCAAGCAGCACAGCATTGTTTCTGTGCTAGATGTAGGTAAGCTGTTTGGGCTTGGGCAGCCCACACTCAGCCATGTACTGGCCCCAAATGGGCAGCCCACTCAACCCCCATTGAGGGCAGCCCACAATTTGCAAGGCACTAGCCAAAATGGGAGTACACACAATACCCATAGTGGCATAGCTACAAAAAACATTTTTGTAACACCTGGCTTTGAAGAAATGACATACGTTTACCTTGCTTTCTACTCACATTTGGCTCAGACTACTAGCTAACAAAACATTAGCTAATTTAACTGACATGCTAACGCTACCTCACATACTTTTTGCTTAAAAAATGCACAATGTACCTGTGTAACCTTGACATCTGGATTAATACATCTATCGTTAGCTCAATTAATGTCAAGCCAACTGCGCAAGAGACCAAGACGCAAGTCGCTAGACAGATTTTTAAGTTTGGAACAATTTTATTAGTTTCTACCCTGTTACTTGACCAAAGTGCACCGAAAATGTGAATACTTCATTAAAAATAAATCTAAATTTTAATAAGCTATCACAGGGCTGGCTGGGGCCCTACATGTGCTCCCCGCAATGGACCCATGGGGGATTTGTGTGCCTAGAAAACTGTGGGCTGTCCTCAATGGGGGTTAAGTGAGCTGCCCATTTAGTAAGTGCATTTCCCTCGCAATAATTTCCTTGTGCAGTAGCAAAACAACAACACAGACAGGAAAAACAAGGACACACTACCAGGGAAACATATTATTTAGGGAACATACATTTTGGCAATGGTAATGTTGACCTGTCTTGACTTGCTCTATCATTCGTGTTCAATCTTTGTTCAGTGATCTCAGCTGCAGTGCTACCAAATGGATGTTACTGTCATGCATGTCAACAGCATGGTGGTGCTTTTGCAAATACTATAGATCTATACTATAGAATCAGAATCAGAATCAGAATCAGGTTTATTGCCAAGTAAAGTTCACAATACAAGTAATTTGCCTTGGTATGTAGGTGCATACAATAAACATGGAGAAAAATAAGAAAGTAGAAGTAAAAAGCACAACAAGTACTGCAAGTCAAAGTCAAGAACATAAATATAAAAAACAAAAAGAGATATTTACAATACAGAATATGAAAAAATATAATAAAAATTGTGCAATATATCTGCTATTAAAGTGAAATGGAAAAGCTGTACAGTTAGTGCAGGAATGAGCAAAATACTGACCAGAGGAATGTTCACTGTACAGAATGCATAAATGTAACGCATTGAGTCAGATGTGGAGACTGTACATTAATGTAGCGTGTAGTGCCTATGGGGGGAGGGATAAGGGTCCGTGTCAGTGGGATCCCGGGCCTTGTTGATGAGGCCAGCTGCAGATGGGAAGAAACTGTTCTTGTGGCGTGAGGTTTTGGTCCTGATGGACCGCAGCCTCCTGCCAGAGGGGAGTTTTTCAAAAAGTTTGTGTCCAGGGTGGGAGGGGTCATCCACAATCTTTCCTGCTCGCCTCAGGGTCCTGGAGGCGTACAGGTCCTGGAGAGGAGGCAGATTGCAGCCAATCACCTTCTCAGTGGAGTGAATGATACACTGCAGTCTGCTCTTGTCCTTGGCAGTAGCAGCAGCGTACCAGATGGTGATGGAGGAGGCGAGGATGGACTCAACAATGGAGGTGTAGAAGTGCACCATCATCGTCTTTGGCAGGTTGAACTTCCTCAGCTGCCGCAGGAAGTACATCCTCTGTTGTGCTTTTTTGGTGAGGGAGCTGATGTTCAGCTCGCACTTGAGATCCTGGGTGATGATGGTGCCCAGGAAGCGGACGGACTCCACAGTGTTGACTGGGGAGTCTCTCAGGGTGATGGGGGTGAGTGGGGCTGGGTTCTTCCTGAAGTCCACAACCATCTCCACTGTCTCTACAGCGTTGAGCTCTAGGTTGTTCAGTCCGCACCAGGACACCAGGCGGTCGATCTCCCACCTGTAGGCTGACTCATCCCCATCAGAGATGAGCCCAATGAGGGTGGTGTCATCCGTGAACTTCAAGAGCTTGACAGACTGATGACTGGAGGTGCAGCTGTTGGTGTACAGGGAGAAGAGTAGAGGGGAAAGAACGCAGCCTTGAGGGGAACCGGTGCTGATGGTCCGGGAGTCAGAGCAGGTGTGATCCACCTGCAGGTGGAGTCAGGCACACTCAGCTGGGAGAGCTTGTCCTGTAGCAGAGCCGGGAATGATCGTGTTAAAGGCAGAGCCGAAGTCTACAAACAGGGTCGGTTCCTGAGGAGTCCAGGTGCTGGAGGATGAAGTGGAGGGCCATGTTTACTGCATCGTCTACATACCTGTTGGCTCTGTAGGCGAACTGCAGGGGGTCCAGGAGTGGGTCAGTGATGTTTTTGAGGTGTGACAGCACAAGGCGCTCAAATGACTTCATCATCACAGACGTCAGGGCAATGGGTCTGTAGTCATTAAGTCCTGTGGTCCTTGGCTTTTTGGGGATGGGGATGATGGTGGAGGTCTTGAAGCAGGCTGGTACGTGGCATGTCTCCAGTGAGGTGTTGAAAATGTCTGTGAACACCGGAGACAGCTGATCAGCACAGTGCTTCAGGGTGGATAGAGAGACAGAGTCTGGCCCGGCTGCTTTGCGGGGGTTCTGTCTCTTGAAAAGCCTGTTAACGTCCCTCTCCAGGATGGAGAGAGTCGTCACTGTGGTAGGGGGGGAGGGGGGCTCTGAGGTGGGCAGCTGTGGAGAGGTGTCAGGACTGTCCCATTGTCTTTCTAAGCGGCAGTAAAACTCATTCAAGTTGTTGGCCAGGCGCAAGTCGTTAGCAGAGTGGGAGGCTCTAGGTTTGTAGTTGGTGATCTGTCTGAGCCCTTTACAGACAGAAGCAGAGTCGTTGGCTGAGAACTGGTGTTGGAGTTTCTCAGAGTACAGTCATTTAGCTTCTCTCACCGCCTTGCTAAACCTGTACTTTGACTCTTTAAAACTGTCTCTGTCCCCACTCCTAAACGCTTCTTCCTTCTCTGACCTTAGTTGTCCGAGTTTGGCTGTGAACCAGGGTTTGTCATTGTTGTACCTCACCGTGGTGCGTGATGGTACACAGCTGTCCTCACAGAAGCTAATGTATGACGTCACAGCCTCTGTGTACTCGTCCAGACTGTTGGTAGCAGTCCTGAAAACCTCCCAGTCAGTGCAGTCCAAGCACGCCTGAAGATCCTCCACAGCTTCACTGGTCCACTTTTTTGATGTCCTCACCACAGGTTTGCAGAGCATTCATTTCTGCCTGTATGCAGGAATCAGGTGGATCATGACGTGGTCAGAGTGTCTCAGTGCAGCGCGGGGGACGGCGTGATAGGCACTGCTTACTGTGGTGTAACAGTGATCCAGAATGTTCTCCTCTCTGGTCGGGCATTTAATAAACTGTCTGTATTTGGGGAGATCATGGGTGAGATTTCCTTTGTTAAAGTCACCGATGACAATAACTAAGGAATCCGGGTTTGTCCGCTCCACACACAGTATGGTCGGCGAGTGTGCGCTGTGCCTCCTGCACGTTGGCCTGCGGTGGAATGTAAACACCGACCAAAATGAATGAAACAAACTCACGAGGGGAGTAGAAGGGTTTACAGTTTATGAAAAATGATTCCAGATCAGGAGAACAGTGCTGTAGAATCACTGACACATCCTTACACCAACCACTGTTAGTATAAAAACAGATACCTCCACCTTTCGTCTTGCCGGAAAGTTCTGTGTGGCGATCCGTTCTGAAGAGTTGGAATCCTGCCAGCTGCAGCGTAGAGTCCGGTATCGATCCACACAGCCACGTCTCCGTGAAGCACAGAATGGAAGATGAAGAAAAGTCTCTGTTCTTCCCCAACAGTAGCTGAAGAACTTTATTACTCCAAAAGTAAAAAGGTATGGCTCTTGTTGCTACCCATGTATTTCTGAATATACATTTCTTCTTCACTCTTCGTGTGTGTGTGTGCGTGTGTGTGTGTGTGTGTGTGTGTGTGTGTGTGAAAGTGCATGACATGCATGTGCTCATACCTGCAGGTGTAACACTCTCAGGCTCTCAGGCAGTGGTGTAGGAATATAATCCAGTTTATTGTTGGACAGATAGAGGAATTCCAGCTGGCTCATATCCTGTACGTAAGTTAAAAGAAAAGATAAAAGGGAATTAGCAATACATAGATTGGTCAGAAGGGGGGGCTCCACCCCCACCGAATGTCAACTCTACAGTGTCGTGAATGAGCAAATTTAACAGCAATGAAGGTAAAGTCCTTACATTTCCTGTCCTCTTTTCAACATTATACCCTCCCTCTTTTCCATGTTTTCTTGTGGTGTCACTTCAGCCCCATCTGTATTCTCCTTCAGCCCCCCTAAAACATCCATGCTCTTGGCCATTTTCTATGATGTTTGAATGATTGTATGTGATCATATCTATGTATCCACAGATGCCAAGATGTATTATTTGGTAAGAATGGAAGAAGGGTCTTTTCTTGCCTGTTACTGCCAGATAAAACATTCTTTCAGTGCCTCCCCTGCTTTCCCAGACTATAAGTCATCCATATCACTAGGATATAGATTCAACAAACCATATAAACTGTTTTTATTCAACTTTTGGGGCCTTGAAGTGATTCTTTTGATTCTTTACTTAGTTTTAAGTGTAAGATGTGTATAAAATATGCTTACAAAAGCAGCTACATATCTCTTGAAATTTTAGGAGAAAAAGCACTCAAGCACATAAACACTTCTGGGCCCACAATAATTGAGTCTCAATTTGCTTTTGTCAGAATGATGTTGAATATGAACACAAATACAAACGTTTTCATATTATGACTATTATTTTGTTATTTATGAGTGAATTACAGCATGTATTTTTTGTTTTATAAATTATTTACAATACTATGTATACTGTGAAAATCGGATGCAGCTGGTATAAAAACATATAAATTGACCATTTTTGATTATTGTTGTGTATATATTATGAAACTACAGTTCACATCCAAACCATACAGTGGCTGTATGGTTTGGATGTGAACATAATATCATTATTATGTTATCTGATATTAGAAAAAAAGCATATTGAGTAAAAAGAAGAATGAAGATATGAATTTACAGCAGATGAAAATATGAAAAGTTGTGAATGTTATATATTTATATTATTATATTATATACAGTATATATATATATATATATACATATATATTTACCTTGAATCCCTCAGGGTGTACACCACCACTGATCAGCCTATTGTTGCGTATATCAATGCGCCTCATAGTGATTGGCAGCTCAGGCAGGGCCTGCAAGTTGTTGTCAGCCAATAGTAACTCCTGGAGCTGCGGCAGAGGGCGAAACGCATCCTCATCCATCCCTGAGATCTGGTTCCCTGTGAGATCAATGGACTTGAGCTTATCTGAAAAAAAATAAAAAAGATATTAATGTTGATCAAACTTTTCAACAACACTTTCTATGACACAACATGTATGGTGCATTAAAATAAGGAATATAATACACTCAGAATTCCTTTTGAGCCTGCTTGTATCAGCTAATAACACATTATAGACATAACTTGGAATGAAAACAAAACAATGGAAAAAATATGCCTCTAGTGACAAGAAAGTAAGCTGTTAGCTAAATATAAAATGCCTTTTTTTTTGGAGGGCAAAGATATATAAAAAAACACCACCTATGCGTTTCAGCTTACGCCTTCCTAAGGGTGTACAAACATTATATTTAGCTCACAGTTGTGCGTGGGTCTTTATATACTTTCTTGACACTTGAAGTATAGTTTTTTCCATTGTTTCGTGTTCTATTCAATTCCTTCCATGAGCATCCATGACCAAGTGTAATTCTTCACCAGGATAACTTATAATGAATCACACATTGTAGATGTAAAAATTGATATTTGTATATTAGAGGACGTCAGACAACCTTTTAATCTCAATCTCAATGAGACAACTTCTAATACATAACTAGTCATAAACATTCATAAGATGCTTTTACTGATAATTCATTGGAAGTATAAGTTATGCAAATCATATTGGATGGACTTGTTCTAAAGGAATCCCATAGACGTAGATGGTCGAATCTGTAAATTTTTTTTGAGTTTTATTTCCTTTGTGAAAATTATCTTTTGCTCATTTATATGTTCTGCCTGTCCATCAAGGTTATCAGTTAAGGCTGAAGACACACTAGAGGATAATGGGGCCGATATACACCATTTTTGCAACCAGACAAGCAGAGGTCAGGACAGAGATCAGTCAGAGGTTATGTTGATTAGGACCGATGGTCACCAAAGGCAAGTTTGAGGCGCTGGCACAGGGGTGGGCCACTGGTGGCACAGTTGTAAAAGGGGTTGGATTAGAAGGAATCAATGAACAGGTGTGGTAGGGGCTAGCCAATCATGGCCAATCAAATCAACTCCTCTTATCCCCTTGTTGTGCGCTCTCCAAAACGATTCACATGGGAGTGGGAATGTAAGTTCCAGCTGGGAAACTCACCTGGCACACCAGTTCTCAATTGCCATCCAGCTGCAACCAATTAGTCCACTCAGCTTAAAAGCATACCTCTTGCTGTTCACAGTCTGTGACAGACCTTCGCCCGCATCCATGTTTAACGACCTCCAGCAGCACATTGCCTTGAAGGGAACGCTGTGCCTTCCCAGCCATGGCTACCCAGGCTCCAGCTCATCTTTAGGTGTTCACCCCAGAATATCCTATTTCCTTTTCCTAAGGCACCGTGGTTGTATGTCAGTCTTTGTTCTGGTCCCACTTTTGAACAGTTCCTCGCCACATTTGTCCTGCCCTAATCTCACATAGCCACACCTCCGGAAGAGCTAAAGGCATCATTGATTGAGTGTGAAATAGGATTCTCACACAACCTCCTAGAAACAGTACATCTGGTTGGTTTTTCACAGATTAAATTAGTTAAGTTAATATACAAACTTGTTTTGCCAGAAGTGTGTTCATTACACCAGATGGAGTTGATGAAGCCTTTACAGCTTCTCAGCTTGACAACTCTGCAGAACAACAGGGATGTAATGGCAAGTTTACCAACAGGCTATGGTAAAAGTTTGATTTATCAAACTTGCACAGCCTGTGATGCATTAGGCCTATATGAAGGAGAGAAATTTGTTTCTATATCTATATATCGAACTCATTGATGGCAAAACCACAAGCACTGGATACAATGGAAACAAATTTTCCCTCAAAACAAAGTCATAACCAAGCAGAGCCTACCTCAATCATTCATGAGTAATATATAGTTATCGTAGCAATCTCACTATTAGGAAAGCAACTGTCCACACCAGGGATTAATTAAGGCAACCGTTTTCATTGAGAAGCCAGAAGCACATCCATAGCTCATGCCACTATCACATAAATTTTGTTTTGCTAGCTAGCTAACAATAGCAACTTCCTTGTTTTTTATATAACAGTAAACAAATGCGAAACCATCAACTCTTGTATACCTGTTTGTTGTTGTTATGTTTATATTTTCCTTCTAAAACAATACAAATATAAAATATTACAAATATAAATTTCTCCAGCCCCAACATCCCCTTTCAACTGGAAATACAATGAATTACAGAAGCAAGACACTGTTAAAATGCTGTTTCCTTGTGACTTCAAGCAAAATTGTTTTACGTGCCTAAGCTTAATTGTTAGTTAACCTTTTCATGTGACAAACACATGAAATGGTGTGTCCAATTCATGCTATTGTCACATAATTCTTCCTTGCAGGAGGGATGTAATCTTTAAATTATTCATGTCCACAACACCTAATCTGCGTTTGTGCTCATTTCACAAAATGTTGTGAGACTGTGTTGTGTAGTGTGTCATGCAATACGTTCCAAAATTTGTTCAGATTTTAAGTCTTCTTGTGTTTCCCTAGCATAACTGAAGTCTTACTGAGGTTGATGAAGTCTGTGTTCTTGACGTGTCGGATCTTGTTGAAGCGTCCATAGAAGTGGGTGGTGTCTTTAGGCAGCGGTGGGATCTGCTCCAGGCTGGTGTCATCACAGTACACACTGCCTGCTATACACACACACAGCAGGCATGTAGGCATACCTGCACATAGACAGAGGGCAGGGTGATAAGACACACACACACACACACACACACACACACACACACACACACAGCATCCTGCATTATCAGTATACTTTCTCTTCTCTAGTTTTACTTACTTTATTTTGGACAGAAACTAAACTACTGAAAAGTGCACATTCTGTATATACCTTCCTGGCAAGAAAGGTAAAATTAGAGCAATTTTGAGAAAAAAAAATATATTGAGAAGTGTGATACCCCAGTAGTTGGAACACATCCTCCTTTCCCCTTATTTCCCACGGCGCAGCCAAAGGCATCACGAGGCAAATTCAGGTCATGCAGTCAGTCAGTCAGTCAGTCAGTCAGTCAGGTAACACTTAGTGAGATGTCGCTTCATGAGATGGCCTCTAGAGGGTGTCTTTGACTAAGAGATGGCCTCTCGCCTATGGGCTAAATGCCAAATTGAGTCCCATACACTAATAATGCCATATTGGATCTCATACACTGAGCCACACTCTTTGCCATCAATTTACAGACATCCACATCTTCTGCTGTCCTGCAAACCTTAACGGTAGGTAACGTTATTACCTGTGGTATGTGACGTTGGTGGAATAGGTAATTTAACCGATAAACGTGGAATAGGTAATTTAATGCGCTAGCCGAGCATTGCTCCCACACACAGTGAGCCCCACTCTCTGGCATTAATTTACATAAATCCACATCTTCAGTTGCCCTATAAACTTTAACGTTAGGTAACGTTATTACCTGTGGTATCTAAGTGACGTTAGTGGAATGATTTAATCGATAGCCGTGTCTAGGGCTGTCGCGGTGAAGGAATTTCCCCTGCGGTGATTTAGGGTGGCTCAACAGCGCGGTATGCGGTGTATGCGATAAGAAGTCGCCGGATGACGTCACATGCTAATTTGCATATCAATATATATAACCTACAGTCTCCGCTCGCAGTGGAGGGAGGGGGGCTACGCTGTGTGTGGGAAGCGCTGTGATCATTAGACCTCTCTGGATGACAAGCAAGTAGAGCAAACCGGCATCAGCCGTACCAATTTACTGGCAAATGCTTTGGGATTCAACACTTTACCATTGTTCCCCATGGTCAGAAAAAGTCGCCAGATTTGTCGCTAGTCGCTTTTCAGAAATAAAGTCGCCAGGGGGTTCTGAAAAGTCTCTAAATCAAGTGTTTACATGAGCGCTAAATATAACGATTGCATTAAGATGTGTGTTTACATGCTCCACAGTATGTAATCAGAATAAAAGTTTCTGACATGTGCAAAACACCGAATCCAGCACTCTAACATGGGCTTACGTTTTTAAAAGATGGACCTGCGTCGGTTATTTCTTTACTGCTGTTCTTTCTGATGAAGCAACAGTCTTATCAAAACATACGACTCCATAAGTGTCAGAAAAAGACGTTTTGTTTTGCCCCCGCAATAATTGGGTCCATTTGTAATTTTCACTGCTGTAAACCGAAAGAGTCAGGACTTGATATAAAAACGGGTTGCACCGCCTACATCAAGCCCGAGCGCCCCGGGATTAATAACAAGCACATCCATTCGAATCCTCCCGGAAAAAAATTGTAACGTAATTGACATGACTTGCGTTAAATGCGCGAGCATGTGCAGAAAGAGGCGAGATAAAGAAAGTGATCAGAATGAGTGTTTACATGATGAAATTTAAACCACCCCTCCCAAACGCAATGAAATTTCATTCAGATTGGCCAGTTTATTCTGATTGAGGCGTTTATATGAGGCATTTTTATTTTGATTGGGCTACTATTCTGATTATAAGGCTCCATGTAAACGCTGTTGGCGGGAAACAATACACTCTTATTGTTTTCATTATGAATTTATTTAACATTCAATACACACGCATTGAAGTGTAAAACAAGAAGTGCCTAGCCTCATGAAAAAAAGAAAAAACGTGAACATAGCGCAGTTGTGGCGGTTGCTTGCCATCCACCGCGGTTGGCTTGTCTATAGCACGGTATTGCAATATTGCGGTTATTGCAACAGCCCTACCTGTGTCGTAATGCTTCAGTGTATTGAATTAAATTGAACACATGCGCCGTGGGTCTGTACAGGATCTGTGCTTGTTAAATATGGGGACCACCACACATGTCTGCTGATCCCGAGACACTGTCCTGGACATCCATGCAACATTGACGAGGCATGTCAGCCATGACAGCCCAACAATATCTACTGCCTTCAGCATTTCTGGATGAATCTCACCCACCCCTGCAGCCTTGCCACTGGGGAACCTTCTGACTACCTCAGTGACTTAGCCAAAAGATTGATTCCAACCCCCCGGGACACAGGAAATGCTCTTTCGGAGGTGGGAGTTGAAATCAGATCAGAGTTGTTGGGCCAGGCCATGTGGTCAAACAAAGGAAAGGCCTACATGTAAGATTGAAAGCTTAAAACACCGGCCTAACAAGGGAATCAGAAACCTGAACTCTAGCCCACCCGCTGGGCTGGGACCTTAAACAAAGGAAAGCAGCGCCAAAATTCCAACAGGCCCTGAAGTTCACACCTAGGTGCGAACTGGCTGAAACCCAACCTCTGGTCTCTCATTGGACGAGACTCGGGAGAACCCCGGGATGTCCCCATGACGTCACCAAGAGTATAAATTCCAGAGATACCTTTCCTCATCGCCCCTTATTGCGACCCCGTTGCTGAACAAGGTGGTACCTGAAACGTTCGAACTATTCTTTTGTTTAGCCGAGGCGCAGTCTTCAACTCGCGGGACGAGACCAGACTGTTTAGTGTTAACCATAACACTGTTGGATCCAGAAGGATTAGATTAGCTATTTGTGCATCCGGCATTCTAACTCCTTACACGCACTGCCGTGAGTAGCAGACCTGCAGAAGTGGACTGGAAGAGAATACAGCTAAGGACACTCCTTCCCTCCAAGAAGACAACGTAAGGATACGTTTCTTCAACGAAGTCGATTCCTGGCTGACATCTTCGCTGCCTACGAGGAAAGCCAGCTGGCCGTTGTTCCGTGCACGGAGAGATAACGGTCCCGCAGATATCCTGGGAAAACCCCGGATCGATAAGACGCACTCCACCACACACCAATCACTCGAGAGTGACTCCCAAGTAAGAGGCTTTGGATACTAGAATAGGTGTGTTAATTAAGCTTACTGATCAGAAGCTGTATTTGTGCGTATTGGGAAGCGCATCGGACCGCTGCGTCCATATTATGCTGTATGAATAATACCTCAATCATTATGCTTGCTGCTTAATTTGATTGTGTTAATGTGAAGCTGATTTGTGTTCAATTGCATGCCGCTGAGCTTGCATCCATGTTAGTAGCCACCGTATAAAGCCAATATACTGCCTTTTACCAGTTCAAAGACCAGTAACCCGGCGTACTATTTCCAAGTCGTACCCCGAGTTCCTGTGTGGTAAAAGGCTATTGTTGTGTCTCTAGACGGCGAGTAGAACCTCTAGGTTTACCCTGAGTGTTTCCCCCTTTCTCTCTCTCTCTCTCTCTCCCTTACTAACCCCCACACACACACACACACACACCCACATCTCATTACACATTCATTGCTACTTTAGAATTAGATGGTGTTGGTTTAGCTGCCTAACTCCAACTCCATCTTGGTTCCAAAACCCCCTTTGTTCAAACTACGCGGTCACAGCCGCCATCTTGAACTCTTGCGAGACGTCCCACTCACGTGGTCACGTCCGCCATCTTGCTCTCTCTCTCCCTCTCTCTCTCTCACACACACACACACACACACGCACACACGCACGCACCCATACGTGCCATATGCTGTTTGTGCCTTTATGCTTGGTAGTTAGACTGATAGTTATAGTTGTATAATAAGTTGTTGATTAACTGCAGTGTTATTGATTATTGATTGATATTGCTAAAGTTAAATAAACTCCATTATACTTTTAAAGAGGAGTTGTCTGTGATTCCTTGTGCATATGTGTTGCAATAACTGCTGGTTGTGAGGGCCTGTGTACGAATTCACCCTTCACTGTTCACTCATAAATGCACAGTGGTACTCAACCACTGTCATTTGGGGGTGAACAGCCATTCTGAGACTGTATTGAAGGTTCGGTTATTGGTCCCTGATTCCAGGGTGGTGCCCCGTTTATATTGACTCCCGTCAATAATTTTATGAATATTAATAATTTCACAATTATTCATTATTAATTGCTAATAACCAAACCTGCCCCTATCAAAGCCCAACAAATGGTGCCCCGTGTGAGGTCTTCTAATACCAGCAACAAATAGTGCCCCCGTGTGAGGCCTTCTAATACCGGCATTATTGCAATATTTATGCATAATAATCCAGAATTTTGAATTTTGAAATTTTAAATTTTTTTAAATTTTAAAATTTTTGAAATTTTTATTTTTGGAAATTAACATTTTTTGTGACTTGCCAAGCATATAGCCAGTTGTGGTTTGTGGATTGCTTCAGTGTGTACCAGTGGTTGGTAATTGATAAATTACTTGATAATTATTGAGTTGTCAGATTGAGCTTGAGTTGGACATACTCTAACACTAACATAGCTGTTACTTATCAGAGCTACTGAGATCACCTCATTAACGTCCTAATAGGATAGACAGCAAGAGAGTAACTAGCTGTAACACTTCAGCTTACAAACCACAGGTCTAAAGCCTCTCCCCTGTGCGTTTGTTTGGTATCACAGCAACACTCCTTGTCATAACAAGGGAGTGGGCTACTAAACGTGTTGATCAGGAAAGATAACAATGAGTAGCCAAGACCCCTCCGCGTCTGGAGCTGCAGCTCCCTGGGAGGTAGACAATCCAGAACTGCTGGATGTGGTCGCCGGTCTTATTTCCCTCACCCTTGAGGAAAGGAACAACCTCAAGAGCTATACGCTTAACGAGTGTGAGGAGGAGCTAAAGGAGCTCATAGGTTATGTTAACCACCCAACAGCGAGGTCACCTCCGCTCACCAAGCAGGAAGTGCTTGGGCGGATAAACCTCCTTCACCAGCGTAAGGTACAGCTACAGGCTGTAGCGCGTGAAGAGATGTTTGCCCTCATAAGGCAAGACTATCATCACCTGCGTCAACGATTAGAAAACGCAAAATCAGATAACTCTCGGATGAGGAGGCACAGTGAGGATCTGGTCAAGCAGCTCCAGGCTGCCCTACGGCCAGCAGAGACCAGAAGCGAAGAACCTCAGGTCGGTCAAGTAAGTACATTTGCCGACGCCCCTGGTCAGGAAACACCTGTCGCCACCTCTGGTTCCCCAACGGGTTCTCTCTTCGACCCACCTGGTCCAAACCCGGTCAGAGGAAACCCAGACGACCCGGCTGAGACCAGCCGGCTGCGTCAAGAACTTCAGGCCGCTCAAAAACGAGAAATGGTTCTTACCCAACGGCTTGAAAGTGGCCAACCAAGCAACCAGGCCACCCCCGCCAGTCCGGAGACCATGCCCAAGAGCCTGGGAGCTCCTGAAAGCGCAGTCTCTGAGTTCATCACATTGGATAACTATAGAGCACCTCCACCGGCAAGCCGCCAGGTGGAGCTAAGCGCCATACCCCCCTGGGACGTACCCCGGCCCAGCCTCTGCCGCGCCGTTCCGCGCCTTGACCGGACTCCTTCCCCACCGTGAAGGGGGGAGGAAAACACTCAACTCCTGAGTGGACAAAGTGGTTTCGAGCCCTTGCCCACTAGTGAGCCCTACGTGTCACGCAGTTTGCGACTGCGCCGTGATCAAACTCCATCCCCCCCGCGGAGGGAGGAGGAAGAGTACATGCGACTACCGAGTGGTCGAAGGGACTTGGAGTCCCCGACAACCGGTGAGCCTTACGCGTCGCGCCTTTCACGCCCACACCGTGACCGAGCTCCCTCCCCACCAAGAAGGGGAAGAGTTAGTCCTCATCACTATGGCGACCTGAGCGACTCGGGAGCTCCGGATGACTCGGACGGCCAACGGCCGCCCCGAGAACCAGAACCAAAGCCCAGGGCTCTCCCCAGTGCAATCACTCCAAACGTCCCTCATCCACCTTTCTTAACCTTCTTGGGCGACCTTGTCCGCAAGGGCAACGCCTGATGCATATACACCTCCGTGGAAATAGAAAGGTGTGTAAGCACCCTCGCCTTGCTTGATTCCGGTTCCGAGATCAGCTTGATGTGTTCCAACACCTTTGCAGAGGTCGCCAGAGTGATGCTTTCCCTCGGTAAACCACTCCAAGTCGAGTCCTGCAACGTTAGCATCATCAGCTACACTCAGAACAAGTCGCCCATCACCAAATGCTTGCCGATGCTTATGCCTCTTTCGGAGCCTGATCCTGGCTCCGAGTCTTCTAGGCCGCCCGTGAGCCCACGTCCGCCGCAGGCTGGCAGCCTGAACCTGTTTCACAATCACAGGTCTTTCTTGTGCTCGTTGAAGAACACTAACGCAGCACTGTACAGCCCCCGTGTGGTCGAAGGTGTACACCTCAACGGTCTCACGACCCCGGACGCGCTCCTAGCGCCCTGGTCCAAGAAATCCGCCATCAGTCAGGACCTGCACAACGACCTGTGCCGACCGAACCCTCCGCCAGCCTTCGCACAGCGAAGCCACCGCCTCCTTTCAGCAGAGTCACCACAGACTCTCTGTAAGGCGATTGGAGTATGCGCCCTCTCTATCCAGATTGGGAGAAAACAGGTCGAATGCTTTGTGAGCATGGTTCCTCAGCTCTGTCCCCCATTCTTCTTAGGGGCAGACCCTCTTGTCAGGTTCGGCGCCCAGCTGGACACAGTCAACCAGGTCCTGTGGTCCCAAGCTGACGCTGTAAGCTATCCCCTGACCGCTGAACCAGAACATATAACATCAGGGCAGACCATTCCCCAGGCGTGTCAAGTTGCCAGCGAGCTTGATGTGACAATCCCCGCACGAACAGCAGGTGTCCCCATCCGCCTCGCGACTCTTAAAGGGCAGAAGATGCCTGGCACACAGGCATTCTTTCAACCTTTGCCCCATTTCTGGGGACTCCACTTGACAGTCTGCGGCATGCCCCTTCTTGAGTTGAACAGTCGTTCAACCTACCTTCTGGTCCAGATCCTGATCAAATCCTACAAGCCGTTCTTACTCCCAGGAGGAGGGGCAGGCTCTACACCCGAAAGGGGGGAGCTGGCTCCACTCCAATAGGAGGAAGACGCACCCCAGTAGGACCACAAGGGGAGTCGCATGCCCCAACTCACTCCGCCGGCATGCACTTACTCCTAACCGTATCCCCTCCCCCTGGTAATAATCTTTGGTAAAACCCTGTAGGGTACCATAGTCGCGGTGAACCTCCACTCCGCTCTCCTCAACAACACCTTGCATGCCTTAGAGACTCTGTCAAAAGTTGTCCAGGAAGACATAACCTATGGGTAGTTAGAGATTTGATGCAGGACCTCACTAGGGAAGTAAGCTCCTCAGTCAGCAGTCTGAGTGGTGGAAAAAATTCCATCCTATCTGGTCTCCCTAGACCTTGTTGAACAAATCTTAAAATCAGCTACTACCACTGTTGTGCAACCCTCACAGGTACATCTGGCATATAGTCTTGGCAGTGCAATTTCCTATTTTCATAGGCCCTAGGAACTCCAACGACAATCAACAGTGCCCTTCAGCAGCAGCTTCTGGCTGAAGGGACTAAATTGGTGCAGTTCAGTCTCAAACCGACTGGACTCACTACCACATCCTCCTTAGTGGTTGAATCATCACTGCTATTGTCGCACACTTCATGTATAAATACATCCGGAAGCTACAAGCCAGACTGGACTGTTCGTGTCACCACG
Organism: Centroberyx gerrardi; assembly: GCF_048128805.1. Taxonomy (NCBI): domain Eukaryota; kingdom Metazoa; phylum Chordata; class Actinopteri; order Beryciformes; family Berycidae; genus Centroberyx; species Centroberyx gerrardi. The sequence goes on along the minus strand of NC_136001.1, from coordinate 3,418,300 downwards.
ATTCGCACACCAGTCTGAGACCATCACACTGGCCAGCTCCAATCCTTTCAAGGAGTAAGCCTACTAACCACTAACCACTTTTCCTTTTTCCTTTTCCTCCCTTTTCTTAGAATTCTTTATAGGGATCAAAAGCAGCAAAGGATTGTGTTGGGGTTAATATATATTGCTTACTTAGGATGTGGATGCCTGTGTTTGATGTGTTTGTTCATTGTAGTTAGAAAAGTAAAAACTCTGCCCAGACCTTGCCTCACTGTCTGCCCAGACACCAGAGCCCTCTGTGAACTTGTGAACTCTATGAACTGTATGAACTGTTCCCATTCTCTCCTATCCTCAGGAACATATGGATTGCGTAACCCTCAGGATTACACCTATATGAACTGTCCGGCCCTTGAGTTGCTCTAAAGACTGCGGCCAGCACCCCACTCTTCAGACCAAAGGGGGGATGTTGGGCCAGGCCATGTGGTCAAACAAAGGAAAGGCCTACATGTAAGATTGAAAGCCTAAAACACCGGCCTAACAAGGGAATCAGAAACCTGAACTCTAGCCCACCCGCTGGGCTGGGACCTTAAACAAAGGAAAGCAGCGCCAAAATTCCAACAGGCCCTGAAGTTCACACCTAGGTGCGAACTGGCTGAAACCCAACCTTTGGTCTCTCATTGGACGAGACTCGGGAGAACCCCGGGATGTCCCCATGACGTCACCAAGAGTATAAATTCCAGAGATACCTTTCCTCATCGCCCCTTATTGCGACCCCGTTGCTGAACAAGGTGGTACCTGAAACGTTCGAACTATTCTTTTGTTTAGCCGAGGCGCAGTCTTCAACTCGCGGGACGAGACCAGACTGTTTAGTGTTAACCATAACACTGTTGGATCCAGAAGGATTAGATTAGCTGTTTGTGCATCCGGCATTCTAACTCCTTACACGCACTGCCGTGAGTAGCAGACCTGCAGAAGTGGACTGGAAGAGAATACAGCTAAGGACACTCCTTCCCTCCAAGAAGACAACGTAAGGATACGTTTCTTCAACGAAGTCGATTCCTGGCTGACATCTTCGCTGCCTACGAGGAAAGCCAGCTGGCCGTTGTTCCGTGCACGGAGAGATAACGGTCCCGCAGATATCCTGGGAAAACCCCGGATCGATAAGATGCACTCCACCACACACCAATCACTCGAGAGTGACTCCCAAGTAAGAGGCTTTGGATACTAGAATAGGTGTGTTAATTAAGCTTACTGATCAGAAGCTGTATTTGTGCGTATTGGGAAGCGCATCGGACCGCTGCGTCCATATTATGCTGTATGAATAATACCTCAATCATTATGCTTGCTGCTTAATTTGATTGTGTTAATGTGAAGCTGATTTGTGTTCAATTGCATGCCGCTGAGCTTGCATCCATGTTAGTAGCCACCGTATAAAGCCAATATACTGTCTTTTACCAGTTCAAAGACCAGTAACCCGGCGTACTATTTCCAAGTCGTACCCCGAGTTCCTGTGTGGTAAAAGGCTATTGTTGTGTCTCTAGACGGCGAGTAGACCCTCTAGGTTTACCCTGAGTGTTTCCCCCTTTCTCTCTCTCTCTCTCCCTTACTAATCCCCACACACACACACACACACACCCACATCTCATTAAACATTCATTGCTACTTTAGAATTAGATGGTGTTGGTTTAGCTGCCTAACTCCAACTCCATCTTGGTTCCAAAACCCCCTTTGTTCAAACTACGCGGTCACAGCCGCCATCTTGAACTCTTGCGAGACGTCCCACTCACGTGGTCACGTCCGCCATCTTGCTCTCTCTCTCTCTCTCTCTCTCTCACACACACACACACACACACACACACACACACACGCACGCACCCATACATGCCATATGCTGTTTGTGCCTTTATGCTTGGTAGTTAGACTGATAGTTATAGTTGTATAATAAGTTGTTGATTAACTGCAGTGTTATTGATTATTGATTGATATTGCTAAAGTTAAATAAACTCCATTATACTTTTAAAGAGGAGTTGTCTGTGATTCCTTGTGCATATGTGTTGCAATAACTGCTGGTTGTGAGGGCCTGTGTACGAATTCACCCTTCACTGTTCACTCATAAATGCACAGTGGTACTCAACCACTGTCATTTGGGGGTGAACAGCCATTCTGAGACTGTATTGAAGGTTCGGTTATTGGTCCCTGATTCCAGGGTGGTGCCCCGTTTATATTGACTCCCGTCAATAATTTTATGAATATTAATAATTTCACAATTATTCATTATTAATTGCTAATAACCAAACCTGCCCCTATCAAAGCCCAACAGAGTCCTCAGCTAAACATTCCCAGCACACCCTTACAACCTTTTTGGGCTTGCCAGGTCTGTTTGGCAGCTAAATCCGTCATTTGATCCAACAGTCAAAGTCCTCCCCACTGCAACTTGAAGTCACATTGAGGTGAGCCTCTCTTTCACTGGGGTAAACTCTGTGCAGCAACCAGCCAGGGGCTTGTGAGTATCCCCAAACCCACCTGGCACCTCCTGCACAACAAGGTGACATTCTGCATCCTAAGAGCCAATTTTGGTCATCAGGGTCCAAGAAGCCTGGACCTACCTTGCTCTTACCCTTTACCTGATCAACAAGGAACCTGACGTCTATTCTTTTTTAGGCATTTGGTGGGCCCACAAGGCAGCGGCCTCCCTTGACCGCTTTGGGCTGAACCTGGCCAAGCTATGGGGGTCACCTGGCCACCAGGCACTCGACTACGAGCACCACCCCCAGGTCTGACCAGAGTGGGCCCTGGTATCCTTTATCCGACCCAGGTACTCTTATTATTATCCCTGTTCATCATAGGGGTCTTTCTGAACAGCTATTTGTCTGACCCCTCCCCTGAAACCAATTTGTCATGGTTGACCCTACCAGGAGCCAGATACTCCAGACCAGCTCTCAGGATCCCATCCAGTCAAGTCCAGTCAGACAATACAGGCCAGCTGCTAAATAGATTTTTGTCTTATTGCAATTTTATACTTTCACATTAATTTCTTGAATTTTCATTCCAATTTGTAAGGAAATACACCTTTTTGTAGATTTTAGATGGAAATCTCAAATAAATGTATTTTGAATACATTTTGTAGCACACGAAAATGTGTAAAAAGTCAAAGAACTTGAATACTGTTATAGCCAAGGTACATGCACACACATTCAGTCCTTCCTTTGACCTACCCAGGCCAGTCTCAGGACCAAAGAGGCCTGGTCCCTTGAAGTCCATTGTAACGGGGGCCGGAGGCAGGGTGGGCTCAGTGGGCAGGGTCACCTTGTCCTCCTGGTACTCGCCAGAGGGCTCATTGGCCGGTGGGGGGGTCTCTGGCGCCACAGTGCCCACCTCAATCTGCCCCCCAAGGTAGCAAGACAGGGATATTACAGTTCAAAACAGATTTTTTTTATTTATGAGGACATTTTTAATTACGCTGTAAAAAAAAATAGGCAAAATTTCAATTTTTCATGATTTAATAGCAATTTAAAAATCCCATCCACATTGCAGAGGAAAAACAATCAATTGTTAGATGAGAAATTTGGCCATACACAGATGAACACAAGGACAACATTCAAAAAGAAATTAAAAAAGAAAATACTAAAAAAAAAAAAAAATAATAAAGAATCAAACAAAATCTGACTAACAAATTTTTATCAAACTACTTAGTTATTAGCTGAAGTTATATGAAAATGGGGCCTTTCAAAGGAAAAACATTAATGCTTTTCTGAAAATATAATTGATTTGTCTTTATATCGGTTGTTTGCCTTATGAAGATCGTCAACTGGAGGTCATAGTTTACCCACCTTTTTATTTACTGCTACATCACTGATCACTTTCCAGGAGGGATACATTTCATGTAGGTGCTCAGGTAGCCATTAACATTACGTAGACCTCCCCTGGTAATAGTATTGCTGATACTTAGAGTGTTAAAGCCTATTCACATCTAGAACGATAACCATAGAGATAACTGTAACTATAAAAAGATTTAAATTGTTCTAAGTAAATAGAAAGTTTGTGTTCCTACTACGATAACTATAAAAACATCCAAAACGATAACTCTATTCGATCTCAGAGTGATTTTTTGGATGCAGACAAAATGATAAAACATTTTCAATCAATCAAAGTTGTATGACAGTAGGGGGCAGAGAATTCGGTAGCTCACTGCAGTGATGCTTTGTTTGCTGATGAACTTATCACCAATATCATTGTAGTGTGAATGCTTCAGCAACAATGTATCCTAGTGTAGTGTAATGTATAGTTTATAGTTATCTTTATAGTTAGGGATGCACCGATCCGATACTGATATCGGATATCGGTCCGATACTGACTCAAATAGCTGGATCGGGTATCGGTGACAATGGGGCCGATCTATTCAATTCAATTCTATGTTTATGTCTACGTGCGCATACTACGTCATGCGTCAGCAGCGCGCCGGTAGACCCGGCCATTTGCCTTCGGTCCGTCCGGTGGCTCCTCCGGTCCAGTAGCTCCGGAGGATCCCGCCTGCCGCGCGCAGCGTCTCACGCACTGAATTCTCGCTCATGGGGCGCGAGCCTCCCGCAGCTAGCATCCAGGCTAACAAGCTAACCTGGCGCCCAACCCTCATAACAGAGCCGGGGTCGGGGTGAGCTGACCGGGGGTCGGGGTGAGCTGACCGGGGGTCGGGGTGAGCTGACCGGGGGTCGGTGCTGATGCTCGGTAGTTAAAAACACACCTGCATGAATACTTTGTCTCGGTTATATGTTTAAACTCTCCCGGGTCACCGCGCGGCCGAGCAGGCTGCCATTTAACCTGCGAGGTAAAGTAGTTTTCCACCAATTATACAATCGGCGCGTCCAGCCAGACTCCATTCATAAATCCAAGGTTTACGGGGACTCGGCTGTAGGTCAACGTTGTTTCCTGCCACAACATGATTTAAAGTGTTTTCCCTGTTCGTCAGGTACTGCTGCTCCATTCGGCCGACACATAGTCAGACTAACATACCTTGATGTTTTTTCTGAGGGCTGTTTCATAAAGCAAGATTACCAGTTAAGCCAGAGTTATTTCAGTAATTTAGACTTATTCTGCATATTTTGAATGTTTTGTTTTTACCAAGTTACTTGTTTATACTACTTGTGTGAATTGTGATTTAATTTATCAAGTTTGTTTGCACTAGTTTGTGACTTAATTGTGATTTAATGTTTACATTTTGTTCTCATTTGATGCAGTTGTATTGTTTTATACTGGAATTTTAATTCCTGACCAATTTGTTGCTGCATTTAAAAGGTTTACACTTGAATTGTAATTCCTGTTAATTTTGAAGATGTTTTACCAAGTTGCTGGAGCACAATTATTTATTATTTTAATAATAAATAACAATTGAGTACATTTATATCTATGTATTTATTTGTTACATTTTGTTTTACAAAGTTAGGAAAGCAATGTTAAAGTCAAGCCTGATGTTGCTTTATACATAAAAGAATGATCCCAGTCTCTTCCACACAGTGAGGCATAGCCTACAGTTTATTAATTAAACACTGGTATCGGATCGGTACTCGGTATCGGCCGATACCCAAAGCCCAGTTATCGGTATCTGGACTGAAAAAGTCGGATCGGTGCATCCCTATTTATAGTTATTATTACCTCCGCCAAGGAGGTAATGTTTATACCCGCATCTGTGTGTTCACAGTAAAGACAGTCCAACTACAGTTTTTTTTACAATTGCCTCTACTCAATTTTCATAATATAGTTTCAAAATCCAAAATTCTTAATGCAAAATTTGATCACGTATAAAAAAGTATCAAATGAGGCAGTACATCATGCAAAAGGTTCATCTTAACATCAGCCCTTGCTGCATTATCATTACAGTACACAATCCATTAAAGTGATCATCAAAATAAAGAGGATCAACACTGATAGCTATTTTTTTTAATTTACTTATTACAATGATTTATTGTTTGGTATGAATTCTCACAGGAGAAAAAGATCAGTTGAAAATGTGGCTGAAGCTACATGCAGAGTGGGGGGCTGATTTCCCATCAAGTGACAATGTCAGAGTTGATATGATGACAATTAGTTTAACTACTATGACACCAGCATGATCTCATAAAATGTAATCATATGAGCACGTCTGAAATGCAGATTATTTGCTGTGGACATAAATTTGAAGATTTATTTGGAGATTACATTCCTCCACCATGAATTGGATTCTGTGACAATAACACAAATTGGATTCTGTGACAACAGCACGAATTGGAGTAAGTAAAATAACTTTTGTTAAAGTTAAGGTTATGGTTAAGATTTGGCAACTAAGGGTTAGGGTTAGTTGGTTAAGGTTAGGGAAAGGCTTTGGTCATGGTTAAATTAGAATTGTTTTTGCTAAAAATTAAAACTTTTTAGACTCACAGTAGAAATCTTCTTTGTACAAACTGGGAATTGAACCCGGGTCATTGGGACTGAAGGCAAACGCATATGTCCATCCACCACCCCAACCACAATGCTCTTACTCAACACTGCACTAGTTCTATGTCAGAGTACTTCTTGTTTGTAGTCATGTCCCTTTCAAGTAACCCTTTTGTGCTGGGAACAAATCATTTTTTGTGCATGGAGTATATTTTAAGGTACTTATTTCATGAAATATCAGGAGATCAGGCTGTAGACACCCTCTCTTTTTTCTGTTCCAACTGTGGGAGTGTTACGTCAGGTAAAACCAGAGTTGAACTATCTCTAGAATTTAACATAATTCCATCCCTTCCTCCCCCTCACCTCTTGATCCAGGTCATCATAGTCATAGCTCTCTCCATAATTGTTGAGGTCCAGGTTCTCCCAATCCGTCTCACCGTTCAGATCGTAGTTCTCCAAGTCAAAAGCTCCATCATCGGGCCCCGGGTCACCTTGAGGGGCCCCCATGCCAGGACAAGGGCTCAGGAACACCAGGGCCAAGGCCAGAGTAATCGCCAAAGACTGCAGTGACATCCTCAGCTCACACATGGGAATGACCTGCTAGCATGGAGAATGGAGAATGAGGAGTTTTGTTCGCTGTTCCTGAGGGTTTTTTTTTTTTCTGTTTAGAGACTCGGTTTTCTAATATGGATTGTGTGGATTTAGTTGGCTACTGTGCGTTTTGATACTTTCACAACGTTTAGATAGCACATCCAACACCTTTATAATCAAAGAGGCAAGGGAAATCCCATTTTACACGATATGGGATCTTTAATGATTCTTCAATGGCGCTCAGGTTCACAAGTCGTCAACTGTATAAACAGATGCTTCTATAAAGATCATCAAATGGTTCTCCACGATTTAGGTTCCCACAGTAATCCTTGTCTCCCTAATGCACTGATTCTTGCTTTTCAGACTAAGCTGACCATTGTTGGGAACACATCACAACCACTTTGAACCTGCACTGTTGAGTCCATACATTATAAATAGTAATTATGTTAGTAATGTTTTTCAATTAACAGAAACATTTTCATTATATTCTCAAAATATAATGAAAACATTTTTTCTTGCCTGGCCCTAATACTCCTTCATATAGATGTAGACGAGAAAACGCTTAGTACAGCATTTCTATTGTTTTCCTCGTGATGAAGCCTTATGCAGGTTATGGCTTCTTGCATTGAGGCATCCAGAGAGATACCAACCATACTGACCAATTCACACAGGAAAACAAATTACAAGTGAAAACTTTTTGCTAGTGATTATAACCAATTACCATCCAAAACTGAATTCTGGAGCTGTTCCATCAGTATTTCCTTGGTCCAGCAAGACAAGCTCCGTGGAGCCGGCGGAGATAACATCACACACACAAGTAAGAATATTGCCACAATCGGCGAATGCGTGGTTCAAGCACTCGTGGTATTTTACACCAATTTCAGCTATGTTTTGTAGGGCCTGGATTTGAGCTCACAATCTTCCACATGAGAGGCTGCTGCTTTACCTACTGAGCCAAAACCCTATTATGGTTTTACTGAGGTGCTAAATAAATCAATACTAAATCACATGGGCCAGAAATCTGCTGCTGAACTGCTTTCTATGGGTTGAAACTTCTGGGCACACCCCAATCAGTGATGCCAAATCAGGTATTTTGCCATGGACAGATGATGTCAAACACCTGCTTTGAGTTTTCTGCACTATGTGTTTTAGTGGATTTACTTTTAATGAAACTTCAAAATGATCACAGAACTCCTGATCCTGATCTTCAGGATTTTGCCGAACAGACAAACAAGAGACAGACAGTCAGGATAGACTAGTTGTTTGTGTTGAAGGATTAACATTTGCATCTAGTACTTCCTTAGTTTGATTTACATTGTAAATTCACAGTTAGATTTGTTGTTGAAACAAAACTATGATGAAAGGCATAAGATGAAGCTATGATGAAGTATGTTGACCTTGAATGAAGCTACATTAGGTGGCCTCATGGTTATTTGTTTCATTAAGATGTTGCCATTGCATTTCTTTCAGCATCAATGCAAATGGTCACTCAACTCAATGCCCTTAATGACGATCACCATGAAAACATCAACTACATGGTTGCAACAGTCCTGAAGAAGGAGCAATACCTTTATGCTGAAGCCACTAGTTTCTCTGGAGTGACAGCTGAGCTCAACTGTGCCCTGTCACCTAATATATGGGAGCCAATAGCCAGCGCAGCTTCATCAGCATGCATACTTCCAAAATGGACAAAGGAGACCTTCCTCCCTCAAAGAAAGAGCCTCCTCTCATGACCGAGGACACAGCGTTAGGTAATGCTGGAGCATCCATCCACCCAGCTCCGCCTTGTTGAGGCTCCATCCCACAAGGCTCCAATGACTGATGACACATCTGGATTTGTGGCTGACTGCTGCTCACCCTGTGGATCTAATCTGGGCTGCCTGAATGAGTGGGAGCCACTGGTCAAATCCCACTTTGACTTGGAGAAGGAGGGATTGGGTAAGAAGCACCTCTACGCTTCATCACATCTCTCTAGATTTGTGCTTGACTGCTCCCCACAGCATGGGCCAACTTTGGACCATCTTGACAAATGGGAACCTGTTGTCAGCACTGATTCTCAACTAATGCAGTTCCTCTCAGTCCTCCTGGAGGAGGAGGAACTTGGTGAAAAGCACATGAATGCTTCCTCATCAGCGAGTTCTACATTTTATCAAGTGACCAAAATGGCGGCGCGTGCACAACACGAGGCTCAGCGTCGGACTAGATTCTGCGATTTAGTTATTATTTCATTACTACTGTCTACTCTGTTTACTCGGTACAGTCTTGCGAACACCTCATACAGCCGACGAGCACTCCTGGATATTGGATTATTATGCACAGACGGTTTACTGGACATCACATTTGATCACCGCCAGCTACCACCGGAGATTGCTAAGACCCCGCGATCGAGTGCATTAGCTCCTCCAACAGGAAGTGCCCAGCCCCGGCGCAGAAACCGTAAACAAAGGCGAGGGAGGTGGGGAGGCCTTCAAGCTAAGCTAAAGCTAAATCCCCATCGGCTATCGCTACCTAGCATCTTCCTCGCCAATGTTCGGTCCCTGTTGAACAAAATGGACGAGCTACGGCTCCGAATCACCTCACAGAAAAGGTTTATGGACTGCACCATCATGATTTTCACGGAAACATGGCTCAACAACAGTATTCCCAGCAGCATGATCGAGCTAGAGGGGCACTACATCTTCAGGGCCGACAGAACAGCTGAGGACTACCACCTTTGGTAAAACCAAAGGTGGAGGACTATGCATCTATGTAAACAAAGCTTGGTGTATGGACTCTACTATTACTGGGAGTTACTGCTCTGCTGATCTCGAGTACCTGATAATCAAGTGTAGGCCTTTTTACCTGCCTCGGGAGTTTACAGTTTCTACTGTTATAGCCGCAGTCTACATCCCTCCGGATGCTAATGCTAAAGCAGCGCTGAAAGAGCTCCATGCTGCTATTAGTAAACTACAAACAGCACACCCGGACGGTGCCTTCATTGTTGCTGGGGATTTCAACCATTCCAACCTGAGAACAGTGCTCCCCAAATTCTATCAAAATGTCTGCTGTGCCACGAGAGGACACAATACATTGGACCATGTTTATACGAACATTGCTGAGGCTTTCAAAGCCATTCCTCTCCCCCACCTGGGACAGTCGGATCACCTGTCATTGTTCCTACTCGCCACATACACACCTCTCATCAAACATGTGAAACCATCAGTGAGGACAGTAAAAGTGTGGCCAGAGGGAGCTGACTCTTCCCTTCAGCACCAGTTCCAGCACACTGACTGGAGTATGTTTGCTATCCAGGCCACCCAGGACTTCCACACGGACATTGATCTATATACTGGTTCTGTTCTGGACTACATCAACAGATGTGTTGACAATGTCACCTCCCACAACAAATAAAAACATTCCCCAATCAGAAGCCTTGAATGAATGGTGAGGTCCGCCTACTACTGAAGGCACGCAACGCTGCTTTCAGGACCGGTGATGCGGAGACCTACAGCTCATCCAGGGCTAACCTGAAGAAGGGCATCAAGAGAGCCAAATATGCATACAAACTGCAGATTGAGGAGCACTTTAACAACTCGGACCCTCAACGCATTTGGCAAGGCATCCAGGCACTCACAGACTACAAACACCCAAACACCAGTGGTACCTCCCTCCCCGACGAGCTCAACAGCTTCTATGCTCGCTTTGATCGGGACAACAAGGAACCAGCCACCAAAGTTGAGCTCCCTCCAGGTGACCAGCCTCTCACACTCTCCACCACCGATGTGTGTTCCACACTGAGCAGGGTGAATGCACGGAAGGCTGCTGGCCCTGATGGCATCCCTGGCCGTGTGCTAAGGGCATGCGCTGGGCAGCTGGCCGGGGTTTTCACGGACATCTTCAATCTGTCCCAGGCAGCTGTCCCCACGCGCCTCAAAACAGCCACCATCGTGCCAGTGCCGAAGCATTCTGCTGCAGCTTGCCTGAATGACTTCCGCCCTGTTGCACTCACCCCCATCATCACAAAGTGCTTCGAGAGGTTGGTACTAGCCCATCTGAAAACCTGCCTACCCCCAACCCTGGACCCTCACCAATTTGCCTACACCCCAACAGGTCAACAGAGGATGCCATCTCCATGGCACTATACTCTGCTCTGACTCACCTGAACAAAAGCAACACCTACGTTAGGATGCTGTTCATTGACTTCAGTTCAGCATTCAACACTATTATCCCTTCCAAGCTGGTCACCAAACTCCATGACCTGGGTATCAGCACCTCACTCTGTAACTGGACCCTGGACTTCCTAACCAACAGACCACAGTCTGTCAGATTAGACAACCTCACCTAATCCACCCTGAGGGCAGTGTGCTGAGCCCTCTCCTCTACTCCCTCTTCACCTATGCCTGTGTTCCTGTGCATGGCTCCAACACCATAATCAAGTTCGCAGACGACACCACGGTGGTAGGCCTACAGGGAGGAGGTCCAGCACCTGACGGCGTGGTGCACCGATAACAACCTGGCCCTCAACACCAAGAAGACCAAGGAGCTCATTGTGGACTACAGGAGAGCCAAAGGCCACACCCCCATTTACATCAGTGGGACTGAGGTGAAGCGTGTGTCCAGCTTCAAGTTCCTGGGTGTCCACATCTCTGAGGACCTCTCTTGGACCCTTAACTCCTCCACCCTGGTCAAAAAGGCGCAGCAGCGTCTTTACTTCCTGAGGAGGCTGAAGACGGCTCACTTGTCTCTCCGGATCCTGGTGAACTTTTACCGCTATACCATTGAGAGCATCCTGACGAACTGTATCTCAGTGTGGTACAGCAGCTGCTCTGTCTCCGACCGGAAGGCCCTGCAACGGGTGGTGAAAACTGCCCAGCACATTACCAGTACCCAGCTCCCCTCCATCGAGGACCTCCAGCGCAAGCGTTATCTGCGGAGGGCACGAGGCATCATTAAGGACACCTCTCACCCAAACCACAGACTGTTTGCCCTCCTTCCATCCGGGAGGTGCTACAGGAGCCTCCGTTCCCGCACCAACAGTCTCAAGAATAGCTTCTTCCCTGTAGTTGTCACCCTGCTGAACTCTGGTCCACGGCGTTAACCCCCACACACCACCCCCCCTTCACCCAGGACATTATGACATTAACCCCCCCCTCCCCTCTCTCCCGCCAAGAAGAATACCTGACTCACCATCCATCCACACATGAACCACTACTGGACACTAAATACCTCAGTAATATATTTATTTATATTTATATTGATATATATATGTATATATATATATATAGATTATATATACAGTATATATATACTATATTATATATATCTTTTGCACCATCTGTACATACTATACATACTCTGTACATATTATATATACCCTTGTTTATTTTTAGTCATTCCCACACCCATACCTTATATCCCATACTTATATTTTTTACAATAATTGCACTATTGTACATACATTCCACTGTACATACTGTATATTAATATTTATTTACACTTTGCACTTTATAGTACTATTTTGCACTTTCTGGTTAGATGCCAAACTGCATTTCATTGTCTAAGTACTTGTACTCTGTGCAGTGACAATAAAGTTGAATCTAATCTAATTTAATTTATAGCTACCTGCACTCCACACCATGGCCGTAATCAAGATCATCTTGATGAATGGGAGCCAATCGTCAAAGCTGATTCTAAACTGATGCTGTTCCTCTAGGAGTTGGAGGAGGAAGAACAATGACCTTTTATCGTCAAGACAGAAACGTTCAGCTCTTGAGCACAAATTGAGGCCGTCAACGCCCTGCATCAACCTGAATGTTGTGAGAGAACAAAAGTCACTGTTCTCTCTGCTGTACATGATAATATTTCCACCTCAGAGGAGGTTCTCCCTGTCTCTCTCGCTGAGTACACCCTGATTCACCTGCTTAACAACCTGCTTCAGGAGTCAGAGGCTCCAGCCATCCAGGTTGAAGTCAAGGCTCCACCAAGCTTGATCCAGGAGGTTGAAACTATGAAGGTGACAGACAACAAGGTAGCAGCCATCCTGAACCAGCAGGATATCAGTGTATCAAGCGCAGTCCATGAGGCCAAAGACAACCAGGTTGACCACCCTCCACCCATTCAGGAGGCTGAAGCTTCATGTTCATCTACTCTTCTCCGTGTGTGAGGCTGTTGTTCACATCAAGGCATCTAGCAGATTGTTCCATGAGACCAAGGACACCAAGGATCTGTCCTGTCTGACCCTGGAAAAGACACTTCCACCCATCCAGCTGGTGGAACCTACAGGGTCTCAGAGTTCCAGTGCCAAAGACAGCCTGTCAACAAAACCAAAGAAGAAGAAGCGTGGCTTCTTTTCATGGCTCTCCCGCATATTCCAGAGGAAGAACAAGAAATCTGCTGATGTAAGTTGCAGTTTCAGTCTTCATGCTTGTTTTCACAGTTCAGTCAATTCAGTTAACCTACAATCGTATTGTACCCAGTGCAAAATCATTTTGTAACCAAAACTATAAATTAAAATGTCACTTCTTATTTAGGCTGACAACATGCCAGACCTGCCAAATAGAAGGAGATGAGCCAAAGCCTTGCTTGAACCCTCTCATCTGCAATCCACTTCTGAACTCCTGTCATCTTCCTATCCACTTTACATTATACATACATTATACATTATTATTATTATACATTATACTATTAAATGAACAACTGAATCATATTATTTGAATACATTTATTTGCACACTACTGTTACAGTGTCTTTGCACATTTCAACACACCTTTATTCATGCAGTTATGGGTAACCTGTAGCCTAAAGTAGTTAAAGTGTAATGGCATTAGTAAATATATGTTGGCCATTAACATTTACTTTACCTCTATTACTAACAATATATCAATATTTATTCTAAATGTGGCTGTTTTTCCAAAAAAACCATACCAAACCATACCAAATATGCCACAAAAACAAGCAAAAAAACATTATTATTATTCACTATGATGAAGGCTGACATTTGGCAAGTATGAAACAATAGTTTTCTCAAAAAAATTGTTGTTTTTTTTTGTTTTGACTTTCCATGATTTAGATTTTTCTTCGGTTATGTCAAAATAGCACATGTAGGCCAATGGAAATAAAGCATAAATTGATAGACTACAGAATACAGAAATAATGAACTACAAATCCCAGAATGGACTACGAGCAAGAATCTTCTGCTATAGAGCTGGCTAGTCACAAGGTAATCCTGAGATCATCAAGGTTCCAGAAATGTTTTGGCCATTCATTTGCAGCGCTCAGATTTCAAAATAGCTGGATCCACATGATTCCACTCATTCAATTGATCAGAGAATTTACAGTACAAGAGTATTGGATAACTAAATTTGATTTGCATTTTGAAATTTGAGAAAAGCAAAAACAAAATCATATCATGGGTACAAGGCTGTGTACATAACAGCCTTAGCTCAGTAAAGGACTGCAATTTACCGTACCGTAGTAGGCATTATGGAAACGCATGTGTCTGATGATAAAGAAGCTGATTTTTCAGCACAGTTTGAAACATGTTGAAACATTCACGATCACTGATGATAGCAATTACATAATGGAGGGATGGGAGGTGGTGGGTAGGGTGTGTGTGTGTGTGTGTGTGTGCATGTGTGTGTGTGTGTGGTGACAGATTTAGTTGAAGAAATACTGAGGGAGGAAGTGGGCAATCAACTTTATCTCTATTTGCAAAGACCTAATAGGTTTTGGCCTAATTTTGACCCTTTTACTCCTATTTAGTCTCCATACACTTAACAGGGTCAAGTTGATCCAAACATTATCTGTGAGACATAAAGATGTTGGGGCGGCTTGCCTATGCTCAAAATGAGATTTTTTTTTTCCTTTTTACATGTTCATTACAGTAATTGAGGCAAGCAGAGACAGTATTAAACTGAAAGAAATATCTACTTTTCCAGTTTGTTAGAAAATTGAAACAGGTCAATTTGACCCGCAACAATACAGGGCATCTCATTACAAATGTAAAAAATCCTATCATGTTTATCTTAAAAATCATGTTTCATTGAGCTTAACCAGTCTGCCAACTTCCACTTTGGTGTTCCAGAGTGGGGAACACCAAATAACACCAAATACCAAATGTCAGGCCTGTCATGACTTTTCTTAAACAGCTTGGGCCTAAATGCTAGTGTGTAGTGAAGTGTAAGTGTAAGTACAGGTCTGCAGGAGTGTTTTGACATATAACTTGTGCTTTTACAATGAAAGGTAAACTGTACAGTGTCCAATTTAGTCAGAAAGTGTAATATATGCAGCATTTGTAGTTTAAAATGGCACATCTTCTGGCATTTTTCATTATTATTATGACATCAAACATTAATATGGGTGCTCACTTATTGAATTTGATGATTAAATACAAAGTAATTGGTTTAAAACAGTATTTCTACAGTATTTCTACATGTTTAAAATCTCCCGCTTTTATTTTGAAGGCTAAACGTCCAGACTGGAAGTCTTATTTTCTGGTAATTCGAGCTAGCTTAACACATCTAAAGAAAAAAATTTAATCGGAGATGGTTTCTCGTAATTATGGCTTCCATATCTCAGAATTACGAGATAAAGATGTCATAATTACGAAATAGTTTTCTCATAATTATGACTTAGTATCTAATAATTATGAGTTAATATGGAAGTCATAATTACGAGAAACCATCTCCAATTGTTTTCTTTGGTGAATGCAATGCACTTCCGTAACCTTGAACATATCACATTGTCAATTTAGCAAACTACCATAAACTCTGTGTTCAAGATATCATTACAATTTTTTGACTGTTTACTAATTAAGGTATGACAATTTCAAAAATCGGGTTAACTTTTTGCATTTGTAACGCCCCCTAGTGGTACAAGTCAAAATGCTTTTGAGGGCAAGCTCAAGCAACACCTCTCTGTGTTTCAAATTTTGGCTTGATTAGATGAATGGTGTTAGGACATGCATGTTTTGTTGAAAGTTTATTGGTCAATAAAAGCCAAACCATTTGGCCTATCAATAACCTTTATACAACTTTGAAAGAGGTCCCAAGATTGTCCACACCAAGTTTTGTGTGAATCAGATGAACGGCCTAGGAGAAGTTGCAAAAAAAGTGTGGACATTGAAAGTGATACATGGATGGACTCAGCACCTTCCAAAGAATATATGGACACAAGGATTTTCTCTGTACGACACACGGTTCAGAAGTTATTGGCCAAAATGTGAAGTTGCTTGTTATAGCGCCACCATCTAGCCAATATGAGTGGGCTGCCTTGCCTGAGTAGTGAGGGGCCATAGGAGCCCACCTGCCAAATGCAGTTTCCCCAGCTGCAGACACTTTTAGTGGAAAGAAAGAAAGAAAGAAAGAAAGAAAGAAAGAATTCCAGCAAATACATACATGCTTGGACCTCTAACATAGTGGGTCAGCACTACATGCTTGAACCACTAAAAATTTGCTTTAGCTAGCAAGCTAACAAGAGAGACTGCTGTTGGCCCAAGTTACTACAAAAAACTCCCTCCACCACCCCAACCTCCTCCTGCTGTTATCTGCACACAGGATGCTTGTGCAAGCTATCTCTGAATTATGTCTGGTTTTATGTTACAGTTTTCATATTTTTGAATGATATGTATCTACTGTGCCTTGGGGGGTTTTATTGTGCTGCCTGCAGAATCTCTCACATGCTGCTTGGATTCATTTGGAGACCATAGCCTACTCAAGAGCAGAGCCTTTTCTGCCAAATTCAACTGTATAACCATTTGTTGCTATAAATGGTCCAAACTCCTTTGACATAAGTGTTTCTGACTGAAGTGAGGGTTATGCAATTTCGTAACCAGGGGAAATTTTACCTTTTGTTCTGCATAGAAAGGGTTGAAAAGTGGGCACATGAAAGCAAGGGAAATTTACACATACAATTGGTATGAGCAAAAATGTGAGCTGATTGTGAAAGCAAACATTGAAAATATGCCCACACCTTAGGAACCTCACAAAGGACCTCTCTGGCTGAGTTTGATTGGAAAAATTCTCCTACAAAAAGTTTCTCTCACGCATGTGTCAGTGCTCTTACAAATGTTTTCAAATTTACTACGGCTCGCTGCTATGTAACAGGCACACACACAAAATAGCAAATAGGTTTATTGCTCGTCAGCAACAGACTCAGGTTAAGTGCATTAACTAAATATGGGTGTGAAATAAGACCAACTTGGTTGATGTGGTTGGGCTGTGTGGCGGTTGGGCTGATTCAGGCTTGTTTCCTCTCCCCATTTACAAGCACCATAAGTGCATAAGTGTGGCCCTAAAGGTCGTCTTTAGCAAATAGCTTCCACCCTGTCTGACTCGAGTGTCTCATAAAAACTGAACACAGCTGCATTGGCTTTATATGAACAGATGGACAAATGCATGCACACGCGCACACATACACACACACACACACACACACACACAAACCTGGTATTACTCTCACACATCCATCCTGGCCAACAGATAAAGCCTACATCAGCAATGTGCAGACACCTCAGGCTGTTGACAGTCTATAGTTTCAACCAATTTCAATGCACAGTAATGAGCAGTGGCAATGTCTGGTTACACATATGAGAGGTGCTAAGGGGGAATGCCAATGAAATATCATCTTTGAAATATGCTACTCCTATGGTTTGGTCTGTATTAATGAACATTCACTAGCATACAGCCAGGGATCCTCAGACAGGGACCTTGTGACCATCCCATGGTCTAGGCCTGTGGCAGGAAAACTGGGTTTTGAGATATACCATACATTCACACTGTGCCTACCAGGTGACTGCAAGCTTCATTTTGAATAAAATGAAGAATAATTTGTGAAACAAATTTAACAAATACTTTAAAAATGTTCCCATCGCCTTCAATTCCTGGCCATTCCTCCATGGGAATTGATGTGAACTTTTTACATTGTCATTTAAATTGGCTATACAATCCAACCTACAATGCCTTACTGTTTGAGTACTTGTAGTGAACAGAAAAGCTAGCATAAAGGAAATTAGTGAACTTTTAGATTAAACATCACATGCTTGGTTGCTTGTGAATTCATAAATATCAAGCAATTCACTTGGATTTAAATTGTTTCCTTAAACTTACAAGCACAGATATGACACATACAATGTGTCATACCTTCATTGTTTTCAATGGCTGAATTCATGAGATCCTAGAGTGCTGCATTTGGAGCATTTCAGCATAGTTCTTCAGTGGCGAGGTGACCCTATGGGCTACTTGTCATGTTTGCTTAGTTCCTCAGATCATTTGGGAGTTTGCAAAGAGGTCATGTCTAGGGTCCCTGGCCCTGTTTGTGAACCAAAGGAGCATTGTTGGCTTTTTGGTAAGAATGCCAATGGAATGTTTGCTCTAAAAGCTGACGTGACTGTGTGAGTTTTGGTCTACTAGGATATTTCTAGAAGTCAGTGCTGTTGAGAAAAAAGAGAGTTTTAAGATATCATGTTATAGATGTAAATAGGCCTTCTCATGCCAATGATAAGAGCATACAGGGTACATGTTAGCCATCTGTGAACTGTGAATGGACCATAGGCACAAACCTAGGCTCCTAGATAGCTACAATATTACATGCCAACATTGCATTACACCACTGAAGCAAAGCATGCAATACAAGAGTAAAAATATGCCAGACAAGTGTAATGGCTGTGCTCAGATTGTGCAAATAGTTCTTAATCTTGCAATGTAAGCTGTTTGCAGACAGAAAGATTTTGGAATTCCAATAGTGATTACCAGCCACTGGAATTGAAACAAGGTGTTATACTACAAGCAGTGTCAATTGTATATAATACTGTCCACTGTATTCATTTAGCAGGTAGTCATCAAGGCACAGAGATATAACCCCAAAACATTTTTTTTCGCCCAAATATGCAAATCATCATCCCTGCGTGATCCTAGTCTTTTCAGTGTGACCAAGTAGGCCTAACCTGCGATTCATTCAGTGAAATGGGATGTTTAACTGCCTGAAGAGCATAAGCAAAATTCAACAATGTGAATGACACAGTACTTACTGCTTAGTTACGTCTCTTAAGTGTCCAGAACCCTCAGCTCTTCTCAGTTCGTTCCTCTTTGCGCCTTTGTCCCTGGGGCTCTCAGACTGGACCCAGTGTCCTAATGCGCCCCTGTTGTTCACTTGGCTGCAGCATTTACATGGTTCGTGGAGAACTGGTCATTGTGGGGGGAGTTAAGGGGGATGAAGGGGAAAGGAAGAGGGGGGGCTGTATAGGTCATTTCAGTCAACGTGTACTCAGCTGTCACCAATGCCCCCTTCAAGACACACACACACACACAAACACACATTCAGAATATTCACCTTTCGCTGCTGGAAACAGGGTATGGAATAGTTTCAGAATTGTTTCAACAGCAAAAGTAGAGAGGCACTGGAGTGAAAATTGCTTCTTTCTTTTGCAATCCACTTCACATCAATTTAATTCACTTTGAAGAGAGAAAACGTTTTGGGCGAGGCTAAGAAACCTCATGAGGCTTGTAAAATGTCAAAAGAATGTCAAAAGAAGGCAAGAAAAAAAAAGGGAATTGGGCATCAGAAACCAAATTCAGTCCAGTTCAGCTCAGTTCAATTCAATACAATTCAGCTCAGCTCAGCTCAGTTCAGTTCAGTTCAGTTCAGTTTAGTTTAGTTTAGTTCAGTATAGCAAAATAAGAAATCCTAGGTGAGTTATGTAAAGGTTTTTGTACTGTGAGTGCTGTTAATTTTTGTTTTACTTGCCTAAACTTAACTGTTAGCTAACATCGTCACATGAGGAACAGATGAAAATGGCGTGTCCAATTCATTATATTGTCACATAATCCAATTTGTGGTGGAGGAGCATAATCATCACATTATTTATGTCCACAGCACATAATCTGAATTTCAGCGTCCATGCTCCGTCTTGGTCTCAACCCCATTTGGACCTGGTCTTGACTTGAACTAGACTGCACCTGGTCTTGAAACTGAATTGGACTCGACTAAGGTGGTCTTAGGACTATAGCCCTGTTTGGACATTATTCTATCTATTACATCTTTCAATTGAGGTTTTATTTCATGACTTTGTAGCAGAAAGAGGCAGTTTAACTCTACTGTCAAAAAACTTTTGCCACTAACTATAATTCATTGAAATGGTCTGTTTAAACTGTTGCACATTTACATGTAAGACTCAAAACCCTTGAGAGCAAATCCATAAGGATGATATTAGCCTATAGTACAGGGCAATACTTTCCCAAGGACATCTCCCTGCACTGAAACATTGGAATAGCTTTGATAACACTTGACTTTTGCTTACATCAACACAGCCCAGAACATTCAACAGCAGTGGGAAGGGAACAATGTTCCCTTTGAGACAACTTGTTAAGAGCCAGGCCACAGGGCCTGTATGTCATGCTGTTTCCTAATCAAGGCAATTTAATTCAAACAAATTACTTGCTCTAAAAATATTTCTATGGGAATCTAGATATTATTTACCCATGATTTCAACTGGAATAAATGTACTGTACGAAAGCATAAGACTAGATTTCTCACATTTGCCTATGGTATTACACATCAAATTCCACCAAGACCTTCTCACTTGCATTCCCCTTACTCTCTAGCCCTTACTACAAGATGGCTTCACAAAACAGCACTAAAAAGCATGAACTATATACTGCTTTTAAAGCGAGTGAATCAATTAAAGGATTTTGCATTCTAGCGATAAGGTCAAGAGTTAATTATTACAGAGTTAATGGTTATTAACAACTGACTTTCTGCACTCATCAAACCTGCAAAGTTGTATTTTATATTTATTTATCTTGGTTGAAGTACATCTGTCATGATTCAGCATAGCCTGACAGTGTATTTCCCACACAATACTTTTTCCTTGAGTCGCTGTTTGTGAGCTTCAGAGATTACGGAAATGACCCCAGGCACTCACCACTGGAACCATATGTTCCTGTGGTTGCTAGGCATTATTTTATTTATTTAAAGGACAGTCAACAATAATTGTTGTAGTATTTTTTTTTTTTTTTTTTTTTACAGCCAGTGATTCCTATACAGAAACAGGCTGCAGCCAAGAATCAAACCCTCGGCCACATGGGGAGATTGGCATTCATATGGCTTTGAGAAGTGGTTGTACTATGCTGCACCAAATGGTCTCACACCCTCTCTAGAGGAAAGAGTTGTGTGTGCGTGTGCGTGTGCGTGTGTGTGTGCGTCCGTGTGTGTGTGTGGATAAATGAATGGTTGAATGATTTGTAGATGTTGATATTCCATTTTATTGTTGTGGTTATTCAGTGTTTCCACTGACTCTCTTGTAATTACCTCACATATATTTAGAGACCAATAATAACTCAAGACAGTCAAAATGGTTCTAAACATCATATCTGGCCATCTCACGATGAAGTTTACAAAACAAGACCAAGGTGGTCATTAGGCATATCTAGTCAAGATATCAGCAAACAAACAAATTCAAACAAACAAATCTTGAGACATTATTAAAAAAATTACTTTAATCTATGATGCATGTAAAATTATTGGTGTGCGAGACAGTAAAAAAAGTGACAGAATGTCACTGGAAAGTAGAAGACAAAAAAGAAACATTTCAAAGCTCCAAACAGAGCTCAGCATGGAGAATCAATCTGGCGACATGGTGGTGATTTTGAAAGAAATCAGAGAATTCTGTGCAGAGACTACAGCACACTTTGATGCAGTGAAAGACAAGTGAGTTATGTGATGTTTTTTTTTTAAAGATTATTTTTTGGGCATTTTCACCTTTATTTGACAGTTAAGTCAAGTCAAGTCAAGTCAAGTTTATTTATATAGCCCTTTATCATAAGCATGTCTCAGAGGACTTTACAGAGAATGTGTCTAGCTAGATCTAACTAAACACAATCAGTGGTGAACAAAATTATGTAGGACAAACATAGCGAAAAACACAAGGTAGGCAGGAGCAGATTTAGCAAGACAAACAATCTACCTATTCTACATAGCCTAACCTACCCGGCACCCCAGCCTTAGACCCTAAATGCACACAAGGAAAAACTCCCAGGAAAAACCTTAGTAGGAAAACTTGGAAGAAACCTTGGGCGGGCTGAGGCAGAGAGGGATCCCCCCCGGGACGGCTTAGCGTGCAATAGGTGCCGGGCAAAACATTGACAGAGTCATGGGCAACAATGATGACAGGAGAAAACAGAGAGAGACAAAAAGGGTGGAGAAGCTGCATGCGGCGATGAGAGGGGGCTGAGGCCAGCACTAAAGGAGCGAGGACAGCAGTCGTAATTCAGCATCCAGGTGGGAACAGCGGAAAGGAAGAGCAAGGCCAGCATTGACGGTGAAGAGCCAGGGCAGCACCCATCAACTGCCAGGTAGAACACTGACCTGGAGTCAGAGAAGAGGAGAGAGAGGAAGCAGCGTACACACACACACACAACACACCCAGACACACACACACACATACAGACGAAGGGGAGAGAACAGCTGCACACAAAAACACACAGGGTCAGAGACACGATGGGAGGGAGCAGCATCAGGGACGGGACCGAGGCCGGCGCCGACGACCACTGCACTGCACCGAAGTCTGAAAGGGGAGAGAGGAGGGGGAGAAAACAGCAGCAACAGAACACACAGGAGACGCGTAGGGTGGGAGCAGGACCAAGGCCAGCGCCGACGACCGCCAGGCCGGAGCAACACCTGTCCACTGGCAGGTGGAACACTGGACCGGAGTCTGGGGAAGGGGAGAGAAGACAGACGGAGAGAGAGAGATCCAGGTGGGAGCAGCGTCAGGGATGGGACTAAGGCCAGCCTCGAAGACCATCAGGGTCTGAGGAATCTAAGAAAGGGTGGAGAAACCAGCTGCACACACACACACACACACACACACAGAGCTGTGCAGAAGCAGCACAAAACCCAGACGTATTTGGGCACAGACACGCTCATACAGACAGCAGATAGAAAGTGATTAGACACAGTGTAACCAGGAGGCGGCGCTATGCTATGTTCCCAACGGCAAATTTCTATATAAATACTGTCTATGCTAGGGTAAGAGAATAGACTGTGTCGAGTCAGGCCAATGGTGCTAAGGTAGGTCGTATGATTGCGAGAAAAGATAGGTTTTGAGTCTAGATTTGAAGATTTCGACAGAATTTGCTTCCCTGACCGTAAGAGGTAGCTGGTTCCAGAGATAGGGAGCTCGGTAGGAGAACGCTCTAGTTGAAAGTAGAGCCACCCGGATGCCCCCATAGTCCATTTTCAAAACTACAGTACAAAGCAACAACTCCTGCATGTTGCCTGGGCACATTTGTGTGAACGATCGGAGGATTTACTTTGATGAAGATTTTACAACCATGTACTCAAGGAGCGAGCAAAGTACAAGCAAGTAAGGAAACAACTTAAAAACAAACAAATCAAGTCCCACATTAATTTCTCTGCCAAGCTGAAAGTATTTGGGAAAGACGGCAAGATCAAGGTGTTTGACAGCCCACAAGCCACGGTGAGTGGACTATGTGAGTTTGGTATCAACCAAGCGGCCAAAACCACGGGTGAATTTTGAAGCCATTAAGGAAGTGGGTGAAAGCTGCTATTCCTCTAGATGCTGGCTCCAAAAAGACTCCAAACCCGGCCCAACTCCATGGAAATCAATGGGACCACGACCCAACTTCTCACTCAATTTTTTCGACAGGAGGTTATGGTCTCAGTAGCTAATTTCACTTCTTCTAATGTGTGTCCATATGGCAATTTTCAAAATAATTGCGTCATTAAACAGGGTTGTTTCCTAGTGACTGACAGGTCGCCTGTCCAGTGATCGACAGGTCGCCTATTACAGGCCAATAGCAGGGGGCGCTGCAGCTCTGTGGACGACCCTCTGGCTGCGCTGGCTCCAAGAAATTTCTACATGGCGGGGATCGTAAACCCGATCTTTTGGCTTCAAAACGGCCCTTCAGAAACCTATGGGTGATGTCACTCTCACTACGTCCATCTTTTTTTTACACTCTATGGTATCAACATGGAAATACTGGAGGAACCAGATCTGGAGCCACTGCTGCAGGCAGCGGGCTGGGAGATGGCCTGTCTGAGGAGGCGGGAGAATGCCCAACTACAAAGAAATTAAGGAATACTAAGGTACCGTCTCTAAGTGAAAATGCTTGAATAAATTAGCAGGAAAATGTACAGACAAGGGATCTTTCCTTTCAAAAATATCGAGGATGAAGAATTTCTGCACTTAAACTTGCATTTTGGGGAGTGTAAATCACAGGTCATTTATGAAAAGTATAGGCTGCAATTTAAAATTTCAACTATACAGAGCATAATATGTATGAATTTGAACTGAAATTAATTTGATGTCGATTCTGAAAGCAAAGTAAAAAAGGTGTGTGTGTGTGTGTGTGTTGGTGTGTGTGTATATCACAAGTGAACATCACAAGTGCATATCACAGTGATGTTCACTTGTGATATGCACATGTTCACTTGTGATGTTCACTTGTGCATATCACAAGTGAACATCATTTATCCCCTGGCCCACTAATCATAGCCCTAACTCTGAATCATCAGTCATAATCATAATTTCCATTGTCAATAGGGCATTAAAGCAATATTCCACTTTGTTTTAACATGGGGGTTATTTGGCACTTGACCGCCATGAAAACCAGAATAAACCAGAATATACTATAATATAATATACCAGAACTACTTACCAAGATCAGATGCGAAAATAGCCTGAAAACGTTTTATTTTTAACTATTTTTAACGTTTTGTATTTCTATGCTTGGTAAAACTAGTATTTAAAAAAAAAGTAGATCCGGTCTCCCAAACAGGAACTATCTCTCCTAAATGGTATCCTTCCGCTGTGCTCCTGTCTATCAATAAAAATGCTGTTTGGCAAAATGACATTCTAAAAAGTTTGACCAAAAGTCAATTGAAAAACACAGTAGCGGGATCTGTTGTTGAATCTGTTCAAGAACATGTTAAATGTAGCTTTTTTCGTGGCCTCAATCAAATGAATGGGAAGTAAAAATCCGAACGCTACCAACTGTAGCGTTCTGAAACTCCAATGGATGGGAAGTTTTTGTTCCAAAACAGGTCAGAGTACAGGCCAGATGCCCAGATGGTATGGAGGGCCAGGCCTATCATATTAAGGAATCAATGAATGAATGAATCAATAAATAAATGCAATAACAAATATTGATAATAAATTGATTTATTTTTGAAATTATTTCTTAATATACGGGTTTCTATAAATATTCCCATATTTATTTGACCATTTATTAATTCATTTATTTATTGATTGATTTATTCCTTTATTTGTTATTGTATTTATTTATTCATTCATTGATTCCTTAATATGATAGTCCTGGCCCTCCATAAGATGGTGAGTTTTTAAAGCCAGAAATCTCAGCAGCTGGCCAAGTAATCATTGTGTATTTGGTATTGATCTACAACGCTATCCCTAACCATATAAATTTGAGTGTCAGCTGGGCAACCATGATAATAGTCTCAGAATTCACAAACAATTGACATGCTTGGAATGGAACTGAATGATTGCGGTGTTGTTTTCCTACTTGCACATGAAAACAGCATAAGCTCTTACACAATTCCTTTGGTCACATATTACATTAGCATAAACAGGCAGCAGATTCGCAAAATGTTTGGAGTGTCTTTATTCTGTCTGAGTGCTTGATCAGTGTCTCCATCAGAATGGTGGCTAGCCAGCCTTGCCACAGCTCTTTACCCCCAGACACACACACACACACACACACACACACACACACCACTGCTTTCTCACTCCCTCACATTCATTCACACAACAACACTCCCAGATGGAGGCATACACACACACACACACACACACACACACACACACGCACACACACCTAAATCCAAGCACCAATTAAGCTGTTATCCGCCTGTCAAACATTCCTGCACTAAGACGTTAGTACAGGCAAGCTCAGGCAGACGGAGGATTAATAAAAGCCAACAGTCACATTTGTTTACACTAAAGCTATTGAGTTTTGGTTAAGGCAGTAGATGGGGGTTAATGATTTTGATTTAGTGTGCCTGAAGTATGTATGTGTGTAAGTGTGTGTGTTGCACGCATGCTGTGTCCACAATCCTACAAAGGCTTTGGTCAGCTATTACTATAACTGCAAGTCCTGATGTTAGGAGCCTGTGCAGCAATAATACAGTATAGCGCAGCATCATGATCACAACAGATGATTGATTTGCCTTCCTTTCCTTGTGAACCATGATTCCTTGAGTGTTGTACCTGTATATTGCCCAAAATGTCACCCAAATGTCGCAAATAATTTCACAAGGGCATTCAATTTTTTTTTTTCAAAGTTTTTATTGAATTCTTTTTTTTTTTTTTTAAAGGAACATTAATACAAATAAACAAGTACAAAAGACAAAAAATAAACACATAAACAAGAACCAAAGCAGCACAGACTAAACAAAAACACAGCATAATCTCTGCAGCGTTCATAAGTAAGATTCAAAAGTCCGTCAGCACAGCATCAGTCCTTGAAGAAGTCGCCAAGTGACCCAATCCACAGATCAAACCTGGAAAACAACCAAAACAAAAACAAAAACAAGAGCCCACTTCTTCCACCTGTACGCTAATTCAGTGAAAAAGAAATATTCATAATATTAATGAAACATGAGACATACATTCAAAAAGCAAATAAATTCCTCAAAAGTATAGTGTCTGACTCCTATGACATGTTTTCTTCTTTTATGAAAGACAAAAACTGATTCCAGACAAGCAAATACGATTCTTTGCAGTTATGCAGGTTGGCTATCATTAACTCAAATGACGCGTTCTCTGTCATTAACTTAACCCACTCTCTATATTCAGGTCTAACTTGGCTTTTCCAGTTACGGAGGATAACCCTAGCAGCTGAGATAAAGCCTGTTAGGGCTAGAGCAAATGCTGGTTTGGAAATCTTGGGTAAACACGACCTGTCCCCCAAGAGGCAAAGTTGAATTGATTCAGGCACAGGTAGACCAAGCCACTCCTGTATTATTTTGATTATCTCTCTCCAGAAAGGCAGAACCAGAGGGCAGGCCCACATTGCATGGAGAAAAGTGCCTTCATACCTTTTACATTTCCAGCACAAATTATTTTCTAGTAAACCCATTTTATGAAGACGGACAGGTGTAAAATAATATCGATGAAGTATCTTATAGTGTGTACATTTTCCCCGAGCTTCTCTTGTAAACCAGCCTGCACTGGAAATTATCTTTGCCCAAGACTCCTTATCAATATTCAAATTCAAATCCTTCTGCCAGATAAGCCTAAGGTTCTCACAGTTGCCATATATTGCAGTTACCTTATAAAGGGTGGAAGCTGAATGATTATTTTTAGGTAATTTAAAATAGAGCTGTACCATATTATCCTCCCCATGCAACTGCTTAACTACACTCCCCAAACTACTTCTTATTTGCAAATATCTCCAGAAGTCAGATTTATCTTTTAGGTTGAACTGTGCACAGAGTTCTTGATAAGATTTGAATGTATTATCAGTAACCAGGTCAGCTATATTTCTTATACCACTAGACAACCAGGAATGCCAAAAAATTACCTTTTTCCCCACTCTTATCGCTGGGTTATTCTAAAGTGAAGAATATACCTGCTTATAATGTGAAATCTTTAACAATTTGTGAAGTGTTGTAAAATTGGATTAGTCTCTTTGCTCCCAGGCTTATTCAGAGATGGGGTATTTTGTGATAGAGCCTCAATTGGACTGAAGGGGGCAGTAAATTCTTGTTCTATTCCCGTCCAACCTAGGTGATTACTCTCATTAATCCACTGTCTTGCCAATTTAGCCAGCTCGAAGGCAATACTGTACAGCTCTACATTGGGCACGGAAAGCCCACCATTACTTCTTGTTGTATAAAGTTTTTGTAAGTTTATCGGCTTCTTCCCATTCCATAGATAATCCTTTATAATTTGGTTGTATTGTTTGAAAAATTCTCCAGGTATTGTTATCGGTAGGATCATTAACAGGTAGTTAAACTGTGGGGCAATCACCATTTTAATGGTGTTAATCTTGCCCCAAAGGGTTAGATTGAGTGCCTTCCACTTCTCTAGACTGTGCTTTATCTTTGTAAGGAGGGGAGTCACATTAATATGTATTATATCTGCAACATCAGCACACAATTTGACCCCTAAATACTTCATACCAGATGAGATCCACTTAAATCGGCCAGCTCTAACCATAGCTGGATGACATACCTTGGATACAGGCATAGCCTCTGATTTGTACCAATTTACTTTGTAGCCAGAAATCTGAGAAAATGTTTCAATTATATCAAGAAGAGCCTGGGTAGAGGATGCTGGATCTGAAACCAGGCAAAGAATGTCATCAGCATACAGAAAAAGTTTATGTTCTCTTCCACCCGCCTGTACTCCCTTAATTCTTGCCTCTTTTCTTATAGATATCACTAACGGTTCGATAAATAATGTAAACAGAAGAGGGGAAAGAGGATCCCCCTGCTTTGTGCCTCTGGACAGCCCAAAAAAAGGGGAAATCAGACCATTTGTGACAACAGCTGCACTAGGTTTCGCATAAATTACCTTAACCCAATTAAGAAACTCCCTCCCAAACCCAAACTTTTCCAAGACACTGAATAAAAAACTCCACTCAACCCGATCAAATGCCTTCTCGGCATCAAGTGAGAAGGCAGCAACCGGTATATCATTATTATGATTTAACCACATCAAGTGAAGTAGCTGTCTAAGATTGTCAGAGGAAGACCTCCCCTTAATAAAACCCACTTGATCTGAATGGATAATTGTCGATAAATTATTCTCTAGCCTCATAGACAGAACTTTAGTAAGGACCTTACAGTCAACATTCACTAAACTAATCGGTCTGAAGCTACCAGGGTCCAGTGGATCCTTGTCTTTTTTAAGGATCAGTGAAATGAGAGCTTCACTGAAAGTGTCAGGGAGGCAACCCAAAGTGCTTACTTCACTGTAAACCTCTGTTAAGATAGGCACTAATACATCTATGTTATTTCTATAATATTCTATAGGCAAGTCGTCTATTCCTGGAGATTTACCTGTTTTCATAGACTGAATGGCAGTCCTAACCTCTGACTCAGTGATTGGTGCATCAATCTCCTGTGCCTGGTCTGAAGAAAGCTGAGGAAATTCAATCTTAGAGACAAATGCTTTCATTTTGCCTGTGTCTATCTCTGTATCCGAAGAGTAGAGATTTGAATAAAACCTTTGAAATGTCTGATTAATCTCACGTGCCTTAATGAGTACTTCTCCCTGTTCATTTCTAATTCCCGGGATGATATGATTAGCATCTCGTTGTTTTAGTTGCCTGGCCAATAACTTACTAGCTTTATCCCCATTCTCAAAGAAATTTGCCTGTGCCCTAAAGAGGGCATATTCCACCTTTTTATTATAAATCTCATTTATATCTAATTTCAATTTACAAACTTACTTTAACAACATGTCACTATAGTTAAGTGACAGCTCTTTTTCTTTTCTTTTGAGTTGGGATTCTAACATTATCACTTTTGCGCTATTATCTTTTTTCTTTTTGCTCAAATATGCAATGATTTTACCTCTGATAAAAGCTTTAGATGCATCCCAGACAGTGCTGAATTTCTCAGTGGACCCAGTGTTCATCTGGAAGAAGAACTTAATGTTTTCATCTAACATTTCTTTAAACACTGGATCTTGGAATAAAGAGGTATTACACCTCCATCTGCTACTCTTAACTGACTCCTCCCCAACTAACATATCAAGCATCACCGTCGCATGGTCAGTAAGTGCAATAATCCCAATTTTACAGTCGATGCAGGAGTCAATCATAGTTTTAGAGACTAGAAAATAATCGATTCTTGAAGCAGATTTATGTTTATGAGAGAAAAAAGTAAACTCTCTTTCCCTGGGGTTAATCAGCCTCCATATATCCACCAGGCCAAGATCTTCCACTAGCTGGTGTATTGCCTGTCGATCCTTCGGAATTCTTTTGCTGTAGGTTGATCTATCTAGTATGCCATCTTGAACCTGATTAAAATCCCCCCCTAGTACTATTTGTCCATCACCAATATCACCTAAAAGTTTATTAATTTTGTAGAAGAAATTAGGATCTTCTATATTTGGGGCATATATATTGCACAAATTTACCTTGCTTCCATTGATTTTAGCTTCCACACATATGAATCTCCCTTCCTCATCCTTATGTTGGTTCAACAATACAAAGTTCAGCTTCTCATGGATTAAAATTGCAACTCCACGTTTCTGACCAGTAAAACAGCTGTAAAACGCCTGACCTACCCAATTGCTTTTAAGTTTAACAGCTTCCTTATCTATCAAATGTACTTCATCTGCATTTTGAGATTTAAGGTAACATAGACATTTCTTTCTTTTAACAGGGTTTAACAGACCATTCACATTCCAAGTAATTATCTTCATACTGTTAGCCATTCTTATTCCTTTACTTATCTTATTTTGCTTTCCACATGAGGATATTGCATGAGCAGGCTAATCCAAGAAATACATAAAATCCTGTGCTGTCAAACCTAAAACACAATACCTGTATGCTGTTATGGAACTCAAGTCTGTGCAAAACACCAAAACAGAACTTAACCAAACTTTCCAGAAGAAACACAGATAAAAAAAAACCGAACAATATGAAAACTTTGAGACGTCACCTCCCCGTCTCCAACCCAAAACCACAGTGCCCATCTTAGGCACTCCCTGTCACTACTGGTCCGTGAGGCGCTACCAGTGGTCATCCCCACAAACCTCCCAAATCCCCACACAAAAAAATTTTACTTTCTACTACCTTTATATATTATCGCTCTGCAATATTAATCATAGATTACTACTGAAACCTGGATGGTTTTTGTACCATCTTTAAGTCCAAAAAAGGGCAAGAAAGAAATAGAAGGATAGACCAACCTACACACAGAGGGCCGTGATCCTGTTTATCACAGTTTGTCTGTTTTTGAGCCTGCTAACTCAGTTCCAGTGACTGCATAATTCCCAGTGTTCATCATAGAAGTCAGAGCTCCAGTTGTTTAAGCTAAGCAGCACAGGGAGTTATAATCCCCCTAAAGAACAAATCCAGTTGTAGGTGGTCATATCCCAGCCGTAGCCGCTAGTGATGGACATATCAGACATACCTGTTCATGACATAACATGCTTGTGTTATCCAGATGTATATACTCATTCTTGTGGCTTCTGTGTAATAAGCTCCATCGCTTTACGGGGGTCCTCAAAGCTTTTCCTCTCTCCCCTCCACGTGAAACGAAGAGTCGCAGGGTAAGCCAATGTGAATCTGATGTCGAGGTCATGAAGTTTCTTCCTGACGTCGTCAAACCTCCTCCTCTTCTCAACCACTTCTTTGGTCATGTCAGGAAAGAAGGAGATCTTACAGTCGTTCCAAACAATTCCCCCCTTGTCTCGATATCTTTGTCTTGCGGCCGCGAGCACCCTCTCCCAAATAACTATGAAAACGCATAATGATCGGCCTCGGTGGTCGACCCACGTCGGGTACCGGAGCCAGGGAGCGGTGTGCCCGCTGCAACTCGATTTCCGACAGGTCTACGCCCAGTGCTTCGGATATGATGGTTCTCACAAATTCCCTTGGGTTGCCAAGCTCCTCATATTGTCTTGCTCTCTTCTTAGCTTCTTTATCAAGCCGTGCATTCTCCACTTCCAAATCCATAATTTGCGCATCTGCTTGTTCGAGCCTATCGTTGATATCAGTAACTTCTGTCTCCATTTTGGCCTGTGAGGTTTTCACCACTGAGACATCCGCTTGTAGATCCTGCAGAATACTGCTAACCTGAGCCATTTCATGCATAGCCTTCTCTAAGGTGGCTTGTAAATCTGTTAGGACGTTCATTGCTACAGGGTTAGGCGTGCCCGCTTCTGGAGTCTCTGTGGTGTTAGCTAGCTTGTTGCCGCTAGCCATGCTAGCATTACTAGCAGCCTGTTTCGCCATTCTCGTTTTGGAGTTTGAGGTTGCCATTCTCCAGTCTTGTTGTTGAATTCAGTGACGAAAACGTACAGGTCTTGTTAGACAACTACTATGTAGTAGAAATAAAGGTCTTACTCAAACGACTAAGAGGGAAAGTGAGCGATTTGACAGGAGGCTTGTTCTAGGCGGCCATCATGGTCAACGGTCCCACGTGACTCAAGGGCATTCAAATTTTGAAATCACTCAATAAGGAATAGGTTACAGCCCATGGAAAGGTAATTCTGTGGCTGCCCTGTAATTATGTAATTTGTGGTCTTGTGGGTGCATAGAAACATATACAACCAAAATAACTTGACTGACTTTTCTCATTGAACTTGTTTGTGCTCCACAGTCAGCCCACAGCACAGTCACACACACAGAGAGAGAGAGAGAGAGAGATTATGTTTGTAAAAGCTTATGTTTAACATCTAGATTGTTGTTTGTTAAAGGCAGCTAAAAGCAAATTATCTGTTTTATTATTCATTAATATTGATAGGTCATCATCAAACCATGAGTTTAATGTTTTAATATCTCAACAATACCAATGATTATAAGAAAATAAAACAACTACGATTTAAGGGGATTTTTAACAGTTTACCCCCCGCACACTTCTGGATTTATCCAACACAGATACAAATACAACATATAGCTGCAAGCGGCGATTCTGTGGTTCAAGCACTAATGACAGTTAAGACCAACTTCAGCCATTGGCA
The DNA here is from genome assembly GCF_048128805.1 of Centroberyx gerrardi. Classification (NCBI taxonomy): domain Eukaryota; kingdom Metazoa; phylum Chordata; class Actinopteri; order Beryciformes; family Berycidae; genus Centroberyx; species Centroberyx gerrardi. The sequence goes on along the minus strand of NC_136001.1, from coordinate 3,385,668 downwards.
TTAATAGTAAACAAGTTATACTAATTGTAAATAGAACTGCCACCGGTATATTTAAGTTGTATGTAGGGTCTGCGGTTTTCTTTTGAGAATGGTGGTCCCGCCGCCTGAACACCATCGATGTGCAAATCGAACACACCATAATTGGAGAGAAGGAAGTAACATCATCATTACATTGAATTGATTGAATCCAGGCCTCACTAACGTTCATGTTAGGGTCATTAAACCATTATAGCATAATTGAAGTCTTGTAAAGGCAGTGCTATACCATGCACCCTTTAAAAAATGAAATGGGAGTCGACAATAAGGAAATAGTTAAGATTGAGAAATACAGAAAAAAGCTTATTAAGCACAATAAGTCGTAAAATGTTATTGAAATTTTCTCAGAACTACTATAAACTTGTAAAGCATAGCAGCTGCAGGTTTCATAAATAATAATGTCCAAAAGCCATTGGTTTGTAATTTTAAAAGCTTTAAAATGGTATTATGATTTTGTGCTTTTTATTACAGTCCTGTAATAGCTATCTTCTACGCTATAATATATGACTGCTGTTTTCATTGGATTGTTAAATTTATTCCCACTGCGGTCATGCTGCAAATGGCCGAAAACTTGCAATCAATGAAACAATCTCAAAATAAACCAAAGCTCAGTAAAAGGGGCCACATTACATTTGTTGGATTTACAAAAATATACCGTAAAGAGAAACGGAAAACAGCAGAAAGGACAACAAACACATGCATCCATTTAACTACCCTGGTGTCCTTGTGGTCCTCACTATTTCATTGCTGTCTCGCATTAAGGAGAATTTTAATTTTCACCTTATGTTCTTATTAGGTTACGTTTTAACCTGTTTTGCAGCAGTGTTCACATGCAGAATCTCCCCACCACCACCACCCTCCTGATCTGTCTAGCACAATTTTCCACTCTGCTTGCATCTGTAATTGAAACACTATGAACATTTCATTAACAATTTCCACGGTAGGAGTATTTTGGGCTGGTTGGCTGGCGTTTTGACAGGATGCTGGCTACAACATTATAGCTCATGAGTGCAGAAGCTGTTGTGTGTGGCTACTCCTGCCAATGCAATTCGTTTGAGAGAACAGGTTGATCTTGGCTGGTCACTTTCATTGAGGCTGACTTTGTTGAACAAGAGTAATTTATACAAGATGGCAGTGTATGTGAGGCCAGGACAAACAATATTATCAAACCTGTACAATATGCCAAAACCACATCAGCAAGGCCTGTCCATCAGGTGTTTGCTGTTGCTTCATTGCCTATCCCACCTCTGTCCTTTAGAGGGGAGCAGAGTCATAACATGACACTCTCGTCTCTCCCAGTCTAATTTGTAAATCCTGCCATATCCAACTTGTAATTCAAGCTCACTATCCTTACCCAATGATTTCCAAAAATGTACTTTGTGTGAATGAAATTAGATTCCATTCCCTCCACTTGCATATCATCTTTGTCCCCACTGACCCAGTGAAACAGCATTCCAGGGATTCTTTACCTCAAATGCACCTGCAGGAGCCTAATGGACTCTTTAAATTAGTAGTTCTTTAATGTGAAGGGCAGCACAAGAGTCTATAAATGCCAGAGTAACCTGGCTATTTGCTATACTCTGGTTAAAGTCTTATTTAGGTTAATCTTTTTCCAATCTCCTTTGAGCTACAATCTGGGTTAGGGTTAGAAGTATAAGTACAAGTAAATTATCTACTTACATTGTGTTTACTCCGCAAACACAATGATGATTTTATGGCTGTCAGTCTTTCCCACTCCCAGTGTAAATCAGGCTTCGGCAAGCAGCAGCAGCACTTCATTGCCCTGGGGCCTCTTCTCACTTGAAGTTTTTCACCCAGTCCTCTCTTTGTTTTTTGCATGCTCTGAATTGCCTGATGGAAAGAATCCCAGTCCGTTTCCCATCTCTGTTTGTACCCCCACAACACATTTTTTAGTAATTGTGCTCCAGTGTAGACTTACAATAGTTTCAAGTTAACAGTCAAAAAGAACCTGGTACACTACATGAATATCATGTATAGTAAGTACTGCTCACTGCCATGTTTTTGTTGACATCAATATGTACCCATATGCTGTGTGATTCTGAATTTGACAGACAGTGAAAATCATAAGTAAAACCAGTAAGATGTTTCCATGCCACAGTAATCCATTTAATATGGGAGTAAAGCATGATGAGCAGTCTGAGCTCCGCTCACTGCTAGGTTAGGCACAGGGAGGCTTGATGATACGTCATCATGGAAGCATTCATATCAGGAAGGGGGGGCATACAAATCATCTCTACTATTACTAAATCCAAAATGTATTTTTAACTGAGGTTGTGGTAACATTTTAATGTTGTATTGCACAACTCAGGAAACTCGGACACAACTTCTCCATCTTTCAGCTCTTTGCACGCCACACAATGCTGTAATGCTGTGATTGGGCGCACTTTGAAAGGTCAGCAGTTGAAAAAGTTGAAAAAAAAGCATCGGTGAAGTTTGCATGTCCACATGACATAGTGAGTTAACAAGCTCCATGTCAGCGTTCTCCAAAACAGCTGGCCAGGAACTGGTTCTTTAGGGCTCCAAAAAGGGTAAAAAATGACCCAAAAATGACTCCAAATAGCAGCATAGTTTTATAGCCAACCAATTACACTGTGGGTCCAAAATTCCAACATGCACCCTACAAAAGGAAACAGATGTTACCTTCCAATGCTGTGAGAAATATTGTAATTATGGGTAGAGCGTGCTTGACCGGTGTTTTGACTGACATGAGGGTGAGGAAATAATGATATCCAATATGCTAATAATGCTAATAATTTGTTTATTTGTTTATTTGTTAGGATCCCCATTAGCTTTGCCCTAAAGCACAGCTAGTCTTCCTGGGGTCCACATTTAAAAACATACATTAAACATTACAGTCAACACAAATGGCAAACATAAACATAAGACATATATTTAAAAAAGACAAAAACAAAACAAAACCAAACCAAACCAAACCAAAACAAACCAAAACAAAACCAAACCAAACCAGAACAAAATAAAACAAGACAAAACAAAACAAAACAAAACAAAACAAAACAAAACAAAACAAAACAAAACAAAAACAAAAAAACAAAAAAACATTAATCTGTATTAGTAAAACTTACACTGATGACTCTCTCAACAGTTACCGGCAAACACTACAAATCTGCATATGCATAGCATCCTACAAATATGATGTTCCTAGGTGTTTCCTTATTTGCTTTTTAAACATTGATTTCTGTGTTAATTTAGTCAGGAACAGTGGTAAAGTATTCCATGTTTTCATTGCTCTATATACTACTGTGCTTTTAAGGAAATTAGTGTTTGCCTTGGGAAGTGAAGACCGGCCTTCTGTTGCCTGTCTGGTGGCATATGTATATGACTCTAAATTGTGTTTTAATTGACTGTACTGATATGATGGAGTTTTTGATTGCAAAACTTTCCATGTTGAGAATAGAAGCGCAGCGATCAGCCTGTCTTCAACTCTTAGCCAGTTGAGACGGAAGTGCATTCTATTGATGCCGCCTTGTTCTGTACTAGCTGGAGTTTGCTTAGATCTTTTTTTGTGGCATTCGCCCATATTATCTGGCAGTAATCAAGCTGCGAAAGAATAAGAGTACTTAATACAAGTTTAGTTAAATCAGGTGTTAGATATTTTCTGCATCGCCTTACTACAGCTAATGCCTTGCCCATTCTACTGACAATAGTGTCGATGTGTTTTGACCAGGACAATTTGTTGTCAAGGGTGATGCCCAATAGCTTGGTTTCCTTTACTTGCTGGATGGATGTTTTATTTATAAAGAGTTTAAGCTCTGGCTCTCTCCTTAGAGAATGATTTGAACCAAATACTATGCTTTTAGTCTTGGATATGTTAAGTATCAGTTTATTTTCAAGGATCCACTTTCCAATAAGATCTAGCTCCCTGTTCAAGATGGCAGTCAGATCAGCAGATGTTGTTGCTGATGCATGTACTGTAGTGTCATCTGCGTACATAGTTAATTTAGCATTTTTTAGTACGCGAGGTAAATCGTTAAAAATGGATTCGTAAAACTTACACTTAAAAATGGAATACATAAGTGGACCTAGGCAGCTCCCTTGAGGAACTCCACATTCCACAGACACGCTATCTGAGTAACTTCCATTAAAGAAGACTCTCTGCAATCTATTTACCAGATAGCTTTCCATCCAAGCAACTACAGATGGTCTAAATCCATAACACTCAAGCTTTTCAAGAAGAAGCTTGTGGTCAATAACATCAAATGCTGCCATAAAATCTAATAGGACAGCTCCACAGATCATTTTGTTGTCCAGATCTCTGTACCAGTCATCTGTCATTTGCACTAGAGCTGTGCATGTGGAGTGTCCCTTTCTGTAAGCATGCTGGAAGCTTGTTATCAGATTATTTACTGAGAGGTATTCTTGTATTTGATCAAATACTGCTTTCTCAAAGATCTTACTTAGTGCTGGTAACAAGCTTATGGGACGACTATTAGGGCCACTAAACGATGTTTTCCTGTCTTTGGGCAGTGGAATAACTTTTGCTTCTTTCCAAACCTGTGGAAAGATTGATTGTTTCAGGCTGGTATTTAGTATGTGACAAACTAATAATGTTCCTAATGTTATACTACTAGACCTTTAGTAACATCCACAAGTAACAATGTTAATAAATCCATCCATGTAAATAATCCATACTCTTGCTTGTTTGCTTTGTTATTCTACTTGATTACTGTTTTTTTTTTAATTATTATTATTTGATTACTTTTACTATTGTTACTGTTTGTAGGCCTACTGGTATTTTTTATTGGCTCTTTTATATTCTATGTATTTTGTATTCTATTTTCCTTTTCATTGCTCAATCCTATTACTTTTACTGCTGCAACAACCTAATTTCCCCACAGGGATCAATAAAGTTTAACCTTGACACACACGCACACAGTCTTTTAGATCATTGTTATAAGCATGGAGGGTTTAATAATCATTCTTTAACCACAAACATGCTTCCTTTAGTTCTGAGTGTCATTCTTGCTATAAATAAAAGTGGTTTTCCCAATTTCCTCAAGTCCTACAGTAAACCCCCTTGTTGGGGAGGGACCCCAGTGGGAATATTATTTGTGTTGATTGAGTTCATTTTAATTTAATTCGTTTAACATGCACATTCTTTGGCTGAATGGCTAGATGGATGGGAGGAGAATACGGAACTGATGGGACACTGTCTTTATAGAACTGAGTTTAGAGGCGGGTAGCCATGACTATGTTTAGACCACAGAAATAGAATGGATAGAACGGTCATTCCCATTCAAATCAACGTTCGACCAAAGTTAAGGTCTTTGGTCCCATTCTCAAGCTCATACATGTGTGAGGTGGGGTTCAGTGCTCTTGTCTGCATCAAGTCAAGTATCGCTTCAAACTGGAAGTAACGACAGAAATCAGATGCGCAATATCCAGCATCCCTCCAGGCTTTGAAAAAACTCTGTCATGCCAAGCAAGCTCATGTGTCTCACTAAGCATGGTGAGTAATCTAATTGTGTTTTATTCTGTGATTTATGGTAATAATAATAATAATAATAACTTATTTATATAGCACTTTTCAAAACAAAGTTACAAAGTGCTTTCCATAAAATAAAATAAAATATAGGAAGAGTAACAGTTACAATAAAAACCCGACAAAGGAAAACCAGCAACAAGTAATGAATAGAAGAGGCAAATAAGATTAAGCAATAAAACTGTTAAAATCAGTAGTAGCCGGCGATGTTTTTCGTTTATATCCATGCTAATTATTATTGAACCATTGTAGATGTTAATATTTCACCAAAAAACATTGGAAACTATTTATTCTTTACTATAATTATTAATACATTACTCCCTTTGCGGCATATAGGCCACGCCACTAACTTAGCTCCATTTTACGGTGATCTAACACTTTAGCCACAGTCCAAGTTTGATATCACAGCACTCGCTTGTCTATCAAATCAACTGACACATACACTTGATACATACACTGATACTTGATACACACATTGATACATACAATTGATACACTGACGGCACACACAGCTTCACACGCCGCAGAGAAACGCACAGCCCCAGCCGCCAACAACTGCAGGCACCATAACAAGGCAGCAATGACTCACACCATAGGCATACACGTCATGAAATAAGACCAAACCGCATAGACTCTACACTGCTGCTCGGGCTCGACGTCCCCGATGGTGGGTGCAACATTGCTAGTGCTGCTGCTAGCACTTGATAAAATGACCTGACTAACGAGTTAGCTGGGCCTGGGCGGACTCGACTCCCGTATTGGTGCTGCTGCTAGCGCTTGATACTAGACTGACCTGGCTGACGCTGACAACGTTAGCACTCTTTTGAGCGGACTGTGGTGGGAAAAACGTTTTTATCTTGCAACATTTTTCCGCATCGGCCTCAAGACATTTGCGTTTTTTGTCCCTTATTTTTTCCGCACCACCCTTTACTTTGACGACGTTCGTTTTTTGGTCCATTTTACCTGCAGATATTGACATGCATCTAGCAAGGATTTTTTGGGGGAATTTCCCGCTTTTTTAGGTTGATAACGTGCTCTTGACGTGGAGCAGATCACTTTGGGCAGAGGGGAGGGCCGGGGTCTCCGCCTCTCACACCATGCCATATCCACTTGCCAGTAGGGGGAGAAACCCCCTATAAAAATGGGCCGGCCCATCTCTCTAATGGGCAGGTGCAGCGCTGGGCTGGTGAATACCGGTACGTTGATTTTTTTTTTTTTCTGCAACAACGTAGTCAGGTCGGCCCAAAACAATAGAAAATCACTCCGGCTGTTCTGGCATCTGCCAGAATTGCCAGATGGCCAATCCGGGCCTGTCTCTCTTAATTCACTAGGAAGACTATTCCAGTAGTGGGTGGCTCTGACTGAGAAGACTGTTTGCCCAAACTTGCTACGTCTGTATTGTACGACACAGTCCCCTCTGGTAGTTGCCCTTGTTGCCCTGCCACTATTTTCCTTCTGCATTATAAACTGCAAGCATCTGCAAAATGTTTAAAACTATCAAGATTAAATAAATTGTATTGTAATAGGTTGTCAAGCTCCTCATCTATAATCTTACTGTACATGTCTCTTAGAGAAATGCCACACTCATAGAGCCCGGCGACAGACTGCCCTTGTTGACATACAGAGGAGCTGGGCAATACAGCTGCATATTCACTAAGCTCTGAATGTGCTCTCTGGAGAAAAACTTTGGGGGTCCCTTTTCTCCATATAGCACTTCTACAGCAGTTGACGGTGCACTATTTTCTTCAACATGCAAATCAACAGTCGTTTCCAAGGTTGACAGTGCACGAAGCACTTAAGGTATTGCAATCGGGTCAGATACTAAGGTGATAAAATCAGCTCATGGTTGCATACAAACTGCAGGTAATCTAAATCCAGTGGTCGACGACTTCTGACATGCAATTTGAAAGCAGTTTCTCCATCATCATTCTGCACAGTATGACCTGTGAAAGGGTTGTGAAGCGACAAATTTAGAAATCAAATAAAAACTAGGCCTACATGTTAACTAAGGGTAGTGTTACACAATCCTATGAACTAATTAACACAACCCTACAAGCTAGCATTTGGAGGCTGATGTTATTAGCAAAATGACCACCAGTTATGTGGCTGCTTATATTGTCAGATTTGCCTGATAACGCTGACGTTAACTTACTTACAATACTTCACTGTCATTTGCAATACCTCGGTTTACATTACATTACATTATGTCATTTAGCAGACGCTTTTGTCTAAAGTGCACTCTGTCAACAGTAGTGAAACTAACTGTGTATCACAGGCTTTATCAGCTAAGCCATTTAATAGGAATAAGTAGCATTTGTAGAATCAGCTGTTTTTTTTTCTTTAGTTTACAAATTGTTTTTTCTTTTTGTTTACAATACTTCATTTGCAGTTTGCAGTAAAAAAAAAAAAATGTTTGCAATTCTATGTGCCTTTATCTTGACACCATACTGTACCTCAAAGTGTCTGATGTGCGTGGATTTGTTTTGGCACCATTGTGTGGCGGTAATGGTCAACAACAGCAAAAAGCAAATCTTTTCTCTCTTCACAGGAGTATCAAGGGATTTCAAAAGAAAAGACCACTGGTCTGGGTGTCCATCTGTGACAAAGAAAGTCAATATAGTGCAAGACAGTAGCTTATATAGCCAGGGAAGAGGGGGTCACCACCATTTAAAATCAAATGGAACAAAATATTTGTGGTAAGAGGTGCAGTACCACGACCGGCCGTGGTTTCCACATCCGGAGGACACGTGCCAATCCCTGCCCCTGTGCACAGACCATAATATCGTACTCTTGCGATATTGGGTATGCTCTGCTGGTCTGTACACCGTATGCTTAAACTCTATGCTTAAAGCTTCTGACAGCTTCCGTTTTCCATGCATTGACTCTTATTGATCAAATAGTGCAACTTCAGAATGAATGTGGAAGTTTCAATTACTCATTACCAATGCTAGCTATCATGTGTAAACCAAGTGGCATAATCTAGAAGTACTAATACTAGTTGAGTGCTGTCTTTTCTTGAATGGTAACATTTTCTTTTCTTGGAATGGAAATGGAAACTATTATGCTAAACATGGTAGGGGTATGGTATATGGTACATGGTATATCCTATTTGATATTTCAAAGTTGGTCAATTTCATATTGTATTTCATTTTATACCTGTAATTTTTTCAATTGGATTACCTATCAATGCAAGCATGTTGCATTTATACAGGTGATATATTTAAAAAAAAATTCCCAGGGCTGCCGGGCCTCCCTAGCATTTCTGGAAAAGTGCCATTTTAAAAATTATTTTTTATGGCATTTCATTTTACTTGACAGGTCACAGTGAGGAGAGATGAAAAATTGGAGGGAGGGGGATGTGTTTGACAAGTGACAAAGGTTCCAGGCTGATTTCAAACCCAGGACATTGCATTTATGGTTGGTGCTTTAGCCAACTCAGCCAGGACAGAGAAGATAATTTTGCCCCTGCCCCTTTCTGTGCAGACCACTGAAGATAACTATTCTTCATACTCTCCTACACATGAAAAAATAAGGCTCAAAATGGTTCTTGGTATTTGGTATGGCTCTATGTTAAACTCTTCTGGAAAGGCTTTTTGGAAAAGTAAACCCTGACAGTGATCAAGAGGACAAGGGCTTTGAAAATTAACATTGTTTTTTCTGAAATATTCACACTGAGAGGTGACAATCATTTTTCCTGCCCCTGCCCATTTTCTCTGTTGTGATGTCTGATGTGAAAGTGTAATTATCAAACACCCTTGGAAAATATGTATAGTCCTTTTCACATATCTGCAGTAGAATAGCAATAGCAAAACACTTCTGCTGCCCTTGACCCTAATTGGCCTAAATAATGAACAATGTGTGAGTAAAAGACATGTGCATGCATACAAGATCCATTGGATAACCCTTGTGCACAAGTTTCATCAGTAGTGAGTCAGGGGACCCCAAGGAAAAGGACACCACTTACATAGAATGAAGCAAAAATAACTGGTACAGTAGCGCTTGTTTTCAATTTTCTCTGCCCATAGACTTCCTCACATTCCCCCAATGAAAATGTGCTATGACTGTATCAGATGGGCAACGGATGCCCACCACACCAGCAGACTGATAAGGCATTCCTTACAGATTCTGTGTTGGTGGTGGTGTTGGTGGTGGGTGGGTTTCCCTGAACCACGAGGTCATGTTTTTCACAGAAAGCATAGCATTACAACCAGCCTTTTACCAATTTTTAAATTAAATTATAATGTTTAAAGTGATAATCCACAAGATGCTTGTATTTCTCAATTTTGGCAACACCTTTGGTCATAAGGGTTCATTGCTTTGGTGTTCTGCACTCAGTGTAGGCACTGGCCCAACATATTGTAATAATAAAGACAGTCGGGCTCATTCATAAAACTCAGTAACAGACTTGGCGTGCAGAATCTGCGACCCCGTAATTTTACCTAATTCATAAATTTACCACAGCTGTGAATACCGTGACGGAGCCACATTGCCGCTGTGTTATCCTCAGCTGTAGGCCGGGAGACAGCCAATCAAAACCAACATGTTCACTAAGCTTTACATTGCAAAGATAAAGAAATTGAATAATGCAAATAACTATTATATAAAACATTACAGTTACACATAAAATTAGACATATACATTAGGGTCCACCACAATGTGATACCCAAGGTTTCATGAGTCTGTATCAAAGATTTCTCCTGATTTTGGATGCATTCCAATGTGTCTCATCTCAGATTCTGTCTCCTTGGGGATTAACAAAGACAGGGCTGAGTGTTGGAGTTTTATGGTTATTTACCAGGTCTGTTCCTTGATACCAGCTTTTAGGGGTGGAAATGAGGTAATTTACGTTGAGGTCAGTGCCCTTTCCTTTCGATCTCACAGTCTTCCCCCACCATACTGATCTGTTATCAGGGAGGAGGCTCATGCAAAATGCACAGGGCCTTTCCAGATGTGAGATGACAATGATGATGTGGGTGCAATTACTACAACATATTTAACACCTTGTCCATGCCTACAATCCAGCACCTGCTAAAAAGTTTATGGGTTGTGCGTATGGTCATCTTCTCTTTTTTATCATGATAAACCGAATCATCTCAGATAGAAACTGACTTTTATAACAGCAGTCAGAGCGGTAATTAATAATTGCCAGTGTGTGAGTCATATTTATTAAACATGTTCATGTTTCCAAATGTTTCCATACGTTACCACTAACAACATCCCGGTATTTCACATTTATAAATAAGAAAACACCCTACCATGACAGTATCTGCCCCTAACGTCACGCTAAGTTTTATGAATGAGCTCCTCAGGTTAGACTGGGGCTTTTTATATTAGAATTGAGGAGTAGTACCAGCACTCACAGTAGATAAGTCTTATTTATTCTTGAAACACGGCAGCAGTATGGGATGAATGCATTTCAGTATTAAGCCATTATCAGCGTCACCACGCTGAAACACGTTCGTCCCATACCACTGCCATGCTTCAAGAATAAATAAGACTGATCTACTGTGAGTGCTGGTACTACTCCTCAATGTTTGGATATACTTGACCCTGCACCCAGCTTGACATTTCAGACTTTTGTTATATATATAGAACACATCATTTCCTGTGCAGCGGAGGACTTTTCCCGCGAAAGAGGGATCCCATAAGGTAGGTATTTAGAACAGCAAATATAAAAGCTTTCATGAACTGGAAATAGGTTGAATAATTGTATGGTATAAACTGCCAATGTGTGTGTGTGTGTGTGTGTGTGTGTGTGTGTGTGTGTGTGTGTGTGTGTGTATTGAGGCAATGGGCTGAAATTGGTCAATTTTTCAGCATTTTAATGGTTTTCCATGGAAAACCAAATTGTTACACATGGATATATGTTGTTAAAAGGCTTAGCTTTTCAAGGTGCTCCCTGCACAAATACAAGTAGCATGTTAAAGGTTAAATGTGTAATATTTCTGAAGCATAATATGAATATAAGCATAATATAAATGTAAATGGTTAAAATGTAATTATAGCTCATAGTATATAAAGGGTTAAAAAGACAAAGATAAAACAGTTCATGGAGTATAAAGTTAAAAATTTGATATGCATTATTAAAATGTGAATTTAAAAAAGATTAAGATTTATAAGAAGATAAATAGACTTTGAAAATTTAGGGATATGTTAAATAGATTATTTAAAAATAATAGATAAAAAAAATAGACACCGCTTAATTTTTTTGGTTTTAGGCTAAGGAAATATAATTTCATTGTACATTCTGTCATCTATCTCGAGCGTAATTCATTAGGTCACTAGGGGGCACGCGGCGCTTGGGAGGTAAACAAAACCATTGAGACGCACCACCACAGAATAAATCCTGCGGTCAAGCTTAACACAAGCTCCTGATGTGTGGCTCATGTTTCCTAACTACAGGTGGGTTAATATTCCTCCAAAATGTAAAAGCACAACCTAGTTTGAAAGCTAAGCATGTTGTTTAGGTCATGAGTGTATCAATTTCGGTCAGAGTAATAGTAGTAGAATTTGTTTTGTGCATATGTGTAATCGAGAACATTAAGCTACATGCTAATGTGCTAAGCTAGCGAACCTATTGCGTTTATGATGGAGTGAGTTTACAGTCAACACAATTCAGTTGCTCAAAAGCCATTCACATGAGTTGTGATTTCTGATGTGTGGTGAGGGAATTGTTGAGGGTTTGTGGAGTCATTCTAGGGCTTTGTGGATGATGTATTTGTGGCACGGTGGCGGTGTCGAGCGTGGAGGCACGATGGTGAAAACATGCCGCCTTTACCGTGTCTGGGGGGTGAGCGTGTTGGGAGCGTTTCGTGACGTCTTCACTCTGTTGCTGAGGAGGAGCATTCCGTGGTGTTTTCGTGTGTTTTCTATTGAGGGAAGCATTAAGCTAAGTTGAACTTGTTGAGTGTAAAGGAAATTGAAAGAACTAACAGGATTATTGCACTTTTGGTATTCTTGTTTTAGTGTATTATGCTATATTGAATGTAAAGTTGAACTAAACCAAAGAAAGTGGTTGAGGAATATTGATAGTGTTACAACTAAAATGAAAGGACTAAATACATACTTTCAAGGACCGAATTGAACAGGAGAGTTTATACTGTTTAAGCACGTTGTGTATTATTTTGATGTTTTGTGTTAAAGGGATATTTCAAACAATGAAACAGAAGAAATATAGACATTCATTTTTGATACAATGTTTATACTGATATTGAATGTATTTTCCTGAGTACATGAGTACGGGTTATTGTATAGTAATGTAAAGAGTGACGAGAGTGACGTAAAGAGTTATACCTTATTTGGTTTTGTACTGTGTCATAGAGCATTTGAGTTACACATCTCTGGAGTCAAAGTCATTAGTCAACGTCAATGTCATAAGTTTAAAGTCATAGTCAAGAGTTTGATATGATATAAAAGAAATGTTCTTGTGTGCATAATAATTATACAGAATAAATCCTGCGGTCAAGCTTAACACAAGCTCCTGATGTGTGTCTCATGTTTCCTAACTACAGGGATTTATCCTCACACACACCCTCCTGGCCACCACTAGGTCACGGGGGCAACATAAATATCAGCAGGGGTTGCTGAATGGTAGTAAGTGAAACAAAGTGAGCAGCCACATTGCACGCGCCGCGGTAGATTTCTGCATTCAAAAAAACAGGAGCGGGCCGAGGCTGAAGGCCCTCCTACCATGCCATGGTACACAAACTAGTGACTCCTTAGCTTTGATATGTTCCAAAAAACCACAGACAACAGGAATCGTGGTAACCACCGCCACCATGTTGATGATGGTCACGCTCTACGGACGGTAGAGTGTTGTTGCAATGACAATACTGAACGATAGAGGCCAGCATTGGACCAGAAATTACACATAGACCCCTTAAAAACTTGACAGGTAGCCCAAAACAAGCACAAATCCTGTACAGACACACGGTGCGTGTGTTCAATTCTATGCACTGAAGCACTGCGACACGGTAACGTTACTTAAATACCACAAGGTAATAACATTACCTACCGTTAAAGTTTGTAGGGCAGCAGAAGATGTGTTACTGTTTACAAATCCCATTATTAACACAGGTGAGTTTGGAGCAAATTGAGGAATGTTAAGTTTCACTTTTGTTGTCACACCGGGAGACACTGTGGATTGAGTACAACGCTGCTGGTCTGCGCATCTCCACATGACAAACATGACATGATGCGCGCATCAGAGATTATTTAGATCAGTTTCTCACAGTGCACTGCATCTAACAGTCAAAGACACCCTCTAGAGGCCATCTGACGAAGCGCATCATCTCACTTAGCGTCCTTGACTGACTGACTGACTGCCTGACCTGAATTTGCCCAGTGATGCCCTTGGCTGCGCCGTGGGAAAAACAGACATACATTCTGCTGATGATACGATACTGTAGTTTATTATTTGATTGTGACTGGTGCTTCTCCATTAGTGCTGGGCGAAAAAAAATGAACAAATCATTCTGAACGGATCATTCTCGAGTCACAGTACCACTGCAATGATCACCATGTACGTTTACAAAGACATCTCACTTTCAAACCCGCTCTTTGAGGAAGTAGTGCATTGTTGAGCGGGTTTTCAAGTTTCAGTACGTACATAACCCATATACTGAATACTCAAACTCGACTCAACATGGCAGCGCTACTGAATGCTGGAGTTGCTGCTCATCTAGGACAGCCTCCAAATCACACTGTGCCTGCGCTAATTTACCACAAAAGAACTACTGTTTTTGATAGACATGTTTTCACTGAAAAAATAAAACCAAAAAAAAATACAATTTAGTATGACAAACTAGTCTATGTTATTGTATTGAGCGGTTGTGTTGTTTTTTTTAAAGATTTATTTTATGGCATTTTTATGCTTTATTCGACAGAGTTAGTGAGAGAGAGACAGGAAGGCATGGGAGAAAGAGAGGGGAGGACATGCAGCAAAGGACCACGGGCCGGATTCGAACCCGGGTCGCTGCAGGAAGGACTGAGCCTTATGGTACGCGCTCTACTCGGTGATCCACTGGGGCGCCACTGGGGCGCTCCCGGTTGTGTTGTTTTGAGTTGTGTGCCGACTTGTACCCCTCGGGATTTGCTGCACTTAGATACCGCTTTCCTGAACGACTCATTCATGTACCTGTATACTGAAAACTCAAACTCGACTCGACATGGCAGTAGTATTGAATGCTCGAGATGCTGCTTGTCTCGGACAGCTTGCAGATACTGTGTCTGCAGTGTTTTGGTGAGGCTCGCGGCTGCAGTTTTCAGCTTGGTTGGTAGCATATTGGTATAACTAATCTTCTAATTTTTCTCAAGCAATATTATCTCAAGCAATATATCAAGCAAAGAAACCCGAAGTCTTGTTTTCTGGTCAAACCCATCCAGTTTTCGATTCCGGGGTGTGTGCAAATGTGACGTTTTTTGAAAACAACAGCTAGAGTGGTTATTTCAGCTAAATAATGGTATAAATGTTGATTTTTTCAAGTCACTTTTGGATCATTTGGCTTCAGGAGACTTGGATTATGCTGGACGAGCTGGATGGAGCCATTTTATGGTTATTTTCCATTATTTTTTTAACTCTGAAGACAGGACCCCAGCAACTTCAGTTGTTTTGGAGAAGGCCGCTATGCAGTTACGCTGTGAAGCTCAGGGACTGTTGTACTAACAAACTTTTCCCGAGTTTCAGCTGGTATGGGGGTGAGTAGATAATGACTGAATTTTCATTTTTGGGTGAACTATTCCTTTAAAGCTGTCTGTCACATTAGAAGGCCTACTGAGGTTATATGGTCATGCTGTTGAGTCAACTTGCGTTGTGCATTTTTGTTCTTTCTCTAGTGTATTGGTTTGATTGTTTGACATGTCTGGCTGTATGGGGCTACTGTGCTGTCCATAATGCTGAACACGCTCTCTTGTCAGAAGTGGCATGCTTTCTGATGGAATAATAGGTCTGTGTGATGGAGGAGGGTTTGTGTCTGTGTGTGCTAGAGCGGGGTGGGGGCCCCAACAAACAAAAACTCCCCACCCATTGGAGTTTCAAGACGCTCCCAATCCCAGGCCTATTGGAAGACCAGTGCAGCTGTGGTGATCTTAAGGAAACAAATGACATTACTAAAAACAAAGAGATAAGAAAAAAAGATAACAAAAGCCAATTGTTATCATGTGTACATAAGACCGATATGACTGAGAGCAAAACAGCAGCTGACAGCGGATGGCTGGAATAAGTTCAGCCCTCCTTCTCAGGACACACTGCCTATGGAAAATTAGGACTGCACTGGAAAATACATTTAGCAGTTTTACAAAACAAGAAACTCAACAGTATTAGCTATGCTGGCCTCAATACAGGCTATGTACATACTGTATTAGAGTAATGCTACAAACCATCAATCCAAGCAGTGATACTGTGCCTACTACAAGCCTCCATGCCGATGTGTGGGATACACTTGGCACAAAGAGATCTGTCACTGGAGCTGCTGAATTAAAACTAAGCAATTTGCTAAAGCCAACAGCTCATAGCTTCATGCCTCATTTTGGTGCAGACTTGAAAATACAATGCCTGAGCTGCCGATTGAAATACCTGCGCTCTGGTGCTCAAAACCCGCCGCACGCATTTTCCGTTAGGGGAACGATGTTTTGAGTGCACCACTTCAACTCCACTGTATTCCAACATGGTTATATTTCTGCAAACTGTTTCTATGAACTGTTGAAGTACACTGAAAAAAATAACTTTTTGGTAGAGTAAAATATATTAAATTAATTGTCATAATTACTACATTGTAATATTAAGATTCAGTGAGAACTAGAATTTCTTAAGTAAAAATTTAAATATATACACATTTTATTCATGTAATAAATGAACTGTGTGGGAAGAGTAAGTTTTATTATAGATTTACTCATAATATTTAAATGTTTTATAGTCACTGAACATAAACCTAAAAATACTATGTAAATTTTAATCTAAAAGTATAGCGTGTTTCAATCCGCGCATGCGCCTTTGGACAAGACAAGACACCCGCGATTTGTTGGGTTGGTTTCCTGTTGGGATTGTCACGGAGGTGCACCATGCCTGGGTTATCTCGGGTGTAACGTAAGTTATTGCTTTTTTTTTGTTTTAGATTTGTGATAATATATGGGTCCGTGTGCATTTTGATAGTTTGATTCTTGTTTGCTTGATGCAATATATGTTACTGTTCATAATTACCTTAACGTTAGTTTTAATCACATAAACTCAGGGTGATGTTGTAACTGTTAGCTAATATTACCAGATTAGAAAAAAACAATCGCGTCCACACATAGTGTTAACTATGCAGGAAAGCTCCGCTAGTTATTTCACTTGTATAAAACTAAAGGCATAAAAGTTGTCATAGAGAGGGAGGTTAGTCAAAAGCAGAGGAGAGGAAATGTAACTTTAGTTGACGTTAGCTGCATCAACGTTGCCGCCATTATTGGACCGGGCAAGACTGGCCTGTAACAGTTAAACAAATACTGTGCAGAAAAGCTCCGCTATTTATTTCACTTGTATAAAACTAAAGGGATAAAAGTTGCCATAGAGAGGGAGGTTAGTCAAAAGCAGAGGAGAGGAAATGTAATGTAACATTAGTTGATTTTAGCCGCGTCAAGGTCGCCGCCATTATTGGACCGGGCAAGACTGGCCTGTAACAAATGCGACCTGGAGCTCAACCTTTCACAGTACAAAGCTTTCTAGTCTACATTGTTTCTTATTTTGCTGCTTTTTATCAGTATATTTAACTTAATTGAACATTTAACTAAGCGGAAAGCCTCTCATGCAGTCCAGTCTTGTCAGTTAAGTCATTTCTATTACTCAAACAAGTGTAATTAGGTGGAAATGTTATATTCATGAAGTTCATCTGTAATTTGTTAGTTAAAAAAACAAAGTCTTATAAACATATGTTTCTATCAACAGGAAGCAGAACAGTACAGCAGTGAGTTGTGGTATCACATGTCAGGCCCAGGATACTGCAGGATGAGCCAGTGGAGTGAGTGATTGGTCTAATGCTGCAACATTAGTCAGGCAAGTAGAAAGCTGTGTATGCATGATATAATATTGCTGTTGTTATTTTTCCCTATTCTTCACTACGTAATGTAATATAAAATTGTGGCTAAATGTTTTAGATCATTGTTTTAATATCACAAATTGTGTCTGTTCATTTACAGAGTGACCTTACTCTCAGGACGAGCCAATACAGTGGACAGTTGAGGTCTAGGGAGGAGGACAGATTGATGGGTTTCAACGGTGTCATCAGGGAGAAACAGTAGGCTTCCTATGTTATGAGTTGGTCATGCAAAAATTGCAGCTTCAGGACATCAAAACGTTTAGAGCTCTTAAAGCATTATAGATTGAAACATCTACACACCGGTCAAGGCCGGTCACTACCCTGCTTGTACTCAGATTGTCCTTGTTCATTTAAAGGTTGGGGTGCACTTCGCACACATTTGTCTAGAGATCATACACAAACTGTGTATGATCTCTAGACAAACAGTTAAACAGTTAGGGCAAAGTGTTTCATTTTCATGTCTTGTATGCAATTCATATAGTTGTCACACAGAGAGGCAATATTTTGAACACCTCAGAGCTCATCTGAAAAAGCACGAAACTGTTCATTGTGTTTTTAAAGATTGTGACTACAGTACAAATATATATTCAACTTTTGCTTCACATAAAAGTAGGAAGCACAATCCTCACTGCCTTGAAAATTTTAAACATACTGTATTTCAGACGTATTCAAGTCAGGCAACAGAAGATAGTAGTTGGTTGGTAGATGAAAGTTAAGTTACTTCTGATGAACCGCTAGAAGAATATCAAGTCCGGCTTTGTTTCCACGCACGCGCGCGAGGCAGTGCGCGCGTGCATGTGGTGTGTGCGTTACTGTGTGCGCTGTTGGTTTGTGTGTGTCTGCGGAGGGGGCGGGGGGAAGGGGGGTGAGTTGTGTCTGTGTGGTGTGTGCGTTACGGTGTGCGCTGTTGGTTTGTGTGTGTCTGCGGAGGGGCGGAGGGAAGGGGGTGAGTGTGTCTGTGTGTCAGTGAAAGTGTAACTTTTATCAGTCTGATCAGTCTGAAAATAAAAGAAGATACAATATTGACCAGAACTAGGTTCCTGGTGGTCTACAACAAACCAGGTCACACCCCTCTGACAATAACAGAAAAAACGAAAACGGAGACCCGCACCGACATTGTCTGTGTAGGAAGCTTAGAGGTGGGGGGTTCACAACCTTACGCCATCTCCTCTGAATTAATTTCTCCAAGGTAGATAATTAAAGATAAAAGAAAGTCGCATATTGACAGCTGTCCTGTCATCATAAATCCCGTTTGGGGGATGTGTCTCAACACGTTTTTTATTGAACGTTTGGGGTTGTGTCTCGCCATGTTTTGTAGGTCTTTATTTAAATTTTGGGGTTGTTCTAGGAGTGGCCTAAACGCTTCTAACTATTTAAAGTGTGAGTGCTTCTTCGATGCCCAGACAACACAGAATCAACGCCGACCAACTCTAGGACTCACTGCTCTCTGCTGCACCGACCGATCTGTTTTCTTCATTTAATTCCAGCGTCTTCCGTCGTCACGTACTCATCTGTATCCCTATCGTATTTTCCGGCTACGGGACATCACGATGGAAAACACAGGTACGACCTCTAACGCTTCAACACCGCTTCGTAGAGTGAACATGGTTGATGCTGCGTTAATTATGGCTCCCAAAAAGAAAAGGAGTGTTCCTAAAACCCTGCCATGTTTTCTAGACCAGAAAGCATGGGCTCCGCTATATGAGTGGAATATGGATGACGGGCGTGTCTCTGGGTATCTGTTTGAGAAAGGACAAGTATGTCTTTATACAAGAGAGGCTGATGAGCTGTTTTTGAAAGAAGTTACACCACACATTCGTTTTTTTGAAAAAGACTGGAGTGTGGTTAGAGATAAAATATGCCCGGGGCTAAATAATACTCAAGGACTGTACGAGGCCCAATGGGAGGGGTCAGTGGAAGGTGAAACCTACCGGGTGGAAACGGATATAGCCATCAAGGACCCTGAATCCTACATATTTTTCAGAAAATGTCTGGATAACTCTGTTATCCACAATGCACGGCGTGACATCCCTGAGGAGGCCAAGTTATACCCTCTCACTGCTGAAGAATGGGGGTCATGGTTTACTACAGGATTTCTAATCCACTGGAGTGATTGGGAGAGAACACAAGATGTTTTCGCTCACATCAGTGTTTTGTTCAAGTGGTATGAGACCTACAAATCCTACGAAGGACTCAAAAAAATACTTTTCCAAGACCCGCTGGAGAAAAAAGTTTCTTCTTTACTGATGTAGAATGGGAGGGGATTTTGAATCTGCTGGAATGTTTGGGAGATTTGTTTATATCGGACTAAAAGGTTTCTAAAAAACTGTATATATGTTTGCGCAGGTGTGCAGGAGTTTGCCACTCATGACAAGCCTGCTTATTTTACAAGCTCCCAGGGTGATGACAACAATGACAATTGGATAGACCGATTCGGCGAGGAGTTGGGAAAGAGAAATCTGACATTTCTGCCCCAGGAAAAAGTAGACATACAGAATACTTCTTTGGAAGAACATACAGACTCTTCGGATGATGATGATGATGATGATAATGATGTCGCGGAAGACACAACCAACACGCCTTCTATGTGGAATGTTGTAAAGGTAAGTATTGGACATTTTTTGTACAAAATTATTACTCTAAAAGTGAGAAGTACTTGTACAGTCTGTCAAAGTCCATACTATGGACTTATTACCATTCTCTCAAGGCCATATCACTCATGTACTGACGAATTACCTCCATATTATTTTGACGAATGTTTTCAAGAAATTACAAAAGAGCTTTTTAATGAAAATACACAAGAGCTCAAGCGTATGTTCTGGACTGTCTCGGGATTGTGCCGCCATCTTTGTCAAAAATTCAAGACGTTGCAGCGGCCGTTGTGTACAAGCTAAAGGGGAGTCGCTACATCATTCCAAAACTGAGGCAGATAAAAGAACAGAGCGGTACCAAAAGACTTAACGATATAGTCAAACAGTCTTTCGAGATATGGAGGGAAAGTGAAACCGTTTGACAAAAATGGGGAATACAGATAGCTCTCTGGCGGATTATGCTACAAACCAGAGTGTGTCGTATAAGCTTACAATGTTGATGTGTGAAACTGTTGATAATGAGCTACATGATGTTGACAATAACGTCAATGCATACAGATCTCAACAATACCAGGGGTTTAAAAAGCAAATGATGTGCGTTAGAGTTGTAGCAAAGGATTTACCTGGTATAGATTGGTCCAGCATGATGCTCCTAGGAGCAAACAAATATTCAGATGTAAAAACTACTCTCACAACAATTGTAAATTGTTTTCCTTTAAGCGATGATCGTATTAGAATTGGGCATGTTGCTTGTTTTTGTACTTTTGGTGTTGATCTGTGTGTTTTTATGATAAACAGAAAAGAAAATGTAGATGTTTATAACGTGATGAAAAATCTAGCAGAGTTGTTAGTTAAAAAAAACCGAGGGGCATGTGTGAATTTTCTTAAACTAGTTAATCATTGATTTTGATGTTTTACCGTTTTTGTAATAATAATAATAACGAAGATATTTGTGATGTAAACATGTTTTAACAATAAAGACTGTTAAACTTGACAACAAGTGTTCATTCATTATATACAACACCATGGCAGAGGTCATGAAAAAGATATACTATGCTCCAGAGAGTTCAGGGGGGTATGGTGGTAGACAAAGACTTAAAAAAGCTGTGTTTGACAGTACCGGCAGACAATATCTAGACTCAGAACTAGAAAGTTGGCTTCTTAAACAAGATGCATACACTCTTCATAAAAGCGCTCCTATACATTTTAAAAGAAATAGGGTTTTAGTAAACGGCATAGATTGGCAGTTTCAGGCAGACCTAGTTGATATGAGCATTTATTCTAAAGAAAATGATGGGGTGCGTTATCTGATAACATGTATAGATGTGTTTTCAAAGTATGCATGGGTTCGTTGTTTAAAAAATAAAAGCGGTGTTCAGGTGACCGCTGCGTTTAAAGACATCTTAAAAGAAGGAAGGGTACCTAAAAAATTACAAACAGACAAAGGCACAGAGTTTTTTAATAAGGAATTTCAAGAACTAATGAAAAAAAATCAGATTATACACTTTGCCACATCAAACGAGACAAAGGCATGTGTTGTTGAACGCTTCAACAGAACTCTCAAATCTAAAATGTGGAGGTATTTAACAGCCAACAACTCTAAGCGTTATGTAGATGTTTTACAAGATCTAACCCATGCCTATAACACAAGTTATCACCGAAGTATTAAAATAAAACCGGTTAATATGACTAAAGACAATGAAGACATTGCTTTTAATAACTTGTACAAAAAAAACAAAAAAAAAGAGGATGGTTTACTTAAATTTAGATTTAGAAATGGGGATACGGTACGGATTTCAAAATTGAGAGGTTCTTTTAAGAAAGGTTATGAACAAAATTACACGGATGAATATTTTACCGTAGCAGAATGTGTACCGCGTCAACCACCCGTCTACAGATTAAAAGATTATGACGGTGAAATATTACAAGGATGTTTCTACGAGCAGGAGCTGCAAAAAATTATTGTAGATAAAAACAACACGTTCAAAATAGAAAAAATTCTGTCTAGAAAAAAGGAGGGTCGTAAAACCATGGTTTTGGTGAAATGGATCGGGTGGCCTGACAAATTTAATTCTTGGATTCCTGAAAATCAAGTTATAAACTTGAAATAAGAGTGGCCTACATATGAGATTTATAAGTCAGTGTCTAACTAGATGTGTATCATTGAACAAAAAAGTAGCATAAGGATAAACAGTATAAGGATGGATGGAGAAGGATTTTTTGTAACATTACCTAGCAATTCTTCCTCAACTTTTTACCCCAACAATACAATAGCTAATTTTAGAACAAAACTAGCCAAAGCTCTACACTTAAAAGGCTCATATGAAGTAGGATTGATAGAAATACAATATCCAAAGACTTGGACACCCTTTTCGGCAAAAGATGATGAATTTGTTGTTTCAGATAAAAAGTCTGGCAAGAACGCCTGTCTAAGTGTAACGGTGGGATATTATACAACTATGCATCAGCTAATAACCGAGATAAATAGAACATTATCTCAGCATAACATGGGGTACATTATTCTCCAGTACAACATCATCAAAAACAGGGTGTCTATTTTGGAATCTGATATAGACATAACATTTCATGGAAAACTTGCACAAATGTTAGGATTTGCACCCGGCGTGACGTTTAAAACCCCTTCGCAAAAGGAAATAGATTACGAGGATGTTTCGCCACTGCGATTTTTGGCACCATATCCTGCCGACATCAACGCGGGGTTGTACAACATGTTTGTTTATACCGACATTATAGAGCATCAATCAGTAGGGGATTGTTATGTGCCTCTTTTGAGAATTGTACATATTGCCGGACCAAACAATCAAATGATCACAAGGACATATGACAAGCCGCATTACATACCCCTCTCTAAGACACACATCGACGACATAGAGATATCTCTCAAGTCAGATCAGAATCAAAATATACCCTTTACTTACGGGAAAGTTATAATCAAGTTACACTTTAGACCTGCAAAGACTTCTTTTTGAACTAACTAAACTCGCGGTCATGTATCAGCCATATGTTCATAATACGGATAAATACGTTTCGTACTATACGGCACAAGCGGGCGGTGATTTACCGGGCTACAGCGGAGTTAGTTCACAATACGGAGCCGGACTAGGGGGTATTTTCCGAGGATTGTTTAGAATGGCATTTCCGCTTTTAAAAAGGGGTCTCCATATAGCTGCCCCTCATCTCAAATCAGCCGCTAAAAACATAGTTTCTGACGTCGTCACTAACGTCATGACCCACGCCAACAAGACGCAAGAGGGGTCAGGAATGATGACCATGGCACGCAGACCTATGAAACGGCCTCCTGGCAAAAGGGGGAGTGCCCAACCGAGAAAGCGGCGCAGAATCCCAAATAAGAAGAATCCTAGGTCAAGAAAAGCTATACAGGCAAGGAGAGCTGACTCGTCTAAACGTTATAGGAGCGGTGTAAAGAACATATTTTAACAAAAACAAAACAAAACAAAAAATGGCTTTGCTACACAACATGTCTGGAGAATGTATTAAATCCGAACTGGATCTGTTCCTGGTGCCGCTCACACAAACTAGTATTGAAAAAAATGTTTACGTTGAAGTTCCTCCTCTAGCAGCAATATCGGCTCCTTTGGAATTCTTTGTTTCTGCAAGCAATGAAAATTATCTAGATTTAAACAACACGTATCTCTATCTGCGTGTAAAAATAACCAAGGCTAATGGAATGGATGGATGTACATTATTTTCACAAGTGGATATTTCTCTGGGAGATAGACTTATAACACAGTCGTCAAACACTTATCCTTATCGGGGTATCATCGAATGTCTTCTCAATTATGGGAAAAATACTTTGGAAACCCAGTTTGGATCCGGACTCTTTTACATGGACACAGCTAATCATATGGATGATGTGATTGCCGGGGGAGATAATGAAGGCCTAAACAAAAGAGCTGCATACACAGAAGGAGGGCGTGTGGTGGAATTGATTGCCCCCATACATTCCGATCTGTTTTTTCAAGACAAATTGTTGATAAACGGAGTTGATTTGAAGCTCAAATTTATAAGATCTAAAAATGAGTTTTGTTTACTACGCAATACAGTTGATGACTTTCGCGTCAACATCCTTTCGGCGAGTCTGTTTTTTAAAAAAGGTCACAGTATCCCCTGCTATTAAACTAGCACATGCCAAAGCGTTAATGCACGGTACTGTAAAATACCCCATTGACAGAGTCTGCCTCAAAAACTTTAGCATACCTGCAGGAACAAGAGTATGTAATCAAGAAAACCTGTTTCTAGGGCAGATACCCAAATTTATTGTTATAGGGTTTGTTGACAATGATGCTTTTACAGGTAGTTATGCCCGTAACCCATTTGCATTTAATCATTATGATATAGAGTTTTTATGTATATACGCTGACGGGCAGTCATATCCCGTGAAACCGTTTCAACCCAATTTTGCAAGAAATAGCGCCATAAGAGAATATCACCAACTAGTTTCGGCAACTGGAAAGTATCTTAAAAACGAACCTTTATCAATAACTCGGGATGAATTTTGCCGTGGTTATAGCCTGTTTTGTTTTAATATGGCTCCTGATGAAGGTTGTGGACAGCATATCTCACTTATTAAAAACGGCAATGTCAGGCTAGAGGCACGTTTTAGAAACACTCTTAATCGAACAGTTAATTTAATATGTTATTCGATATTTGATTCAGTCATCGAAATATCTGATCGTAGACAGGTGTTACTGGATTACTATTAGTCACTCTAAACGACTACAGAATGAATACAATTGAACTAACAGCCTCTGTTAATAAAATAGCCAAGAAAACTCTCTTTTTAGGAGTGTTTGCCAGTGATCAACTTCCTAAAACACCTATTAAAAAACTTCCTGCTATGCTAGTGTTGAATACAGATCCTTCTTACCAGAGTGGTCAACATTGATTAGCAGTTTACATAAACAAACAAGGTGTTGGATCTTTCTTTGACAGTTTTGGCAACCCTCCTTCATATTCTAATTTTCCAGAATCTATTTCTACATTTCTCAATAACAATTGTAAGGCTGTACAGCATTCTATAAAACAAGTGCAGAATGTATGTTCTATTGTTTGTGGTCAACATTGCGTTTTTTTTCTTTACCACATGAAAAAAGGCTTAACCTATGATGAAGTAATGAATAAATATAGTGACAATCTGTCTAGGAATGATTTTATGGTTTGTAAATTTGTGAAAAAAATACGACCCTCTGTAGTGTGTAGCAATAGTGTTTTTAATTGTGTGCAATGTGTTCAGTCAGGAAATGTATTGTCTAAATAAACATGTCTAAATAAAAAACAACTCTAAACGATATATGGTGGTTTGTTTCATTTATTAATCTTTGTCATTTACATTGAACACAGTACAACTTTGACAAAAAGATATTCAAAAAGCTAACCACTTTTTAAAACTCGTTTTAGGGGATACAAAAGGGGTATCCGCCATTTCTAATTGGCGCCTTTTCCTTTTAGAAGGTTCTGGCGTAGAAATAGCTTTTCTTTTATACTCTATAATTTTTTGTTTGACTTTACCACTGGGTACGACTGATAAAGGTATATTCAATAAGGCTAAAGAATGCAAATATTCTTCCCAGCCTATAGGTCTTTGATCATCAGGAATCTTGTGAGAAGCCGTAACATTTTTTATTAAATCATACACATGGGAACCCCTCATCACATTTCCGTTAAAAATAAACTCCCCCTGCTTGGTCCATGAAGTAATATGTCTTGACATTAACATTTTATCCAAAATGTGTTGCGCTTTAGTCATGCAATTTTTAGGCATGTTTTTCAAAATTTCTTCAACATCCAGCATCTTTATCCGCATAAGTCTGTTCTGAATCGCTGCCATCATTAGCATTAGCAGTAATATCAACGTTGTTTGGAAAAGATGAAGTTAAAGTATTCTTCTCTTGCGCTCCCTGCTTTACCATTGTTAGAAATCTTTGCAATGCGATTGAGTATTTTTGGGCTTTTTCATGTAAATCGTCGCTTTTTTGTTCCAAGATGTCTTTAATAGATCTGTCCAGTTCGTTTTCCACAGTCTGCCGAATAGATTGTTGAGCCGTTTGTTGTCTTAAAAGATTTAACTGCTGTTGAGGCACTAGAAACATTTTCTGAGCATGCTCCATGATCTTCTATCCCCGTCTTGCTGCAATAAGACTCGATATAAACGGTACAGCCACAAAAGATAGGTAGGAGAAATCCTCCAGCTTGGTTTATCAGCTTTTTCTTCTTGGTCAAACACACCTTTTTATCAGCAATCAGTTTAATCCCCGCTTTTTTGTTTTTTAACTTTTGATATTGTGTCTTTGTTAAAGGAATTTTCCCTTTTAAATCATTGAAAGCTATTTCACACAATGTCAAAATAAAGTCTGTAGAAGCAGATTGAATAATAAGCTTTTTCTGAGCAGGCGACGCTTTATGTAACGATCGTAATAAAGACAAATTTCTTCTTATACGTTCTGACATGATGCTTTATTTGCTTTTAGGCATGTACACAACAGGCATATCAGAGAGCAAATCTGTTCTGAGACGTAAACGATCTGGGGTCTTGGCTTTATAATCAATCAAAAGATAACCATAAGGCACACTTGTAGCATCTTCAAAACATTCCATAAAATATTTACTTTTACCAGGAACCATTTGTCTAGCCATAAGAAAAACCTGATATTTATCTCTAGGATTTTTAAATAGAATTAGATAATTGGTATTCAAATTAATTGTTCTGCTAACTTTCCCTTGAAAAAACAAATTCTGTACTAAATAAACACAGCTCAAATTCCTATGATGCACATACTTTGTAAACACATTTTGCACTTCAACATTATTGCTAGCATCATTCATCAAATCATCAATAATTAACAGGTTGTTTTTATGTACAGGTAGCAAAGATTCATCACATAGAGAAACAGGCAAACCTTCAACAAAATTCACATTTCTAATTTTCAACAAATCATCATATAACGGTTGCCAACATGAATAAATATAAACAATGTTTTCAATGTTTTTAGACATGAGTTTGTCTGCATTTTCAATTAACATTTTTACAAAAAAAGTCTTTCCGCTGTTTGACGGGCCTGATACAATTAGACTAAAAGGATGTTGTAGTCTAAAATCAAATTCAGTAGTTTCTTTAACAGCCATTTCAGAAACCATAAGGCAATGTTGTGAAATCTGGAAACACCCTACGCTTCGTGTACACCACCTGAAGTCGTTTTTCAACTGAAGTGTTTTTAAGCTGAAAGGTCTTTTTATTTCTTACGATCGTGTCTGTTTTTGTCATTATATTTTGAGTTCTTTCATCATGTTCGTCATGGGACACAAACTGTTTAACTAGACCTACAAGGGTGTCATGCCTGACAACAGAAGCATTTCGGGCATTTAGAGTGATACCCTTGCATTTCAATTGGGTTTTGTTGTGCCGTGTCTGATAAGCGTAACATTTTGGGCCGCCTGATACAAACTCCACAATGTAGTCATCCTCTCTGGTATCACCATTAATCTCATCAGTTAGGTCACCTAAAAAAGGACCCAACTCTGGAACCCAGTCTCCTTCCTTGGCCACAAACACCACACTGTCTGTATCGGAATAGATACATCTCTCCCCTAGTTTGTCCATTAAATCGTACAACATGAGTCGAGCGTATGCAGTTGTCATGGCCCCGATAAAGATGTTTATGTCTTTGGTTTTAGCTGCCTGTGCGTTTGCATATCGCCACTGAACAATCGCTACATGATCAGACACAAATGCAAACTGTCTAACATCATATTGATCTCCAAACATGTAACAGGCAAATTGTTCAGGATCTGTTACTAATTCGCATGTGGGTAGATTTTCACGCATTGAAAAACGACCCCACAAAGAATTAAGCAGCAGTTTGTTGATGCTTCGCACGGCTTTGTTGACAACTATTTTCTCGGGATTTAACTGGATGCCCTCTTTTTCATGGTATTCTTTAATGTATTTAGCCTTTGACTCATCATCTTTTGCATAGCTGGGGTACCCGGAAGCCTCCTGTTTTCGTTGTAAAAAGGTTTTTACATACTCCTTAAACAGAGAGTCGCTTTTTTGGGGAAAATGCCACACCTCGTCAATTTTATCAACTACGTACCCTTTTTCAATGGCTTTTGTAGCTCAAAACTGACCCACACTCCTGAGAGAGCCCTCTCAGAATTGTTGTGGTTACAGTCCCCGGTCTGATTTTGTGTCTCAGCACATGTCCTACACAGGGGAAACATTAGTTTGTTGTTACATCTGAATGGGAGTACTGGGTGGTACAAACCACGAGGAGGTTGCACAGTGCATTTTATCAATCCGAAATAGTTTTCAACAGGTTCGAAATCGCGAAAGATAATTTTGGGGTGTCCGATCGCGTAACTTTTGCGGGACTGTACTGTAGGGTACAAGGAGGTAAAGTCATAATAATGAATTTTTTCATCCTCTGCCGCTTTGTAGTACAGTTGGTATGCATTAGTACGTCCGCGAAACAATGCCTTTCTGGGGTCAAGTCTTTCAGGAGCGTCATAATTTTTCAAAAAACCCTGCACTTCAGGATCTGTTTTTTTGGACGACTCCCACTCGCATTCCCAAATCGTTGTCACATTTAGTTTGTACGTTAGTCTAAGCACCTGTATTTTTTCCATTAACTGTCTGTACAAAACACCAAAAGCAATACCGTTGACCGCGTTTTTATGGCTTGGGTTGTAGCACTTTGGACACCCGTGCCAAAAACATCTTGCAAACTCGCAAGCTGTGCGGTGATTGTCATGTTCACAAAAGCCATCTACGTAATATGGCCCAAACTGTTCCTCGCCATGATTTAACGCGTGATGAATTTCGGTGTTGTTTTTGTCCGCAACAAATTCAAGCCACTAAATAGATGCGTTGGAGTATGTCTTGTGTTGGTTGATGTAGGCCCCGTCGTGTGTCAGTGCCACTGTGTTTTCCGGGAGGAAGTGTGTTTTAAACACGGCCATGCAGCAGGAGGCTAGAGTGGTGTAGTTAAAAGGATCTAGCTATGTGCATTCTATAAACGCTTCGCGGTAAATTGCGCATGCTTTGTGCAATACTACGACGTCATTTATTCCATATTTACGCAGTTCGAATTGGAAATCAAACACCTCGTGACACACGGTAGTGTACCACTGCATGAAATCAGATCTTTCTTTATCTGACATGTTGTCATAGCCATAGAAGCGCGGTTCAGGGTACACTCCTACATAATTGTGGTTCTCAAGGGTGTTGAAAAAGTGTGGAAAGTACCCCTTTTTTGCATCTTCAAAACCTAATGCCGCGGGAGTCTTAGACAGACGCATTGGTAAAAAACTGTATGAGTCAATCCATCTCTGTTTGTACGCTACACCGTACATCAGCAAAACTCTGCTACCGCGCATTGTCAGTCTGGGTGTGGTACCTTGTTTTGTGAAATAGTCAAGCATGATGTAGTTATCAAACCCTGATGCATTGTGGGCTATGAAGGTGTAATTTTTGTATTTTGGCTGTCTAAATTTTTGGACAAAGAGATCGACGCATGTCGGACCAGCCGCCCACCATTTTTTGCCTCGAAAATCAATGGCACAGACAAAATTTGCCACATGCATGTTTTCATCCGATCGTGTTTCAAAGTCATAAAAGATGTATTTAGTCTGCGGTTTTGAACCCCTTGCAGGCTGAATAAAACAGTGATGTTCTATGTCAGAACTTAACACATCTCCGCAATGGCCGCATTTTCCCTTCTGACATTTATGGCCTACAGCATTTGATTTGTTACTTACAGCGTACACACGACCGCAGTCGGCACAGTATTTGGTACGATCGCACGGTCTGAATTTTCCCCCGCGCTGGGTCATATTTACAATACTTTTGTGTTTGTCAAAACAATACGTCGACCTACAGAAGCGCAAACAGTCTGGACAGCTTATGTTTTTTGAATCTCGATTTTTGTGACAGTCGTCAGAGAAGCAGATGTTGCAAAAATATTTACACTTGTGATAGGCCTTGGTTTTATAGCCTTTGTAGCAGTAATCGCAAACATAGGAACTTGCGAAAAATCCGGTTTTGCTTTGTATGGCGTAATAATGCTCGTCGTGAAGATAAAGCCATAAGGTGTTAGGGTGGGGCTGTTCGCGTGTCTGATACATTTGTAGTTTTTTAGTTCCATCATTGTGATAGAAGACTAGAATCTTGATACCCATGTGTTGTTCAAATTTTGATACATCAGACAGAGAGACTTTGTGGTTCAAATCAAACCCTACCTCCGCGTGGATTTGACGTGCCTGTTCTAAAGTTTCAGATTCTGTCTGATGAGGGTTCATAAAGCGAGCTATACACATAGAAAAACATAGATTATTGTCTGTGTTTGTTGGGACGTATAAACAAGCCTTTTTCTTTTGAATAATCTGATCGTATGGGATGCTCCCTAACTTACACCGAGCACCGCCGCCTCCACGTTTATTGAGAACTATAGTGACCGCAAACTCAAGCCCTTCATCTGACAACATTCTGTCATTGCTTTGCATTACCTGTTCAATCGTGTTTAAAAAGGTTTCTGAGTTGTAGCTGTTTCCGGCATTTAACACAGTGCACACGTCACTAGACAGAGATGGACCTTTTAGGACAACATTTAAAATACCGTCAGGTGCCGCTAAACTGTTTGAAAAATTAACTACTTCTGTTAATTTGTGTCTCAACAACGCTAACGCCGAATTTAAATCATCCAGTCTAATGCTTCGCAAGTTTACATTTTGATGTATTTCGACCCCGTTAAATTTTCGTCTTTCAGTAATGGTAAAATCACGCATACCACCCGCCTGTTTTATACGCTCCATTAGTTGTGGGCTTAATTTGTTGTTTAAGGGTGCACCGTTTTTAGCTGGAACAGTACCTCCCTCCTGCTTTACACACTGCTCAGAATCCAAATTAGAATGGTCTAAATCTTCTAGATTTTCTATTACAGACTCTATCACACTCCCTTTGAACATACCCCAGCTTTGCAAAAGTTTAAGACTATCCGCAGGAGACATGGACTCAAGATCTGGGTCTGGAGATTGTTCTACATCATGCAGCATGCTTTCAACGCTATCTTCAATATCGGATATATTTTTGAGGGGAGAAGTTGTTTCAAAATCTAGTGAATCGTTGTCACTTTCTAAAAGTACCACAGATTCCTCCGAATCAGACTCTATCCTTTGCCACATGGTATCAATCTCATTTTCTATATCAGACAAACTTTTGAGGGGTGTGGTGGGTTCAAAGTCGAGGTTTGTAGGAATCATGTGTCTATCATTATCATAATCCGAATCATCGTCATCACTAGTAACATATCCACTACGTCTACCATATTTTGATTTACACAGACACTTTTTTGGAGGCATGATGAAAGAACATAAAATAAAATAAACACACTCTGCCGCTCTCTCTCTCTATTTTTTAGCCACCCGATTTCCTTTGCGGTAATTGCCTAGGATTAACCGATCAATTTTTTTTGCGTTAGCTTGTTGTATTTTGGAATATTTTAATATTATACGTGCTAGTTGTTTTCTTTCAATACATGCTTTACGTTCTGCAATTTTTATATAGTTAACAGACATCAATATGGCCTTAGCTAATCTTGCCACACGTTCAATTTTATCTTGAGCGCATACGACCTCAGATGCTTGGCGTGGTCCAGTTGAGGCCTCTCGTCCCCGGCAGGATGTAGGCCTACGGGATGATCCTACTCGCTGCCCTTGCCCCCGGAAGGTTGTACGGGATGATCCTACTAGCTGTCCTTCTTCCTGGGGAAATTCGTTGTCATCCCAACACTGGATTTGCGCTTCAGACCACCTCTCCGGTTCTGAAGACAGATGAATAGCTTCTTCACGGGTTGGTTCTCCAATTGCGGCTGGGGGTTCTGGATCTGTGCTTGTCTGTGGATTCTCGTCACCGGATTCTGAAATCGAAAATAAATATCACCGTATAAGAATTTTAATTCGCAACACCAGTTTAGCAAAATTTGTCTTATTTAAAACATTAGCATCTCACCAGGCAGAATTTGTGCATCTGTCCATTCTTCTGAATCTGAGAATAAGCAAATAGTTTCTTCCTGGTTCCAGGGTTTTCTTGGTCCTGCGGAAGTCTGAGCCGTAGGTCATTTTGCGCCCGGAGTTTCGTCACAGGCTGCTGAAACAGAAAATGATGTATAAGATTTCTTAATTGCCTACACGTCGAAGGACTCTGTTTGTTGTCTATTTAAAAACAAGAGAATCTCACCAGGTTCAAAGTTCAATCTTTTACGGCGAAAGAGAGGTCGTCTATTCTTGGTGTTTGAAGCCAATATAAACTTTGTCAGCTCATCAATGTTGTTCAGAGTGGTATCTTAAACAAAATAAAAACACATCATCAAAACCCTGAAATCAACAGGGTGTGTAGGGTGTGTAGTAATAAGGAGAAATTAGTCTAAATAAGAGACTAACCGTAATTCGGAGTCTTTTTGGTGAGGGAATTATTTTTGGGCAAATATCTCTTCAGAGAAGGCCTCTTGGGGGTGTCTGGAACGACGTTGCAGTTTGCTACAACGATATTATTATTATTATTAGGTTACTATTTAGACACCCTCCCGCAGCAGTAGTCTATTTAATATTAAAAATATTGTAGGCTAATATTACAAACATTTACCTTCTGCAGAATCTCTCTGAATTCTTCTCACAACCCCGGATTTCTCCTCTCCGCGGGATCGCCGAATGTTGTTTACACCTGTTTTAACAAACCTTGTTGGATTTAAAATAATATACATAACACTCTTAAATAATATTTAAAGATACTTTGAAATAAGAAAGATCTCAGACACTTACCAGATACGGATGCCATGATAAAAATAAAAGATTTCGGTTTTGCAGGTTCTAGTAGATCTGGGATCGCGGTCTGTAGGTCTAGTAGATCAGCAGGGTCGTCTGACAGAGTGGCTATCTGACAGCTAAATACAACGCTTAATGTCTGTAGGGACCAGGTATATATAGGTCTTGACCGGAATACACCCCTTTTTATTATTCTTTTGATGTATCTCCCCCTCTCTTGTTTACCCCACCCATTTGTAAGAAGACAGCTGATAGAACCCCTGCTGGGTTGTGTGAAAACGCTCCTGTTTTCGTCTGTTGTGGCTGTGGAAAAAAAACTTTTCTTTAAGCTAAAAATAAAGTAACTGGTTTTCATTATAAATCTTTTGCTGTTTAGTGAAAAAAGTATTTTAGTGTTGTTTTTTCACCCAATAAAATAGAGCTAATGGGTGATGGGATAATAGTTAACAGACGGTGTTCCTGTTCTCACATATGTATATCTATTTTTAGATATAGATTTTATTATTTCATTCAGAATGGAAAAATGTATTTCCGTGTGGTGTAAGAAATCCTAGATGGTAAACTGGTACCTAAATCGTTACAATAAGGTTAGATTACTAACATTAAAAGTCCGCAGATTTTAAAAAATAAAACGGTATATAGGAAGGATAAACGGCGTCGATATGGCTATCATCCTTCAGTTCCCTGGAAGTCACACTTGATTGTAAACACCTGGGCCCCGGATCCACTGTCAGAACCGGTGTAAGACGTGTTAGGATAGCCAGACATATAGCCGCCCTCAACAACACCATCCTCTCTATGATATTGAGATTTTAGGCCCCCCGATTGCTCCATCATTACACCCCCCCGTTTAATACCCCCTAACAGTGATAGCCAGACGGTTAGGCGCCCCCCCCCCCAACTACACATCTCTTGGGGGCTAATGACTTGTGTAGGAGATAGAATGAGCTACGTCTCCTTAACCCACAATTTCTAATGGACACCTATTTCAAAACATCATGTTATTGTTACTGTTGTAATTGTGACCCCCGCGGAATACTGCGAGGATTTTTTATTTTTTATTTGGAACCTGTTGGAAACATGTCGAGACACATACCCCGAAACGGTGTTTATGATGACAGGACAGCAACACACAGACACCCTCCTTTCTCTCCCACACTCCCGACTGACACCCCCCCCCTCCCACATGGACCAAACGGGCAGTCTGACAGACATCAGTGCATACATAGGATACACATTATCGAAACAAGTCATTATAACAAATACATCCGATGACAAACGGACAGAGTCGGTGGCAAATGTTAAATTATAAATTATAAAAGTTACTCTTTCACTGACACACAGACACCTAAACTTCCTCCCATCCTTTCTCTCACACCACTTTCACTGACACACAGACACAACTCACCCCCCCTTCCCTCCGCCCCTCCGCAGACACACACAAACCAACAGCGCACACCGTAACGCACACACCA
This sequence comes from Centroberyx gerrardi, assembly GCF_048128805.1. NCBI lineage: Eukaryota > Metazoa > Chordata > Actinopteri > Beryciformes > Berycidae > Centroberyx > Centroberyx gerrardi. Next base: position 3,351,119 of record NC_136001.1, on the reverse strand, counting down.
CACAGACACAACTCACCCCCCTTCCCCCCGCCCCCTCCGCAGACACACACAAACCAACAGCGCACACAGTAACGCACACACCACATGCACGTGCGTGGAAACAAAGCCGGACTTGATATTCTTCTACCGCTTGTCAAAGAGGGTGAAGATTTAGTTAAAGTCATTGTTGATGAGCTTGGTTCCTTATTACTTAAATGAAACTGCATCTTCAATGTGCCTAGTAGATGTATAGATGAGATTGTAGAGGACCTTCAATTTATTACTTGTTCAGCATCTGCACCTGTTATCAAAAACATTGTCCATAACACATCAGAAAACCATAACTGCACTGTTGAAGAATTGGTGATCACAGATTTGGTAAATAACATTTGCCAGTTAAATCCTCTTAGTGCAGCCTTTAGTGACGAAGGTCCTCTTGGCACAGCATACAAGAGAAATAGGTACTTAAAGGAACATTTCTCTATTGTTGAACCGTTAGAGTATATACTTGATGCGAAAGAGGGAAAGACGTTCCAATATGTACCAATTTTGCAAGCCTTGTCAGAAATTCTGAAAAATAGTGACATTCAGGAGAAGGTGTTGAAGAGTGCAACACATTGTGGTTCTTCATGTCAGTATACTAGTTTTCGTGATGGTTCCCACTTCAAGGAAAACACATTTCTATCTGGAGAGGAGTTAAGACTTTCACTTCTACTCTATTCTGATGATTTTGAAATATGTAATCCTTTAGGAACCTCTCGTAAGAAGCACAAGGTAACAGGTGTCTACTGGGTGTTGGTTGATATTCCGTCTGGATTAAGGTCTACATTATCATCAATTTACTTAGCTGTTTTGTGCAAGGCAGATGACGTTAAGAAATTTGGCTATCCTCGAGTGCTAGAGCCATTATTAAGTGATTTGAAAAGCTTTGAAGAGGATGGTCTTTTTGTGCCCTGTTTGGGAAAAATCATAAAGGGCACCGTATTTTCTGTGATTGCCGATAATCTTGGTGCCCACTCAGTCGGGGGGTTTGTTGAACGTTTCAGTGGGTCATACATTTGCAGATTTTGTGTCGGAGAGCGGTCCCAGTTTCAGGAACTTGAAGTCAGGACAGGAGCGTTCCCTGGTAGAACAAAACAGCAACACCAGTTGGACGTTGAAGCAGCATTGGCTAGTAACACCCATAGCCACAGAGTTAAAAGACATTGTGCAATTACTCAAAGATTAAATCATTTTCATGTGACAACAGGTTACCCACCTGATGTACTGCATGATTTACTTGAGGGTATTGTACCTGTAGAATTGGCATTGTGTTTAGAAATCTTGATAAAGAAAAAATATTTCTCTCTTGAAGAGCTCAATAGAATCATCAAACAGTTCCCATATAAGTGGAAAGACAGGACAAATTGTCCCCAAGGTATACCACCAACCTTTGCCTCCCGTAAAACCATTGGTGGTAACGCACATGAAAATTGGTGCTTACTGAGGCTGCTTCCACTTATGATTGGCTCCAAAGTACAGGAAGATGAACAGGCATGGCAGTTGTTGATGACACTCAAAGATGTTGTTGAGTTGGTTATGTCACCTACCCACACAGATGAAAGCATTGGTTACCTAGATAGCCTGATTGCTGAGCATAGACATAGATTTAGCAGTGTTTTTCCACAAGGGAAATTGATTCCAAAACACCATTTTGTAGAGCATTACCCGCAGCTCATTAAAGCATTTGGCCCACTAGTGTCCTTATGGACGATGAGGTTTGAAGCTAAGCACCGCTTCTTTAAGAAGATAGTGAGACAGACTAGCTGCTTCCGTAACATTTTGAAGTCTATGGCAAAAAAACATCAGTCCATGATCGCATACCATCTCCATGGTTCAAATGTCAAAAAACCTGCTGTCTCTGTATCAAAGATGTCAAGAGTTCCATTAGAGGTTGTAAATGAGAACATACAAGAATTTCTATCACAGAAATTTCCTGAAGAGACAGTTGTTAATTTGACAAACCAGGTAGAATTTCAGGGCACCAGTTACGGTATTGGCATGATGTTGGTATATGGCTCCACTGGTGGGTTGCCCGACTTTGCTGAAATACTACAAATCATCATTGTTCGTGACAGCTTAGTGTTTGTAGTGAAATTGCAAAGTGCATGGCACTGTGAGCATTTTAGATGTTTCAAGTTGGAGTCCACAAGCATAGTCAAAGTAATTGAGCAGTCACAACTCACTGACATATACCCGTTGGCTACCTATGCAATGCAAGGCGATCGAATGGTTTCTCTGAAACACCACATCCACTTGTCAAACTAGGTAAAGTATCACTTTAAATTGTGTGAAACCGGCTTGTGCCTTATTGTTATGTAACACGTTGTCAGGACTTATTTGTGTATTTATTCCAGATTTAAACTTGTTTAAAAAAATATTTATTGTATACTTTTTATGATGTGTCTAGAGCATGCATTAATCATAGTCTCTTGTGGGGAAATATATTATTTGCTCTTGTCTTATCGAATCATGTCTTTGTTCTTTGTTTTCTCTTGCAGTTCTGCTTGCCCAAGGCTGTGATGATGTCTGCCCCCACACAACTACGTGTTATTATTGAAGAGACCCAAGTTCACAAGTTAACCATACCAGATGGAATCCCTAGCACTGTAGACGAACTTTTGGCAGCTGCACAAGATCATTTTCAAATCCAAGGGAGTTTTACTGTTGTGTACATGGACAAAGATTTTGATAACCAATTCTTCACTCTAACGTCAACAGATGTGGTTAAGGACAAAGACACAATCAAACTAGTTAAAACAGAACCTTCTGTTATTCTCACACTGACTCCCATCAATGAGGCTGCTGCTTCCTCCCCTCCAGTGCCACTGGATCGGTCTTTCCAGGATGACAGTTCCTCAGTTAGTTCATCCGACACCATCATTTTACCACAGTCCCCAGACTATCGAACACAACCTTGGCCAACTAATTTTGTGATACCCACCTTTTCATATAATGTCGAAATGCCCCTTCAAGCAGGAAATGAGGCTTATGAAAGTGATGGCTCACTCCTTCAGAATCCAAGCATGAACTCTGACATACTTGAGAAACTTGCTGAAGCAATATTCGACTACACTGCCTATCCCACTGGTCTTCAAATACAGGGAGTTGTAGAAGCTCTGATAAAAAAGCATCCATGCCTAAGGGAGCCTGGAACCTCATTTTCAGGCATGTATGGGTGGCAGCAGCGTCTTAAATACAAGATGGCTAATTACCGTTCTAAAATGAGAAGGCGTGAAGTACCTTGTCCTGAGCTTGATATCAACTCCTTGAAAAGGAAAGCCCCTGGTGAGAAAAATCCTGCAAAAAATTGCAAGAGACCGAAGAGAGCAGAGGTGAACTACCTTCCTCCGCATCCAAGTGGAGAAACTAGCGACAGCCTGGAGATGGAGAGACAGGAGCTTCTTAACGAGGTGAAGAAGAAGAACAACGCTACGGTGATTCAAGAAAAAATGGCCAAAACGTTCTCCTATCGAAGGCTTGAGGTTGTGAGTGGTAGTCCAGCTGCTGATGACTTCAAAGAGAGATGGCCTGCTTTGTTTTGTGAAGCTGAGGTAGGTGAATCTATAAACCCTTAAAAATGTTACCTGCTCCATTGGGCAGTAACAATAATTTGTTTTTATAATATATACTATGGAGTACTGTTCCTGATTGAACACATGAACATAAATAAACTTGAAACGCACTTCTCTCAAAGTTAAAATTGGAAGCCAAATTAGTGTTCCTCGTTTTGAGTTGATCATTGTAAAAAGTGCTAGCTTGTTCATTCCACCATTAATATCTACAGGGTTTAAAACGCCCTATACAGAATTTACCCTCCCTTCATTTTGCATCAGACTATTTGGCCCAGTTCCTGATGATCTTTTGTCAATTCAGATCAAGGAGGAATTCAGGAGAATAACTACAATTTCCGTGGAGCAGAGATTCATGTACAAACTTGACCACTACACACCAAAACTTATTGCCCTGATGAAGGCCAAGGGAGGTGTCGTGGGGACCAAGATGAGGCCGTTCCTGGACAAACTGAGTCAGGTGTGCTTGTTCACATTTTTTTGCAGGGAGACGGACCTACTGTCTCTCTCACTCTGACACACACACGCACAAATCCTTGCACTCGGTAGCTTCAATGCCCCTGCACGCTCCATCTTTCCACACATGGCTCTTGCTCTGTGCGCTCAAATCACTGCTCCTTGCACATGTATGCTCTTGTGTTCTCACTTGACAGTTCATTGTGTATGAATAATGGTTCAGTATTGACACAATATTAATCTGTTCACAGAACCAAAGCATTGAGATGAGACGTGAAGCTGTTATCCGCAGCCTCATACTGTACCTTGGCGAGAAAGAAGAGGAACTTTTTGAAGATTGCCTGGTAAAGCATGATTTTTATTTTATTTTTATTTTTTTAATGACACGGTTTAAAATTTTAATGTGTTATCATTTAAAGTGCAAGTTAACCCTAAAGTAAGAGAGGAAGGCAGACGAAGGGATGGAGATATTCCGCTCAGCGATGGCCTAAATGGTACATTGAAAAAGCCAACAAAATCTTATATCATATGGAAGAACAAACTAAATGGATATTTTTCAATGATTCAAATTAAGTAAAATCATAAAAATTAAACGTGCTCTAGGGTTACAAAGCCATAGGGTTTCCTGGCACTGTAAAGGTGCAGAGGCACACAATTTATGGCTGAAAGCATCATTCATTTGGGGGCTACAATCTGTGGAGTGCAGCCATCTTGCGCCATGTTCTACAAATGTTTTACTAATGCCGGCTCTCTGTAAAATAGATTTGACTCAATTTAACGTAATCTGAGCTATGTTTAATGATGGTCGTTTTTAGCACGTGTTCATTCTGCACTGATAATGAAGTCACTTCGAATGATTCAAGCAATCCTATTTTTATTTGTTTCTCAATAGAATTGTCTTCATTTTTCTTGTAAATTGTATGCAGGAGGACAGCCGCAGTGATGCCACTCAACACATCCTCAAGATCCTGGTCGTCCATGGTGCTGATGGAGAGGATCCAGTGGATGTATCCATCCTTCTTGAAGGCAAGGAGATGTTGCCAGGATGCAGCAGTACTGGTAAAGCTTGCATGCTGCTTATGGGGCTGATTTATGCCCTCAACCTTGCATACCCCCCAACACTGCACTACACTTTTGAGGTGTTTCAGAAACTTTTCCTAGACCTGGATGGGATTAAGCTGTCCCCAAAAGTACAAGCTTTAAAGTTGAAGTTGCTGTCTTAAATGCTATCGCCATGGCAAGTACTGTACAATGCTGGTACACCCCAACTCACTTCTCCATCTTGCAAATGACTGTAACAACAACTTGCAAAGACACAGTCAGCTCCATTGGACCCTCCGCTCACATACAGCAGCTTGTCTCTATATGGACCTTCCGCTGTCCAGACACACAGACTTGCAGCGGCCTTCTTCAGTTTTGACTCTCCAAAAGACTGTGTTGGATGTGGTCAAATATGGCCAGGACTTGTTGACTTTGAAAACTATATTGCTGTTTGTTTAATGCAAAAGTAATTCGTAGATGCAAAAATAATCGCAGTGGAATGATAATGTATTGTGTGCCAGTGTAAATATCAATATCCCTTTCAATATAAACACTTGGCCCCAATAGTATGTAAGGCACTTGAAAAAAATAGTAATGTGGGGCTTTAGTGATGTTGTCCTGCTTGCACCCTTGTGTAGAAATGCCAAGAATTAGCACCTTGCCTTTTGAGTTCAACTTCGCCCTGGCTAACTAGTTGTGGGAAGTTGTCTGTCTGAAATGTTTTCCATTTTGTGTCAACTAAGGCACTTTCTGTCATTGATGTTTATTACAGATAAAGGGTAAAGAAAAAGTTAACATTTTATTCTTTATCTAGAACTGTTAACACCTTTAGCTGTTGATCAAAATGTTTTAATGCATTATGGTTTTAATGGCATACTTAAAGTGCACTAGTCCAGAGTTCCGGTTTGAATGTTGCAATTGCACCGAGTGCTGTAAGGTTTTAATTGAATATTTGAAAAGCACCATTCCAGATCTGTGTTGGATGCAGTGGATTTGTCTTTAAGAGCAAGGTAATATTGACACAAACACATCTTTGCAATATTTACTGACTGTTTTAACTTTGATAAGGTATAATACTTGGAGATAAGAACATTGGGTAGGGGTGGGATTTGACCAAGCAGTTAAGTGACATTGATTGTTAATGTTGCTAATTCTAAAAATATTGCTATTTAGAATTTAGGTTATGTCAATACTACCTAGCTCCATCAGGTTAAAACCTCATCTCATCATCCTGTTGTTTTTGTCATGTGATAGGCCCTTCTATATTTTATGCCCCCTGGGGTAAAAAAAACAAAAACATTTTGAAATGCAGTGTATACTGTAGGATCAAATAATTAGCAGTGATATTTTTATTTTATATTTTTGATAAGTTCATGTTGGTGAATGGAGATGTTTTACAGAACAGCAGACACTTGAATGAGCATTCAGTTATACTTTACATTTTCAATAGAGCAAAAATGACCATTCTATATCAGTGGGGGTATGCATGTGTTGTTGATTAATGCCAGTCATGCCACGTTAGATTTATGGCTGCTGAGATTTCACTTGTTTATAATAAGGGCTCCAGTACCCCCCCGCAACATTCAGCGACAAAATGCTCTGATATAAAGCTATTCCACATAGTCGAATTGTACAAGGTTAATTCCACAGTTGTTGTTCCAAACGATCAGAGGTTTTACTGAATGCACCTTAAGTACTTGTTTCCACACTTTACCAGGTGATGTGAACGTTGGTGATTCATTGGTGTTTGTTGACAAAATAAACAGTTTAATTGTATTGTATTTTAGTTGTGTGATTTGTGATAAAAGTATATTAAATGCATGATTACATTTATTTGGTAACATTTATCAAAAGAAAATTAGCAACATTTACATAATTATAGTGAGTAATATAACTTCATACAACTAAGTAATTGAAAATGTCAAACAGAAAAAAACATAATCAAATCTACTTATTTACTTCATAACAGTAAATATTACAGATATATAAGATTTACTTTATATTTTGATGACAGCGACATTCCTGTCTGAAAAAATTACATTTACTTTACTTAATTAGTTTAAATAAATATAACTTATAACTTAAATATAATTAAGTAACATTTACTTAATATCTTCAGAAATGTTAAGTTTAGTGGTAAGTACATTTTACTTGATACTGGCAAGTGAGTTGTACTTGATATTACAGCAGTAAAATTTACTTGAAAAGTACTAGTGCAAATTGTTACAAAGATTTTATCAAGTAAATCCTACAAGTTATTTTTTTCAGTGTAGAAGAGTTTGAGTAGAAGTTTAGAAGTTTGCACTTGGTATTTCTCTTACTGTTTATTGTAGTTGGCTTAGGTTTTATTTATTGTAAATTTGTTAATAGTGTTTTGTATTTATTTATAAATATAATTTAAACAGTTAATATTTAATATATTGTTAAATTTCTATGCCTTTGCAATAAAAAGACGTTCTTTAATGTTGTTTTAAAAGTATTGTTTTAGCACCAGTATCGGCAAAATCTAAAGGATATCCATCCCTAAGAATTAGTGGATTCAGCTATTTCAGCCACACCCACTGCTGACAAGTCTATAAAATCAAGCACACAGCCATGGCACGGTCGTAGGATGCCACCAACAAGTCTGTCAAGTTTGTCAAATTTCTGCCCTGCTGGAGCTGCCCTGGTCAACTGTAAGTGCTTTTATTGTGAAGTGGAAACTTCTAGGAGCAACAACAGCTCAGTGGTTGGCCACACAAGCTCACAGAACGTGACGGCTGGGTGCTGAAGTGCGTAGCATGTTATTATTATTATTATTATTATTATTACCGAGTCCCAAACTGCCTCTGGAAGCAACATCAGCACAAGAACTGTTCATCGGGAGCTTCATGAAATGAGTTTCCATGGCCGAGCAGCTGTACACATCAGATGAGATCACCGTGCCCAATGCCAAGCATCGGCTGGAATGGTGTAAAGCTCACAGCCATTGGACTCTGGAGGAGTGAGTTGTGCTGAATCACGCTTCACCATCTGGCAGTCCAATGGATGAATCTGGGTTTGGCGGATGCCAGGAAAACATTACCTGCCCAAATGCATAGTTCCAACAGTAAAGTTTGGTGGAGGAGGAATAATGGTCTGGGGCTGTGAAGGAAAATCCTTATGCTACAGCATACAACAACATTCTAGACAGTTTGGGGTTTCTGCATGAGAATGCCCCCGTGCACAAAGCAAGGTCCATACAGAAATGGTTTGTTGAGATCAGTGTCCTCAACCCCATCGAACACCTTTGGGATGAACTGGAGAGCCAGACTGTGAGCCAGGCCTAATCGCCCAACCTCAGTAATGCTCTTGTGGCTGAATGGAAGCAAATCCCTGCAGCAATGTTCCAACATCTATTGGAAAGCATTCCCAGAAAAGTGGAGGCTGTTATAGCAGCAAAGGGGAGACCAACTCCATATTAATGCCCATAATTTTGGAATGAGACGTTTGACAAGCAGGTGTCCACATACTTTTGGCGTAGTAGTGTACTTCTAAAGTGCAATAGCGCAAACACCTAGGAGATTAAAGTAAAAATCCATACTACAACACAGTAACACTGTTAAGGAACAACTATTGGCAATCTACCTTGCATTTCTGTGCTTACTTTGTTGTCTGGTTTTGTATTTTTCTTATTCCAGTGGATAACTGGCCAAATGTAGACAACATGATGTCACGTTGAGATACCAATTTCCCCACCGACTGTAGCCTCAACAGACCAGAATGCAATGCAGCCATAAAGGATGCAACTCTCACTTTTTCTTAAAAAAAACTCTTGCTGTTTTGCTCTTGCTATCACTATCACTGTTGCTCTCTCTCCTACACGTATAACCCACAGCTGAATGCAACAAGTTCATGCCTGTTCTCTGGGGGTTGTGGAAAGGCATTCTGGGGAATGTAGAAAATCACTAACTTTACTAAGGTAAATTATAATACTTCATCACAAAAAACTCCTGGAATGAAGTGAATATCATAAATTGATATATAACAGTGTAAGAGTATCTGACGGTGGGATTTTCCTTTAAGTTGCTGAAGCCAACTTTTTGTCTTGTAAGCCCAGCTCTGCCAAGAGGCTTTTTATAGAAGAAGTCAAATTGCCAACATGAAGGACCACCTTAACCTGGGGCTGATTGGAAACTATACTGAGTGTCATATTATATTGTCAGCAACTTATTAACTCTGCATAAATCTCTAGTTTGTAGTTTCTCTCAGCTTTTACAGCCAAAGCAATAAAAGGATGCACTGAGACATTGATGAAAATATAAATGGCTTTTTGTCTAGGAAAATATGAATGTATTCCAAGGTGTTCTGATAACTCAGCCTTCTTTTTGTTGTATCTTTCACAGACACATATTACCAGTGCTGGAAATGGCCAGAGAAAAAACAATATGAGCAATGTAATGCACCTGTGATATATAGCCTAGTAGATTATTCTGCTTTTTCCTCACTCTGACTCTGCCAAGATGATACAATTGAAAATAAATAATCTGCTTGTAGTATATTATGTTTAAACACTGGGCCTGTTTTCATAGAGGAAATCAAAGGAGGATACCTAATCTATTCTTACAGACTCCTTGGTGATCCTCCTCATTCTACTGAAAACTGTTCACAATCCTACCCTACTTCGTTAAGAGGCTTTGTGAATATTGTCCTTTTTTACTTTTATGCCACATCACTATGAATTTCACAAATAGACAGGTAAGATGAAGCTTAGCCTATTGGCCTCTGTTGAATGCAAATTCACAATTTCTCTGAATACTTTTTGTGCAGTGAATCTTCCAGTTCAATGATACTTTTTATCATTACTGTAAATCATTAGCACCTTTTGGGCTACTCATTGATGTGTATGGGTACATACCAAGCCCCCACCCCCCGCGCCTGGTGTATCCCTCTCATATCGTCAAGCTGAAGCCGCTGCCTGGCGGTGGGGGGCGATGACTGAAAAATTATCTAATGTACTTCATTTTAAATAGTTCCATTTGTCAAACAAATAACTAACCTATATATCTAAAGTGCTCCCTTTCAAGTACTTTGTGTCAAAGATAACATAACTTAAAAATATAAACAGTGCTACAGTGCTACACTGTTCTGTTTGCTGCTTGCTTTTGTCCTGTCTACAAGGTATAGAAGAATAGAAATGAGACCCCTTTTTAGAAATCTGCTTTTCTGACCCTCTGCCCTCCTACATCTCTCTGTGCTGTCAATTTCACCTGTATCTTTACATCATTAGATTACTAGCCTTTGACACTGTGAAATTATCTAATCTGTTTTACTGCTTAGCAGCTCCTCTCGACACAGAGAGAGAGAGACAGAGAGAGAGCGAGCGAGGCATCAACTCCATTTGAGATGACGGTTGTGAACCATCGTTTCATGTTTTTAGCAAAAGAAAAAAAAAAAGAGTGTCTTTTTTTTTTAAATTAACACTAACGTTACATTCAAAGACAGTATTCCAGAGTTTCCCTACCATTGTGGGGTGGGTCACTCTGCCTTAAAAAGATGGTAATCCTAAAAGAATTCCATTAGTCTGGGTGTCCATTGAGAGTTTGCTGAGAGTGTCCCATGATGATCTAAATGAGGGGTTCGTGACCCTGAATGAATGTTCACAAATTTGCAATAATTGAAAATGCAATGCCAAGCCGGCAAGTTATCCAAATCGCTGCTCGACTTAACTGCTTTTATTGTTTTATTCGTTTTACTTCGTTTTTATTCATCTTAACTGGTTGAGTTTTACCGCTGTTTTGGATTAATTCATCGGCTTTATGATCAGTCGTGGTTCTCCACTTGAGAGACTGATCTGTGACTTATTGGAACGTCGCTGTGTAGCACCGCAGCTAGCCTGTCAGCTGTGTTTTTAGCTTACCACTATCATAGTGGTAGCTTACCTGTGCGGTTCTCCCCAGTTGTGGCTTGTACACTTGAGAGACTATTGCAGAACCAGCAACTGCGTGAACGATGGTCATATCGTCCGAGATCTACAGCATCAGATCGGAGATCCAGTCTACTGAAGGTCCAATCAACGATCTCCTTCTTCGACAGACCCAGCTAGTCTCCCGACTAGGCACCCTGGATCCCGGCCTCCAACGAGATCTCTATTGCTAATCCTGCGCCGGTGGAAGTAAACCAATCCGCTTCCAATCTGTTCGACCTGGGCTTCTGTGGTCAGAAGGAAGAAAAGGCTCTCTCTCCCTCGGTTCGATCCCTCAGACGACATCCCCCCGCTATCCAACTCATTCGCACTCCTAGCGGGCTTCAATGGCGACTTGATCCAGTCTACCCCTACTCCCGTTGACCGGAGGACCCCTTCCGCAAGGAAACGGTCTCTACACTCCAGCAACTCTCCAGACTCCTCTCCACTGTCCAAGACTCCTCGAAGTTCGACGTCCCCCGCTACTGAGCCCGAGTCTGCTGTCACTGTCACTGGGCAGAGCCTGTCCTTGAGGAAGAACTCTGAACCAAGCGGCCAAAACCACGGGTGAATTTTGAAGCCAATAAGGAAGTGGCTGAAAGCTGCAGTTCCTCTAACGTCCGCTAGGGTCGGCTCCCAAAAGACTCTAAATCCCGCCCAACTCCATTCATGTCTATGGGACCACAGCTCAACTTCTCACTCAAAATATAAAGTCAATAATTTTTTTTGACAAAAGATTATGGTCTCAGTAGCTAATTTCACTTCTTCTAATATGTGTCCGTATGGCGATTTTCACAATAATTGCGTCATTAACGGGATATAACGGTTATAAAACGGGGTTGTTTTCCGAGTGACTGACAGGTCGCCTGTCCAGTGATCACGCAGGTCGGCGATCACGGACCAATAGCAGGCGGCGCAGCGGCGCTGCGGGAAACCCCCGGCTTCGCTCTGGCTGCTCCGGCTCCAAAAAATGTCAACATGGCGGCGCTCGTGAACCCCAACTTTTGGCTTCAAAACAGCCCTTCAGAAACCTATGGGTGACATCACACTCACTACGTCCATCTTTTTTACAGTCTATGGTCTGAACGTTTCAGCCGCCTTCTCAGTTTACATCAGTGGCTACTGAATTTCTGCACTGCGACTGGCTATGGGTTCATTGACCACTTTGAATTTCTTAATAGTATGTCAGCTCCTCGATTCTGCCAAGCTTTTTTGGCTGGTTGTTCTAGTGTCCCTGCACTCCCTCATCTCTCCGCCGAGGACCTAGTCATGAATTTTAACAGCACGTCTTAAAATTTTAGACTCCATCACACCTTTTAAAGAAAAGAGAGCAAAACATAACCCCTCCCCTGGCTTAATGACCTCACCAGAAATATGAAAAGGCAATGCATCTATGAAACTCTCAAAAACCTAATGGCTGCCTATCAGAATGCAATTAAGGAAGCAAGAAATTCATATTTCTCCAATCTGTTTGCCTCCCACAGCCATAATCCAAGGGTTTTATTCCAGACTATTGGCTCAGTGATCAGCCCTCCTCCCAGTCAGCCCCTCGAAGCCTCTCCTGAAAGATGTGATGTTTTATTAAACACTTCACTAGTAAGATCAAGGGGATCAGGCATCAGATCTCCTCTACCCCCATCGAAATTAACATTTCTTCTGAGCCGACTGTCATACTTTCCCATTTTGAGCAAATCTCTCTGTTTTCCCTAGAAAAAAACATCTCCCACATGAAATCCTCCACCTGCTCAATAGACATCCTGCCTAAGTGTTTTTTTTTTTTTTTTTTAGTTGTACTTCATGTCATTGGATCACACATTCTTTCGATTGTCAACTGCTGCCTGTCTTCTGGCTCAGTCCCTTCAAGTTTCAAGCATGCATTAGTCCAACCCCTACTGAAGAAGCCCTCTCTAGATCCTCTTGTTTTAAACAATTTTAGGCCTATTTCAAAACTTTCTTTTTTATCTAAGATTTTAGAAAAAAGGCTTGGCTCTTGAGTGGTTTTGTTCATACCTATCTGATAGAAGCTTTTTGGTAGTAATTGGAGGTGCTTCCTCCTCCTCTGCCCCCCTCTCTTGTGGTGTACCCCAGGGGTCAATTTTAGGTCCGTTATTATTTTCCATTTACATGCTTCCCCTAGGTCACATTTTTCGCAGACACAATAACCAGTTCCACTGCTATGCAGATGATATCCAGTTATATGACCAATTTAAACCTGGTGAATCAGTCAGTTTAACTCATATCTTGTTGTGTCTGGCAGAAATTAAATGCTGGATGTCACAGAACTTCCTCCAGCTTAACGATTCCAAATCCAAGATCCAAGATTTTGGCCCCCCCTGCTCTACCAGTCCCATGCACTCAACTCTTGTCTGTCTGATCGTCTGATCTCTCCTCCCCCAGTAACGTCTGAACGTGAGATACAAGACTCAACAGCAGCTGACACTTCAGAGAAGCACCACAATGACCACCAGAACCAAAGGGTTTATGATCTTTAGGTATGACAGGACATACCAGTTAATTCCTGACCATGATGAAATTGTACTTCGAGACCGGTCTGTTTGGCACTTCCGAGATTGGGACACACACTTCAACGATGACTCCCACATCAAAAATTGCCTCGTTGACACAAAAGTCACGAGGTTCGAACTGTTACCGACCTTCCTGGAAGCAAGGGCTAGGAGCATCCTGAGTGGCCCGGCTGACATTGAGGATATGTTGGACAAACAGCTGAGTCTACTGCGGAAAGGGAAATGTCTTAGTTTTCTGGTGAACATAGCAATAGCGGTCGCGGACGCTCTCCTGACCATAACGAACTCCCTGAAAGTGTACCTTATGCCCGCAAATAAAGGGAGGATATTTCCCTCACTCTTCACCTCCAGGGTTGACTGTTCTCACTGCAAACATAGCTTGTTTGCCAGATACTACCGGCCCCGACACTGTGGACGCGCGGTGTCGCTCACAGATGGAGTCATAAACTGGTGTATGTATTCCTTCGAGTGGAGCGTTACATTGTCCACGTGTGGAAGATGCCTCATGATGTTGACCTCCTCCACATATGCGGCCACAGTTTACCTCACGAAGTTGACAAATTCACCGGGTACATATTGGATAACGTGTCACGTATCCTGCAAGTTGACATGAAGGCTGTGAAAGGGCAATCCAAGGTTGTACATGTAACATACAGCCTAGGAACTGTATACAGCCGTTATGGTTACAGCATGGACTGTTACCATCGCCTGTGTAGAGCTTGTTCCATCACCCCTCAGGTCCGTGGTTTGCTTTACAACGTGGAACCGGTGTCAGGCTACAACGAATGAATGTGTTGTATATGTATACTTGGGGTTACAATAAAGACTTATTTTTTTGTTCCAAATGAAATCTCTCCTCCCCCAGTAACGTCTGAATTGCGAGGGCTGATGCGCTTTGTTGCTATGAATGAGCACTTATAACAAAAAGACAAACACAGTTACATTACATCTCACACATTTATTATCTATGCTACAAACAAATCTTTTTTTAAGACATCACCTTCATACTGACAGTTTTCAGCTTGCTCAGTTTAGACACATAAGAAAGAGACATACGGCATATCAAAACCAAGCAGCGTAAGCATTGATTGTTTTGTCAGTGGAAATATTTTCTGAAATCAGGTCTTCTGGCCACATCGTCGTCCGGGAGGCCCCCCTTCAGATCACAGCAGTCTGTCATTGTCACACGGGACCACGGTATAGATTCTCCGATGAGCAAGAAGATGGATCTCCTGAAACCCTGCAGGGATTTATAATCCACGGCCGTTATGTAGACGCTAAGAGCGTCTATGATTTCTTGGGCGAGTGCCCTACTGCGACCCTTAAACTTGTCGATGTAGTACATTTTCAGCCAAGAGTGGACATCCGTGTGATCCTTGTTTCTTTCGAATATACAGGCCAAACCGTCCACGATGGCTTCAACCAGGTTGATGTCTTCCATCTCACCCCCAGGAAAATGTTCAGGATGATGGGGGTTATTCTTGTAATGGTGCTTGAATCCAAAGTTGGCCATGGCTGTCGTGAGAGCGTCGGTATCGCTGTACAGATTGTCAAACACGCAAGACTTCACCTCTTCTTCGGTCTGCTTGCATCCGTACCTTCTGTTGGCCTTGAGTCGTTTCTTCTCGTTCGCCTTCAGAGCCTCTTTCTCCATGTGTACGGCCATGATACTGGAGTACGCAGCCGCTTCTACTTTACTGGTCTTGGTCGAGTCGTGACATGCGATGCTTCTCACGTAGTAGCGATCGGCCAGCAGGTCCAGAGAGTCTTCGCTAGCACTGGTCGCCTGTTCTAGAGCTCTGGCGACCACAGTCCCAATCATGGTCACAAACAAGTTGTGCGACAGGAAGGCCTTGTTGTGCTCTCTGATGGGGAGAGTCTCAACCAAGGCTCTCTCACATTCAGGGGTCCACACGTCGGCCTGTGCGGCAGAGCACAGCGCGTGAACAAGGTTGACAGTCGCGTACTGAGATCCAGGTACGTCAATCTTCACTTGCTTAGCAGCTGCATCTTTTATGATGTTCCTGGTGGCCGCGGTCATTGGGCTTGGTCTGTAAATGTATTTTCTATGATTGGGGATCAACGGTGCTGGTTTCGGCGGATCGTCCGCATCCTTGGCGGGGCCTCTGGGTTTGGTAGCGAGTCTGGTAGGAGGTTTAGTGGAAGCCATTGTATGTCTCCCAACTGTGGATTTTCGCCAAGATGGAAATAGGCAGGCAAGGATTGAAAAAAAACTATGTCTGTGCTGAACACGGGCTGATGCATGTGACATTAATAGATAGAGATGAACCAGACTGTAGCCCATATAATAGTGAGGATACGGCCGAGACTTGTACATCCCAGCCGAGTCGATACATTTTCAAGTAAAGGAGCTACAACCTTGGGTAGTTCTGCTTCCACGGACACGGTGCAGTTGGCTACAGTGACACCTACAGTACACCTCGTTCCTGTATCCCACTCTAGCTGACCTACAACACTGGTAGGTTACGGTACGGCCACATATGTGACCGTCTATCATTAGAGCATTGGTTCTAGTTACGTTGTATGTCACGTTGTTGCCGCTGAGTAAATTGTACCTAAACCTGTAGATGCCTTGGTCGTCAATGCGATACAACCCGACTATGTTGATTCGTCCCGCTGCTGCCGCTTTCAACATATACCAGGTAGTTGCGCGAAATTGGTCAGGATTCATGTTCGGACAAATCAGTTTCAGAGGTGTGACGGCCGGGGCTGTAGTAGAAGGAGGCTCGGTGTTGACATCTACGATCAGGTCCGCAGTAGAAGGAGTGGACCTCGTAGAAAGAGGCTCGGCATCCACATTTACACCAGGGGCAGGTGTAACAACCTGAGGTTTGAGGATTGGTGCATTTGGAGGTTCGCCGGTGAAAGTGGTAGACATAATAGATGGTGGCTTTGTAGAAGTGATAACCATAGGCCTCGTAGAAGCGGTGGAAATAATAGCTGGAGGCTGTGTGGATGTAGTAGACGTAGGCTTGGTGGTCACATCTACATTCAGGGCCGTTGTTGCAATTGTAACAACATCCTTAGGCTTGGTGCCCGTGTCCGCACCGGGGGCTGCAGTGGTAGACATAGGCTTGGTAGTAGAAGGAGGCTTGGTAGTTACATCCACATTCGGGGCTGCAGTGGTAGCTGTAGCAACATCCTTAGGCTTGGTGATTGCACCTGCATCTGGGGTTGCTGTGACAGCCTTAGGCCCGGTAATCACGGATGGGCTTGTTGCGCTAGAAGTGGTAGACCGAGGTCTGGTGGTCACATCTACGCCGCATGCCGGCGTACCAGAGTTTGGCAACTGTCCCTCTGCGCACAGACATTCTAGGGTGACAGCTGATAGTATCAAAAGTAGATGCGTGTAGCGCAAGGATGTCGTTGAAAAGAGCATGATTCCTCACAGTGCTGTGTAGCGTGTAGAGTCGAAATGATCAAATCTAGAATTTAGTAAAGGTATGAAAATATGAAACTTTGATAAAGATATCAATTTACACTTGTAAGGGGCACCACCTTCGTAGATGAAGGACCTTTACTTATACTAATCAGTCATCAGTCTAAAGATCGTGAAATCTTTTCAATACAGGGATTACTTTACTCTGCAAGTAAGGAAACACATAACTTCTCTGTAATAAATGGGAATATTTATTTAACTATACAAGCATAACAAATTCAATGAGATAAGCAATATAAGGCACGTATATTGATCACCAGAATGAAGCACGGAAACTATAGACTAAAAATAGACATGAAATGCAATGAAACAAATTAAGAATGAAAGGGAAATGATAATGAAATATGGGAATAAGAATTGGCAGCAGTAAATGGAGGTATGTATGGATCAATCAACCAGAGAAACGAGGCGGAAAGCTACGGGGCAACTAGACTATAAAAGCCTAACTTTTCCTTATCTATTTAAGTAATTTGAATCTAAACTTTTGCATCAACTCTCAGCAGTAAAGACGTGGATAATCAGAGCCTACTTTGTTCAGTTGGGAAGTCCTGCCGGTCGGGTTGTCTGGTCCCGCTGAGCTCGGAGACCTGGCAACGGCAGACGCTGGTGGAACAGCTGGTCTCTGATGTATTATTGTCACGTCGAGGCAAGCAGCGCTACCGGCTTTTCACAGCTGTAGACAACAGGCCTCTCTGGATGTGGAACACTGCGGCGGTGTTGAACCAGTGTTTGACTGCTGGTCTTGGAAGAGTTGACGTTTCTAGCTCTTCTAACTGTTATAAAACTAAATGATCTCGTTCCTAAATAGCTTCGAAAATGATCTTCGCTTGGCCGAGCGTTGATAACTTCTTAACTATTAGACGCGAGGTTCAAACTTCTTGTACGCGATTCTTAAGTTCATCTGGAGAAGACATCTCTAACTCCAGGTTCAAACTCTAAGTTTCAGCTAAGGTCGAATTGTAGCTAAATTGTTGGTCTTGGCTTCAGCAGATTTCTTGGCGAGGGCGGAATGTTGAACTGTCTGAAAACCCAGATAAGAACATTTTATAGCTCTTTGAATTCTCAGGCGTGGTTTGCCATGCAAATCACGCTTCGCGCTCTTTTTCTGTTTACTAATTAATTTCTTTGTTTGAGAAGATTTCACCCCGAACCGAGAGGGAGGGGGGAAAGGAATGCAAGAGGAATCATTCCTCTAGTCTATTTTATTTTGGGATCTCTTACTAAGTGATCTTAATAAAGATTCCTTTTAAAATAATATGTCGGTATTTTACATCTCCACCAATTACTGTTGTCAATTGATCAAAACAATAAAAACCTGTCAACTTACATTCAAACTTATATAGCTAGCACATCAATATAAGGACATCAAATAAACCTTCCTGGTACAATCTGTGGCTATAAAGTCTTCATCAAGTTAACTCGTATATGTGACTTGTGTCTCTAACTGCGTGATCAATATGAGAAAAACAATTTAAACATTTAAGACATTTGGACGCACTGACATTTTATACGGACATGTCGTTGCTATAAATGACCACAAGGTGGTAGTGTAGGACCATGGAAATAGGAGAGTGTCTCTGGATGAATATCTGAAACAATTCAATCATTTAACATATCATGGTCTATGCATGTAACTTTAGCTATTGAACATCTTCAACATATATATGGGCCTATAGTTAACACATCTAGTATACTTCAAACTACAAAATAGATCCATTAAAGACATTGGGAAAATATAGTTGAGGGTAGGTTTTAAAGGAATGTGAAAAGGGAAGAGATTTATGACTGTCCTGATTCAGAGAGGGGGTAGTGATGAGACTCTGGAAAGTGTCAACAGCCGTCTTTGTTCCTTTGTATTGACACGGTGTGTATTCCGTTCTCACGCAATGGTGACTGTCCCTTTTGATTAATCAGAACAGTCTGGTACTCCAAATGAAGAAAGGAGGGTGATTCCTTATATTCAGATGTGTGAAAGGTACGGGTGTGTGATTGTATAGTTCACTAGTATTCCTGAGTTCTTGATTCCTTCTCCTCCTGATGGCTGAAAGATAAAGGTCGTTAATTGTGGAATGTGTGATGGCGTTTCAAACCTCTTCGCCGGGTTGGTATCCTGTCGTTAATTCCCGAGCTGTCCTGTGGAGACACTCTGGCTGGCATAGACTCAACTCCTTGAGCCATGGACTGTGTCAATTCAACACCTTTACAGCCCAGAGGTGGGAGGCCATTTGTGCTGGCCCAAAAGGCCAAAAGAAAGGTTGTAGGGTTTCTGCAAAGTGGTGTCCTGTGTCTCGCTACAGCTGTAAACAAAAGGTACACTCGAGAATGATATTGATAATATCTACAATATCTAATGTACAACTGCGAACTGAACAGCATACACTGACCCTATAAGTGTTAGTCGGACAAATGTTCCCTGTTGGATAATGGGCCTCTGTTGGATAAATGAGTCCCCATTCACTTAACTTTGATCAGATGAACGGTACGCGGTTGGACGTTTTGTTTTTTTTGTCCTTGATGAGTGTTTGTGTCACAGTGCAAAGCCTCTCCACTCACAGGAAATTCTCTGCGATGTTGATGTTGTTGTGCGTCCTTGCAGGCACATCCTGGTTCTTGGTGCCAGATCTCAGTTTTCTGATTACTATAATCAATAAAGGACAGGTTAGAGCGAAGAGGGCACCCTGTAGTTGGCGCGTGTCACTTACCATGGGCCTGTCCAGCCAACAAGTCCTTTTACCCTTCGAAGAATCGATGAAAGGCATGTACCAATGGGCGAGCATGATGGGGTTCCAGCGCTCCCTCTTGGCGACCATCAGAAGCTTAGATGATGAGAACGAGTGGCTCGCTACGGCTATGTCCGTATAAAACTCTGTGATGAAGTCAGGCTCACAGCCCGTCATGTCTGACCTCTTTATACCCTGCGCACATGAGAGTAAGCGCTGGTGAGCTCCCTGGAAGGCGAATGTGACGGCGTTGAGCTGGACGGCTAACTTGAACGCGCCGCTCTTCCAGGTGTCCAGCAACTCATTGAAGTTAATCGTACTGTTGGACCCCGAGACATGCTGGCTATCTACGATGGAGTTTACAGTCTTGACGGCTGCGTGCGACAACACGCTCGGAAAATGTTCCACTACGTTATTCAAGGCGTCGTCGATCAAGGTCCTGTAGTATTGCATCACGTCCACGACTTAAAGCCAAGATCTTACCATGGTATGACAAGAGTTTGGAGATGAGGGGATCGGCCGCACTCGAGTGGTGGTTGACGATGTGTGTGTCCATCAGAGTGGCTATATCGTTGAAGGCTGCGTCGAGCCATGCCATGGCCCTATTGTACTCGACTGTGGCTGTTTTCAAGGCGACACTCGCCTCCTGCCAGCTGCCAGTTGAGCACAGCCGATCGCAGCCTTGATGAGGCTTGTCCTCCGGTAAGCCTCTACAGGCCACTTCAGAGCATTCGGGGTAATTGATTTCGAGCTCGGTCCAATTCAATCCTAGAAAGAAATGGTATGTGAGGAAAGTGCCGCTTCTCTCGGATGTGCGTATCTTCCATCTACCGGGGTGGATTATTACCCTGTGATCCCGGGAGTCGAGAGACAAGTTGTCGCTTCTGATCAGGCGAGCCGGTGCTGATTCGACGATGCGGCCTGGGTTTTCACCGCCGCTCGCGTTCGATGGCACGCTGTGACTAGAAACGGGGTACATTCCAGGAAGAAGCAGAGCTGACAGTAGTAGACAGACAGAAGAGAGGTGCGAGGCTACAGTAACAATCATCGTCTTCCTCGTATTTGCTGGGCTTTCCTTGTATCATTTCAGTTTCATATAGCGTTGTCGCCCGTATCTACTCCCTTTACACATCGAGCAGAGCATAGCGATTAAGGAGATGTTGATTAATACAGCGAGTACAGTAGCACTTCGGCATAGCGCAGAAGTGTGAGCCGCTAGGTACGCTACATGTTTCACTCTCATCGCCGCAGTTCTCTCCTTCTCATCGATCACTGTACCCAGGTGAGAGAAACGGTCCTCTAGAGCCCCGAGATAATTGTTAATTTCAGTCACACACGCGTTGGTCTTCTGAAAGTACATCTCTCTGGAGGGTAGGTAACCAGCGAGAGTCCGGTCGATGTCAGGGCAATAGAGGAATGCGATGGGTTCCACGATCCCCGCGGTGAGCGGTCCCATGGCCGTCACGTACCTTTTCATCTTGGAGACTTGTCGTCTTCTTCGCCCTGGCTTATACCGAAGGAAGCCAACCTGAGGCCGTTGCTCCGTACAACCGTAGACGGCGAATGGATGCAGATTCTACCCCTGTCCTGATCGACGAAGACCACCATGTCCTTGTAATTCAAGTTGATAACCTGCGCGCCGTATGGGATAAACTTGGCCTTCTCGATAGTGTCCCGGGTGATAAGTTCACTGACAGGTAACGGAGCGCCTACATTCATGTCTGAGGACAAGCCCAATCTCAGGTTCGACATGTAAGGAACCGGGACAAAGCTTTTGGTCAACGGCATCCCCTCAGTCACGCGCTGAAAAAACACACCCCCTTCCAGTTTGTACACTCCATCCATGTGAGCGTAAGGGTATCCACCGTCTCCCAAGGTCGAGTTCCTCGTATACCGGTAATGCAAAGTCCAGATTTTGGTGGCAGCCGAGTTGATCATATGCGAGAGCTCCGTGAAGGTTGGCACGCTTTCTGAGTTACTGAAGGTGTAGTCGAGGTATCCCAGCGAGTATCTACACACTCCCCACTTGGCCATGTCCAAGATGATTCTAGTGAGGTTACGCATGGAGTAATGAACCCTGGTGTCATCCGACCGCCAGGGGTCTTTTTTAACATGTTTGTTGAGCGACCGCACCCAATTGCAGCGACTGTCAGAGATGTAGTCGGCCGAGGGCACCGAGACCACTATCCCTGCGCGGTTGTTCGATCTCTTGCATAGCTCCTCAAAGACCAACAGCCCTGTCCTCTCCATTCCCATCTCGCAACACAGTCTCGGCTTCCTCCTGCTCGGCCGTCAAAGGCTCTGGTTGAAAGCCCCGGTAATCGCTCTCCTGAAGAGGAGTGTAGTGCCCTCTGGTCCGTATGACGTCCGCGAGCATGCCCGCCGACAGTCCGGGGATCAACTCTAACCTTGACCCATATAGGGTGTTGAGCATAGTAAAGTCTGACGACTTTACGGTCCCGATGTTCACGTCAATAACCACCACTTGCGGAGCTCGGCTCTGAGGTGACTGAAAAGTGAATAGCCAGTCAAGCACAGCAGCGACTTCTTCCTGGTAGGGTGCGGCTCGGCTAGAGTGTAAGAAGCTGAGCTTCACGCCAATCTTATCCCCCCAGCCCTGGCGGATGATAGTTTGCAAGGTATCCACGGCCGCTAGCGGTATGTACAACTCTTCGCGGTATCCTCGTTCACTAAAGATCGCACGGCTATGGACAAGTACTGCTCGTCGAGACCCTCGGGACGGTCTTGTATCCAGATGTCAAACTCCAGGAGGACAACGCTACATCTCCGCACATCCAGAGGCGCGGACGGGGTGTCGTGTTTCGGTCCAGGCGAGAGGGCGAAAATGTCCATCTTAACTAGACAGAAGCATTCGTTCTTGGGTGAGACCGAGCCGTACAGAACCCAACCCTGACCCCTCGACGAGATGTCGGGGTCCTCGCGTGTGATTTCTAGCGTCCAGTCGATATTACTACCCTCCACTTCTTTTGACAGGTGTGCGAACGGGATCGAGAGACAGCTCGGTGAGCACAACCCTTCTGGGTTGATGTAATTCAGTAGTGCTCGGGTGCAATTGCAGGCCGGGTGCAGCTTGAGTTTCCACATACAGTTGATGTCGAGCGTGTTGTATAACCCTAACATGACCCCGTTACGCTTGACATCGACCTTGTGCACAGAGTCGAACAGACCACAGCGGACGTTTTTCATGACCAGCGAGATATCCAGCGTGTACATGAAGGATCCGACTGATACCTTTTTGGTCCAGTCGAGGCCTCTAGTGATGTTGTATCGCCACTCGGAAGATACGATGCCAGTCTTGTCAACTTGCACCACTCACTTATTCCCCAACCTGCCCGTGTACCAATTGAGCGTGTTGGGTATGTACCTGTGCGACATGCCCACGGGGATGGTGACTCTGGTCTGTATGACGAGCGTGTCCTGTTCCCCTACCCACCATGGATTGGATGGTAGGAACTGGATGGATGCATCGGGCGCCACATCTTTATCCACAACAAACGGTTTCACCACCGTGTTATACAGGTGCTCGGCGGTGTAGTAAAGGGAGAGTTTGTTCATTCTGTAGTACAAGGATTCAGCTGGGGACAACGTGCCATGTAACATGGTTTCAAAGTTGAACATACACGAGATCAGTTGTTCGTACCTGAGCTCTGCACAGCTTTTCGACTTCGGCAAAAGGTATGTCCCGCGCCCAGATTACAGTCAGTTCCTTGAGCGTCTTAAGGAGGGGGGTAGACTGTACACTGCTCAGGAGTCCCGGCACCTTGTAATCTTCAGGATATCCGCAAATCGTGTCATGCCAGGACGTGCCGAGTAGTATAATGCTTTGGCCTTCGGGGCAAGAGGGAGTATGCAGTCGACAAGTCTCTTCACCCTCATGCAGTCCCACAAAATACCCAGTCCGGCACAGTGATGCGCATCGTCGTCCTATGATGTTGTTGTAGCGCATGGAGGGTCGCCCCAGAGGACACCGGTACACACAGAGCCCCTCACCGCTGTCCGTACACTCAATAAGCGCATGCGGCGGGTCGTACCTATCGGCGCAGTATTTCATGTCGGTACGACACTTGCGTAGATTCTTTGTGTCCCAAATGTTCTCGAGTATCCTTTTGCTCATACAACCCGAGATCCATAGCGCTGTTAGCATATATGTCACACTAAGCAGTGTCATGGTTATTCTCGTGACGCACGGATATCGTCCAGTTAACAAATCTGTTAATTTAAAAGAAAGTCACAGGTAACGCTCTACAGGCAACGATGGAAACCGCCACACGGAAAACCCTGCTGAGTCTGTTTGATGGCACAGGCAGTATTTGTCCTTCGTCGAAGCTGGCTGGAACATGCGAAGATTAGATGTCGACGGCTGCCACGGTGCTGACATCGTAGTAGACATACGAAACTGGAACCCTGCGACAGAGTGGTCAGGGTTGGCTCCCGACGTTATATTCGCCGGACCACCTTGCGAAAACTACAGCATGGCCAGGACTACAGCCAAGACACCCAGGGACCTGAAACTTGCCGACTCTCTGGTGAGCAAGACCATAGACATCATAGAGTACTTCCACACCATGAACCCTAAAATGCAGTACTTTGTGGAAAACCCCGACTCCAGTATGCTCTGGAAGAGATGGGTTTCGCACAGGCTTTACGACGACATCGAGAATCACCCCGTGAGCGTCTTCGTCAAGACGATGAATGGCCGTGAAGGAAAGAAAACATGTGAGAATGTCACACAGGCCAATACCCAGGGGTTCAAGATGGCCTGTAAGGATAAGTGCGCCGTTAGACTCGACTACTGTCAATACGGCACCAAGTATAGAAAGAGGACCCGGTTGATGACCAACAACCCATTCCAAGGCCTGATGTGCAAAAAGAACCTGTGTGCCAGCGTCATGGACAGAAAGCACATCGAGGTAGCTCAACGAGGACCGTGTATGTATTTGCCCTCGGATAACAACAGAACGAGACTCGGAAAGCATGCACACACCTTGGACGAGCTACACTTGTACCCCGCCGATCTAGTGAACAGCATCTTTAAGCACGTCAGCAGAGCCGTGTCCTGCGAGAGACAGGGTGTGGGCCCCACACACCCAGAGCCTATATTGACTCCACTGTGAGGACTGGGTAGTTCATAATATGTACCGTGACAGTATTATTTTGTATATGCTATTACAATCTTCTTCTTATACTGCCATACCAAATATATGTTATCTACCTTCAGTGATATGACTGAATGTCTGTACTACAATCTTACATTACCCATACCACGATGATGGGATGTACAGTGATGGAATTGAAATGAAAATTTAAAAAAACATACCCACATACAGCTACTCACTCAGAGTTGGTCCATTTGTTTATTTTATTCAACAAAGCCCATGGTATACATACATATATGTCAGGGTACAAAACATTTGTGTTTGGTGTGCGTGGCAAAGACCAGAGCGCCCAGCTTGGACTTGGAGTGCATTCTATTGTGTATAGGACAAGGATAAGTTGTAGATTGAATGTCTGTACTACAATCTTACATTACCCATACCACGATGATGGGATGCGCCGTGACAGTATTATTTTCTATATGCTATTACAATCTTCTTCTTATACTGCCATACCAAATATATGTTATCTACCTTCATTGATATGACTGAATGTCTGTACTACAATCTTACATTATCCATACCACGATGATGGGATGTACAGTGATGGAATTGAAATGAAAATTAAAAAAAACATACCCACATACAGCTACTCACTCAGAGTTGGTCCATTTGTTTATTTTATTCAACAAAGCCCATGGTATACATACATATATGTCAGGGAACAAAACATTTGTGTTTGGTGTGCGTGGCAAAGACCAGAGCGCCCAGCTTGGACTTGGAGTGCATTCTATTGTGTATAGGACAAGGATAGGTTGTAGATTGTTCATTCGCTTGGAC
This sequence comes from Centroberyx gerrardi, assembly GCF_048128805.1. Taxonomy (NCBI): domain Eukaryota; kingdom Metazoa; phylum Chordata; class Actinopteri; order Beryciformes; family Berycidae; genus Centroberyx; species Centroberyx gerrardi. Next base: position 3,325,450 of record NC_136001.1, on the reverse strand, counting down.
GCAAAAGAGTCCCGATCCAGTCTTCTTTAATAGTCACAGGGACGCCCCATAGCGAGGCCAGTCTCTGGGCTTCTTTCTCAACTAGAGCGTGATCGGGACAACCAAGGACTGAGAGCGTCCTGGGCCTTTCAAGACGCCTCAGAAACGACTCCCCAGCGATGTGACATCAACCAGTATGGGGTTGGAGGAAAGGCCCACGGAAAAGGACAGTGGGTTATCAAAGCCTGGGTCTTCTATGGCTTGAGTGTTGAACGTGCCCACGTACTCGAACCCGGAGTCCTCCTTATAGCAGTTGGGCAGCCGTACGCACTTAACGAGTACACCTAAACGAGTACGGGGCCTTGTCGATAGACGAGTGCCGGTTCGTCACCTGATCCGAGTTGAGCCTCAGATACCTGGACCCCGAGGAGTTACAACCGCCCCTTCTCATCGCATCTCCCAGGTCGCAGGGCCCGCACGATTCGGCGTTGGCTGGGTAGGACAGTAGAACGTAGCTGAGAGAGACCTTCTCCATCTCGTCCAGCAAAGGCCTGTAGGCCTCTATCCCCTCGAAACTGCACAGTTCTACCGGCAGATACCAGAGCATCCTCAGACTCAGCTTCGGCTTGACCGAGGAAGCCCTGACGTACACGGCGATCTTACCCACCACCTGGGCCAGCTCTCTGAGAGACGGGTCGCTCTCCAGATCACCCATTTTTACTTTCGCCGATCTAAACAGAGACTCCGTTATCACCAAGATCAGACTCGTAGTCAAGGCCTCCGAGACTTTACGCTTTGTGGAGCGCTCCGCTTCGGTAGCGAATTTCTTGTTGCATTTCTGACAACACTTGAGGTCCACGTCCAGGTTCAATCTGCTGATAGGCCTGCCGGGTAGAAACACCTCGTTGTAGCACAGATAGGGCCCCCTGTCTTGGTTTGCCACTATAGTACTCAAGTGTCCTCTGGATGTGACCGTGTACTGGCGTGCTGTCTTACCCGTCGTGGGGTCGACAGGGTCTTCCATGAGCAGCATGGGGTTGATGGAGCCCCACTTTTTACGCGATGGTAGAGTCCCCACGGGCTCATGGGCGCGTGTTTGACAGTAATTCACCAGGTCGTTGAATTTTAGGTCATCGTTCGTGTGCACTGCGAAGATGTAAGGGAAAGCTCGCGGTCCATCCGTTAGAGTCCCCGAAAGGTTGTTGAAGGCTTCGAAGGTGTTCATGGTGAAAGTTTCACTCGTTTTTTCACTCGACTTATGATCTACACCTACCAACGGGATCCCATGGAGAGACTGATGATCCGCAGCACTCCGGTCCAGTAGTCCCCCTGTAGCTATCATGTCTTTCAGTTCGGGGGGTTCAAAGCTAACGTTGACGGAGTAGTACAGGTCGAGAGCTCAGTTGAATAGAGGGTAGTGGTGCATGATGTCGTACTTTCTGCTGAGCATCTCGCTTACCGTCTGGGTGAAGAAAAAGCACACTCGGGAACCGAGCTGCAGTTCCTTGTCCTGAGGGTTCTGGGCGTAATGCTCTAAAAAGCTTGCGCACTTGATACCCTTCGACATACACATGTCCACAAAATCAACCTGGGTAGCCACCGATTGCAGGTCTACGCTCGACTCCGGCGATCCGTCTTGGAAACTTATCTCCCGCTCCAGTACGCAGGTTGAGTTCCCCATACCTCGGATAGTGAAATCCTCGAGTACTCGTAGAGGGTGACACGTTGTGTCTTCGAAACTGGAAATGACTAGGCGGGCAAGTAGCGAGTCACCTGTTTGCAACGCAAGAGCCGCAGTCAAGGTGTTCCAGACGTGCCACTCATTGTCAAAGCTCCCTCGGGTGAAGTAGCACGTGACAGGAGGCTTTGGCGACAGCCTGTCTTTACTACTCACCATTTGTCTCCGCTTCAGCCTTGGTGGCAATGTACACCATGATTCACTAAGACGCTGAAAGGGTAGAGTGTATGAATGAAAAGTATACCAAATACCTGTAGTTAGGACCATGTATACTTACGCTGGTCAGATGTTTCACTTCGTGTCGGACGTTTAACTTCTTGTAGGACACGTTGATCTATGGTCGGATGTTTAACTTCTTGTAGGACGCGTTGATCTATGGTCGGATGTTTCACTTCTTGTAGGACGCGTTGATCTATGGTCGGATGTTTCACTTCTTGTAGGACGCGTTGATCTATGGTCGGATGTTTCACATTTGGCTTGAGGCGCTCAAATCCTGTGAGTGTGTTACAGCGCCATAGCTTACCCGTACCGGGGACAGACCAGGCGGAAAAAGAAATGAGCCAGGCTAGGGTATGATAGAATAGAAACTCCTCTCCATGTCAGAATGGAACACGTAAAGTCATACTCATATCGTTACTGGAAGACAAGAAGTGAGCGAAGGAAGATCCTTTGTAACCCTGGTCGAATCTGTAGATTCTGTTCTCTGGGTTACTGCAGATGTTGACGGGTTTCTCCGTGTGCCTGAAAGAGGGCAGTTGCTGCAGTTCCTCCATGGCGCTCTCCAACCCCAGTCTCAAGGTGGTACACGTGTTTATTCTGAGCCTGGACCATTACGTTGATGTCCAAGTGTAGGAGCACCGCCGCTAGCAACAACCTCATCATCAAGCTTTTCCCACACTGTCTCGGGGCTAGGCACAGGGTGTAAGGGTTGGCGTAGCGAGCGAACTCTCTCTCCACTTGGTGAAAATGACTGAGGGTAGGGCATGGTTGTAGTTGTCCGAGCCCAAAGGGGCTAAGCCCAGCTTGTCCAGCAGAGCGTGCTTATACTTGAAGAGATCGTCGCCAAACTGGTTCCTCGTGACACCCAGCACTACCCCCCTGAAGAGCTCTAACTGAAAGGGTTCCATCCTCATGCCTTTGACTTGGAAATATTCAAACACCCTATCTATCAGATGTTCAAACCGGTACATAACAGAGCGGGACTTATCCTTCGGCGACGCCCCGTACAGCTGTAGCTCGCGCATCCTAGCCTTAGCGCCCTCCAGTCCGAGCTCCTTTATCAGGGCGGCTTGTGCTACGCGGTCCTTTATCAGGCGATTGTTCTCCATCTGCTCCCTATCTCTGTCGCTGTCGTCCTTGGAGAGCCTGGTTCTCACACAGTCAACAGCCACCCCAACAGGCGCAGACCTAGAGTTGTCGATGGGGTCTCTCACCAACTTGCTGAGCAACCACAAGGTCTCCACCGGGTCTGCGGACAGTGCTCGATGGCGGGCCCGCAACCCCGTTGACGTGTTGCACCTGGAGCTTCGCTGGAGCTCCAGCGAAGACGAGAGCGTCATACTCTGCCCCAGTGAATGCATCACAGACAGCCTTTCCATGTGTCACTCGGCCCCTGCCGAGCTACCATAATGGAGTTTGTGTTACCGCTCAAGATTCACTTCTCATACTTCTCATACATCTCATACTTCACTCATACTGTTGGCTTTTCTCAGGGGTGCCCTGGAATAACACTAAGCGCCTGGGCAACAGAACGGAACCGTTAACCGATGGAGAACTGCTCCGCGTCAACCGGATGCTGATGACAGGCGACGACCCCCAACTGTGCAGCCAGGTGTGTTGCGACAAGATCGCCTACCAGCAAGACATGAAAGCCTTCTGGTTGACCACAGACGGGTGACTGGTATACGTAGATCGGCTCTAGGAAGACATCAAGTTCCGGTACCTCAGACAGCAAAACCTGCGCGTGGCGTTGTCGCTGTGGACTAGCAACCCCGAGCTGTGCAGACAAACGATCACGATAACCTGATCAAAATATGCGGAGAGGCAGCGTGCTTGAGCGAAGGCAGGTTCTACAACCTGTACGCAAATTACCCTCTCCCTATCAACACTGATGACGAACAGGATATCTCACCAGAGATATGTTGGCTGGACGAGAAGGAAATCGACATCAAGGAGATACGGAACGGTGGGGAGCTACTCGTCGAGCTGCGGTCTCTCCACACTGCTTATTTTAGCTTTACCACGGGCAACTCTACGTCTGATAAACTGAGGGAAAGGGTGTCGCTTCTGGGTGCTCAGTGGTTGGTACAAGAGGACTGTTCGGAGTTGCAGTTTTCACTGGACCTGTGAAAGAACTGGTTTACAAGATTGACCATTAGATTGGCCCTGTTTCTGGCCATGTCATGAAGGAGAAGCAAACCTTCTGTGTGTCTATTAGTAGGGAAACAAACGAAAAATAAAGACACCAGAATCCTAGATTCTCCCCTGAACCTCCTGTGTCTGAATATTTAACCCCGCCGTTGGACAAACCGCTCACTTTTGGATACAGAGCTCCCAGTGGCGAAACGTCGATGGTTGGACAAACCGCTCATTTTTGGATACAGAGCTCCCAATGTCGATGGTTGGACAAACTGCTTACTTTTGGATACAGAGCTCCCAGTGGCGAAACGTTGATGGTTGGACAAATGCTCTACGGTTGGATAAATGCAACAGGTCTTTACGAGAGGGTGGGTGGAGAGTCCGTGCACTACGAACCTGCCTATTGAAACAAAGGGGTTATTAACTAGCCCATACGCTGTCCTTCTTTTCACACGATCAATGGGATCTCATATTCCATTGAGCACATCGGAACTAACACAACTGTGGCAATGGATCGCAACCAGTTCAGGAGAGGAGGGATCAGGACAAAGATAAATGTCGCTGATGCTAAAAAACAAGACATTGCAAATGCATGGGCTGCGCAGATGCTCTCGCGGAGGTTTGTCAACACGCGAAGCCTGGAGAAAGCTCTGCTACACATGTGTCACCAACCCTTCAGTTACTACATTTTCATGAGACCCAACAAGATGGACCGCGGGGAGTTTGCGATCCTGTTGCGAGACCACGATAAGACAGTTCGCTACAACATTCGGCCAAACAAAGACTACAGCGCATACATCATGTCTGCCCTGGAAGGGCAAGATAGATGTTACCATAGTATATCCGAGCTTATAGAACAATGTAAGTTTGATATCAGTCAGTACATGGACGACGGTCGCAGCGACTACGAGATGATCTGAAAACTGGAGACGGACGAGATGTCTGCAGGAGCACAGAGCCACGGCAGGACAGATGCAGCCAAGGGGGGGCAATCAAGACCACAGAGTTGCGGCAGCGCAGATAAGGTTTACAATTTGCTAGGGGCCATGAAACTGACCAAGCAGCCCCAGCGCCCCACTCTCAACAGAAAACGTAACACGGCTGCAAAAGACCATGATCATAAGTGCATGCCATCCGGGGTGCATTCGCAGCAGTACCAGAACATTGGCCCAAAATTCCAGGTCGCCGTCGACCGTGACTACGAGGAAGTCGACCGTGACTACGAGGAAGTCGACCGTGACTACAAAGACCCGGGGGACTACTACAAAATCGACTATTATGATGACAACCAGGACGAGGACGAGGCCGATGACGATGACGAGGACGAGGACCACTACTGCGCGGTCAAAGATGAGAACCCAGCTCTAAGGTTGATTTTGCAGCAATTGGCAGAATTAGATGACGAAGGACCTATCAATACCCAAGTCTTTGACTCTACTTGGAAGCCAGGACATTCAGCACCTGTGAATTTATGAAAACCACGCATGTGTGTTGTGTTATTAGTGTACAATTATTATTGTATATACTGTACCACTATGTACTCAAACAATAAAGATTTTGACACTAGAATCTCATTGGTGTGCAGCATTCTTTATTACAATTATTCATATCAAACAGGTTGATATACATATGTGCTTAGGAAATATGAGTATGACACAAACAAAAACAAAAGGACAACAGATGGTCTTCTGTGGTGTAGTCTCGGAGGCCCATTCAGCATCCAGCATAGTCGGATCATCTGTGTCATCTGCGGCTACATGGAGTGCATCATTCACTCACTCGTTCACGGCCTGTGTAGCTAGTTTGTTCAGTGTCTCTTCAGTCAGTGCGTCCAACGCTTGCACGGCCTGCGCAACTGCGATTTCCAGGGCGTTAGCATCCTTTTGCAAGGTCTGGTCAATGATTTCGTCAGTACCAAGAGTGTCTTCTGCTCTCTGGATATGTGGTCTATTTATATCGGTGAAAGTAGTGTCCATGTTTGTCAGAACGATTTGTAGTTTACGGTCTATGTCTTTCAGTAAGTTGATCATCGACAACAACCGTGATCGTTTTATTGTCAGGGCAAACTGTCAATGGGTATGGCAATGCCACCGTAGACTGTAAAACTGTTAACACAGCAATGAATACAATTAGCTTGATCGTGGCCATTTCAGCGTCCTGACGTTAAGAGAATGGAGACACGATTCATCCGACCAGAGACGGTTCATCCGACCAGAGACCAGTCATCCGACCAGAGGGTTCTACTTGACTAAATGGTGGATGTCTAACCAAAGGAGTTGACGTTGGATAAAAGGGGGGTTGAGTCCTGTTTCAAACCAGAGCTTGACTAAAACATCATCTTTGGTCCATGTCTGATTTGAAACAGGACTCAAAACCTCCAACCTAACTTCAACTGTTTTGGTTCAGACTCACCTTTCAGCCAACCTGTCCTCTATCTGATGTGAGTCTTCATATTTGAATTATACACCATCATTAAAAGTCATTCCAGAGGTGCTTCGCTCCTGCCACACCTCGCCGAGACCATCATCTACACCACTCCGCTGCGCGCAGCTGTAATGGACTGTATCACAGCCCCAGTCTCAGCTCTAACCCACCCGCAGACCAGTACCGTCACCACCGGGAGCACTACTACTCTTACCTTTGCACGAGTTGACAATGTGACCACACCTCGCACTGTACCCAGTCACCAGCCGACCAAGCGCAGACACCACTGTTTGCAATTTTGCGAGGACCCAGAGTGTTGCAACCCGTTCCTCAAGCACATCATCGACATGGAGGCTGATGATCAACAGCTTAGAATGTACAACAAATATTACCGCGATACAGACGATGAGGAAACTGCAACTGAGGAGTCCTACGACGAAGATGCAGATACGAGGGACGAGGGACCCTTCTGTGACGAAGAGGATGAACATATGTCTGGGTATTGCTCAGACTCGGGCTGTTGCGAAGTATCACCTTGAAGAGGAGGTTGCATATCGGCGCAGCGTTGGTCAAGACTTCTACGAATCCCACGACCAAGGCTTTTGGTATCAACCGGGTGGATACATCAACTGTGATCCGCGACCCAAAGGAGTTGTGTTTGAAGAAGACGATTGAATTTGTCAACCTTGTGATGATTGCACTCATATTCTGTAACCCCATGTTTGAATATAGCTCATAATAAAGAGTGACTCCGTATCTGATATTGTGTACCTGTGTATTCTGTTTTGTTGAGTCAAGTCAAAATTACACCAACCTCATAATATCATTACAGTACAGTACAATACAATACACACATGCTACTTGTAATACACTTCACCGCTGATTCTGATAGACCTTTCGCGGCTGTGTATCTCGTCTCTGGTGTGGCATAGAAGCAAGAAGGCCGACAGCATGTCGTCTCTGGTATACTCTCCGTCAACGGACTTCTTCCCCCCCATAGTCACCGTACTACCTTTCGCTGACTCTGTGATAGTGACCATTGCCATTTCTTCCCTCAATTTCCCCAGTAGTAGTTTCCCTTGGTTGGCGTGCACCTTGTCAGTGAGCCTATCCCCGGGTAGAGCTATGATGTCGCGCATCTCCAATACACTGACCGTGATATCAGTGGCCAGATTGACTCCCTTTCGCGAGCGCCTGTACATGAATACGTCCATATTGGAGCCCATCTTGTTGCTGGAGCCCGCACCCTTGAAGGTGCCGATGGTCGACTCGAGTATCCGAGTTTTGTTGGTGGCCTCCGATAACAATGCCCATCCCAGGGACATTACGGTGTCACAGTAATACAGCGTTTCCCTGTTGATCGCCGACACCGTACTGAGAACCATAGCGAGTTTGGTCTTGGCTCCCACGTGCTTCCCTAGCATGTATTTGTTGTTGATATGCGACCACTTGCTGTAGAACAGGACCTTGAACCCGGAGCGTACTAAGGAGTGCTCGATTAGATTTTTGACATCGACTAGGGCGTTGACGTAGGTGTTTTGCTCAAATACCATCACGACAGGTACTTCTTTCCACATCACTCTGGGCATCAGAAGTTTCAACAGTCTAATGTGAGTGCTTAGCAGAGCAGCGTAGACTCGAGTGACTTGATCCAAATCACGTATCTCCAGTTCCTCCAGGGCCATAACCTGTGAGAGATAATAAAAAATACACTGTTAGCGCTTGGAGGATATCATTTGAAGAGAAGAAGACGCTAGCCATCATGTTCTGTCCCACTTGTCAAGCTGCTCGAGAGGAACTAGAAACGATGATGAGAACTCCATGGGAGTACCTCCTGTCACACTACGAGTTCATGATAGTGTTCACTTCGTTCCAGTGCAACTTTCTCTTCTACTCTAGCATGGATCACGGCCAGCTCAGAAACCTATACAGCCAGCTCGTGTCCTTCTCACCGGCAAGGATACTCATGATCGATACCTTGAGCTCCATTTACAAGAAAAGAGGACTCTATAAAAACGTCGATGTCCCTTGCGAGTTGTCGACAGCTATAACACTGGCGATAGGGAACCACGTCCCGGGACAGTTCATACACAAATGCATATCCAGCCGCAGCTGGAAGGGGTATGATAATATGGTGCTGGCAGCGTTCGCCTCGACCGAAACTATTCGCAGCGGACCCCTGAAGTACATGGCTATCATCAAGGAGAGCAGACGGGATAGAAGATCTCTCCGCACCATCATCTCTCTAGCGGTGACGGGGTGGACAATGAAACTCTCAGACTCCAAGTGTACGTGCGGTACGTGGGCCCAGGCCCTCGACTTGATCTCGTGCTCCGTACCTGACGTAGAGACCACATTGACAATCCAGGATGAAGCTCGCATAAGCGCTTACATCTGCACCCTATTAGACCTGAGCCCCCCTCCGAACGAACCGTGTTGTGGCGACCATAGACCCTTAGATTATGGATACATGTTTAGCAACCTTCTGGTTTCGGACTTGGATTCGTCTGAGAACGTAACAACTCACCACTAGCTTGCACTACCCAGCTCCACAGCACAGCACACGCCAGCGCAGGACCTTGAGCCTCCTGCGAATGTGGGGTCGAGACACAGGTACGCCCTGACCACGGACGCCCGACTCGTATATTCCAGGGTTATTTGACAGGAACTTGTTTATGATCGAGGGCTCGAATGGAGCGGTGTTGTCGGTCTTGGTGTCAGTGGATGAAGTGCTGCTGCTACCCGTGACTTCGCTCTCGAATCCCTCCGGTGTGACCATGTTCATCAGTTCCTTCAGATGGTTGTCTATGGATATATGTTGAGGACAGTACACTCCGAGGCAGAAGCATGTTAGTCCCGGCTCCCTCTCGTGATACTTACACTTGAAGCTCTGCGACATGACGTGGTAAGCGGGCTCCCCGTTGTCCCCGCGGATATCCGCCACTTTGTTCAGCCACGGGGTGTTGTTGACATGACTGGTGATGTGCACTTGCTTTCGCCCTCTGAACGCGATGTTCGGTAGGACGGCCAGTAGCACCTTAGAATTAACAAAGCCCACTTCGTCCACCAGGATGAGATCGGCGCTCTGCCCTCTGCTAGACTGGGAGAACATGAGAGAGTAATGAGAGCAACAAAAACCACGTTCACTTTGCTCTGTGTAATAAGGCTTTGACTGTACTGTGGTGTTCATCTTGGTCTGGAACGCATGTATTATATCGTTTGTAACTATGTGACAATTATGTACAATAAAATGTGTTACCCCCATAACGTTATGTCTCCTTGGTTATCATTGATTCATTGAACTCTATGAGGATATTTAGAACAAGAAATAAAGACACCAGGTACCGGATTCATTTTTCGTTCAACGTGTTTTATTCAGACATTTGAGCACACACAACACACATATCAAAGACAGATAACAAAAAAAACGACAGGATCAACTAGGTCTCAGGTCGATCGCTTCGCTTGTTCAAAGTGGTACAGGAGCTTCTGATCCTTGGAGTTGTCGTCGTCTTCGCCTCGGCGATTTGTCTGGCCTTTTGTTATTCTTTTGCATGCAGACAGGCCTTTCCCACTTGATCGTACCCTTAGACTTGCATTGCTGCTGCTTGGAGCGCCCCTTCTGCCGACTCTGCCTCTTTTCGGCGTACTCGCTGAGTATTTTTTTGTAATTGACAGCAGGCCGTTTCGAGTGCTCGACCTTGTGTTTTTCCAGAGCCTCACGTTTCCACTGTAGGTTGACTATGGTGGTTATGGGAGCGTTACCGAACTGCACCAGGGCGTCGTAAGAGTGCTCCGGGCCCGCTCGGATGACTCTATCACCAAAGTCTTTCCTGAACGCTATCCCGCAGTGCAAGCAGTTCCAAAATTCGTGAGAAGGGCATGTATGCTGACGCTGCTCCTCTAGACCGGGCGTCTGTCGCATCTGAGAGCCCAGGCGCTCGGGACAATCTGAAACCCACATGATCTTGGTCGAACACGTAGATGCCGTCGCAGGCCATGTCCTTGGGTGAGTCTCCCATTCGTACGTATCCATGATCCAGCTGTCGAAGCGTACAATAGGCAGTGATGTGCGAGAATAACCATATGAGGGAACCCAGCTTTCTGTTACACGCGGTTGGCTGTACGTTTAAATTAAATTAAGACGCTCAAGTTTTACATGAGCGAAATACCAGTTTACGATCAAAACCCATTCAGTGATTCTAACTTGGAGCATCTGGCTTGTAGAACTAACATAGTGGATGCTATCAGGCGGCGCTATGGCAGTGACGCCGGAGGAGCGTTGAACATCCTGATGACAAAAGTCCGCCATGATGACCCGGTGCGATCGGTCACTACCAGCGCCGCCAGTTGGAGTCAGCCGAGTCCATCAGGGGCGCAGCCCAGCGCTAGTGGGCAACACAACATAGCTGGGTACAGCTACACTCCTGAATTAATCGAAGCCATCAAGAAAAACAGACCCGCTGTAATGGAGAAAATATTAGACATCTTCCAGGACTTCAGTCAAGACAATCTGAGCTCTTTCGTGTGGAGATTAAGCTTACCAAAGAGCGAGGCTCAACGCATCCACACTCCGACTGACCTTGTGAAAACACTCAGGAGGCATGTGGGGAATGATGTCTTCAAGTGCCTGGAAACCACTTACATTATATTGCGTCAGATTCCACTAAACAATTTGGTCGAGAAGTTGAACACCTTCCTACTTCAGTTTCAGAAATGACGATCTAGTAATGCCTGGGTTGCTTGTCTAGCATTCAGGGCCAATGTATAGAATTCATATATCCAACCGATGTTGAATTGGGAAGATTATTTTTTATTGGCCACCCACTATGCATGTATCAAGCTACTATGGTAAAAAAAACTCTTGACTGATATGAGGTGGTTTTTTTTATCATTGTTTTTATATAATAAACAGTGACAATGGCGAATTGATCCGACTCTTTTATTGTCCAATGTATCAGTAAAGCATACTAGTGTTACACATCAGCAATCTAGAGCGTAATACAAACATATCAATGGTAAGTTGGTATGATCCTCAGTGTAGAAAACACATTATCATCAAAAGTATATTGACAGCATCTTAGAACACACACACACACACACACACACACACACACACACACACACGCCACCTTTTTTTTATCCTCACTTTCAACAGATTCAGGATCTTGGCAGTGAAGTTTGTATTGAGTTGGTTTCATCCGAGACATCTTTTTTCAACATGCCTGGGTTATTGCCGGATAAATGGTCCGGGGTCGGATAAATGGTCCACGGTCGGATAAATGGTCCGCGGTCAGTTAAATGGTCCGTGGTCGGATAAATGGTCCGCGGTCTGATAAATAGTCCGCGGTCTGATAAATGGTCTGCGGTCGGATAAATGGTCCCTGGGTGGATATACTTTTGGTATAAAGAAGCAGCATACAGCTACACTGTACCTCTGTCTGTGTCTGACTACCCTGGACAGCAGTTCTCTTACACTATATCCTAACCGATTAGAATTACAGTAATGGAGTACATAACAGTTATTGTCAGATGGTGTGCCAAGCCATCACAGCACATCAATTTTATCGCCGATGAAGTCCGGACCAATATGAAGATCAAATGGTACGTCAGCAGGTGGACCCACAGCGAGGATAGTAAGCCACCAATACACCTTACAGCTATCAGCATCCAATGTGAGAAAGGAGAGGTCGGCCGACTGAGGGGATTGATGATGGAAACAATTAAGGCTCTATGGTTGGACCAGAGGTATACATTGATGGATATGGTACCGATAATGTCACTGATAGAAAATAAGACTGCGTTGTATTACATGATCAACAAATACGCCATCTCCCACACGGACATCAAGGCAGGTGGCTCCTTCTACACCAATGTGACCGAGCTGGTGGATTTGCTGACACGGGCCACTTGGGAGATCAACAGAGAATTGACCACGGCAGATAGCAACACGCTGTTCAAGTTGCACTGTGAACAGTATCAGGGCCAATGACCCCTACTGCGAAATTAAAGCTCCATCCTTCTTCTACCACAACATGAAGCACATCAAGTGCGAGTTGGAGCCATTTCGACACAACAATGGCCCTGATGTCATCCATGCCCCGATAGACTGCAAACATACTAGAATACCGGCTGTGTTATACTACAACTCCAATATGGTCACAGTAGGCGATATTATCGAGAACGACGGTCGATTCTCTCCTGATGTCTATTGTGTGGACGCTGATGGAAGGTGTATGGAATCAGAGTTGGTCATGTCCGTTCTGGATAAGGATAGCAGCCTGACCATTGTAGGTAAGACCATTGCCCTACCTATATACCTATATACATATATATATGATTATATTTAATTGATGAAATTATATTTATCCGTCTATTTATGTGTTGTTATGTCTTATAGCCATGAGGATGGGGCTGACTATACGGAAGAGGACTCGCACAGTCGTAATATCAGATGATGAAGATGATGAAGATGTACCATCTGTCTTATGTGAGAACATTCACCTAACTACACTGATTATATTTCATTGATGATGTCAGTGTATTTATTTATTTATTTATGTTTTTATCTTATAGACAAGAGGGCTAGGATACAGTCAGAGGCATGGGCGGAAATTACGGGGGGTACAGGGGGGTCCGGACCCCCCCTTCCTGGGAAAAACAGAGAGTTGTCCCCCTCAATATATCATTGTAAACATAACTATATAATTTTAAATAATATAATAATATGCATTGAAAGCACTTGTGCTAATTATAGACACAACGCCCCCCCCCCCCCCCCCCCCCCATATGCCTCACAGTGGTTTGGTCCACTGCCTACCTGCCTCCCCACACATTAGCCCTCGGTACGAGTGTCTGTGGAGGATCTCTGGAAGTGTGTCAGTGGTGGCAGACCTCCAGTTAGTAGCTGCTTCGCAAAGGTTAGCTTAAAACAAAGGATGTGTCAGACATTTTTCTTTACTTGTACCACTCAATAGAATAAAACACATTCACAATTGTAACCAGACTACATTTTGTTCGCTCCATTACCTCGCGGTTGAATCTTGTGCGTCAACGTGTTGGTACGGGGCAGCCGCGTCTCCTAATGCATGTATGTCTATGGAGGCAGGAGGTCTATCCACAATTAAAACCATCATAACTCACTGAATTTTCGACCGATTTTCAAGCAGTTTGGTTTGTTACAAATGCCAGACATGTATTTATGATACAGGATACTTGGTTAAATTAAAATGCGGGTTTTCATACCAAAATTATCTTTTGTAGATGGTAACAGTAATATTTCTATAATATAATAGGCTATTTAAGATTAACTTACCCTACGTAGTTAGGTTCTAAGTATATTCTTTTTTTCTTACTGCTTATGTAAAATGGCTGCCACTATGTAATTTTGTTTATAATTTTGGAAATAAATGAAGACTTAATTCTTAAAAAAGACCCTGAAGTAAGTTTCTGGCAGGCTTCATAGCGTTCTGGACTTTTACACATTGACAGCAAAACATTAGAGATCTGCTTTTTCTGGAAAACTAAATCTAATTAGGCATATATTAGCTTTAGTTCAGTTAATGGGTGTTGCATCTCACCTACTACTGTAAATAACCTGCATGCTGTGTGTGTGTGTGTGTGTGTGGGGTGTGTGTGTGTGTGTGTGTGTGTGTGTGTCTATTTGTCAGCCAGCCAGGTCAGTTAAAATGGCAGAGAAAAGAAAAACAGACATCCGATCATTTTTCAGTGCACCGAAACGCCAAGTAGAAAGACCCCAGTAATATCAAAGGCAATTTGATAAAATCTTCATAAGAAAGGAATGAAGTGCTTATGGAAATGTTTCATAATGGACCTCTATATACATTTAATACAACAGTACTTTTGGCGGCACCTTTGGTGTCCCCTTCAGGAATTGCTCTTGAGAAATTTTTCTGTTTATTGTCCCCCCCAACAGTGAAATGAAATATCCGCCCTTGGTTATTCTTCAACACAAAACCAGTTTAATGCAATGAAAAACCAATAGATAATGATCATTTCATGAATTTCTTGCAATGTATGTAAGGCAAGGCAAGGCAAACTTTATTTATATAGCACATTTCATACACAAAGCAAATCCAATGTGCTTCACATAAAACAGAAAAAATACATAAAAATACATTAAAGAAATACATAAAAATCCTCCTAAGCCAACTTGCTCAGGGCCACACACCACAACGTAACTTAACGTTTGTATCTTGGGTTGATGTAGATCTGGTCTCACTGAAAACTATTTTGAAAGTCAAGAGGTCTGGAATCTGACAGTAGGAATCTTTACAAGTTGGTGCTCCTCCATTTTTCCCCAACAAACGCATAAAAATGATCATCAAAATATTTCACATTTACAATCCTTACAAAAGCCAACAGACCATCTTTGTCGACCTTAGGGATTAAATGAACAACTTCTCCAAAGATTGTTTCAGCGTCAGAATTGGCTGATAACATCAGAACACTTCTGTATGCATGTCCACCTACACTCAATTGGTTTGAGACATAGATTTTGTCTGTTACACCACCTTTAAGGGTTAACCTGAGTTCATCAATCAACTGATCACCACAGTCTAGAGATTGAACAACAACTGGATATGCATTTGGTAGACATATTTTGAATATTTATCAAGCTTCCAACAATGCATTTGTTGAACCTGTTTTTTGTGAGCCAGAGACTTTGATATATTCTTGAAATTGCAAACATGTGCTTGTCGTTTGAGGGGATTATGCTTGGCTTCAAACATTCACCAGAGTTTTGATAGTAGTCCAAATGTGATCAACATGCTTGGGTAATGGATCATAAAATGGTGCTTAGGGATGAGGTTTCTTTTAGGATAGAGTTCTTTGAACTCTATCTATGATAAGCTGTTTCAACAGGAGCAAATATAATGCTGCATATCTCACGTAGCAAAGTAGTGAGCAACTGTATGAAGGCAAATAAGGGCCATAAAAAAATTGAATTTTAGCAGCCACTGAATACTTAATATTGAAAATTAATCACAGCTGAATTCATAACATTGAAATATTTTACTTTGAAAACCATATATCTGAATTTATTGATTCTGAATTCACCTCTTTGAACTTAAAATATTCAATTTCTTGATTTGCAATTTCAAAAGCTGAAATTGAATTTTTTTTGTTTCAATGTTCACAAATTCAGATCCAAAAATTCAAGTTTCAGAATTTCAAACAAACATATTCAGGTTGCTCACATTCGATTGGTCAAATTCGGTTCCAGAAATTCAAGTCGAAAAAATTCAAATGGAACGTCATTCAAATTCGACTGGTCAAATTCAGATCCAAAAATTCAAGTCGAAAAAATTCAGTTTGCAACATCCAAGGGCAGGCTAAGCAATCGAGTCTGAATGCAATCGAACCGACTTCTGGCATATCAGAGCACGGTCCATCAGCCACTTGATCCAGGAAAAAGGCTGTCTGCAGCAGCAGGCCCTTGTCACGTGATCCAGGGACCTGCTGCAAAAGGTGGAAGTGACATTGATTTTTGAAACTTTATGAATGTGAAGAAAGTAGAAATCGACAATATGTAAAATTAATTAATTAATTAATTTACTGCCGACCAAAACTTCCAGAACACGCTCCATGGGGGATATTATATAAGTCTTAATGGAAGAAACAGACAACAGTGGCTAGGTTTACATGCATACAATACAAACTGTAATCTGTTATGTTTTCTGTAACATGGTAGGTTGCACTGCTGCCTGTGTTGGCCAAGACACTATTGAAAAAGAGATTGTTAATGTCAATGAGGCTTTTCCTGGTTAAATAAAGGTTAAATAAATAAATAAAATACACCATAGTCGCATTTCTTGAACTGTGACCAATTTGCGCATGTGGCCAGCTCACCATGTGAAGGTAAAAGTTAATTGTAGTCTGTACTGGGCTAGATTAGGGGGTTATTCTTACCAATATCTGCCATCCACAACAGCATGTAGGATATATTTCAGTTGATATCACTATATCCATCCAAAGGCGGCTCGACAGTTGTGTGCGTTCCATCTGCAGACTCTAATTTGATGTGGTGCGCATTTTCAAATCGCGGCGCAATTACACACACCTCAGTACCTTGATTAAATATTGCACAATCAGCATCCTGCTCTTGCCAAATAGGTACACAAACATCTGTGTTTTTGTGCACACCAAGCTGGTAGGCTATTCCGCGCAGCTTCCAGGTTTCTATGGTGCAAATCATCAGGAATACAGGAGACGGACGGTGACATCCTGGAGACGCGCTGGACACAGTGAATCACAGCTCCATCCAAACACACCACAACAACTGCATGCATCGTCTCCTTCCTTCCAACAGGTTTCCCAATAGTAGAGCCTGAAGCATGCCATTTTGTAATTGTAATAGAGATAGGCATATGGCTGCGACGAACAACATGATGTGGTAGAGCACAATCAGTAGTAGTTGTTTTGATTAAATTTGAAAGTGGCGGGACAGAAAAGGAGTTATTTTTATCAAAACATATATGTAGGCTATAGGCTATATATGCCATTTCCACAATTCTCTTGAAAAATGGAAGTGCTTCAGTCAACGATATTGTCATATTATCATTAGCATGCTTATCATACGCATATGATAAGAAATGCCAATTTCATGTATAGAATGGTCCAGTGATTAAGTTTTTTTCAGGTCAGGTACCCAACAATAGGCTATATGATTGGTTTTTATAACTTATTTATAATTCTGTAAGGTTTTATTTGGGCTATATTAGGCCACACACTGTAAGACCCTATAGGAAAAGTAGCCTATAGATACCAGGATATACGTAGATGATTAGGACAGTATTGTGGCGGACTCTATGGACATTATTCACCATAATCTGTGGTTTGGGTATGTTTAACACGCACAGTTATATTGTGTGCTTCTCAGGGTTAAGGAGACACGGTCCCTTTAAGAAAGTCTGGTTTTCTGAGTGACGTCAGCTCGAGGTAGTGTTGTGTTTTTGGGCAGCGCGATGTAAATTGTCTTTCTCTGTGGGTTTAAAATAAATGACACACGAGTTGGTGTAGTCAACGAGAGAAGTTGTCCGTCTCCACATTCCTGCCACTTCTACACTGGTGACCTCGACGTTTGTCTGCTGGACGTTTCCAGTGACAGCTCTTAATGAACATGGTGACTAACGCAGTTTCCCTCAAACTGCCGGAGTTCTGGGAATCGTTGGCCTCGGCCTGGTTCGCCCAGACGGAAGCGCAGTTCACGCTTCGGGAGATCACCGCGGACGCCACAAGATACTTTTACGTGGTGTCGGCCCTCGGGAGTTCAACTGCATCCCGAGTGGTGAACCTCCTCAAAACTCCCCCACTGCAGGATAAATATGAGACACTCAAAGCCCATCTGTTGAAAGCTTTTGAACTTTCCGTCGCCGAGCGGGCTAGCCGGCTCTTCTCTCTGCAAGGCCTCAGCGACAGCAAGCCGTCTGAGCTCATGGACAGGATGCTGGATCTCCTGGGTGGGCACAAACCCGATTTCCTCTTCGTCCACCTGTTCCTGCGACAGCTGCCTTCCCAGGTATGGGCTGCCTGGCTGGTCACGTCGGCGGCAAGCCGGAGCACGTTTCTGTGGACCGCCTCAAACCAGCTCACCTGGGGCCTCATTTATAAAACTGTGCGTAGGATTCACGTCAAAAGGTTGTGTACGGACGAAACACAGAAAGTGCTTACGCACAAAAATATTCTGATTTATAACAGTGCGCACGCACGTCCTACGCAGGTTTCCCTTTATAAATCACAATCAACTCGAAATTAACCATATATGGTCAATGAAACGCCCTGAATGAATACTGATGTGTATGTAAATGTACTTGTCATTCCATTCTCTGTGTGAGAAATTGGCAAAGCCGGACCAGACGGAAAAGAGAAATATCCCCGGTGGCCTCAGTTCGGGCGTCACCAACCAGAAACAGTTTGTTGAGTGGCAACATGTCACAGCAGTATTTAATGCTGCAGCTCAGAGAGGAGAACCCTTTATAAAAATAAAAAAGAAATTGTCCGATATAAAGGTTGACGCCAAGAAGCGCATTGGACTGTTGTGTCAGCACCACCGGCGGGGCGAGGAGATACCGGAGCTCTCTCCTCTTGAACGTTACACCTCGATGACGGGGGAAACCCTATTTAGTGGCATTGTGCCAGAAAAACAGCGTCACACTGACTTAACTTTAAGGCCCTGACACACCAGGCCGACGGTCGGCCGTCGGGCAATGTCGGGCCGTCGGTAAGCGTCGGTGTCCCTAGTTTTTGCGGTGTGTCCCGCACCGTCGGCACTAGTCGGACCCTGTTGGCGTCTTTTCGGCCGATTGAGCATGTTGAATCGGCGTCAGAGCCGTCGGTGAGAGAGATCACTCTGATTGGTAGTTCGTGTTTTGCCTCTGGATGATTGGACTGATAAATTCCTTCAACATGTGGAACTGAACAGGAAAGAGCCGAGCGAAATTTTTAAAATCGGAGGTTTCATTTATCTCCAGCTCTCGACACAGGTTCGGGAAAGCCCCTTGAGCCTGTCGCTGGAGTATCCATGATTTCACCCATTTAGTGCGGTTTCTCCTTATTTTTCGCCTCCGCCTCTTCCTTTCTTCTTCCACAACCAAAAGACCAAGGGCTGACAACGCCAGTGCCATTTGCAACTTCTTATCAGACAGGTATGGAGAGTTATTTCCCCTCACGCAGGCGCAGAACGTACGTGCTAGTTGGCCGTCGGGTGTAGTCTTTGCGGTGTGTTCAAGTGCAACTTTTTGGACCAGACGCAGGCGATGTGAGGCGACGCAACAGTCGGCCTTCGTCGCCGCTGGTTCTTTGAAGTCGGTTTGGTGTGTCAGGACCTTTAGAGAGGAAGATGAGATGCTGCTACGATACCCAGGTATCGTAAATGTGCCTTTTGTTTTTGGAAAGAGTGAACGTAACCACGCACTCAGCATTTCACATTCATTTGATTTTAATAAAAAACGCATAGACAAGTTCTGTATTCTCGTTTTCTGACTCGGGGATTAGATAGTGTGCGACCGGGGTGAACAGCTGGCTGTAGAGGACGCTGCGCCTGGCACCGGCGTCTCCAATGCGCCCCGTGCGTCATAACGCATAATTATTTATTACCTTGAGACATCCAGTCCAATTGCCTAACACCTTGAATTTGTCAGATTTAATTGTGACAAACTGGGTCTCTGCTAAAAGACTGCAATGCACTTACTTGAGACTAATTCACACCATGTCAGCCTATAATGACATGCAGATGCTTTTTGGACAAATGATCGGCTTTCAAACGAAAGCAACAAAGACACTATTTAGTTGTAGCCTAGACGTTCTTCCGACAAGGAATATTATTATTAGAGGGGTTTCTAAGTTGATGTGGAGTCGGCCTGGAAGTTAACTGAGTGCACAATGCCACTTTTTGCTTTATTTTACTGCTTTGCTATGTCAGTCGTCGTTTCCCACTGTCTCCAAAATGTGCGCACGCATGGGTCAAAGTTTCCGTGGCGGTGCGCACATTCTCCCGTCAAGTTTGTTTTTTATAAATCCCAAAGTTTGCTTAGAAAGTGGCGTACGCCTTCTTTTGTGCGTACGCAACGTTTATAAATGAGGCCCCTGGACTTGGACCGACCCGTTGGCCTGGCCCTACCCCCGACCCTGCCCCCACGCCGCCTCAGGGTTCCCAAGGCTCCTCCTGCGGGCGCCCCGGCTCCCGTTCTGCGGAGCCGTTGTGGCCGGGCCATCCGTTGAGATCTACATTGACTTTCACTGTTATGGTGAATTCTGGGGGGACGTCCGTCTCCACATTCCTGCCACTTACACTACACTACAGTATGAACTTAATTTCTATCGGTTCTATCAGTTCCTGGTTAAATACCCCGCCCCCCACACACCTGGTTAATATATCGGGCTTTGTTAACCATGCTGCTTCACTTACCATGTTGTGGTCATTCACTGTAGGCCTAAATACAGCACGAAGAATCCTTATGTCCGCAGTCACTGCACCAGATTTGTATGAATTTGTAAATAATAGTAATTAACTAACCAGCCAGCCAAATGGCTGACTCCCATCTTATTTTGTCATCAGAAATTATTCCGTAGTTGAAGTCTGCTGTCAAGCAACACTGAATACTGTCACAAAATAAACTCACTTTACCCTCCTGTTGTCACACATAAAACTTAAATGTTATGAACTGTCAAATTGTTTCAAGTCTCAAACACATTTAGAAAAAATACATTCATGAAAAGACTGCATTGCATGGTCAGATTTCACAACTTTATTCCAGCAGACAAATATACCTACATAGATTTCAAAAACATTTATATGGAATTATGTGAAATGATAAATGAATTAATAGTCTGACAAATGAATTAGGCCTAGTATTGTAAGAATTGATAAATTAAGTTATATCCCTTCCTCCCGGCGGGGAGAGAAGCGCAGCGGAAAGCGGAGCTCCATCCAGGCTGACCAGGCTGTCCTCTCCCTGGCATGGAAGTATATCCTGGATGTCCCTGGATGAAAGAAATAAACCTGTACTCCATTGTTGTAAGATGTTAATGATATACACCTAACCATACATTTATATTTATTCAGAAATATTTGTTTGTAACCTCGACATTAACGGCGAATTTGAGCTATACTATAAGAAAAGCAAGGCAGATACCTATCACTAATCTCTATGGTAAATTACCACAAGCAGGCTAAAAAACTAACAAGCCAAGTGACACGAACTCAGGGGAACCCAAAGACAGACACGCAAACAGGGGTTTAGTTTTCAAGCTGTGTATTTAAACAGAACAATTCGGGCAAGAGTCGGGTTGGGTCGGGCAGAGGAGCTGTGGCTGGCGTGGGCCAAGTAGAGTGGCAGCTGAGGCGGGGCAAGCAGCGGCGTCCCCTGGCTTGGACTGTAGGAGCGGTGGCTCGGCAGGGATCAGGCGGAGTGGCAGCTGAGGCGCGGTGTGCTGCGGCGTCCCCTGGCTTGGACTGTAGGAGCGGTGGCTCGGCGTGGACCAGGCGGAGTGGCAGCTGAGGCGGGGTGTGCTGCGGCGTCCCCTGGCTTGGACTGTAGGAGCGGGGGCTCGGCGTGGACCAGGCGGAGTAGCAGCTGAGGCGAGGTGAGCAGCGTCGTCCCCTGGCTTGGACTGTAGGAGCGGTGGCTCGGCGGGGATCAGGCGGAGTGGCAGCTGAGGCGCGGTGTGCTGCGGCGTCCCCTGGCTTGGACTGTAGGAGCGGTGGCTCGGCGTGGACCAGGCGGAGTGGCAGCTGAGGCGGGGTGTGCTGCGGCGTCCCCTGGCTTGGACTGTAGGAGCGGGGGCTCGGTGTGGACCAGGCGGAGTAGCAGCTGAGGCGAGGTGAGCAGCGGCGTCCCCTGGCTTGGACTGTAGGTGCGGTGGCTCGGCGTGGACCAGGCGGAGTAGCAGCTGAGGCGAGGTGAGCAGCGGCGTCCCCTGGCTTGGACTGTAGGAGCGGTGGCTCGGCGTGGACCAAGCGGAGTGGCAGCTGAGGCGGAGTGCGCAGCGGTGTCCCCAGGCTTGGGTCAAGCTGTAGGCGCTGTGGCTGGCGCAGAGTGGCAGTGGAGGCACTCAACTGTCTAGCGGCTGGCAGACAGCACACTAGAAACTACGATCTGACGAGGACTGCAGGCACAGCAGGGAATAAATAGTCAGCTTGATTGACAGACACACCTCCCCACGTGCGGAATGCAGGTCCAACCTAAATGCCCATCACAACCCTAGAGAGAGAGAGAGAGAGAGAGAGAGAGAGAGAGAGAGAGAGAGAGAGAGAGAGAGAGAGAGAGAGAGAGAGAGAGAGAGATGCCAGGCGGCTGCCATGACACCAAGTGTAGCTTTACCTGCATTTTCAACAATGAAAACGTGTTCAGAAAACACTATAAGCGTTTTACTAATATCTGATGACACATAGACCATCTTAGTAAAATAAATATTGTCTACGCGGTGTTGACTTCAAGATTATCTTATATAATAGTGTACATGAATATCATAAGCTTGCGTTGAACACTTTGTTTAAGAAAAGTGGGGTTGCGGCCAACGAACCATGGCAGAGCTGACTTCTTCTTGACCCATGTGGCTTGCCATACACGCACTCCCCTCCACTCCGCCCTTCCCCTGCTGCTGGAAATGTAACATTGTTGGTGCAAGCATTAACAATAGGATGACATACAGTGTGGCTTGGCATGTGCTCTAGAGAGTTATGGTCAAATGTTGTGGCTATTTTGAATTTCTGTTTCTCTGACACAAGCAGATGCCTGTGTGCCTGCCCAGTCCTCCATTACCATGGACACAGACGATGTCTCTCCTTCAACCTCATCATCTCGTTGTGTGTTTTTAAAAGATATACAAAGGGGAAGTTAGAATCAATGTCTTCAGCCTCTTTATTTCTGATTTACAAACTTTCAAAGCTTTTAATATAATGCATGTGTGTGCAGAGCAATATTATTAATATTTTGACATGTATTCACTACACAAATCACCAGTGTAATAAACCCTTCAATAAAAGTTCAGATCCTCTTTTGAAAATTCTATAATACTTTCAACATCCTACACTAATGCATGTCATATCTATGGAATTAGTGTTTTGTGACTTTGATATCCAGATAATGAAAATGTGTTACATTACTGCTGAGATACACTTTATCATATCATACAAGGATCACGAGGCAAAAGTCGCAAAATGCCCTGTATTGATGAAAGGTAGTTGCGTTGCTCATGTTCTGTGTAAACAGAAACCACTGACCTTTAAAAAGTATCCAAGAGAAGTTATTCAAATCTGGATATAAAACCAAATTTCATAGATATGTAACTTATGCATCAGTGTAGGATCTTCTAAGCTACAGCAAATTATTTTAGGTCATACATTTGTTATACTGTAGTTTTTCCATACCCTCAAGTTCAAGTAGGAAATCTTGGAAATATATATATCTGTAAGATTTTAGACTCCTTCACTTTTTTTGTCAAATCACTTGGACTCATCTCTGGGGCCAGGTGTGATACAATGTAATGTCCACCTAAGAACCAAAAAACTACAGCCCAACATGAAGACTGATCCAGCATCACTCATACATGGGTAAGGGTGATATGGAAATACCATTTAGCACTTGTGGAAAAGTTAGCCCATAACATGGCAAAAATTCAAGAAAATCAAAGCGGAATTAGAGCACACCTTGTCATCATCCCCTATAACAAAGAGATCACGAGACTCTCTACATTCTGCTTTCTCTGCATGACCTTGATCAGGTTGTACACCTTAAGGCCTTCACACATCTGTTGCAGCATTGGGGAACATATATATATATATGTATATATATATATATATATATATATATATATATATACGTATATATATATATATATGTATATATATATATATATATATATATATATATATATCATTTTGTCACAGGCATTTGAAATTATGGTAAAACTTTAAAATTAGCCATAATGCTTATGTTTGAATGATACAATGATGTAACACTTTCAATGCCTTCAAGATTTTGCAGCATAATGTTAACTTGATTGGCTTCAAATTTCCTGCTTAATGAATGAATGCTACTAGATACCTTAAAATACTGTTGACCTTGATATAATTAATCAATAATACAATATTACTTCTGACTGAAAGATTACTCAGGATGACAAAATGCGAAACACACCTTAATATGCTCCAATGTAGGGGGACAGGTCAGATCCATCTTCAATCTAAAATAATGATTTACAAGCAACAGCAATTAGGCTTTCATTTTTTATGCAGTTACAACTGTTATTATATATACATCTACACTGTCATACACATTCACTACATTTTTGGAGCAAGGAAAGTTAAGTTAAGGCCAGTTTATAGTCCAGTGATTTATGATCGTCGCCACCGCCGATGATCACATTTTATGGCCGACTTGTCATTGTTGCTGTTACGTTCCTATCCTAACGGCAATTAATTCTCTGAGCTTAAACGAAATAATCAACAGTAATGGAAAACCATACATTTATAGAAAAAATTAATTACAATTACAATGGTCCCGTGCCTTTATGCTACAGAACGGGCAGATTACAAGGATGGAAATTCCTGGGCAGCAGTTGCGGAAAACCTAAAACCGATGGCATGTGACAGCTGTTTAGCCTGGATAATCATACCTAGCTAATGTTAGATAGCGTAATTTGCAGACAGATTGACACAGTTTGTTTTTATATGTTGTAATCAAGCATAAACTCACTTCTCTCCCCAACCCATGAGAAATTATCAGATCACACCCGATTCCCAAATCATGTAAAATTGACAACTACAGAAAAACGAGTTTGGTAGGTCTGTCATGCCAGGAAGGACTGCCAATGTCCACCATTGTGAATTGGTAATTTGCATCACATGCTGCCAAGAGTACAATGCTATGTGTGCCTTTGTAATTATAGAACTTTGAACCAGCATTTCATGATGCTTGAATAACGCAGTGTGTTCTATCTACTGCACCACAACAATTTGGAAACTGCCAAACCTGGTAGAACCCTGAGGCTATTTTTTCCCATGTAGCTTGACCAGGCTCTGGAAGCACAATGGGTTGCAAAACCTCACACGGTACTACACACGCTTCACTTATGATGGTACCGACTGTGCTTTTTGCCATCCTGAATGTAAAAGCCAGTGATTGTTGGTTGTCCCCTGATGCCAGATAACTAAAAAACAAAATATGGATCACGATGTAGGTGCCTATATTTTACAATAGGCACAATAATGTCAAAAGCGGCGGTATTAAAAATGCAATGATATTTAACATGAATAGTCATGAAATAGTGACTATTTAAAAGAGCCTACAGCATTACTTTGATTGTCCAGTGCACATATTGCTAGAAAATGTAGCAAGGCTATATTACACTAAGCATGTAAATGCAGGTTCAAATAGACCTACAACTTCTACATACTCTTCTTCTACGCCTCTTCCCTGCGAGCTGTAAAACGTTAGCCCCGTTGGGGACTCGCCGCACAGGGAAGAGGTGTAGAAGAGTAGCGGCCATGTTTAAGACATGCATATGAAAACAACTGGGAGAAGCCACACAAAGGTGAGATTTGATACTTTATTGCAAATATTTTCACACAATATGTTTTACTTATGTAACAGAAAAGGGTTCAAGGATCTCAGAAGATTTATCAGCAAATTTTGGTCTGCAAACCTTGCCCACATGTAGTCAAAGTGCTGCAAAGATTGTTTCCGCAAAATTCTTAATGGAACGCCTTGGGACTGGGACCCACACAGCGTAGTGCCAGTCCCAACGGGACTATCTTCCACCTTGACACAGGGGAAGCTCAGTCTCTGTTTAATGTTTTATTGGGGAACAGGTCCTGTATATATTGCACAGTGTGATATAACTTTGATAGATATGTTTGAAGTACTGGTATATTTAACTGGAATTATCAAAACTCGTGTCATGTATTTATTTTTCTATTTTTTAGAATTCTATTTTTCAAGATACTATTTTGTAATATTTACAAATATTGGCTGTATATTATTTATTTCTAATTGTACTGAATTATTATTGGGACAACTAGTTAGGCACTGTTTAGACGCCTATGGGTCCTTCTAGGGGGCCTAATGCCTTGTGGTTGGGAATCTCCGTTATCTTTTCTTTATTCCTGCAACGGTCATGGTGTGAGTTGGACTGTATGCATTCGTGAAGAAAAACTGTTCGCTGGCGTCATGTCCACTCCTTAATAAGAGTCCCACTGTGGATGAGGTGGTTCCAGCGCCCTACCGTGCTCACAACTTTCAACATTGGTCCTTTGAGCCGGATAACTCCACCCATGGACACGCAGGGAGCGGCAGCAGCACCCGACAACATGATCCCAGGGCGAGGAAGGATACGGCAGCTTCCAGCGCACCTCCAGCATGATCCCAGGGCGAGGAAGGATACGGCAGCTTCCAGCGCACCTCCAGGGCTACCAGGTTACTCTACCCCAGTCTCTGTTGCCGTGTACTGTTCCGTTTGATTCTACTAGGTCACAGGTTTACACCGAGAGCGCCAACGCACTTCAGCTGAAGTCACTCAGCTTGCAGACCGATCCTGCTACTACAGGTGACCAGCCACGTACTGCTTTCGGGCCCCTCCAGGTCTGTCCCCCCAAACAGCAGCAGATGAAGTAGGAAACTGGGATTTTCCCACACACAGCGATAACCTTTACCATCACCTGGAGGCAGCTGACAGTGTGGAAGAATTGTGCATATGTGCTGTGCGCCACTCTGCCTGTAGGTGTCACTGCAGGCTGGTTGTATGTAAGATTCTGCTTCCTCTACTAGCTCCAGCAAGTATAATACTGATCGGTGTCTAGCGTCCGGTGAGAGGGATTCATTTACTTACTAAGGCAATGGTCTTCTCCCGTGCATGTAAAATAAAGCATAATCAACAGCAGTCCACTGAGTGGTTCTCAGATAGCAAAACAGCATTGAAACAACGTTGATTAGATATCAGGCAACACCATTGAACCAACGTTGATCTCTGACGTTTTTTTGGCATTGATCTTGCTCGTTGTATAGGCCATTGATTTAACATTGAAAAATCAACCATGTCCAACGCTGAATCAATGTTGATTCAACACTGAAGTTCTGCGCTTGTCCATGGTTGAATAATGATTCATCTAGTGTTGAAGTATTGCAAAGGTTTTAACGTTGAAACAATGTTTGAATCAATGATGAATCAATGATTGTGCAATGATTGATTTAACGTTGAAACTATGCCAAATCAGGCTTTATTTACAGCGTGATTTACAGCCTGATTTAAATGCAACACACCAATAATAAAGTAAAAATATATAGATTTATTGATACAATATACAATACAATAACAATAATATTAACATACAAATGTACTATTTGGACATGTCTCCAAAAAACAAAGTATGTTTTGTTGCAATACAACACCAATAAAGTTAAAAAAAATAAAATGGATACAATATACAATAACAACATTAACAGACACTTAACACAATAACAATATGTCTCCAAAAAACAGTGTTTGTTGCATGTTTTTCTGGGGGCATCAACACAGCATCTCTCAGCATGTACAGCCACTAACACGTACCTTTGATTGAACATAACAGAAAGAATTCTACCAGTCAGTGAACAATTTAACTAATTTGTGAATAAATAATAAAAAATGAATTCACACAGTGTTATCAGTCTAACTCAGTGGTTCTCAAAGTGGGGTCCGTGGCACTCTGCCAGGGGGTCCGTGAAAAGTTTTCAGATTCATTCATTTAAATTATCATGATATAAAAAAAAGTTTTTTTTTTTTATTTTTTTATTCATTTTTGTATTTTTTTACAAAAGGCTTCACAGTCCAACAAATAATATTTTATTTTTAAAATCTAAAATAGTTCATAGATTACGTTCTAATCTAACAAATCTATAAATTTAAAAGTCAAGCACGTCACCCATTACCATGGAAACAACAATAACTGGTATGTCAGTCAGAGCGTGCCTCCGGCAGCTAGCATGCTACGAAGATGGACAGATTTTTAAAACGACCAGTTACGGCTACAAATGAAGTAAATGAAAAACAAAAAACAAAAGTAAGGAAATACGATAAGGAGTATCTCCAATATGGATTTATTGAAATGGAAGGGAGGCTGAAATGTCTTATATGCCTGCAGTGTCTTGCCAATGAGGCGATGAAGCCTGCCAAATTGAAGAGGCACCTCGAGACCAAGCATCCAGATTATGTAAAAAAAGACCGGTCTTTTTTTGAGAGGAAGGGCGAGGACTACTGCCAGCAACAACAACGGATGGTGACAAAGTAGTGGTTTGGGATTGTAGCAATGTTCCAGATGTTTTGCAATCTACTTGATACATATGTTGCAATGCAGGCGTGTGTTCAGTTTGTTATAGCCTGCATTTATTTTATGATTAGACTTTTATCAATCTTTACGTATGAACTAAGAGTGAAACACTTTATCTTGATGTGTGTGTGTGTGTGTGTGTGTGTATATGTTCTGAAATGCACTTCAAATTAGCACTTTTCTCTTGATTTCCCTTTGATATTTTGTTTAGGTACAGTGTTACTTGCAGCTAATTGATTGATTGTTTTATGGGTATTCTGTGTTGAGATACATACCCAATATCTTTCTAATACATTTCTGTTGTGTTGTTCTTTCACGAAACTAAGACTATAGAAGTGTAAAAAATGAATCAACAGTCTCTTTGCAAGATGCTCCTTCAGCATGGTCAGGTGATCTAAGCCAGAAGCTTATTCTTCAAATGTATGTATTTAGGTTTGTTTATGGTGCAAGTGGTCCAGTCCAATAAACAGCCTCTGAAATACCTCAGACGTGTGCACAAGTTTTGTGCACAAAAACCACACCAAATATCAATGTCAAATCAATGTTATTTAACATCACATTTTCAATGTTGAAAATCTGACCAAATATCAATTTTGGTTCAATGTTGATTTTTCAACCTTGACCAAGAATCAATGCTTTTATATTTTAATATTTCATATTTCAACGTCAAATCAATGTCACTCTGCTATCTTTCACGACAATATTTGGCGTTGTCGGCAGGATCCAAGCGGCTCTCCTTTCTTCACTGCAGAGAATGCGGTTTAAACTGTCGACTGAAACACCAAGGTAAGAGCCATTCGCTCTTCCCCATTTTCTGTAGTGATTGAAGGGAAGAAGATGGGCGGATCTCTGATTGAGGTGAGATAAATGACTTAATACTGCTGTTGATTCTGTTTAATCGCTGATCATGTCATAGAGATAGCATTGTTTTATCTCTATGGATTACAGTATGTATTTGTATGAGTAATTCCAATTGAGGAGCACTGATTTGAGAGCATTGTCATGGGCTCCGGGAGTCCCACTGTAGTTACGCTGAGGCAACAAGAAGCCGGCTGTGTGAATAATTGTGGAATATTGTCTTATACAGGTCAGCATTTTGTATTTTGAATGTTTGGTGTTGTGGTTCAAGGCCTTGGTCTTTTATGTGTGAAGTCAATTGCGTTTGTTTAGTGATATTACTTGTATTGTCGCCATGGTTGTTTTGTGGTTTGTTTAGTGTGTTTGAGTGTATTGTGGTGCGCCAGAAAGATAGAGAACTCGAAACAAAGGAACCTTGTGGTTATCGGCCTGTAAGGGTTATAAACCCCACGTGGTTAGAGGTAGGCTACTGTAAACAATGGGTTTGATAAAGAGCAGGCCTCAGCACGGGGGGCCAAGTGTCGGCTCACCATATCAGGTTATGGAGGATAAATACGGTGCGGTTTCAGTGAAATACATGGCAAAGTGGACTGCGTGGACAAATGGGTATTGGCCATCAGATGGTAGTTTTAATAATGACAAACTGGAAGGATTAAAAAGGGAAGTGCAAGAAAAAAGTCTAAGTGCGAAAGACGAAGAAGGTATGAAATTGGCTTTAAGGTTGTGGCAAGTGGAGATAGAGTGTAGAAATGCTAACAGAAAAAGAGAAGAAACTGAAAAACTATTCACAAAACATCTTAAGGCTAAAAGTAGCTCCCAACTTGCTGATTTAGGAGAAACTCCTAAAAATAATGGGCATGTTAGTCCTAATTTTAGGACTCCTAAATTTTTGGTCTAAGAGTATTTCACAAAGTGTTTTAGCGCTAAAACCAGCTCCTAAATCTGTGAAAAGTTAGGGGTAGTCAAGAGGACTCCTAGGTCACTAAGACCAAATCACAAACAATCCTAAACTGGCTGCTGCCGGCAATCCGCCTCATAATCGGGTCAACATTTTAGAAACATTTAATGATACTGAGCTTTTAAAAAGGTATCGCCTTAATCGCGAGGGTATTATGATCATAGTAGAGCTAGTCAGGGATGCAGTCACTTCACCGACAAACAGAAACAACCCAATAACACCGGAGATCAAGGTTGTGACAACTCTACGCTACTTGGCCATAGGGAAAATGCAGCTATGATTACATGATTATGAATTATAGATTACATGTTAATATAATCTGCGATGACGTGTATAGCGAGGTTCATTTATGTATAAATACATTTATGCTCATTTTTGTATAGGCTTAATACATTGAATGATAGAGAATAAAACATTGTGATCTAGCATAGTTGAAAAGAATTGGCCTAATGCCCTATTACCTGTGGCAGTTTGTCGCTTGAATTCTGCAATCTCTGCCCTTGCCTGAGACTGCAAAGAATACCAGCGCTTTTCACACTCATCGGTGGTTCTGGACAGAAGTGGGAAAGCTGCATTCATTTGCAAGCATATATTTTCCCACGCTTCTTTTTTGGTTTTTGAAGTTATCCCAACTCCAAATTTTCCTTTAATAATGTCCTTCCTTTCATGCACAAGTTGGGCAAGAAGTAAAAGCTGTTCTTGCGTCCAGTTTGGTTTTCATTTTCGTTTGCACAATGTAGCGTCACACGTCTTACTATCAGCCATGGTTATTCTAGTCTGATAATTAAAAGGCTGCTTATATGAATATCCGCTAATTGTTTAACAAGCTGCCAGACATGTAAGAGGCTGACAATTAGCTGCACATATACTTGACTAGTCAGTATATTATTCTTTGTTTCATGTTAAATCAGTGACACTTAGCCTACATTTTTATTTTAAAATCTTTATTTGAATATGGCAACATGATACCTCCTACAGTATTTCTATGATGAATTCACTGACAGAGACCCATCCCCTATAAGCCAATCACTGTTTCATGAAACACGACATCATCCATAGCAACGAGGTCAACCCCACCCTTTCTCTTAGCTTAAGATTTCTCCCCATTCCTTAGTAAAAGTTGGTCTCAGCAGCTTTGTGAATAGGTTTTAAGAGGAAACTCTTAGCTAGTAACTTTTAGTGCTATTTGGGAGTCCTCCTAGTGGTAAGATAAAATGTTTTGTGAATACGGCCCCTGGTCGGTAAAACATTAGAAGGACTGAGTAAGGTAGAAAATGTTGGGGCTGCATGTGAAAGCTGACTCTGATGATGATACCTCTGCCTTGAGTTGGGAGAGAGAACGTTAACACTTTGAAGAAGCAAATAGGCGGTAACAACAACAAAGGCCGGCGCCAGCGGCAGCTGTGACAACAAGACTTCGGCCTGAGGAGGTGTTAATAGGGGGATGAGGAAAATAAGAGGGATGTAGCTGCGGGAGGCATAGTCTTTTATGATGCAAAAGATAGCGATGTCCAAGACCCATTCCCCATCGCGGCTAGAACCAGAGCAAAAACAACACAAATGCCAATGCTTATTATTTCTGTAGGACCTGGACAAAATGATCGTGTTCAGGTATATCGACCATGGACTCCTACAGAATTATGTGAATGGTTAACCGATTTCCTAAGCCGGATAAAAACCCTACGGGGTTTATGAGTCAATTAAGCACAGTATGTCACTGTTATAACCCAACACCTAGAGATATACAGCAGCTAATGATGGCATGCTTTGGAGATCGGTTTGAGGATGTAAGGCAAGCAATGGCTATTCCAAATCAGGATAATTGGGATCAGGCAAATACACGAGCTAACTGTATAACTGCAATAGGGACTGCAATAAACGTGTATACTGGCAGGAATGCCTGCTTGTCTAACATTACCACATGTAAGCAAGAAGAAACTGAGTCTGTAGAGGCATTTCTTTAGAATTATATGGGAAACTAATAGCAGTATGAATGCTGATCAGGGGCAAGCATTTCAAGTTGCTTGTTTTGTCAATGGGTTGCAAACCCACATAGCAAAGCATTTGAAATTGGTAATGCTTAACTGGGAAACTGCTCCTTTTGCACATGTCAAAACAGCAGCAATAAGACAGAGAGACAACATAAAGATAGAAAGAAGCCAGTGAATAGAGAAGTGGGATTGTTTTTTGCTCAACGTGGTAGAGGTAGGGGCAGAACTAATTTCAGGGGTGACTATAGAGGACAAAGAGGGATGATTCTAGGGGGAACAATCCCAAGACAACAGGGAATACAGGTAGAGAGGGACTGTTGTTTTGTTGATGGCCATTTGGGACATTGGGCTAGGAATTTGCCCCCATAGAGATCAAAAGTCTGTCCCTACTTCTCACCTACAGCTAATTTCACTCTGAATAACCCCTTTCAGAACAGCGAACAATAGGGGAGCCAGCAAGTATAGCATTAGAGAAGTGTGATGAATGTGTTTTGCATTCCCTTACTAAAGGATTTAAGGAGACACCCACATTGAACTTGGATGTTAACAGTAAAACTGTTTAGTTTTAGTTGATACAGGAACAATATTTTTATGTTAGTCGTACAGATGTGCCCTTATCATCTTCAGGTAAAGAGGTGCTAACTGTAGGAATATCTGGAGTGCCACAGCAAACTCTACTATTTGTTCCTGCAAAAGTAGCGTCAACAATACATCCATTTACCACAAAGCATTCTCTGCTATTAACATCACCAATTGATTGTTGGGTAAAGACTAGTGAAATACATTGTACACCTGAAAATGCTTTTCTAGAAGTACCAGTTGATACTGTTTTTGTTGGAAACTAATTGACCTTCTATTCAGAATTTTGTTTCTACAGCATTAGGTGTGATTGAACACCCCTCACCAGAGCTGCTTGGATTGATCTTCAGCATGACACCTTTGGCCAATTTGCATGGCACAGCTTCCTATTGGTATGGTAACGTTAACTATGGCATTTCCAGCATGTTCAAATTTTATAATAACCCAAATTCTGTTATTCTGTTGTCAATAGCAGGGTCTTCTACCAACACATCAGGCCCTATTGAATGCTTGCAGACAGAGAAGCATGGGGATACGGAAAATCTAATGGGTAGACGATGATTAAATTGGAGACAGAGCATGGCATCACATGTTCTCCCTTCACTGCTGAAGGATTATTCAAATTTACTTCCACCTCCCCACAGTTTTGCTAAGTGACACCTTAGCGTTAACACCATCAAAACTGTGAGCTAGCCACTCTTCTGAGAGTGAATTTGTAAACTCTGCTGCTCTGCAACTCTAAGCCTAAAACTATTGCCATTATTGCCCCAATTATCAATTGGAAACTAATTTGGTAGTAACTTCTAGATTTTGAAATAACCCCTGTTCCAAGAGCGAATGTGCTTATGCAGATGACATCTCTTCTAAACACTCGAATGGAAAAGACTTACATGCTGAATATGCTATAGTCACTGATAATGAGGTCATTGAAAGTGCAAAGTTACCTAACGATTTTTCTGCACAGGCAGTTGAATTGTTAACCCTCACGCGTGCATGCATCCTGGCCAGATGAACGGTAAGACTGCTACAATTTACACGGGCTCTACATATGCATTTAATGCTTTTGAAACCAAGGTTTATCACTAGTGCTGGGATAAACTTCAAGAATTCCCTATGAACAAGTCTCCTAGAAGCATGTTTGTGTCCTTGTTGATTGGCCATTGTGAACTGTGAGACACACACTTCTTCCATTTCTGTAGTTGCTAAGGGTAATGCTAGGGCTCATATGTGCGCTAAACGTGCAGCAGTTAACCCGTCCCTGCTGGTAAAACAATCATCTAGCAATGTTGTCAGTGACCCTGCCCCCACTCTTAATGATGTCGCTGTGTTACAGGCAAGCGCTGATGCCGAGTGGCCGGCATGGAAGTCTGCTGGATGTCGCAAGTCGTCGGAAGGCGTCAGGCGTCACCCTGATGGACGTGTTGTGGCTCCCCGTGCAATACTTCATATTTTGATCAAGTTGTCACATGGGCAGGCCCATGTTTCCAAAGGGGGGATGGTGGCTGCAATAACTTCACAGTCGTATGCACCTGGGGTCACAAAGCAGGCAGAACAGTTTTGTACCAAATGTGTCATATGTCAACAGCACAATACTGGAAAGCCAGATTAAACCACGAAAGCAGCATATCCCCCTCCATGGGGACCTTTTGTAAATATGCAAATAGATTTTATTCAGTTAGAGAAATGTTTAGGAATTGAGTATGCACTAGTAATTGTTGATATGTTCTCGAAGTGGGTTGAGGCTTTTCCCTGTCGCCATGGGGACGCCCAGATGGTAGTGAAAATCCTCCTAAAAAGAGATTATCCCCAGATTTGGCATTCCTCACACAATCAAGTGACAGAGGAACACACTTCACAGCTCAGGTGATGAAAAACCTTGGCAAAGCACTCTCCATGAAACTCCTTATCATCCACAGTCCGCAGGAGCCGTGGAAAGACAAAATAGCAAAGAAAAGAACAAACTGGCCAAGCTCTGTAGAGAAACAGGGCTGAAATGGCCAGATGCCTTACCGCTTGTCCTAATGTCTATGAGGTCAACACCAAATAGACAGACAGGATTATCTCTGCATGAAGTGTTAATGGGAAGGTCCATTTCAACTCCATTAATGCCTCTTCCACCCCTCTCTCAGGTCGAGTTACTGTTGGCGGATGAGAGAGCCCTACACCATTACAAAGCTTTATGTACACAGCTAAAACATCTTCACCCACAGGTTCGACAGACGCAACCAACAGTCCGTGCCATAGCTTTGAACCTGGGGATCATGTGTACATAAGAGTGTTCAAAAGAAAAAATAAGTTGTCTCCTAGATGGATTGGTCCGTTTCAGGTGCTGTTGACTACTGCTACTGCAGTGAGGTGCCAAGGGAGAGCTACGTGGATACACGCATCTCACTGCAAACGAGCCAAAGCACCCCTAGACGCAAGGCCATCATAAGACCTGGAGTGCCTGGACGCTACGTGGCCCGTTTCACCACCATCATCTTCCTGCTGACCGGTGCCGTATCTTGGACCCAGGGGACTAGGCTAGGACAAGGAGATGACCCTGATCCCGTGTCAAGGGATCCGACGCCACGCGCCTGGGGCCGATGTGCTGAAGAAGATGACACCAAACCTCTGTCACCAGAATTGATGGAGACGCAAGACAAGAATTCCAATATTTAAAGATCAAAAAGATATCTGGAAGGGCATCGCAACAACCTATACCTCAACTTGAGCCATACCATAGCCTCCATGGCTAACAAGACCAACTGCTACGTCTGTGGACTGATCCCTCATTCCACTACAGACAGTCTCCCATTGATGGCTCTACCCCTTACTCCCTGTCATTTATTGTCTATAGCCCACACCATTACCATCCCAATGACCCTAACCCTAACCTGATTGTGGGCGTGTTACAATGCCATTAAGCCAAAGTAGAGATGCCCCTATCATAGAGGTAGCATATTGCGGGACTAAATTTTTAGGAAAAATACTATCCCCATCTAAGATGTATTTAAAAGCCCCAACAGGTGCTTATTGGATTTGTGGAAAAAAACGCTTACACAACTCTTCCTCTAAATTGGCATGGAGTCTGCTCTTTAGGCTATATATTACCAGCCATGCGTGTTACACCAACCTTACCCCTTACGTTTCATAATAGGAGGAAACGTCATTCCAACCTTTTCCATACTCATGACAAAGGCTGCAACACCTGTGATTTCTTCAGAGCTCTCTTTCCTCAGTATGGAGTTATGTCTGCTATGGACCAAATTACTGACCTGTCTGTCCTTGTTGAAGAATTAGCCAATACCACCTTTGAAGAGCTAACTGTGATAAATGCTGAATTAGCCTCAGTTAGAATGATGACTCTTCAGAATAGAGCTGCATTAGATTACTTATTGGCAAGTCAAGGTGGAACATGTGCTGTAATTGGGTCAGAGTGTTGTACATATATCCCAGACTACAATAATGTCACCATACCTCATATCATTGATCATCTTCATAACATTTCCAAGAAACTTCACTCACCAAAATCGTACTCACTTTTTGATTGATTTTCTAATAGGTTTGGTGCTTTTGGTACAGAAATATTTCATTATGGACTCTATGCCTTTATTGTAGTCACAACATTCCTAATGTTGATTTACTGTTTGAAATTGGTACTCTTTTCTTGTTGCACTAAGACCTCTGCGACCCTCATGGTAAATAGATACGACCACTCTATTACCAAAGAAAATGAAGAACCACTGAATCCTTTAGCACCTTACATGGGATCTACTAATTTCATTAACCTACCTCACCTTTATGTACATAAATTTCCCTAGCCCCATCTCCCAGTCATTGCATATTATTGTATTGTGTACTTTTGTTTTGATTTACTTTTTCATTTTATTTTCATGATTTCATTTCTTATAAAAGCCTACGCTTCCACATAGTAGATTAAGTTGATCTACATGATCAAACGAGGAAATGTGGAAGAATTGTGTATATATGCTGTGCGCCACTCTGCCTGCACGTAATATAAAGCATAATCAACAGCAGTCTGCAGAGTGGTTCTTGAAGGATTCCACGACAACAGGTACCAAGTCGTGTTTCTCCTTCATCACAGCACTCGGGGTATCAGGAGCTCCCTCAAGATGTTAGCTTTCACCACTCATTTGCCAGTCCTATGATGACACCTTCACCTTGGCTGAGTCACCGATCAGCCATGTACTGCAGCAGCCCTTGTCTCCAGTGACATCTCTGCTGACATCTCCGATGCCTCACCAGCCCGTGTCTCAGTCTTAGCAGCTGGTCTCCCAGCCTTATCAGCCCGTGCCTCAGCCGTACCGGCCTGTGCCTCAGCCATACCTGCCTGGGTCGTCTACTGTCCATACGATACACCCAAGTACATCAGCGGCTCCACAGATCTCTTACCAGTTTCCACTCACAGCACCTTTGCTATCACCATACCAGTATTCCCCACTTACGCCTGCACAGTTGGCTTATCATGGCACAGCACCATCGGGTCGGAGGGCGACAACAAAAAAAGGCAAGGTACCATGGCGAGGCCAAGGAGCTCTGACAAACCCCAAGCCAGCAGCAGGCAGCCTGCCGAGACCTCCCAGTCAGATGACAAGTAGAAAAGGCTCAAAAGGATCTGCCTCGGCTGTCTCTTGTGAGTACTGAACATTATCTCTCCGTGTCCAGATATTGTTCAGCCCCCAGCGGAACAGGTCAAGAGGTGGATCACCGATAGCAAGCGTTGCAGGAGGTGTGGCCATACTAGTCACGGGCCAGAGGCGTGCACCCTCAAGAAGCCTTGCAGTGAATATCAAGAGGTCCACCTCAAAGTTCTCCATATCATCGCCAAGGCGGGTCCCCATGTCTACCTGATCACCCCTCAAGACAGGGTCTCACTCTCTCCATCCAAGCAGGGAGGACGGGTCTACTTGAAAGTGGTGCCAGTCATTGTGAGTCACGGGAGCCGATCGCTGCAGACCCAGGCTGTCTTGGATGATGGTGCAGAGCATACAATCATCCTGCCCATAACCGTGCGTCATCTGGACCTCGGGGGTGAAGAGGAGTCACTGTCACTACAAACAATCCGCCATGACGTGGCTCACCTCACTGACTCATCAGTCGACTTCTACGTGTCATCCCTGACTCATCCTGCAGATAGATATCTCATCCAAGGTGCTTTCACTGCCTATCGGCTGGCTCTTTCCGACCAGTTATATCCGGTGACTGCCCTTCAGAAGCACTTTTGCCACTTGAGGGGGATACCGCTCCAGCCTTCCGATAAGGCGCACCCGCTCCTCCTCATCAACGCGGACTACATCCCCTTGATCTCAGCCAAGGAGCCAGTCAGACCTGGACCCAGTGGTGGACCCGCAGCAGTTCACACAGCGCTCGGCTGTGTGAACCAGGTACAGTCCCACTGCTACTTCACTTCTCTCAGACCAACAACGGAAGACCTCTATCAACATGTTGAACGTCTCTTGCAGCTTGATCTTCCCGTCCCGAAGTGAGAAGCTAGCAGTGCGGTCCCGTCAGGACCTAGAGGCGGTGAACATCCTGGAGGCATGCACTATAAGAGTGAAGGTTGGTGATATGCTCCAGTACGCCACCCCGCCTGCATCGCTGAAGGCCACAACCGAGGCAGTCACCGAATGGCAGCTGGTGAAGGACCCTGTGAAGGTTCAAGTCTACGAAGCAGAGATCCAGAAGCTTATCGATGGAAGATGCGTCATCAACCTCAGCCCGAGGAGCTGGCCAAATCCAGCTAGTCTGGGAAGGATCGTCTGGTTTTCAAATGCTCATTCTCTTACCAGGGCCTTTCACTCAACGAAAAACTACTCCCTACCCTCGGACCATCGCGCATTGGAGTCCTCCGCCAGGTTCCGCCAGTATGTTGTTGCTGTCAGTGGAGATATCCGTGCGATCTTCCATCAGGTTCGTCTCCTACTTGAGGACCAGCCCCTGGTGAAGTTCGTCTGGAGAGACCTACGAAGAGAAGAGCCACCTGATATCTATCAGCGGCAGGTACTACCATTTGGTACCACAAGCAGCCCCTGCTGCGCTACCTTCGCATTGCAGTAGCACGTCAGAGACCATGTAGAAGGGAACGAGAACATTCTGCAGTCTCTAGAGCAGTCATCCTACGTAGCTAACTGTCTCCAGACTCTTCCGACGCCTGAATCCACCAAGCTCTTGTGGACAGGATGCACCAATGTCAGGTGTGGAAGAAAAATTAACATACATGTATTAACAGCTGAACTGGGGTCCCCTCAGGGAATGTAAGGTTTCATGATGAATGGTCACCTCACTGTAACCCTTGTGCCATAACTTACTAGGCCAGAGGTCTCTTGTCACAAGTGGCTCCTGGATGTCCCAGACTATCTGTAGATTCTCTAAACTAAGACATAACACATGTTGCTGTAACTCTTTTCTGTGACCTGTTCCCATGTCAGCACATTCTGTGCGTCCTTGGAAGATACATAAAGACCAGCTCAAATCTATTCTCCTTTGAAGAAGTGTATGTAGCCTCCCGCTGTGTGCATCTTTTCCTCTTTAAAGACTCCTTTCAATAAATATATACTCAAGTAAGACGAACCTCTGACTCCAGAACCTTTTCCTCAACAAATTGGCGTTGTCGGCAGGATCCCAATACAGCAAAGTACGAATTTTTATTTGTCTTGCCCGGGGGATGCTTG
Source organism: Centroberyx gerrardi (assembly GCF_048128805.1). Taxonomy (NCBI): domain Eukaryota; kingdom Metazoa; phylum Chordata; class Actinopteri; order Beryciformes; family Berycidae; genus Centroberyx; species Centroberyx gerrardi. The sequence continues at coordinate 3,286,062 of NC_136001.1, read as the reverse complement.
ACGGGATCCAAAAAGAATTAAAGCTGCAAGCAGCGATGATCGGACCCTCGCACTTTGCGCACGTCGGGGTGTGCCGCAGCCGTGGCGGCATTACTGGACACTGACCGGTCGATGCGGCTATGAATTTTCAGGATAAAACATGTAATTTGCTTTTGGCAGTAGGTGGCGCTACGTCTAGAATTCATTCAAAATTGGTCTGTAGATGTCTTCAGGCCAGGACTCTGATCAAATGTGTGAAGTTTGGGGCAGATTTGACCATGTACAGCCGAGTTCCAAACCACTTCCTGTGTTGCCAGTAGGTGGCGCTATGACTATAACGGAATATTGGCCTGTAGATGTGCTCAGGCCGGGACACTTATCAAACATGTGAAGTTTGGGGCAGGTGTGACCATGTACAGCCGAGTTCCAAACCACTTCCTGTGTTGCCAGTAGGTGGCGCTATGACTGTAACGGAATATTGGCCTGTAGATGTGCTCAGGCCGGGACACTTATCAAACATGTGAAGTTTGGGGCAGATTTGACCACGTACAGCCGAGTTACAAACCACTTCCTGTGTTGGCAGTAGGTGGCGCTATGACTATAACTGAATATTGGCATGTAGATGTCTTCAGGCCGGGACTCTCATCAAACATGTGAAGTTTGAGGCAGATTTGACCATGTACAGTCGAGTTACAAACCACTTCCTGTTTTGCCAGTAGGTGGCGCTATGATTATAACTGAATATTGGCATGTTGATGTCTTGAGGCCATGACACTTATCAAACATGTGAAGTTTGGGGCAGATTTGACCATGTACAGTCGAGTTACATAGCACTTCCTGTTTCGTGGCAAAACATGGACATTCTACGCCTCGCCATGCCCACGCCGTTGGATGAAAACTCAAGCTTATACTAACTTTTAATCGTCAAGGTCTGTTATATACGCTGACCAAGTTTGAGGTGGATCCGATTAACCTCCTAGGAGGAGTTCATTAAAATATGACCCCTGTAAATGGCCAAAAATGCACAAAAATGCCACAATAAATGCAAAATGGCTGACTTCCTGTTGGGTTTAGGTCACAGGACCTATTGACCTTTTTTTTTTAAGTCTGGACATGATACATGTGCCTACAAGATTTCGTACATGTAGGTGAAACGTAGCGCGAGGGGTATTTTTTTGAACTGTTGTAGGGGGCGCTATTGAGACATTTTGCCACACCCATGCGCAAGAGCCATAAAATGTCTAATTTGCACCACTTCTGAGGCATGTGCAAAGTGTCGCAACTATCCGAGCAACTTTAGCCCCTTAAAAATGCAATTCATTCGGCCCAAGAATAATAATAATTCCTTGCATTTCAATAGGGCTTCGCACCGGTGCTCGGGCCCTAACTAGGCACTAGAGTAAGCACTTATGTGGGGGCGCCCCTCAGAAAACTCTTCTCGCCCAGAGCTAGGACGCTCAGGGAGCTAGAATGATAGAGGATACCTTTGTCTGATATGATACAGGTTACCCTTGTCTGATATCGGTCCATGGGATGGACATAGTTTTTTGACCAAAATCCTAGATCTGCTTGGAGCAAACAGGATTAAAGGGAAGACACGGTATAGGCAGGAGGATATTAAATAAACATATAGGTTCACTCACAAAGTGCAATTGGAAATAAGAAAATAAGAGTCAAAAAGAGGTTTTGCATTGAATGTATACATCCTCCCTTTGCATGTAAAGAATGCATGAACTTTTGCATGAAAAGAGGACATAACTTATCCTATGTATAAAGTACTGTTAACATTTTCTGTTTTAAGCCTTTAAACCTTTCAGATTGAAAAGGAGAGGAGAGTGGGTTATCAGTAAGTGAACAACCACAGCTGCAAATTGTAAGTCTAATTTTTGATTATTTTAATTGGAATAAGAACAATAACACCATTCTCTCACTGCCCTGAGCTGGAACGGGGCCTGCAGGGAGTGAGAGTCACCTTGACATTTCTTAAAAGATAAAGACGAAACTTTCTGAGAAGGCATTCCATAGTGCACAGGAGTTAGTATGTCAGAAATACTTGATACCTTGTGCGGTGTTCATCTTGTTGAATAATTCCGAGGACTGCCGAGTGAGTTTTCAATGATGTCTTGATGCAATAATGTTTTCACTTTTCCCAACAGAAGCAATGTTTTAATGCTGAATTTAATGCAATGTTTTAATGCTGGATTTAATGCAATGTTTTAATGCTGGATTTAATGCAATGTTTCAATGCTGGATTTGATGCAATGTCTTAATGCTGTGTTATGTTGCTGAGTTCCAAGCTGTGATTTATGCTGAGTTTTAGTTTAAGGTTTTCAAAACTAGATTAAAAATAAGGTTTTATAAGGGATTTTAAACTGTGTTCTACTGCTGAGTTCTTGACACCGATCGATACATTTTTTTGATTGACGTAATAGTTGGTGTGTCGGTATAGTTTCAAAATGGGAAAGGGACAGTCAAAGTTAAAGCAGGAGTTGAAGTTGGAGTTGCCAAAGGCAGAGAAACGGAGAGCAAAAGATATTCTGAGGACCCACCGAAAAGAACAACTTCTTGTTTTCTCACCAGGGTCACCAGCAGATATTGTAAGCGAAGAATTGGGACAGAATTACGTGATCCCATTCGCACATGATTTAAACAAATGTACAAAAGGCAAGTGGCCAAGCGAAGGGTCTTTTGCCCCAGAAAAGCTAGAATTTATGGAAGCTGTGACAGCTCGATCAAAACAGTTGGGCTGGGACCATGATTATGTACAAGCATGTGTTGTAGGATGGAGAAAAGTAGCAAAAAAACATCCCATCTCAAAGCCTAACACAACCACAACTCCAAAAGTTTCTGAGGTGGAAAAAGGGAAACAAACAGTAGAGATAAACAAGGGAAAGGAAAATAGTAAGACTTGATAAAGTAAATGAAATAAATATATAAATGAATAATTGATAAAATTGTTCGCACCATGGCACCCGACTCACTGTCTCATCTCGTGTCTGCTCTCGGGGTGAGAAACGCAGAGGTTACTAGGATACAAGACAAATCTCCAGAAAATTCGGGTAAACAGGCTTCTGTAATATTGCGTATTTGGGCGCAGAAACAGAATAAAGCAACCCCTGTAAGCCTTTTGCGGCACTTGAGAAATGGTGGAATAAATTGTGATCGGTACTCAGAGAAACCAACAGTAGAAGTAAGCAGTGTCAATCTCTTTCCCAAGCAACGCGTAGAAACACCAGTAGTGTCTGATGATTTTATAGACATACTTGCATGCACAGAGGCTGTAAGGCAGCAGAGATCAGCTCAGGAAGAAAGACAGAGTCAAAATGAAGACAGGGAGGGCAGTCAAGAGGGGGCCATTGGTGGGGGCGGACCTGAGTTGGAGAACAGTCCAAATCACTGACACTGAAACTGACACAGACGAAGACAGTGAAGCCGATCAGATTCGATTATTCTCTTAAACCTGAGTTTTTATTTTTGTTTTTGATCGTTTTAGTAGTCTCGGTAGCGAGTTTTAAAGGACTTTTAATATCGATCCCTACTTCAGACTCTACTATGGCTGGCTAGCCTGCTTGCTAGCTTACCGGCTTGTACATTTTACATGTTCACGGATAATCACTGTTGGCCAGTTTGGGCTGCTAGCCTGTCATTATTGCCGTTTGCCATACGTGCCGATTTGGATTGTAAAAGATCTCTTAACTCTACCACCCCACTTACCAACTCGGAGTCGGTGCACTGCTCGGGATGCAAATACCTGGCCGGGAGGGTCTCCGCACTTCACCTGGAGCTGCTTGCCCTGAAGAGGCAAATGGCCAAGGAGGATAAGTGGACGGGGAATGAAACCGATACTACCATCCCTTGGTCTGGTGCTCCCCCTGCCAACTGTTCCACCCCTCGTCCATGCGTCTCATGGGCCGAAGTAGTGGTCAGGGGCAAGTCAAGGGGAGCTAGCCGCCAACCTGTCGTCCCTGTGGTCCCCCCGCTCTCCACCACCAACCGCTTCTGGCCCTCGACTGCGAGGACGGGGACCTGACAGTGTCGGTTGCCCACATTCCCCAGCCACAACCTGAGGAAAAGGGCCAGATTAGCCGCGGGGGGAACCTCTCCAGCTCATCTTTGCGCCGCCGCCTCCAACAAGCTCCTCCGGAGAAGCGGACCCTCCGGGACCCTCCTCTCCGAGCCTCGCTGGTTCAAACAGCTCCTCCGGAGAAGCGGACCCTCCGGGACCCTCCTCTCCGAGCCTCGCCGGTTCCTGTCACTCCTGCTGCTGTCACCGCTGCCCTTGCCCCCCTCATTACCTTCATCACCCCTCCGCCTACAGACTCCACTACCTCTACTCTGATCATTGGCAGCTCGATGGTGAGGGACGTCTCCCTCCCCCGGGCTGCTGGTTCATCAAAAACTCTCTGTTTCCCGGGTGCTCAGGTCTCGGATCTACAATGGAGACTCCCTACCATCCTGGCAAAACACCCCAACCTTCACACCATCATCTTCCACATCGGCACAAATGACATCAGGTATCATCAGTCCGAGGTTTTAAAAACTGACTTTCTTAATCTGATTTCACTTCTTCTGGACTCGGGTCTCAGGATCATTGTCTCCGGCCCCCTCCCCACCCATCGAAGAGGCATGGAGAGGTGGTCCAGACTCTTCTCCCTCCACTCCTGGCTCCAAAATTATTGCACAGCCACAGATTTAGATTATGTGAACAATTTTGACCTGTTCTGGGCGAGACCTTCCCTACTTAAACGAGATGACCTCCACCCCAACAGAACGGGTGCTCGGATGCTGTCTGACAACATCAGTGACTGCCTTGGTGCATGACAGCCTAGAAAGGTAGGAAATGGTTTCCATTGTTTACCTCCCCCGCCCCCCCATTTTCTTGCTGACTACTCAATTTCCTACCATATCCCAGTACGTATCACTGCTAGACCTTTTATTCCACCTGTGCCTCTCTCCACTGCCTTTCGCAATAATCTGATCAATATCCAGCCTCTGACCTCTTTACAAACTGTCTCCCGTAGACGTATCTTTAAAGTTTGGCTTGCTGAATGTCAAATCTTTAACCAACAAATCCTTTATCTGTCAGAATATTATAATGTCACATGACCTAGAATTTTTTATGCTGACAGAATCTTGGCTGAGTCAGGGTGATGCTGTGCCATTGTTTGAAGCCACTCCCCCTAGTTATTCTAATTTCCATCTGCCTAGACCTTCTGGGCGAGGAGGTGGTTTAGCGGTCATTCATAAAAATAATTTTAAATGTTCCCCAGTTTCTTTTAGTAATTTTAACTCCTTTGAACATCTCAGCTTCCTGGTTGCCGGAAAAGCCCAGTCTATTTTATGTATTTTACTGTATAGACCACCTAAACCTAACAGCACATTTACTGAAGAATTTTCTGAGCTCCTCTCAATTATTATGCCCGTCTATGACAGAGTTCTCATTCTTGGTGATTTTAATATACATGTGTGCTGTCCTACCCTCACTCTCTCTCATGATTTTGTCAATCTTATTGAGTCTTTTAATCTTGTTCAGTCAGTTACAGGTGCTACTCATTCCAAAGGCCATACACTTGATTTAGTGCTGTCTGCTGGTCTTACCCCAAATAATTTGGTTCTTGATGATGTCCCTGTATCTGATCACAAATGCATTATTTTTAATGTTTTATTCTCTGCCCCCATTTCTACCCCATGTACAACTGTCCACTCTTGCATCCTCAATGCTTCCTCTGTCTCCAAATTCTGCGAGGCTTTCTCTACTGCCACTTACAATAGCCCGCCCCAGCTTCCTCACTCTTCCGTTGAGGAACTTGTTGTTGTTTTTAATGATACTTGTCTCACCATTCTAAACTCTATAGCTCCCCTCAAAGCTAGACCAATAAAACCAAAAGCTCTGCCCTGGCTAAATGAGCATACTCGGTCTCTAAAAAGAGACTGCAGAAACGCTGAACGCATTTGGAAAAAAGAAAAAATACAAATTAAATTGGACATTTTAAAAGATCTCATGTCAAACTATCAAAAAGCAGTTAAGGATGCAAGGGCAGCATATTTCTCTGAGTTGATATCCAACAATCGTCACAATGCTAAAATCCTTTTTTCTGTATTAGACTCTGTTCTGACTCCACCTAAAAGTCAAACTGCTATGGAGGTTTCCCCAGAAAGATGTGAGGATTTTCTCAGATATTTTACTGAGAAGGTGGATCTTATTCGTGGACAGATCCCGCCCCCTGGGCAAGGTCTGTCCACCCCACCTAGTCATACCTTTTTTAGCTGTCTTGAGTCCATTTCCCTTGAGACCCTAGTTGTCACTATTTCCCACATGAAATCCTCATCCTGCACCTTAGATATAATCCCAACAAAACTGTTAAAAGACGTTCTTGGTACTGTTGCCCCATACATCCTTTCAATCATAAACATCTCACTGTCTTCTGGTCTGGTCCCCTCTTACTTTAAACATGCCATTGCTCAACCTCTCTTGAAAAAACCTAACCTGGATCCTCATGCCCTCTGCAATTATAGGCCTATTTCTAAATTACCGTTTTTAGCCAAAGTCCTTGAGAAAGTTGTATCTGTGCAGATGATTTCTTTCATGAATAGCAACAACATTTTTGAGAAATTTCAGTCGGGCTTTAGAACCCACCACAGCACAGAGACAGGACCCTACAGAGGACAGGACCCTACAGAGAAATCAAACGTTTTTCTTTACCTTTCGCTTGATCTGGTCTGCGATAGGTAAAGAAAAACGTTTCATTTCTCTGTAGGGTCCTTTCCATAATGTTGTCAGACACTTATAATAACAATCTGAGCCTGTCAGTGGCAAAAACAAGCACTTTCAGTGGACGTACATTGACGGTGCGATTTGCCCCGTCGGATTACATTGCAGCTCGTTTTGCAGCTGCCAGCGATGCGATCTCACTCAATACTGGACCAATTTCAAAAATTGTTGTCCCCTTTAGTCACTTAGACACAAAAAGATGGGGAAATAGGGTCCAGGTTGAAAAATACCGAAGTTACCCTTTAACTTAATGTTCAATGTTTATTAGTAGGCTATATTCAGCCAATATATGGCACCCACGCATAGCAGCCTATTGGCCTTCATCGGGGAACGTTCCTTGATGAAGGCCAATATGTTTTTATCCTTGTCAATCCAAATGAAGGTTTTTTTAGTCTCCATACTGCCTTGGTCTTTACTGTTTGGATCTACCTCTCTTTTGGAGAGATGTTTATTTTATACTGGGGACCCACTGCAGCGCTCCTTTTTTCCTGTATTTTATCTATTCAAATTTACACATTTGCTTAATGGGACCTAAGAAGATGATAATTGATGCTCATGGCTTTTTAATTTGTATTATTTATTTTACATTTAGACATCAGTGTTATTGGAAATGAAAATGGGAAGCACACTTCTATACAGAGTTATTACATAGCCTACATGTTTTTCTACCTTTATCTCCACAGAAACGGGATACTCCTGAAGCATCCAAAAGAGCAGAGCAGGAAATTCTCTGCAAAGCGAACCCTGTCCTCTCGAGACCTGCACCCTCAACCTTCAGTGCAAGTGAGAGCAGCAATGATGGTCGTCTCAAAGAGCTAGAAGGTCAAGTCAACATCTTACGTAAAGAAAACTCTAGACTCTAAATCATGTTTTTTCTGTCGCATGGCCACCGCTGCAGAATTTTTGTTTTTTAGCCAAAACACTGACCACACTTATGTATTTTCTATGGGGACACCTCCACTGAAGGGGATGGGGGCTGAGGGGGCTGGTATTGCATAATATTACTAGTGATTGGATACATATCAATTGTCTTGGTCAATATCTCTATTGGATTTTATTTATTTATTTATTTATTTATTTTTTATTTTTGTCTTTATTTACTTCATAAATTCCCACCCTGTTGACGGATATGACAAAGGTACTCAACAGCCGAAGTTCCGAAACCAGTTCAGAGAGTCCTGAGGACACAACCATACCCTGCAAAACCAGTCAAATCTGAAGTTAGTAGCCCATATTAAAAAAAAAAATATATATATATATATATATAATCAATAAACAATAGATTACATAAATACAATAATAAATGTGAAAACAAATGCAGTAATAGATGCATAAATGGAAATAGATAAATATACACATGTAAAAAGCATAATGTTCAATCCAGTCACCCTCCATCAAATGCTGTATCTACACAGCAGATGTGTCATGGAAGCATATATGCCTATATTTACTTTGTGGATCATTAACATTGATTTTACTATCAATACTACAATTTGTCTTTCACTCTGTTTTGAATATATTATAATCAATTTCTTGGGTGAATTAAAATTGCACTATTCTATATGTTGTTTTAAACATGACATAATATGGTTATTGTGTGTGTGTGTGTGTGTTTTAGGTCAAGCTTGGGGATTATAGCGATGTTACAGTGTCATCACATTGTTGGGAGACTGCTAAAGGGCAGGCAACAGCAAGTGGGATGACCAGAGTGCTGTTGTTGGGCCTCTTTCCAACAGAAGTGCTCCTGAAGTTCAACCTGACCGGCGGGAAAAACAACCCTACTACCATCGACCCTACTGCCGAACGCAGAGAGGCACTTGATAAAGAGAAGATAGATACATTAATCGGTAAGTGTTTCACTGTAACTACTCAGGTAGTGACTTTGCTTATAATAATTAAATCCAGAATCCAGCACAAATCGGTGTCTTTTTGTTTCAACGGTTCAATCGTACCTTCATCAGGAACAAGCACAGATCCTGAACAGACCCACGGCGAGTATGTTCAGTTCAAAGCACTGAAGCACTGCGACACGGTTATCGGTTAAATAATTCCAATAACTTAAATACCACAAGGTAATAACGTTACCTACTGTTAAAGTTTGTAGGGCAGCAGAAGACGAGTTATCAAGTTACTGTTTATAAATCCTGTTACTAACAATCACTTACATCAATTTCTCTACATTGACCAACTTTTGGTTTTGTGCCTATGTATGGGCTATAATGATTTGAAATGTTCCATTCTCCATCTGATTCATTGAAAAATAGGTCTTTCCTTTTACCAAAATGTCAAACAAACGCCAATGCTGGTAGCGCTTCCAGTATGCCTGAGAAACCGAGTAGCTTACAAAATGCTGATTGCGCCCTCTGCTGTACAGACTGTGTAATGGGTGGTGGAGGTATAGGCAAAACCATTTGTGATTACTATAGCAGCAGAATAATACAATGTAGCTCACACCACAATACGTTTTTCTGTCCCATGATGCACGTTATCACATTTTTACATTGCAGTGTATCATCGTCCAATCCCTAAAGCATAGTATCTGTTTGAGTGCCTCCCCTTTCTTCCACTTCGTGATTTTTCATGATGATTAAGCAAGCAGCACTTCCCAGATTTGTTATAGCTCCCCGGAAGTCATCTCATTGCTAGTCAGCTACCAGCTGATCGCCATGCACACCAATCACAATACATTCTCATAACAAGGCGGTCTATATAAATTACCTCCTCCTACACTGATTATTGCTACACAACTTCTGCAGCCACTGTGCTGCTCGGTAAAGCTTTTCCTCCACCTCCCCTGGCTCTTAAAGTGAAAACACTGGCTCTGCTCTGTCACCCATTTGGGGGATTTGCAGGGTGCCCCTGCTATACCTTCAGCATGCTTGCTGGGTAAGCAGGAAACACAGCCATAACTGCCAAACATAACTTTATTACCATTTGTTGCAATAAATGGTTTTATCTTGTGACTTTAGTGTTCCTGACTGAATTGTAAGTCTTTCTTCAACCACACTAACATTTGAGCTGTTGAGTACTGTGAATGGACAGTGCTTAATTTATTATTGATATGAAGCAGAAACTGTCATGACAGTAACGAAATGGATACCATTGTTATTTTTAAATACCCCAGGATACATTAATACCTACTTACTGCCCAACCCTACTGTATACATTTTGGAAGTGAACTTGTCTACTTTGTATTTTATTATTTATGTACTTTTTGTTGTCTGCTGTAGGCGCTGTGCTGAACTACCACCCAACATCAAAGCCCTCAGAGATCAGGAAGGTGATAAACACACAAATTTGTGTCTTTTTTAATTTTAAAAGCTAAATCAAATGCATAGAAGTAGCCTGCATTTTTTATTTATTTTTTTGTAACTTGTTAAGATAAAGAATGAAAGTTGAAAAGAGATTTTAAATTGTATTTCTAATTTCAAGATCGTTCTCTCTTTACCTACCCACCTGCCTTAAATCTTCTTGAAGAGAATATCATCTAGAAGAAAGCCACTGATAGATCGCCAGTGTTGTGTTGTGCTGTTTGAGAAGCTTAAACAGTGTTTATGTTTAAAGGTCCCATATTCTGCTCTTTCCAGTTTTTTATTTTACGTGTTGAGGTCCATTAATAGCTGTTTGTGTGGCGTCATGTACCAAAAATGATAATGAGCAAACCTTTCTGATGCCACAAAGTTACGGAAGTCCAAGCGGCTCATTTAGAGGCTTAGAGGTTTTCTAATATGGATTGTGTGGATTTAGTTGGCGACTTGGTGCATTTTGATACTTTCACCATGTTTAGATAGCACATCCAACTCCTTTATAATCAAAGAGGCAAGGGGAGTCCCATTTTCCACAATATGGGACCTTTAACAATGATTAAATATGGCACTTGTACTGTAGGCTACTTGTAAAATAAACTTGTAACAGTTGGAACTTGGCACTATGAGTATTTATTTATTTACAGTCACATCTCTATTCCTTTGTGTTCAAGAAACTGGTATTCAAGTGAGTGAATGTGCTAGATATGACAAAATGTATAGGTTGATATATGAACTCATACATTTGGGAATAAGTAGTAATACATATAAATCAATACATCATAAAATATCTTGTTAATATATTAGCAATATATGCTGTTGATAGGTATTTTTAAATATATTAGTAAATATATAAAATGCACATTGGAATATATACATGCATACATTGTGTAATACCGTATTTCCTCTAATATTGGCCTGGGCCTTTATTTACCTCAAATGCAGAGGGTACCAGGCCTTTATTGGAAGCAGGCTTATATTAGAGACAGGCCTTTATTTCTAATTCCCTCTGTTTGATAAGTATATTTGCTCATATTTTAGTACGAAGCTTCCTTGTTTTCTGATCTGCTTCTGTTGGGGTACGTTAGGTAGACGTTTTTTTGTTACTGCAATGCATTACGATAATTACGGTAACCGACGACGGCATGCTCCAGAGACTTCCGCCGGCCGAGCCATCTTGTGGCACTTGTACGTTACTACAAACTACAGTTACAAACAGGCACCAGGAGTTTACCGGTATCCACCGTTGTTTGCATGTAAGCTGAAGCTAACTGAAGCTAACTGAAGCTAACTGAAGCTGGGCGCCGATGTGTTCCCGGTGATCCGGCCGAGATTTCGGCAGGGGTCCCGATGCTGATACGTCACCGGGCGTCCGGGGCTTGGACCGGGAGGATCAATGCGGCCGTGGGTGCGGTGGAGAGGACAGCGGCGGAGAGAGGAGATGGACACGGTCCAGCCATACACTAGGTTTTGACCTAGTCTTTTTCCTTTGTTTTTTCCCCCGGCCTGTATATGAGGCCGGCCTTTATTTGTTCGTGTCGACGACGGCCCCGGCCATTATCGGAGACCCGGCTTTTAATTGACTACAGGCCACTATTAGAGGAAATACGGTATATGGGAACAATATAAAACGATATATTTACATAATATATTTTGTATTATTTTGATAATACATTGGTAATATATACTGATATGTATTTAAAAATATATTACTTAAAATATATCTTGCATATATTACTAAATAATATATTTAGGAAAATATATGGTAATATATTTTACAATATATGAAAAGCAGCAATAATTGGTATATTTGTCAATATATAGAAAATATATAATTTGATATATTCAGTAATACATTGCAACTACATTATTAAATATATTTTTCAATACATATGAAGATTATATTATTTTCAAACATATGCCTGTGTCAACTCTTCATATCAGTGTAATGTGTAATTACAAGCTGAAAATATTGTCAGAACACTGTTTAATTGACACAAATAATGAAAAACCTAGAATGTAAATATATTAGATCTACATACATGGAAAATATATTTCCGTTGCATAAGGGCCAAGCGACTTCTATACAAAACGACCTGCCAAGCTCTTAATATTTGTGTGCGGTTTCCAAGCCGTTGCTCCGTGGCTCAAACTTTCACCCTTTCTCCTTGGTCTTAGCATCATGTAGAAATTGCCGTCAAAGTTCCAATAAAGCCCTTGATACCATGATACAACATTTTAAAGTTTATAAGTTTAATACAAGTACAAGTTTAATTTAATACACAATATATATATATAATCTTAATTTTTAGAATTCATAATTGGAGGAAGCCAGTGTTCAGTCAGGAGTCTTGGGGACAGGAAGCAGAGAGATCGGGCTGACACCAAAACAACCACAGAGAACAAACTTTCCAAAGACACAATTTGGAACAAGGCAGAGATCTTATCAGTCCTCACGGTATTCTTCATTTCCCTGAGTGGAATGGGTAGAGGAAACTGACAAAGCTTTTTGTCACCCTTGTAGGAAAAAGCAACTGAGATTTAGCGTACATGAGAAAAGTCATGCACACCGAGAAGCTCTTTTGAAATTCCCAAATTATGCCTCTGGTAGAAGTGTTGTTGACCTTCTAAGTGAGAAAACTGCTCAAGACAAAAGCAGCACAGCCTGCACTGATGAAGGTGCTGGAGTCACTACGATTTTTAAACAGACAAGGTTTGCCAACAAGAGGACTGTTGCGTGCCAGATAGGGATGCACCTTTTCCCCAAAAAATCATGATCGATTTGCACTGTTAGTTAACGATCAAATATCGATGTTTGTTAGCCCCCCCCCCAAAAAAACAAAACAAAACACACGCGACACTACACGCACTTCGAATCGAAGCATTATTCAGACAAACAACGTAAGTCACACACTGACAAGCATATTGAAGCTGAATGGAGGCTATAATCATAAAGAACAAAATAAGAACATTATTATAGTATTAGTCTATGTAGGCGATGCAGTTATGGCTCGTAAAATCCTGCCGCATTTTCTTCTGGCATTCTCGTATTCCAATATTAATCCGACTGAAATAACGTTTCCAAACTCCAATTATTTATACAAATCAGCATGTCCAAATGCTCCAGAGTAATGCACCACATACGCACCGTCTGTTCAGCCCAGCGGCAAGGAAGATGCGCTCTGACGGGACAGAGGTCCTGGGGTGCAGAGGCACCGCTGCGTTAGTGCTGTCAGCCTGGGAATCCTACCTGGTAGGCTTTCCACTAGTCCAGTGGATTCGTATCAAGTGGTGGAGGCATTTGTTGCAAGTAGCTCTCCAGTTTGGTTCAATGGTCATTTGCACAGTTGGACTAACTGGCTGCGATGATGCAATTCAAACAGCCGTTAACCGTTAAGGTTAATCGACGTGATACATAACACACAATAAATCGATCATCGATTTACGTTGGACATCCCTAGTGCCAGACCAAAGAGGCACTTGTGTTGGATTGTGTCTCCCTCTGTGTTTTTTCCTTTTCTCTCCTTCTGTCCCTCCTCAGGTGCAGTTCCCCATTTTTGGCTGTCTGATTGGACCGTTTGAATGCTGCCTGGTCCAATCCTGATGCTCCAAGTCCCTGATAGGATAATTGGTGGTCCACTCCCAGGCTCCCTGCACCTATATAAGGCCACCTTCATCAGACAGGAGCTGAACTCTCCTTCTCTGTGGTTGCGAATGATTGTGTATTATTGTGTATGCACAACATCCCAGTTGTGTCATTCATGTAAACATAGATCGAGTGTACCTTCAGACATGTAAGCCCTGGGGTATGAAGAACGCTGTGTGAATAATTAGACCTAGGCTAAGAGTTAGCTATGGGTTAAATATCTGTGTGTGAGGGGCATTGTTAGGATTTTAGAACATCTGGGGCTCAGCCCAGAGGAAGTTACAGAACCATAGTAGTGGGGTCCACGGGGGCCTTTCCCTGGAAGAAAATGTTTAAAATTTCAGCCTAATACATCAATCTCTGGTGCAATTTGACATGAACATACATGAATATAAATGAAGCAGCAGTTTGTACAGGCCTACAGTGATACAGTATATTGTAGTGTGTGGTCTGTCTCTCTCCTCACCCTCCGCCCTCCTGAATTCTTCACGTCACCTCTTCTTCTCTCTTCCCCTCATCTCTCTTTGTCTCAGTCTCCTTCTCCTCTCTCTTGCTCATTTCAGGTTGTGCGAAAAGATAAACAGAGAGAGACAATTGTCAATTAATATATAAAACTAAAAATATATGATATGCAGTATGTGCTCATCACTCCTCATCTGTCTCTTTACTGTAAACTGTATTATTACAACCTAATAGTAAGCTGCTTTCCATACCTAACAAACGAATGTTTGTTTGTTAGGTATGGAAACTTAACTGTAAACATGACTTATTTAAGAAGCAAATTATTTCACCTGTGATTTCCTTCTGTTAAGGAGCTGATATTTATCATAGCTGTAGTAACAAAGATCATCATGAACAGCCTAATCCATTCTGAATGGCTGGAGGAGTCTACTATGTATTAGTAAATATACAGAGGGACAAATTCACAATCTCATTTTTAAACATATTTTCTCACATTTAAGGGAAACCATGTCTGAAGTTGAAAATAATATATACGCTTCATGTGAAGGGAATTAGTTTTTGCATTTAATGTTCAGCGGCCCACATAAATAGAGCTGAATGGGTGGATGAACCTGACAACACTGATTAATATGGGTGCTCACTTATTGAATTTGACAATTAAATACAAAGTAATTGGTTTAAAACAGTATTTCTACCTATTTTCTAATCTTGTGCTTTTATTTTTAAGGATAAACAGCCAAGCCGGAAGTCTTGTTTCTGCTAATTAGAGCTAGTCTTACCTGTCGAGGCCAGGGTGCGGGCACACGTGACGTATTTTGAAATAACAGCTAGAGTGCAGATTTCAGCTAAATAATGGTGTAAATTTGTCGGTCTTCAAGTCACTTTGGGATCTGCTGGCTTCAAGAGACTTGGAGTATACTGTAAGAGATTCAAGGAGCCATAAATTTATGGTTATTTTCCGTTATTTTTTTAAACTGTGAAGACAGGTCTCCAGCGACTTTAGTTGTTTTGGAGAAAGCTGCAATGTACTTCTTCTCTGGGACTGTTGTATGGACTAGCAAACTTTATCCGATTTTCCATTGGCATGGGGGTGAGTAGAATGACTGAATTTTCATTTTTGGGTGAACTATTCCTTTAAGCTTAAAGAATAACTAAACCCCAAACCCAAATTTGTGGTGAAGCCTGATATCTAATGGTGAAAAGTACGGTACTGAACTGGCATCAGCTGTGGTTGGACGTGGTCCACCGTAGGAAAAACAAAAGCAAGAGGCAATCCCTATACACTCCAGCAGCAGTGCAACTGGAAAAGAGGTTAGTGAAGTGAAGTGACTGCAAATGCTAATAACAGCACTACCATGCAAGGGACGTGACTCGGAGTGACCTCAGAGCTAATGCTAACACAAATATGAGTTCTCCTTCCTAAAAGATACGGCCTGCTAGCACTGGCCCTGGTGCTAGCGTTAATGTTGCAACTACCAGGCGGACAATGCGGCCTGCTAATGCAAATGGCACCCCTCTCTCACAAACGCACACACTAACACACAGACACCACATACCACACACACACCTGCTCTATCACACATAACATCACCTGCTAAAATTACACCAGTACCGCACCAAAAACACCTGGCACGCTGGCATTTAGACGTTGAACCATAAAGAATTTAGCCAACACCAGCAAGTCATGCAGAGACCTACAAAGATTATTGTTGCTAGCTAGTTAAGTTAAACATATGTTAGCTAACCAGTCATGTATCCAGCACAGTTAGAGATTTTAATAACTAAAGTACTAATGCATTACAAGCAGTAGCTGAATGTAAAACGAATTAATAGTGAGCTACAAAATGCGTTTTGGTGTTACTTGACTTGAAGCCTGCAGAGAAAGAGTGGTGTTTGGCTGCACAGAGCGCTACAGAGAAGGGCGGGGGGAGAGTGGGGGTGCAGCTGCAAGTACTAGGGGAGGGAAGGGGTGCACTAGCGGGGGGAAATGATTCACATATGGCGATGATGTGGCAAAAAGGCCACGCCTGCAAAGTGCAGTACAAGTGTGAAAACCCTATATAATGTCAAACAAAAGTATGATCATTAAAATGTTTTTTCTTGAAGTCTCACAATGCTAACATGACTCCTCTCTTGAATGGAACTTTGCACGGAAGTTTGCTAGCTTGTTAGCATTTTGTGACTTCCAGAAAATAAACATTTTAATGATAATGCAGTTCTTTGATAACTGTGAAAAGGTAAGGACAAATTATTTACACCATATACATTTCACAAACAAACGAACAAAATGCAGGCTGCAAAATTATCTAAAAATTAAGACTCTCATCCCAATGAACGAGTATAAGACCTTATATGGTATCCGAGTCAATCGGACTCTGCTTTTTATAGGTTGTTTCTTCACTGCTCCTTGTCTCTGTGACTGTCTCTCTGTTGGGTCAGATGTGTTTTAACTCACTGTTTTATTGTTTTTATAATGTATCTACTTGTTTTGTTTTTTTGCCTTTATAATGTTTAATTGCTCATGTTCTACTCCTTATTTGCTGCTGTCTTGGCCAGGTCTCCCTCATAAATGAGATTCTGAATCTCAAGTGGACTTCCTGGTTAAATAAAGGTTAAATAAATAAATAACAGAAAAAGGAACCACAGAAAATGTTGATTTTGTTTTTTTGTCCATAGAAATAGTGGGGCATATCACTTGTACCACACTTTGTGGGCATGGTGCATTTGAAACGTCACGGCATTCTTATCTATGCCAACATTTCATTAACGTTCATTCATGTTTCATTAACGTTTCAGTAATTTGTGGCAGCCACAAATTACAAGTGGTTGCCACCAAGTGATGCTCCAACCAGTCAAACCTTCGTCAGGCCACTACCAATTTTTCAGTCATGAGGACTGCGATCTGATACCATCAGGGTCAATGCCCCTGCCTTAGTAACTTATCCGATATCTCCTTTACCAGGCATGGACCCATATCTCCTTTATCCACTGGTCCTATTGGCCCCTTCCATTGGCCAAGAGGATGTATACCTAGTAGGAAGAAATCCTACTAGGTATACATCTACTCAATCCAGTAATGGAAGAGGGACTGAAGGATGGTGTTAATCTATTTGGAATCTCATTTGTTTGTATTAAAACATGAAAATCAGCCAAACAGGCAGATGTTTATTAACAATTAATTTCTGCAATGAGATACTTGCTAATATCAATGTGAAAAATGCTGACTACTGTATGTAGGCCCTAGACTATATAGTGGACTTTAAGTTTTCAATAGTCCATATAAAGAGATTAGTCGTGCCACCTGTATATTTAACTTCTGTTTGGCAGGTTCAAGTTTTCCGCCTCCCAAAGTAAGACCAAACTTGTGATTTGTAAGTGTTTGGTGCGCTGTAGATTTCCTCACTGTTGGTCGACATCCTTGCCAAAACATCCTTGCAAAAACAAAGGCAAGATGAACACACGCAGAAGCAGAGGGCAGAAAGTGAGGGGGGGAGGAGACACGTGTGTGAGCCTTCACACACAGGAGGACCGACAGGCACAGAGAGAGAGAGAGAGAGAGAGAAGCAGATAGCTTTGGAGAAAACATGAGAGAAACACACAATGTGAACGGCAAATTATTAGATGCTAAAAAATAAAAGATACACATGTCATATTGGGCTTTACAGATACACTGAAGCCCGCATCATATTATCTGTGATTTCCTCCCAACTTTTGCCCGATATAAGCTGCCTGAATCGATGTAGCTGTATCTTAAACATTAAGCCTGATGCATCGGTTCAAATTGGCGAATCATCACACCCCTAATACATAATTTATACTTATTTCCATCCACCAGTTACGTACTTTGATAGAAGGAAGGAAGAGCTACAAACTGAGCTTGGCAAGGGTGCGTTCGATTTCTAATCTCCACATGACTACTGATGACTACTCCTGACAAATAAATGGAGATAAGGTTGAAAATTGCTGTAGTGTCCCTTTAACTATGCTATTTAACCGTATATCAACACATTTTGATATCATTTTCAAATTGGTGAATTGTCACACCCCTAACTTTTATTTGTTTACAAAGCTCTTAATGGCTTAGGCCCAGCCTATATTGCAGATTCTTTACTACCTTGTGTCCCTGCACGAGCCCTCAGGGTGGTATTCCAGAAAGCGGGTTTAGTTTTCTTCAACAATTATGTATTGTGTATTGTATTGTATACTGTACGTCTTGTATCCACTGTTGTATTGCACACTGTATTGTATTTATCCACTGTTGTATTGCACACTGTATTGTATTTATCCACTGTTGTATTGCACACTGTATTGTATTTATTGTGTATTCTGTTTAGTTATTGTACTGTACTGAGCTGCACGGAGAACACCAAGTAAAATTCCTAGCACATGTAATGTACCTTGGCGAATAAAGGTGATTCTGATTCTGATAATGATCAATACCGCTTTGGCAGATTGATTTGTCCACTATGAAATGTCATGGCTTAGAACTGATACATTTCAGAATCGAGGTTGTAGTGTAGGCTACGTAACGTAGCCAACAACGAACAATAGCTATAAAAAGTGAACATTAGCTTGATCATGTCATAGATTATGAAGTTATTTGGTAGCCTATTACTATGTGAAACGGTGAACAATAATTTGGTAACACGTGGGGACCTCTGCTGGTCACTTTAGACAACATTATTTGGGAAGGACCACACAGGCTATTTCCACATATATAGGTCTCATATTAGTCTCTAGATAGGCTTTGGTTACAGTATCTAAACTTCCACAGTCTGGTGCATGTTTATGGTATATTTTCAGATGCTGTGGACTCCAGTGGCAAATCTGAATCGGCAAAAGTTGCCTACTATTATATTCTAAGTAAACCACCAACTGTTTGAGGAATGTAAGAATGACAATGCTGTCAGAATCATCCTATAACCCCTAGTCAAACAAATACAACACAGACATTAATACAGTTCCTTTGTTTTATTGTATGGACTTCCAAACATCCAGGTCATAAATGGTATGGTATGGTTGTACTTTATTAATCCCAATTTTCATGAAGCGGATATTTGTTGAAGTTCAGTATTGCAAGACTATATTATCCCAATATTGGTCAACTTTGTCCATAAACCTGTAACCCTTTAGCCCTTTTCAAATTGGCAAAAAGTAAGGTCTTGTTACAGGGTCTGACATGGCCCCTCTTTGTCAGGGTGTAGTCTAATCTATTTTTCATTGCCCCCTGGTAGATAATCTTTGTGAATGCGTAGTTACATGCAATACCACTAGCCTAGCCAGCCAGACCTCACCACCTATGGCTTTTCACTGGTCTGCATTCCCAACTTGAAAAGGTGTATGTGCCTCAGCCGGGGTCACTGACTCGTGACATGGACATCAGACATCAGACATCAGACCCCTGGACATCAGACATGGCATGGAGGACGTGGTTGAAGGGCTTAGTATCAGCACTGAACAGCTAATGAGCCGGGTGATCCAGGCACAGGCCCAGCGGCAAGGAGGACCACCCCGCTCACCGTGAAGTGTGGTCGGGCCCATAGCGGCCCAGTCTGGAGGGCCTCAACGCACAGGGCAGCGAGGAGGAAACCGAACCAAGTTGGGAGGTTGAGATAAAAAAAAACAGGAAAGGATAGTTGAACGCAACATGGCAGCTACTTCACTTGGCCTAATATGATATAGAGATTTGCAATGTGGCCCAATTTTGTCTGCAAGACACTTGATTTTTAAAAAAGTTCCTCATCACATTCAAATGTTCAGTGGGAGCTAAGGTGTTCATCATGTCACATAAATGTTTTTGCAGACTTGCAATAAAAAAATAAAATGTTCTGAGCCCTTTGATCTGAAAAAAAAAAAAAAAAAAAAAAGGTTATTTGGTAGTAGTCTATTTTACTAGCTGGTATTATGTGTAGAGTAAAATTAGTCAATAACGCCACATTTAATGATAGAGGAATGTAGATTTAATTTAAAATGTATTTTTTAAATTATTATTATTATGAATATTATTTAAAACCATGTCAATGTTATAACCTTCACGGTGGGTGATGGGGACCTCGGCTGGTGACTTTATAAATGCTCTTTATTTGGGTAGGGAATATGGAATAGGGGTAACAGTTTCCACAATAACTATTAATTAATGCCACTCAACTAAAATAATATCACTATATATCACACTAACTAGCTGACTTTAACTTAATCTGAAGCTACAGGCAACCAATTCATTCGCAAAGTGCCTCGTTCTCCTGACAGTAAAGTTCTCACACATTTCACTTTTATTTTGACGGTTTAATTTTACTTCCGGTTCACCCTCTCCATTGATTTCAGTCACCTGTGGTCTTCAATTCTCAAGGGAAAATTGAAAAATGGAAATTACATCAAACCAAAAACTAGCTGTTTATTCCACTTTGTTTCACTTGATTTTCAATATTCATGGACATTGGAAAAATGGAAAATGGGCCCATTTTCTCGTTTTTGGTTTTTGGTTTTTGACGGGAAAACGGATTATACTTTAGTACCCTGACCACCCAAAAGACAGCTGTCAGTTTGTTAGAGCAGTTCCTGCACTGAAATGTTTATTGCACATAATGTGTAATCTCTGTTTAAATTTACAAAATCGGTATGAAGCTTTAGACAGGTAGGATCAATGAATAATTATCTCTATCACTCATGATGTGATTGGTCGCATAGATGGAACATCATTCCTATAATATTGGAGATTATATGTTAATATTTCTGAGAGCAGGATCGTGGTGCAGCTGCAGAATGTAGTTTGAAAGTGTTTTTTAAATAGGGTGCATAGTCTTAATGTGTTTTAACAGCATTTCAGTGACAATGTTTAAATTTACTACATTTGCTGAAGTAGCTGAAATAAAGTCACTGAATGCTGTTGAGCCAAGATACAAATAGATGTCTAAAAATTTAAAATCTACTGTATTTTAACCTCGACGCCTTTTCAAGTGCAAATCACCAAACACATTATTACTGGATCAGATTGTGAGCTTACAATCATGACTCTATGTCTTTGATCCATATATATTTTTAAATCTTTAACTATATTTTTCATCTTCAGTTGCTGACCCCTGTGTTTTGTCCCCGTCAGATTAAAGCTGAACAAATATATTTAAAATGTAATGTAGGCTATAGCCTAATACACAGTCAGATTCCACCACTTTATCATCCATTAAGTAAATGTAAGTCTGGTAAAAAATGAATTAATGGACAACACTGAATAAAACTTTATTGTGTTAACTTATTGATACATTTCCCCACTCTGACTCAGGCTCTTTTTTTAAAGATAAATGTGCACCGTCCACATACACATGTATTAATATCTCTATGTCCACTGGATTAAAATGGAGGCTCTGTCTTTTATTTACCTGTTGCCATTCACATCGGAGCGCCATTGATGATGGCTTTTTACTGTCGTCACGCACATGCTTAACTCAGGGTGAACATACTCAGAGTTGATTGAACTAACTCAGATCAGCTGTTCTGGAACCGAAAACTCTGAGGGGCGAATTCACAAAGAATGGATTGCGGCCGCTAATAGCACCATGAATTGCGTATCATTTGCAACCGCTATTTGCTCCGTCTCAAGGACCGATTCACAAAAGATATTGCGCTAATGATATGCCAGCACAAACACGCCCATAACGTGTTGCAGCTGAGTGCAATTTGCCCCTGTTTTGCATCTGATTGCAATTATCAATGTGGCAAAGTATAAATGTTGCCTTAGAGAAAAATGATTTTTTTAGACCGCAAGCTGCAAGTCCTGACGGACGAGGTGCAGAGGCATTCCTCAAAACTTCAGGCAAGAAATTTAACCGGGACTGCGAGAAACCATATTTGGGATTTAATATCCCAGTCTGTCAGTGCTGTTGGTGTTTCCAAACGCACACCTTCAGACTGTAAAAGAAGATGGCATGATTTGAAGCGGAGAACAAAGGAGAATGTAGGGGAGTTTTATTCATTTATTTTTCATGACACAATTGCATCCTTTGTTTGTCATTGCATCTCACTGCATCCCAAAATAAACTAGAAGGGCACTCGGAGAGCGCAGACCTCCGCCAAGGCCAATCCAGTCTTCTATGATATGCAAATGTGCAAGCGCAACCAATATATGGATCCGCTCCAAAATTTAATGGGTTCTTCCTTGGCCCATGCTACACCATTCCACGAAGTTTCATGAAAATTGGGCCAGTAGTTTTTCCATAATCCTGCTGACAGACAGACAAACAAACACACAAACAAACGGCACCGAAAACAACCTCCTTGGCGGAGGTAATAAATGAGTTTGAGCGGGGCTGTCCATGGTGCTGAATCTTTAAAATAAGGCCCACTGTGCTGACTACTGAGATATTTTCAGAGTGAGAAATTGAGTTGTATTGATTGTTTGGTTGTACTGATTTATTTGCTTTTGTTTGTGAAGCAATCTGTGTTAAAGTTCTATAGTAATAATAATAATAATGTCAAAATATTATTTACAGACTGTATTTACAGACAATTTTATTTTTTAGGTCACACAAAGGTGGAATTGTTGCAGAGACATTTGCAAGGTCAATTCAATTCAATTCTCAGTTAAATCAACAAGTGATAGCTCCGCCTGGCATTACGATGCCTTCGCCTGGCTACAATCACTGCTGCCATGATCACTGGAAAGTCTGGGCGTGACACTCCTTATAAATGCGCTTCAATTACCACCAACTCTCTGAAGACACTAATAATTTCACTCTAACTGCGTGTGGCAATTAGCGCCGATCTTTGTGAATTGGACTGTTTTTGCAATGAGGCTCATTTGCATAGAAAGGGACCAATTTTGCGCCGAATGTATGCATATGACCTAATTTAAATATGTACAAATAGCACAGGAGCACCGAGACGCTATTTGCGTGGCAGCGCAGTTAGCGGTGCCTTTCACCCTTTGTGAGTGCTTTGTGAATTACACGGTTTCTTTTTGTCTTATTTGCACAGGTTTAACGTCAGCAAAAGCCGCGCAATCCTTTTGTGAATTCGCCCCTGAGTTTCCTATCTCGGGGTTAATCAACTCAGAGTTCAGGGTTAGACTCGGAGTTTGTTGAACCTGCTTTGTGGAATGGAACCCAGGTCCTCAAATGTTGGCTTATTGACCTCTCACAACCGCAGTCATAAAAAGACTGGGGACGCAGCTTTCTTCAATTATGCCCCTAAACTATGGAATGCTCTACCAACAGACAAACAAGCGAGTTCAGTGAGCTCCTACAAATGTAAGTTCAAAACCTATCTATCTAACTTTTAACATTGCCCTAACCCCTTTACAGTGTTTATATTATGTTTACTGTTTATATACTGTTTTAACCTTCAACAACCTTCAAGATCAGAAATCACAGATAAACCCTTGTGTAAAGCACTTTGATTTGTTTTTCTTTTATGTTTAATTATAATCCTTACCTATTTTATCTTTCTTTCTTTTTTTAATATGAGTTGATAATTGTGAAGTGTTGGCTAAATGTTATACCTATTTGTATCTTTCTTTCTTTTTTTTAATGTCATTTTGCTAGACAAATTACTTTTCATTTCTGTCTTGCTTTTGCTTGCATTTTTGATTTTGCTTGAAAATGTAGCTTTTGCTTGTAATTGTTTTAAATCCATTTATTTTATGTAAAGCACTTTAAGTTGCATTCTATGTATGAATGGTGCTATAAAAATAAATGTATTATATCAAGTGTTATAGTGAGTAACACAATATTCATATTGCAAAAGGATGCGAAGAAGAATGAGATTTTCCTAAGAGAAATTCCTAAAGTGTTCTGGTACTGTGCAGAATCCCAGGCCTACAAATCAAGGAAATCTTTCATTTTCTTTAAACTGACCGAAGTCAAACCGTTAGCATTCCTCTCCCCATTTTTTGAGCACAGAGAATAAAAAAAAACACAACAGCCATTTTTGAGTATTTATCAGTAGTCATGTGAAGATCAGAAATCAAACGCACCCTGGCCAAGCTCAGTTTGTAGTTGTAGTTTGTAGTTTATTTTCTTCCATCAAAATATTATCATTATTATTATTATGCATTAAGGGTGTGACGATTTGCCAATGTGAACCGATGCATCAGGCTTAAAGCAATATTCCACTTAGTTTTAGCATGGGGGTTATTTGGCACTTGACCGCCATGAAAACCATAATATAAAGTACTCACCAGATCAGATGCAGCTGGACGAGTTTGTAGCGTTTGTAGTGTTTGAATGAGGCCACGAAAATAGCCTGAAAACGTACATTTTACAAGTTTGTGACCAGATTCAACAACATACCCCACTTTTAAGACAATAAAGCAGTAATTGGTCAGTTGTCATTTTGCATTTCTATTCTTGGTTTACACTAAAATCCTAGTATTTAAAAATGAAAGTATATTGGGTCTCCCAAACAGGAACTATCTCTCCTAAATGGTATCCCTCCGCTATGTTCTCTTCTATCAATAAAAATGCTATTTTCATATGCCCCCCCACCCCTCACTCTCTGCCCTCTCCTTCTGTGTGCATTCCTGTTGCCTTCGTTTTTTGCAAGGATATTTTTGCAAGGATGTCGACAGACGGGGAGGAAATATACAGCGCACCAACACTTACAAATCACAAGTTTGGACTTACTTTGGATTTTACAAAAAAGATGGAAAACTTGATAAAAGTCTGGCAATATGCAAAACCTGCCAAACATAAATTAAATATACAGGTGGCTAATCTGTATATGGACTATTGAAAACTTCAAGTCCACTACATACACCAGGGCCTACATACAGTAGGTTATTTTTTAAATAAAAATACATTTTTCACATTGTTAACAGGTATCTCATTGCAGAATTTAATTGTTAATAAGCAGTTGCCTGTTTGACAGATTTTCAACAAAGACTGTTAACACCATCCTTCACTCCCTCTCCCATTACTGGATTGAGTAGATGTACACCTATTAGGATTTCTTCTTGCAACCAGTCAAAGTCACTTATATGTTACACATATCGCACCACATCGCATTGCATCACATTGATCCCTCTCTCCTTCCCTCCCTCCAAACGAGGTTCAGGCGTTGCACACACATGTGCATGCCTGTCAATGGAGAGGGCCAAATGTAATAAATTCCAAATAGTTTACTCAAAACACAGCTCTGCTAGCTCTATCTAGTTGTTACAAATACATAAAATAATTCAAATAAAATCATTTCTGTCAGCACAGATTAGCTATTGCAGTTACAAACACATATTGTGATACAAACTTGACAGGCTTTTCAGTATTGGACCCAAGTGCAGAGAACAGACAAGAGGCAGTAGAACGGTTCACCAGGTTTATTAGAACCACAGGATGCACTGGAATAGGCAGGGAAGTTGAATACCTACCTATAGTAACTAAAATACACTAAGAAAATAACACTTAACCTGTAAACTTATCTATCTCTAACTGCCGTGATGGTCAACAGTAAAAATAATAAACTGACACTTACCTATCGCTAACTACCGTAAAGATTGACAGGGAGAAAATACAAAACAAAAACTCTGACCTAGCGCTATACTACGTGATTAGATAAACTTGCAATGACACGGAGCTGAGAACTGGGACGCAGACAATTGGCGATGTGAGACCAAGACTCGGCAGGGCTGGAATGACAAAGAGGGGATTATAAAGGAGAACAGGACAGCAGTGATAGGATGACAGGCTACATTCTTCATGTGAGTAATAGAAAAGAGCAGAATACTTCACGTGGGTAATAGTCTCCTCCTGCCTCATCTGCCATGACGCGCCGCTTCAGGACCGAAGACAGCGGCGATCTTAACAAAACTTGGGTCAAGTGACGTTCATTCTACACTGGAGAGAGAGAACGCCATCTCAGGCAAACTTGATAAATTCCAAACCTTTTATGCAAAACACAGCTCTGCTAGCTCAGTCTAGTTGTTACTGAAATAATTACCGGCAAAAAAAAAAATATTTTTTTGTCATGTAAATTAGCTACTGTAGTTGCAAAGCTATAGCTACCTAACACTAGTTGACCTGACCTGAATTAGGCTCCTTCCTGAACACGTCTTGTGCAGTGGGGAAAGTAACTGGCTTCCTCATCTCTTCTGTGGGTATATTTGTTTTCTCTCTGCAGTTTGCAGGGTGGTCAGGACTACACTGAGTTATGCGTGCGCATGATTGACAGGCAGGTATGGATGCCTCCTTGCAGAGAGCTGTCCTGATTGATTGTTAAGATTCAAGTGCCTTGAGATTCTGGAGTGGCTGATTAAAGGGCCTGGGACAGTCACATTTTAATTATTGATAGCTGTCGGGATGTAAAGAGAATTTCACTAAATATTACCAATGGTTCTAAAAAAAATTGCCTACCCCATCTTTAAGCACAGATTTGCTTGATACCTCATTAAGAAATATCCTCATTAAACAAATTTAGCAAATATGACAAAAGAAGTACCCAGTTTTCTTATATCACTGTGAAAATCATACTGTTTCCAGTGATAAACCCACCAGTTGATGAAGCAGCTTTGTTGCAGGTTGTACCAATGGTTTTACCTACAATGTATGCAATGCAATTGGTGAAAATGTATCTTCATTGTATGTGTCATAAGGGCTCTGAATCTAACTGGCTTCGCTATTGGCTAATCCCCTTGAGGCTCAGCCTCGTCCTTGAGGAAAAACACAATCCACTCTACCGACCAGTCACGAGGGAGTATGCCCTATAAAAGGGCTGCATGACCCCTGCCTCAGCTCCCCCATATAAAAAAGGTATTACATTTCATTTGGATTTCTCCTATGAA
This sequence comes from Centroberyx gerrardi, assembly GCF_048128805.1. Classification (NCBI taxonomy): domain Eukaryota; kingdom Metazoa; phylum Chordata; class Actinopteri; order Beryciformes; family Berycidae; genus Centroberyx; species Centroberyx gerrardi. Next base: position 3,259,132 of record NC_136001.1, on the reverse strand, counting down.
CAGCCCTCTGCAACATTCATTAAAATTGAGGTGTCAGGTGTTCTCGATGAAGAATATGGAGCAATTTGGCTTGCTGTTTATGGGAGTTAAACTCTCCCACTAATGTGACAATTACCACCAAATTCTTCTTGTGACCATCAATATACATACCATTACTCTCAGAGGCAGCACCCAGAGATCTGTTGGCTCCAAAGTTGTCCTCAAGCACATAAAAAAACCCTCTCAAATTGACAAAAATATCTGTATTTGGTCCATTAAACAAACACTGACAGTATTGCAAACTGGTTGGTATGAGTTTCAAATTAATATCAAAAATCATATTTTGTTGTGTATGGGCTCTTAGTGGTTTTCTATTTTATTAACATATCAATATACTTTAAATACCTTCAATTTCATCAGGAGATTTTCCTTGAAGCTGTGGCAGTTTTCCCTTTTCTAGTGCTAGAAGCAGTTCTAAGATCTTAGCTACCTAAACAGTTGCCTCTGGAAGCCGATAATATTCTCTATGGACTCTTATGTTGTGGCCTAAGAAGTCTGCCAATTGATCCATTTCATTATTTTTCAAATTCATAATCTGTGATGTTGTGGCCACTTGTTTCCGCAGTTGTGTGGAGCCCAAGTACTTTGCCCCACACTCACAAGCAAACCTTTTAAGACAGTCATGTCCTCCCTTTCTCTTTTCTATCAGGAGATCCAGGCTTTTAAACCCTGCTGAAGTGGTTGCACAAGCTCTTTTCATACGTTGTCAGGCCCAACTCTTGGTGAGCATATATCCTTCTCAAGAAAGTTTTGCAGGGGCATCTTTAAGACTTCTCCCATACATCTGCAGTTGAAAAGGATAACCTGGGTCTTCTGTTAGCTTAGCCAGAACCATTTAATTTGATAGCTATTTAGTTTACTACTAGTTCGTACATGAAGGCAGGATTCACACTGCAAGCGTGTAGTGGTTAGTTCTAGTTTAGGCTCACCTGAATTCCTCTTACCTCACTTCCTGTCTGAAGGCATACTGGGGGGTAGGCGGACAGAGGAAAGCCAAGTTGGTGAGCACATGTTGGCTAATTTACCTGGCACTAGGAAACTGCATTTGTTTTAGAGGCCTAGTGTTAGGGTTGAATGAAATTAGAAATGGCTTAGGGTAAATTATTTAAAAATGTTTATTTGAAAAATGAAAAGAACATAAAGATAATTTACAACAAAATACAAAAATTATGAATGGCATGTTAGACTAGTTGGGTTCGCCAGAAAGATCTGTGGAATACATGTTAATTAGGCTAATAAAAAGGATAATGTTAGTTAGCTTGCTGGCTACTTTCTGTTGTGAACAAGCACAGAAAACACACCCAATTCGAAACCTCCATTTTCGGTGCTCTATTCTTGTCATTGTACATTTTAAATACCGGTGGGCTACTCATGTAAAATACACTCTTAAGGGACTGTTCGTTATTTATGAGGCGGGGGGGGAGTGCAGCCAACGTGCACTCTGGGTATGACAGCCGCTGAAGCGCAATGAAAGACAAACGTGGAATTTGGAGGGGCAGGTGTCTTTCCTGTAGGGACTGTGATGAATATGAGGCCGGACACGACGCAAACCCATGTGGGTATTGTGGCTGTCCACCGGGAGCACATCTCCGTACTGCTGATGAGTCAGCGGCACCGGCTACATCCACTTCTTCCGGCAACGATGCATTTGCCAAGGTAATGTTACGCAGGCTGGCTAGCTAGCTAGGCCAGTGGCTAATGTTTTTAGCCAGCTTTCATCTGAAAGCTCCAAATGTCTTGCATGATAGCCCACCATTCAGGAGAGTAGTCTGAACAGGAGTCACACCATGCTGTAATCTATGTTTCATATTTCATATAAACTTAATAGTACAAGAAAGTAACTTTAAATGAACCTGGATGTGTTGTGTCAGTTTTATGCTGCCACCTACTGCCCCTACAGATATAAAACCTTCAGTTACAAACACAAGGGCAAGTTGCAGCACAAAACACAGGGAGAGTCAAAAAAACAGAAAGCTGCTTTTAAACAACGAAAGTCCTGATAAATCTAATATCACGTAAAAGTGTTGAGGTTTTGGTCAGAGCAAAACTGGATGCCTGGTCTTTCTAACGTGAATGGAAAGTGGGACTATGCATAAAAAATGATATGACACATTATGCATCTCTAACATAGCCCCTTTCCTATTGAAGTCTTATACAAACATCATTTTTACACTCCGTAAAAAAAACTGACCAGGGGTTATTGTTATGTTTGTTATTGTTTATGTTTTGTTTCATATTGCAGCAGCATCTAAAAATGTCAAACACATCAATACTTGCATAGTGTTCAGTTTTATGGAATAGTTTATGGGTTAAATGCAGAGGGCAAATTCCTTGTATATGCAAAAATTTACTTTGCAAATAAAGACATTCTGATTATAACTCTAATAAAGCTACATCATTTGTTACTTGTTGCATAAATCCTGTGCTTGAAATAAAATAAGTATTCAGATGATTCAAAATCTGCTTTACTCATTGTTACACATGTAAACATTCAATAGAGTATATGTATTTTTATTAAAGGATTGAACTAGACATTTATAAACAGTTTCACAATATTATTGGCATCCACCCCAATATTAACAACAGTTGTAACTCAGCCCCGTATTTTACAGTAGAAAAAAAAAAGAAAAACATGCTCAGCCGATTGGCTCAACAACCTTTCATATACTGCAGTCTGCATTGGTTCTCAGACTTGGCCAACTCAGGAGCCACATTGACAAACATTTTTTTTGAAAGAGCCACAATACAAAAACGCCCCATTCCTCAACCAAACCAACATCAGACTACTAATAGGCGATTAACAAGCTATGAAAACGGGGGGGGGGGGGGGGGGGGGTTTGATGTTATTTATAATGGTAATATAGTAAGCTACAGAGCCTGATCACCACAAAGTCCATAACTGCAGCTTTAGATCTAGATAGATTTGGGCTCAAAAAGCTCACCAGAATACATATAAGTCAGGATTCACCACTTTTTGCCTTTTCCTCCCAAATCTTGAGACATCTTCCTGACCACCTTCATCCTCACTACTTTCACTGTTAATTTCCAGAAGAACTTCATCATCACTTTCAGAGTCAGCTTCTGACTCAGATGAAGAAGAGACATCCAGTGGATCTGGAATATCCATGGCATCAAGAAAGCTGGTGCAAACAGCCCTACCTATATGGGCCTCCACTATGGCCAACTTGGCTTTTTTCTTGCCAATTTGGTTTAACTCATGCTTGGACAAGTACTTGTCCAGCTCTGCCACACGAAGGTTGGACAATAGATCTTGTCTATAGAGTTCTTGCCAGTCATAGTCTTCGTAGGACTTGCCCTCAGTGTGTGCCTTTTTCTCCTCTGCCAGTGCAGATCGCTTTCTCTTCATCAGTTGGAGGTGATCAATATGCTGTACATAGTCTCTGACATTATTTTCAGACACCACATATTTCTTTGAGAATTCTGTGATGGAGAGGGGATCGTCCAGCCGCACTGTGCCTCTACTAACTGCCATCTTCAGTTGAGCACGTGGCTGAAAGTCATCTGGTTGACGACCATTAACAGGGGTTCTGTCGAAGGGGAGGTACTTCAAATCTGGTAGTCGATGATCTGGGTATGGTCTAGGCACTCTCGGTACAGGTGGGCCAGAGAAGGGATTGTTGATGCAAAAGTGGCAGAAACCATGGGCTCCTGAACCTGGTTTGGGGGGGGGGGGGGGCATTTTAGTTACCGTTCTTTATTGAGATGAGTGTTGTTTTAGTGATTTTCCTATGCTGCCGTTTTTAATGTTCAACTATTTTTACCATTCGTTGTCAGTGTCAATATAAAATCATATGTGACTGCAAACTCACCTTTGCAACTCCCCTTCAAGTACTCCATGTACAGCTCTCCAACCTCAAAATGTGTTTCAATGAAGGTGTTGATCTTCTGGAAGTAATTATGGCCAGGGACTGAGGATCTCTGTGTCTTGGTAGTTTTCATGTACTGCCGTAGATAGTCCTCATTATAGAAGAACTGACATTCTGCAAAAACGCACAGCCATTAATAGAACATGTAACCTTTAACAAATCACATATGTTTCAATATGTTCCAAAAAATAATGGCAATGGTGCGAGCATGTTGCTGTGTTTTAAACATTTGCATCAGAATAATCGCAGCAAAATACCTGGCTTCTCCACAGTAAATGCTCTGGTGTAACCGGACGGTGCAGGTGACTTGTCAATGTGTTGTCGGATTTCTTCTGCCACGGCCCATGCATTCTCCTCCATCATCTTGTGGGAATGTTCTTCTAGGCTTGGCTGGGACATTGCTTCCTTATCAATGTCTGACAAACCATGGGTTTCAGAAAAGATCTGCCACCGGATTGCCCCTCCGTCACAGATAGCATCACCTATAGGGTCAAAAGAATTAGACATTATTTTAGACATTTCATCATCATTGTTCATCCTTAGCAAATGATCAGTTCTATTATTGTAGCTTTATGACTTCATAGTATCTTATTAGGCGTTTATTACAAATCAGTCAAATTGCACCTTTAAGAGGTTCCAGATAGATCTTTACCTATGGATGCATTCAGCCGCTCTGCTTCATTCTGTCCAGAGTCTTCACGGGCTCTGTGGATACGACACAGCAAGTCTGTTGAATGGATCCGTACCCTCTCTGCTGCTCTGAACCGTACCTAAAATTTACAGAAATTGCCATTATGATTTATGATTTTTCAAATGGAAGTAACAGCCTTAATGTAGCTTATGTTCCTCCAGCTGTTGTACACAACTGCACAAAATTACCTCAAAATTTGAGACACCCACTCCAGGTCCAGCATCAGTAAGCTCAATGATCTGGGTGCAGACAATGGGCAGTTGAACACCATCCAGATAACTTAGCAAGTACCGGCATGCATTTATAAGAGTCACAAAGCAGTCCCACAGTCTCTTTCCAGACAAGGAAGACAAGCTGGTTTCAACATCTTCCTCCATGTCAAAAACAGCAGACAATTTGTCAATAACCTCCACTCCGGTAGCAATTTCTGCACTGGGCAGGCCTTCCTTGATATCCAACCAATCCTTTGTGGCTTGCTTCAGTTGCTGTTTCAGGGAACTTATTTGTAATAGGCTATACTCCCTGAAAGCGCAGTCAGGCTTCTGTGTCACACACATGACATCTGCCTCCATTGCAGTGTCAATGAAGTATACGGTGGCATCTTTGGCCCAGCAACAGAGTTTTCGGTAACACTTATAATATAATATAATACCTATAATAACTGCACGCTATGAAGCATTATTTAAGTATTAATACTTAATTCATCATTTATAAAGCATTGTTCCTACATTAATACACATTAGTAAGTAATTCATAAACACAGTTATAAATGTTTTATTCTTGATTAATAAGCTAGTCTATAATGTGTTTAATGATTGTATTTTCATACTTTATAAATGATGGATTCACCATTTCTAAATTATTATATCAATTACAAACCAGTTATTTAGGAGTTGTTAATGATTCATAAGATCATTTAGAAAGTGTAAGTTAATGATTGACAAACTATTTAGATATACATTTATGCATGCATTTATCCATATAATGATTTAGACATGCACTAATGGTTAGTGAGTGTGTTAATAGATGTTTTATAAACACTTATTAATACTGAAATTCATGATTAATTCAGGTAGTTAGAAAGCATTTACTAGTTGTTAGTTAAGTACTTTTCACAAATAGCCTATGTTACATTTTGGTAGATGTGGCTGTTCCTCACTTTACCTCTTTTTTCTCCGACATCTTCTTCTTGATGATTCTGCCGCCAAAAAAGGGGTCAGAGACGCATTATTTTTTTCCTACCCCATTTTCTGGAAGACCCGCCCCTACTCTGCCTCTGATTGGTTAGGTTTAGGCAAAGGAGATAGATGTTATCCCCGCCTCCAAAGTCTCAAAAGTCAACTTGACGAGCGAGCGAGTGTTGAGCAGTTGCGAGCGCGTAGAGCGGGTCGAGCGAGCGCTCGTCACAGCCCCATGCTCGCGGGACCGCACACCCTCGTGAGGATGCTTTTCCACTCGCGGATACTGTTCTATGCGCTTGCAGAGCAGAAATGCTCCCTCGCAAGGATGGTTTTCCGCTCGCGGATACTGTTCTGTGCGCTCGTATCACGTGCGCGAGCCTGGTTTTTATGTGCGCAGGTTGTGAGACTAATTAAACGCCATAACTTTCTAACTACAGTTACAGCAAAAGGTTGAAGACTGGGGGTGTGAGGCTGTTTCAGGGTCATCTCCAGGTTTTGACTGAACTGAATGACCATCCCATGGTGTTGCATAGTGAATGGCCGGTTCGAAGGATTTCCGGGCTCATCATAGCTCAGGCGAACTACTGGCTTCACAGTTCGTCTGGACGTGCATCTCTATGACGCCCATGTCTATAATGCATTATAAACATACTTAATGATAATAATAATGCACCTTGTGAAGTATGATGATACTTGACCTTATAAGTCATTATAAAATGCTGTTTGTTATAAAGCATTATGAATATTTATGAGTGCTTATAACTATAATTATACAGTGCTATAAGCAGATTATAACGCATTATAAGTATGTTTATAATGCATTATAGACATGGGCATCATAGAAAGTGTTACCAATATGTATATTTTCTATATCACTTTGTGTTGTGTCTGTTTCCTTTTTCTGTTGAGAAAATAATTTTGAGACTTTTGTGAGTCTTGAGGTACTGCTGGAATGGTCCTTCAGGTATTGCCAGCCTTTCAATCTCATTTGTAAATGCTTTGTAAGGCATAAATAGTCCTCACTTTAGATGAGGTCACACAAAATACTTAACTAACAACTAGTAAATGCTTTCTAACTACCTGAATTAATCATGAATTGCAGTATTAATAAGTGTTTATAAAACATCTATTAACACACTCACTAACCATGTCTAAATCATTATATGGATAAATGCATGCATAAATGTATATCTAAATAGTTTGTCAATCATTAACTTACACTTTCTAAATGATCTTATGAACCATTAACAACTCCTAAATAACTGGTTTGTAATTGATATAATACTTAATTTAGAAATGGTGAATCCATCATTTATAAAGTATGAAAATACAATCATTAAATACATTATAGATTAGCTTATTAATCAAGAATAAAACTTACTAATGTGTATTAATGTAGGAACAATGCTTTATAAATGATGAATTAAGTATACTTAAATAATGCTTCATAGCGTGCAGTTATTATAAAGTGTTACCAAGTTTTCTCAACTCCCGACAGCGAGCTGTGGTTTCAGCAGATTTTGTGATCTCAAACTCATCAGGACATTCACGTCTGAGCCGCATGTAGTTTGAAGCCCATGTGGTGCCATCAGTTCCAACGTAAGCCTTGGGGTGGATTACTGCCATGCTGGAATCCTCTGTAGAGATAAGGGCATTGCTACCGTCCACACCAACGGGCTGCTTCTTCAGTAGACGGAAAGCTGATGGAGTTAGGTACATCGAAGGCTCAGGGAAGTCATGAGTTGAAAGTCTTCTGGCTTTGCTGTCATCGGTTGGCTGCAGAATGGACTGTCTCTTGGACCCAGCAAATCCCTCTGAAGGTGTGCAAAAATGTAGGTTAGACCATATCTTGCAACTTCTTGTTTTTTCTTACTCACCTCCATCACACCAGTTGCCTTACTCACCTCCATCACAACTTTTGTTCATGACCACCTCCCACACCCTTGTTACCTTTGAACTTTTTATGCAACAGTCCATTACATTATGAAATTAGTACTGAAACAAACCTGAAGTTCCAGGACGAAGGTAGGCTTTATCGTCCATGCTGATAGCCACAGCAAAACATCTCCTCTCTCCAGCCTCAGGTCCAAAAACATATTGTTTTGCAAGAGCCACATGTTTCCTTTGATGGTGTGTACATTCACTGTCACGCTCTTCTGTTTTAGGTGGCTTCTTGGAACACCAAAGTCCCAAACCCTTCTGTGGAACACATTCATATGAACATGCTTTAAAAGGGGAACTACGCCCAATTTCAGAATTCATACATGTTATTCCTATGGTCTAAGACAGTCCAAAAATATTAGTGAACATGAACAACTCTCTCCCAAATCCAAAAACTAGAGTACTAAAACTCAAACTTGTGATGTCATCAGGTATAAAGTCTGAAGCTGCTCCAGCATAGACAATGAATTGGGTAAGATGTTATAGGTGACACTGAGAACACCCAGGGGAATGTTCTGAGTATACGGGTACATCTTCTGTTTCAGAACTGAGGACACTACTATAGAATAAAGCTCATTTGGGTGTAAAAACTCAAACAGACATTCTGTGGGTCCGCAAAATCAGTCTACCATTCATTGTCAATGGAGCAGCTCCAGACTTTATATATACCTGATGACATCACAAGTTTGATTCTTACTTCTCTGGTTTCTGGCTTTGGGAGAGAATAGCTCATGTTCACAAATATTGATTCAACTTTCCTAGGCCATGGAAATAACAGGTTGGAATTCTTAATTTGGGTGTTGTTCCTCTTTAAGAATCCATTCAGAGCAACACAGTGCTAAAGCTACTGCTGTCTACATAGACTACAACATGAATGTAGGCTAGTATTTATTTTCTACATTATTTCTAAAGATGTTTTTAATACTTACATGTCTTCTAGACTGTACTGACTTTAGGCGTGTTGGTCTTGCTCTAGACACAACAGTAGATATGGAGCGAATCAAGGGCAGTCCTCGCGTCTGCCTTTTGTAATTGGCAAGCTTTACCAGGTCCCTGCTCTTCACTCTATGATGAGTGTAGAGTACAGTCTCGTGTCTCCTGCTGTGGACTGTTGTTTTATCCTCTGAAACAGAGAAGGCATTTTTTAAAATTGGGGCTATGAAAGGATACTCTAAAGTTTCAGGGAAGAGGTTATCCAGTTCTCCTGAAAAGCAAAATCTAGCATGTTTCAAGGGAAGAAACAGGTGCTGGAAAATAAATAATTAAAATTAGATTTAGACTAGTTTCTTTGCAAAAAAACTTACCAAAAATGGTCCACAGATTCAAGGAAGTCGTATAAAATTGTTGAAAAGATACATATGTCCATTAAACATTTTGGAAAATGGGTGTGGTTCCCCTTTAACAAGAGGTGGCATTTGAACAAATAAGAATACATCTCATAACAATTTTAACATACCTATACACTTGGCCAACCACCTCTCATCCTCCTCGTCCATCATGGGTTTGGGACCTGCACCCAAAGCCCTTTTCTTCACCCTTTGCTCATCTGCAAGCTCATTTGAAGGCATTGCTTGAAGTATGGGGTATCTGCAGCCTAAAAAAAGAAAAGAATAGTATTATGGACACTAACTTTTAATGTTGCATATATCTACTCCACCAGACATCGGATGCACCTAAAAAATAATCTGCAGGGCTGTGTAGTGTAGAGAGTTTGGGTAGCATATGTTGTTAAAAATTATATATAAATACTGTGCTAAAATATTTTGGTATTCATAGTATTCTCATGACGTTTTTTGCCATACAATATGGCGCAGTGCCACAGCTCATTGGCCATGGTTGTCATTTAATGATAATCACCAACTATTTGATTAAAATCACCTGTGGTTTGCGACCATGATGTCTGTGATCGAATACTATGAATAGTGGCACTTCAAACTACCTTCAAAAGTAAAGTGTAACATTACAGCCATGATCTGTGTTCAATCTGTGTGGAAATAAGTTATATTTTAACTTTGTGTTATCCTCGACATTTTCAACAAATATGTATTTGTCGCAGTGTATGACTTTTGATATGTCAAATAAATCAAATCAAATCAAAACTATGACCCATGAACATAAAGAGTCTGTGCCTACCTTCAACTTCTTCACGTGCTCCAGGGACTCCATGAGAACGTTCTTCTTATTTTCTAAATCCCCAACTCGTTTCCAGCAACACGAATGAGTTGTTCTGTTGCTTCAGTGATCCGGGCCTCCAAACTTTCATGGCGCTCTGTTAGCCGCTGGTTCACTAGGTCTTTGGCTGCATTTTTAGTATTCTCCCATGCCAGTAGCCTCTCTTCCAAGCAGGTCAGCAGCTTTTTAGCTCTATCAGGGGCCATACCAAGCTGGTATTGTTCTGAACGTGATTTTCCACAGCAAAGCAGCATCGTTGCTACCGATCTATCATACTCATTCACCATAGAATCGAGGGCGCGATGAACAAGGTCTATGTTGATGTTTTGCTCCTCTGTTTGGTCATGGGTCTCGTCGTCCCGTTGGACAATATGGAGCAGGACACTTTGCATGGAAGCTGTGCCATCATTCAGCACTAGAAGTTGCTCACCTGTATGCCGCTTGAACAGCACCACGGGTATGCCGTATTCTTTGTCCAACAAAACATCCCGGAACCATATTCTTGGTGGAAGCACGATGAAAAAGGACGAGAATAGTTCAAAGGCATATTCATAGTCCAGCCATCCACTCGGATTCCTCTCGCCCTCTGGCCCACAGTCTGGGAGCAACAGCTCCTCTAACAATCGACTCAGAGCTAATATTTTTTGACTTATTGTCTTTTGTCGACTGCAATACAATAGCGAATTTATCTTGTGTGTCATTCGCTGATAAATGCTGCAAGGACACTCTTAAATTCTGGTGAAGCACGCTCTCTATCCTAGTTTTAGATCGTCTCTCAGAAAATGCCATGATACTTCAAAATAGATGGAGTTCAGGGGTCACCATACGGGACTCACTACTGTCATGCATGCACCGCGTCCAATGGGCGGTTAAGGTGGGGCGTGAGGTCCAATGAGGTTAAGGTAGGGGTGGGAGATACCAAGTTTAGTGAGTCCCGTCACCATACAGCGGTAAAACACGTATTTTGAAAAGAAAAAACGTATTTAAATTATATACAAAATACAACCATTTAAAGTTGTATGTCCCTCCCTTAAAGCCAAAATAAAAACATAAGTCCCTCCCCAGTCCCTCCCCTCCAAATTATTTGACGTCCCTCCCCCGTTTTGCACCCCCCCCCCCCCCCCCCCCCATAAATAACAAACAGTCCCTAAGCAAACCTGGCACCATACAATGGTATGATTATACTGTGAGCGTCGTTTTTTGCTAAATGTTTATCATAGTTTTCAAAGACTGTCGCGTGTGCCCCTAGTTTCTATTGCAGTAGAGTAGGAGGGGGCAGCCAGTTGTTACCGGACGGATGGAGCAGGTGGCTAGCGAAGTTATGGTTTCTACCAATAGGGATCATGACTGAAAACATGTTATTTGGCCCAGGGTTTTATAATACGGAACTATTCCTTTAAGGTGGTACCTTGGTTAAGTTAAGGTGGGCCAGGAATGTTTTTTTTTTATTTATTTTTTTTTATCGATGATTGTTACCCTGTAAAAAGTTATTTCATTTATGTTGTATATTTTAGCTACAAGAGCAAATTACATGTCACAGTTGATTTTCATCATAGAATTTGATGAAGTAGCTTCAATGTAGTAAGCTACTTTTAGTAGCTTGTAGTTTAGCTTGCTAGTTTCATCAAAAGGGTAGCTTGGCTGTAGCTTAACTACTTTAAATCATGAGTAGCTTAGCTTGGCAAGCTACAATTTCAAAGTAGCTTCCCCAGCACTGGTTGTTATATTGAATGAGCAGTATAGGTACCCTACCCTCAGCCGTCCTGAAAACTACAGTTCCCTATGTAAAGAACTGTTGTTGACTCCCCTGAGCACCCAAAGTGCCCTGGCTGCCAATCACTTCATCATCTACAAGAAAACCAAGTGCAGCCGTTGGTGTTAGCTAGCTAACTTTAGCTAGCTACCCACCAAGACATATTCATATCTCAGACCTCAAACTTTTACATGAGCTAAATGTTATTTTGTGGTAGACTGTCCCTTTAACAACATGGCATTTTCAAGTCCATCGATGATGTGCAATCCATCCTCCTATTTTCCTTGTTAGGTTGATATGTTGTCCAAACTAATTTACCTACTTATTGTAGGCTATAGGCCACAACCAAGGGCGTAGAATTGGGTAGGGACGGTAGGGACGTGTCCCTACCAATATCAAGCGACTCTGAAATGTCCCTAGCAATTATTTTGATTGACAATAAAGGTTGTTTTGTCCGTCAGTGTCTAGTCAATGTTAACAGATAGTGTTCTCTACTACGAGTCCCGCTGCATTGGTGTAGTGCATTGGTGTCCCGTGTCGGCATAGCAACAGACGCTGTAACGAAACTTTAGTATAACAGCTGTTTTGCGTCACCCAGATAAAAATTGGCGTGACACCGCCTCCCTAACCCCCCAAAAAAATCGCTGATTGGCTTTGCCATTTCTTGCTAACGTATGAAATGCTGTGGGCTGTGTACAAGAAGAGCCAAAACTCCGCCTACCGGCGAGCATGCGAGTGAAGACTCCATCCTATTTTATATTAGTAACAGTTGTGTTTAGCCATTAAAGTTAGTTTATTTAAGTACCGTGTCGCGTGCGTCTGTGACGGGTGACGACCGTAAGTAGCCTACATGTCACAAGTGAGATTGAACAATGCTGATGTGTGCCACACTGGACAACACTGATGTAAAACAAATATGCCAACAGTTCATTTCTGTTAATGACAGGCGTAGGCATGTGTTTGGCTCCTTCAAATAGGAGCAAGGCAGTGAACACTCAGCTGTTTGTATGTAGGGTTTGGATATAGTTTACAATATCTTATTATTATTATTATTATTATTATTTTAAATGTAAATACAGATCGTTGGTTTGAATAGGCAACAGTACTACAGTACCTGCCTTAAAACAAAATGTGCTCTTCAAAGTCCCATTCAGCTGGCAAATTTGAGTAAAGGATTCATTAATGTGCTACACCCCTGTGTCTGTGTGTCTGTTAATGAGTGTATTGGCTACCATAACTATCTAGATCAGTGGTTCTCAACGTGGGGTCCGGGGACCACCAGCGGTCCTTGAGGGGGTTCCAGGGGGTCCCCAGCAAATTGATGAATTGTTAAACTTCAGCATTATTTAATTTACAAATAGTTAACACAATTACAGAATGTAGAAGAATGACTGTTTTGATCATAGTTTCACTGTTATCTCTCTACCTGCAATACAGACAGTCATGGGATTCTGGATCAAAATCATATCTAACAATAAAAGTATTCTCAGATTTGGGTCCGAGAGACAAAATCTCATCAAATGGGGGTCCATGGCTCTAATGTGGACTAAACTAGGGGTCCTCGATATGAAAAAGGTTGAGAATCACTGATCTAGATGATATGAAATGGCGGTCAGAAGTCTATCATAAATGCAAAACGCCTCAGCTTCCAGTGGGGGTTACATCCCCTCCGGACCTCCCCCATTTGTGTCCCTACCAATGTCAAAATCAAACCTACGCCCTTGGCCACAACTAAGCAATGTGTATGTGTTCTGTAGCGTACCTTGGGGTTAAGCCATGAGGTTTACCCACCAGTTCCTTTAAGAGTGTAGCTGTGATGTCCTGTTCTTTGGTCATTCGTGGTGTCTTCTCTTGTTACATTCTGTCGGCCTCTCTGGTGCTTGGGAATGTTGCATCTCTGAGATGACTCACATACGGCTTTTAGCTGCATCCTCCGGGGGGTTATAAATGTGAGGGCCATTTTTTCCAAACACCTTGAGCTTGGCAGGATAAACTATAGCCCCTTTCACACATGCGGCCTGTTCCATAACTTTAACGGCACTAGTCGTGTGAAGAGGAGCCGGTGTCGAAATGCCAGAAAATCAGCTCTGCCAAGTTCACTCCTCAAGACCTAACATTTCTGGTTCTCGTATTGACCAAACGTGTGAACAATGCCATAACACACAGGCACGCACAATGTTAAGAGGCTCTGATGTAGGAAACTGTTGTCGAACTGTGTGAGCCAAACACAAAGTTCTCAAGGAGTTGACAAGTTTATTCCATGCTGGCTGTGCCATGTAAAGACATGTAGGAGGGAAATACAAACCACTAAACAATGGGCTGTAGCTTTTTTGATGAAGGATTGGCAAAAATTCAAATTGGACAGACGTGGAAATAAGAGAGCTCCTCAGCCTATGGGTGGACGAAGAGATGAGCCTATTCATTAGCTAATTCACCGGCCATGTTTTCAAACTGCAGTGACTCAGGTGCAAAGGTTAAACGTAATTTCTGGGAAAAGACAACAGCGGAATTGAATGGTATTGTGTTTACATTAGTTTCATAGGTCAGGTCGCCTCCTTGTGGAAGGGGCCAGTCCTATCAGTGGAATGTTCTGGCATTTTGATTGGATTATTCTTGGATGATGGCGTAATCAGTCAGCGCTAGCTCTGAAGTCCAAAGTAAGCAATGGCAGATGAAAATGTAAAAGCTTGCAAGCTTGGAATAGCTGCACTGCAGCTCGGGGTCAGTCGAGAGGACGATATTTTGAATGGACATTGTTCACTCCTGTGTGGCAGCCCTGAAGCATGCTTTTTATATAAATGGTAAATACATATTTTCTTGTTTGTGCAGTGATATTAATGACAGAAATAACTAAAAAATGTCCACAGAGACAATCATTTTGATTTGTGGTGACCATCATGTTTTGAAATACATACAGCAAGCGGCGCTTTGCAATAACATCGTCACCTTCCTTGCTTTGATTGGTCAGGAGTTACATTGGGGCAATCCAATCACTACTCATGTACTTGCCTCTATACTGATCTCAGAGAAAGCCCCTAGATGGATGATTACACCAGATATACTGGCCGCCAAAAGATTCAAATGAACAAAAACAAACAAGCGAAACCAAGAAATGACAAATGGCTGGGGCCAGGCTAATCCATTATAGGTTTATCCAATGAGTTAAAGCCCTGCCTCCTATTATGAAGGGGCCTTTGAAGTGTTGAAGTGTTGTGGGATTACAGCACAACTATCAGAAATGAAATTTGCCTGTAATGCATCGGGGGCGTACAAGCCCCCTAATATTAGCTTCTCATTTAGTATCATACCTGTGACTGTGGATATATCTTCCTGCCTGGTCCATGTGAACACCACAAGGTTTAAAGAAAAATACCTGTCCCATCTGTTCAAGTATGTCTCCTTTAATATTGCTATATCACACTGCAGATATTTCAAGTACATGAGCATAGCTTTTCACCTCATTTTGTATCCCATTTATATTCCAGCTAATTGCATTTATTTTGTTCATTTCCATAGCCATACAGTATATAACAATCAACCATTTATTTTCCTGTATTTTAAAGGATAAGTTAGGTGATTTTGGACCAATAATTGTATCTTGCATACCTGTTGATAGTCTCTTGCTGCTAACAATGAGTCCAAATGGGGTATGTCAAAATATCTCCAAAAAAGCCACTGTGAAAACTATATGGCGACCAACAGACGTATTTATATCCACAGCCCGGAAAGCAGCAGCACCGCACCATTTCCACTCAGTAGATAGTCTTCTACCAAACTAGATCACGCCGCCAGTAACTCACTTTCACCCCACAGCAATCTGTGCTGCAGCAGAGGAAAAATGTTCTGTGATTTTGTGATTAGTTAAAGTGTGCATAATGGCGAATTGTGCCATGTTTACTCTCAACTCCCCTGGGGAGCCTGCAAATGGCTTTTTCAGAAATATTTCGCAGCAAGAGGCTTAGCAACGGAGCTCGTCGTTTCAACCAACAGCACAATATTTTCTATGGGTCCAAGTACTACAGGTATGTAAGAGACAAATTATATAGAGGTCCAAAAGCCAAACATATCCTTTAAGGAGAACGTAAAAGGGAGAGTACAAGCAATTTGCTTGTTTCATGCAACTCTGTGTGGGGAAATGGGGATTCAGAAGTTCACCAAAAAACAGACATTTCACAAATAAACAAAATGCCACTTGGCGTATTAACATACTAAACTCAGTCAGATAGAAAACAAAAGTCTATCTCCTATCTGTGGGCATGTGGAGCAGCTATCCAAGTTTCCTCAGAGCACTTAAGTGAGATTAGTGTCCCTCCATTCCATTACTGTTACCACAGAGGTAGGTGGAGAGGGGCACAAATATTAAATCAACCCCAGAACATCACAGTATCCCCCACCTCTCTGAATTGGTCTAAATCATATATGCAAGGCACTTCACCATGTATAGACTATCTTCACATACACACACAGATAGACACAGACATGCATACACACACACACACACACACATTATGTCAATGAAATGCACACACGCACACACAACATTTGACTTATCTATTTGTTTCTTGAAACTATTGTAGCGTGTAGAGTCGCAATTATCAAATCTAGAATTTAGTAAAGGCATGAAAATATGAAACTTTGATAAAGATATCAATTTACACTCGTAGGGGGCACCACCTTCGTAGATGAAGGACCTTTACTTGTACTAATCAGTCATCAGTCTAAAGATCGTGAAATCTTTTCAATACAGGGATTACTTTACTCTGCAAGTAAGGAAACACATAACAACTTCTCTGTAATAAATGGGAATATTTATTTAACTATACAAGCATAACAATTTCAATGAGATAAGCAATATAGGGCACGTATATTGATCACCAGAATGAAGCACGGAAACTATAGACTAAAAATAGACATGAAATGCAATGAAACAAAATAAGAGTGAAAGGGAAATGATAATGAAATACGGGAATAAGAATTGGCAGCAGTAAATGGAGGTATGTATGGATCAATCAACCAGAGAAACGAGGCGGAAAGCTACGGGGCAACTAGACTATAAAAGCCTAACTTTTCCTGATCTATTTAAGTAATTTGAATCTAAACTTTTGCATCAACTCTCAGCAGTAAAGATGTGGATAATCAGAGCCTACTTTGTTCAGTTGAGAAGTCCTGCCGGGTCGGGTTGTCTGGTCCAGCTGAGCTCGGAGAGACGGGCTTGGCTTGGCCGGTTACCTGGCAACGGCAGACGCTGGAACAGCTGGTCTCTGAGGTATTATCGTCACGTCGAGGCAAGCAGCGCTACCGGCTTTTCACAGCTGTAGACAACAGGCCTCTCTGGATGTGGAACACTGCGGCGATGTTGCATCAGTGTTTGACTGCTGGTCTTGGAAGAGTTGACGTTTCTAGCTCTTCTAACTGTTATAAAACTAAATTATCTCGTTCCTAAATAGCTTCGAAAATGATCTTCGCCTGGCCGAGCGTTGATAACTTCTTGACTATTAGACGCGAGGTTCAAACTTCTTGTAAGAGATTCTTAAGTTCATCTGGAGAAGACGTCTCTAACTCTAGGTTCAAACTCTAAGTTTCAGCTAAGGTCGAATTGTAGCTAAATTGTTGGTCTTGGCTTCAGCAGGTTTCTTGGTGAGGGCGGAATGTTGAACTGTCTGAAAATCCAGATAAGAACATTTTATAGCTCTTTGAATTCTCAGGCGTGGTTTGCCATGCAAATCACGCTTCGCGCTCTTTTTCTGTTTACTAATTAATTTCTTTGTTTGAGAAGATTTCACCCCGAACCGAGAGGGAGGGGGGAAAGGAATGCAAGAGGAATCATTCCTCTAGTCTATTTTATTTTGGGATCTATTACTAAGTGATCTTAATAAAGATTCCTTTTAAAATAATATGTCGGTATTTTACATCTCCACCAATTACTGTTGTCAATTGATCGAAATAATAAAAACCTGTCAACTTACATTCAAACTTCTATAGCTAGCACATCAACACAAGGACATCAAATAAACCTTCCTGGTACAATCTGTGGCTATAAAGTCTTCATCAAGTTAACTCGTATATGTGACTTGGGTCTCTAACTTCGTGATCAATATGAGAAAGACAATTTAAACATTTAAGACATTTGGACGCACTGACATTTTATACGGACATGTCGTTGCTATAAATGACCACAAGGCGGCAGTGTAGGACCATGGAAATAGGAGAGTGTCTCTGGATGAATATCTGAAACAATTCAATCATTTAACCTATCATGGTCTATGCATGTAACTTCAGCTATTGAACATCTTCAACATATATATATGGGCCTATAGTTAACACATCTAGTATACTTCAAACTACAAAATAGATCCATTAAAAACATTAGGAAAATATAGTTGAGGGTAGGTTTTAAAGGAATGTGAAAAGGGAAGAGATTTATGACTGTCCTGATTTAGAGAGGGGGTAGTGATGAGGCTCTGGAAAGTGTCAATAACCGTCTTTGTTCCTTTGTATTGACACGGTGTGTATTCCGTTCTCACCCAATGGTGACTGTCCCTTTTGATTAATCAGAACAGTCTGGTACTCCAAATGAAGAAAGGAGGGTGATTCCTTATATTCAGATGTGTGAAAGGTACGGGTGTGTGATTGTAAAGTTCACTAGTATTCCTGAGTTCTTGAGTCCTTCTCCTCCTGATGGCTGAAAGATAAAGGTCGTTAATTGTGGAATGTGTGATGGCGTTTCAAACCTCTTTGCCGGGTTGGTATCCTGTCGTTAATTACCGAGCTGTCCTGTGGAGACACTCTGGCTGGCATAGACTCAACTCCTTGAGCCATGGACTGTATCAATTCGACACCTTTACAGCCCATAGGTGGGAGGCCATTTGTGCTGGCCCAAAAGGCCAAAAGAAAGGTTGTAGGGTTTCTGCAAAGTGGTGTCCTGTGTCTCGCTACACTATTATATGCTTTTTGTAACAATGAATGTCTGTAAGATCCAAAGCCTAACCAGACGAGTGTTGCAAATTAGCTTTAGCTAGAAGCAGAAACACATGATCATTCTAACAATGATTGTTCTGTCTTTTTTGTCCCTGACAAATAAACCAATGAATAAAAAAAATAAATAAATTGGGAAATCAAATGTACACGGCAACACTTGATTGCTTTAATTGATTCATCCACAACAAATCTTTGTTGGAGCCAGCCAACTCCAAAATAAGTTTCTTAGCCCAGTGGCAACTCCTCATAGAAATACTGTAAGTTTCTTAGCGCAGGTTTCAGCTTGTCATAGTCTTCATTCAAATTCTTCATTCTCTATTTGTTTGGAGGATTTTTAAAACTTTCTTGGCCATCTGAAAATATGCTGCTTTACAATGTTATATATAATGTTAATGTTAATATTAATGTTATTATATAATGTTAACAACTTTATTTAACAATATTTTTGTTATTTAACAATAACAAAAACATAAAAGCATAGAAGTTTCAAATGTATCTTTTAAGTTAATACGGTCACTTTCAAAAGTTAACAATTAGAGATCACTGATAACCTGATAGTTGTAATCATTATCATTATTATTGTAATCAATGCTTATTAACATGAAGTAATTGCTTTCAATTTCACGTTCTGTTTTCTCAATGCTTCTGCATTGAGAAACCAGTGCATTACAACGAACGTTTACGTATGTAAACACGGTTTTATGAATGAAGTGAACCTGTAACCATTGATTATCTACCCTTGGGTCAGGAGCATTATGCCAAATTAATCACACCTGTGTGGGTGCGTGCCACACACTCACTCTCTTTTTAGCCGACTCAGAAGGGAGAGCCCAGAGCCCACCTTCCACTGCCAATGAATGGTTCCAGGTTCACTTCATTCATAAAACCGTGTTTACATACGTAAACGTTCGTTTTATTTCATGTCAGTGAACCTGTAACCATTGACTACCGTATACCAAATTAGTCATGAGGAGAGTGAAGTGGCGAACACTAACCGGCCAACAGAACCATCTGCAGAATGAACGGATTAAGGAAGTGAATGACACTCAGTCTTCAGCGACCATAACAGAAAAACACAGAACCCAGTACTGGTGCATTCAATCAATTTATTGCAACCATAAGGACATGTATACAACATCAATCCTGCCTTAACAAAAAAAGGTTCTCCAAACCTGCAACATAAAAACAGTGTCTCAACACAGACATGTTCGTGCAGTATAAACAGAAGATACGGGGCTAGAACTTGAAACAGAATCAAAGGTCAAAAAAACAGCAGCCCCAGCTGCCATGAAAACATGCGCCCCACCACCATGGGTGCTACACTCTTAGGGCATAGAAAAAACTGAAATAGCCATCGCAGACGATGACATCAACCATCCCCTGCCACCCCGAGAACTGAGGATGAAACAGATGAGGAAGCCACATTAAGCCGATAGAACCTGGTAAAGGTCAAAGGGGAGGCCCAACTTGCTGCACTGCAGATGTCCTCCAACGACGCCCCCCTTAACAGGGCCCACGAAGTGGACACCCCCCTAGTTGAGTGGGCCAACAGACCAGATGGCGGAGCTAGACCGGACTGCCCGTAGGCCAAGGAGATCAGGTCAACTATCCAGTGAGCCAGCCGCTGCTTTGACACAGCCTGGCCCAATAGCCTTCCCCCATGAGAGAGGGGAGCGTCGGTGGTTATGGTCACCCTGGAGGAGCCCTGGCCCAGGGGAACCCCTTCTTTGACAGCCAAGGACCGGCTCTACCACCTGAGGACCCCTTGGCCCTTCTGAGGCAAAACCAGCAACTTGGATTTGTCCTTCCTTGGACACACCTTCTGACATATGAACCACCGCTGAAGGGGGCGGGTGTGCAACAGGCCCAACGGCACGACCTGGGCGGCTGCCGCAAAGAGGCCCAACATCCTCTGGCACCTTGCCACTGACACCAGCCTGCCGGAAACACACCCAACAATGCACTCCATAATTGCTCTCCTTCTCTCCTGCGTCAGACACGCCCTCATTGCCACAGAGTCCAGCATAAGCCCCAGATACCTGATCCTTCTTGTTGGGTTGAGGTGGCTCTTCTCTGGGTTCAGATGCAACCCAAGGGAGAGGAGATGAGCCAGCACAGCCTCTGTGTGAGCTCGAGCCTGGCTCTCTGACTGAGCACAAACCAGCCAGTCGTCCAGGTAGTTGCAGACCTGTATGCCTGCTTGACGCAGGGGGACCAGTACTGCATCCATACACTTTGTGAAGGTGCGTGGAGACAGATACAGGCCAAACGGAAGGACTATGTACTCGTAGGCTCTTCCTTGAAAGGCGAACCTGAGGAACTGCCTGTGATCTGGACAAATAGGGATGTGGAAGTATGCGTCGCAAAGGTCCACTGCTGTGAACCAGTCGCCTGTCCTGATGGACTGAAAGAGTGCTTTCAACCTGAGCATCTGAAAGGGAGGTACCTTGAGGTACTTGTTTAGCCGCTTCAAATTTAGGATGGGGCGGAACCCCCCGTCCCGTTTCGGCACCAGAAAATAACCCGAATAAAACCCCTGCCCCACCTCCCCTTGGGACAGGGGCCTTATCGCACCTTTTCTCAGTAAGGCAGAAATCTCATTGGCCAAAACAGGAGAACGAGATTTGTCTCTCACCTTGGTCTCCAGAATGCCTCGAAAACGAGGCATTCTGGAGCGCGGTATCCGCGCTCCAGGGTGCTGATCACCCACGGGCATGAAGTGCACTGACGCCAGGCAGAGAGGTGAGTAGCCGAAAAAGCCGATGCCAGAGGCTGCGCACCGTCAGGTACGCTGCTGCGGCTTGGAGGATGAACGGGTGGTTTGCTCTCTAAAGCGCGGGCGGGGGCGCTGACGGCCCTGCCCCTGCCGTGGGACAAAACTACAGAGAAATTGCCAGAACCCCGGGAAGGGCCCTGGTCTGCAAAGCTAGACTGCTGCAGGCCAGCACGCCTCCCCTGGGATCAGACGGGGGTCTGGACTGTGCCAGTTGATGGATAGACTGTGTCCTCACCCTAACCTTCTGGGCCTCATCCAACGCGGCCTCCGCTGCAGGCCCAAACACCTCACTGCGGGTTACACCAGCCTCCAACACAGCAGCCCGGTCCGCCTCTGCCAGACCAGACTGGCTCATCCAGACATGTCTCCGAGCTAGGGTCAGCTGGGCTAGAGTGTTGCCCAAGACCCTAGCCTGAGCACTCGCACCCTGTATCACCACATCAATGACCTTTGCCATCTCCGACATCAGGTCCGCTGGGTCTTTGGACTCCAAGTCTCTTATCAGACCCTCCAAGTACACCAAGAGGAGAGCATTAGTTTTAGCCAGCCTAGAGGCCATGGCCGTTGACTGAAAAGCCTTCACCACCAACCCGTCAGTGGCACGGCACCTCTTATTAGGGTGACGAGCATCCCTACTGCCAGAGGCTGTGGCCCCAGCCAACATTGCAAAGGTCGAGCCAACCCTTGTGGTTCCGTCCAAACCATACTCTGCAGCCCCACCGAGAATGGCAAGCGCAGAGCGGGGAGCTGTCACCTCCCTAGGTTTTGCCCAAGACATCTGCAGATGCTTGACAAAATCTGGAAACACCGGCAATGGAGGCTGTCTCAGCCCCCGCAGGTCTCAGTCCAGCGCAGAAGCCCTAGGAGGGGATGGTGGAGGGGGAACACCAGCAGCTACTGCAGCACGCGAGACCAAAGTCTCGACTGACAACTCACCAGCCCCCGAGGAGGAGGTCTGACCTACCCGGGAATTGGCATCGGCATCATCCATTCCATCATAATCATCCTCACCCTCAGAGGAGCCGTGGTCAGAGCCATCGGTCTTATCCAGGTTATCTGAGGCTGTAAGGGACAGGCGCGCTTAGGGGGGGAACCCCGACCCCACCCACTCTGCAGCACAAGCAATTGGTGCTGACTTGCAGCCATATTTTCTATGGTCTTACGCATTTCCTCCAACTGCCTCTGCATGAGGTCCACCCGTGGATCACAGACTGGGACGGATTCTGTCCACTTCCTCTTCCTGGAGCACTTCCTCCCCTTTGCTGAGCCACCTGCAGCAGGAGGAACTTGAACCTGGCCTGGCGGCATTACCTCGTCCGGACCACTGTCTCTTGCATCACCCTCCTGGGATGCCATCCTCCAACTGTTAATTAGCAAAACACAATTACCGCAAATATGCATATATGTGTGGGTTTTTTTTTTACTATGACTTAATATGCAGGGCAAAAATATAAACGTGAGGCAATCCCCCTTTAAATTAGATCGCCACTGGGGAAACACACACACACACGGTTGAAGAGAGAAGAGAAGAGAAGAGAAAAGAACCCTCCTCTCTCACTCACCAGCGTCGAATCCCCGCTTGAGTCAAACCCCACGCCGTTTCTTCCCTCTAAGAAGAAATCACAGCAGCAAAACAGGTAATAACAAACAATATAATTGCTCGTACAATATCCGCGCTCTTAGCGCAATCACGGGACGCCGCCGGGGTGCCCAAAGCAGCCCGAAAAAAAGCTAAACAAACCGTGAAGTAACAATTTTGTGACGACTTCTCAGCATATGCTCTTACCGACCAGGAGGATAAAAAGAGAGTGAGTGTGCGGTGTGATTAATTTGGCATAATGCTCCTGACCCAAGGGTAGATAATCAATGGTTACAGGTTCACTGACATGAAATAAAACTTCCTTTTGCCAGCTATGGCCTTCACTAAATCGCTCAACAACCTGCCCAAAATTTTTAATTTGTTACATCATGTATCTAGTGCTTGTAACCATTACAATTATGTTGTTTTTGTTGGATTGGTTTGTCAATAAGTCGCTAAAAGAAACTTGCCACAGGAAGCTGTAATGCACCAGTGTAGCTGTTACCATGACGATGTGAAAAGGGCCTATAGTATTATTAACGTAATCTACAACCACCAATCCAAAAGTGATTTATCTGTGATGTATCTGCAGTGTGTTTTTGTAATGTGTTTCATAATGAGATTACTGTTATTCTGTTGCATGTATTCTGTTCATCCGCAGCTGTTTATGTTGATGATAGCCCCATTATGCCTCTCCCCTTCACAGCAGCAGGGAACATGTAAACTATCATATAGGGAAAGGGAGTTGGAAAATGTAAATGCCACTGTGGAAAGATCAAAAACGAATTATGAGGAATTTTTAGATAAATAAATTCCGTAAATTCCATTCCCCAGTCATTGCTGTTCCAAAACAAGAAACAAAAGTTAATGAACAAACCCACTGAACATCTGTTGATGAAGAAACTAAACACACACCTAAGGTTGTGCTCTAAGGGTTACGGTTTGCTTTATGAGCAAAAAAAAAAACAGATCGATAGCAGAGAGAGTGCTGAATCACCTTAGTGATTAGTATAAGAGCAATATATACGTATTTGTCTATAGCGCACTCTTAAGACTTTTAGAAGTTTATTTTATATGGATTAAGGACCACACCATTACAGTTTGCAGTGGGATGGCAGTAATCTAAAGGTTAGAGAAGCAGCCTTGGGACCCAAACACTTCTGTTTTGAATTGCCATGCTGGTGAGAAATAACTGGGTGGGGAAAGTATAGCAGAAGCTCCTTCCTCACCCTCGATAACTAGTATCAAAATGCCTTTGAGCAAGCCATTGCACCCCCAATACGGTAATGGCTTAGGGGCCAACAATACAAGACTGGTAGGTCTAGGAAGCTGTGTGAACCCCTCTCTCCCACTGCCACTACTACCAAGGCTGTTGCTGTAAATAAGAATGGGTTCTTAGGCAACTTGCCTACTTAAGTGCTGTTCTTCGAAGTTGATAGCTTGTTTATAATCAAGGTGTAGTTGACAGTTCACAATGACATTCTTGTCCTTAGCCTATAGTAATTCAAAGTAATGTGAATACTTTCAAGATTTTAAGGCTAATGACTTGGCCATTTTGCTACATTAACTAGTTCCTAACCACCCCTTTACCTGCTAGACACCAACAGAGCTTGTGCTTCACACATTTTGCTCAACACTCCCACTTCCTTTTTTTTTTTTTTTTTTTGACTTTTTACCTGATGAGCACTGCTGTAATCATTTCTCAAATTAATCTGAATATGAACCCAGTTCAGGAAATTCTCACTGATCATTAATAGTGTCTTTGCAGCAGTGGTTTGGACAAGCAACACATTGCATGACACATTATTTTTCGGTGTTAAAACACAAAGAGTGATGTGGGCTAACAATATGAAAGAAGTATTCTCTTTCTCTTTTGATAGTTTAGGCCGGGGACATGCTTAAAAAAACAAACAAAACACAATAACAAAAAGGTTATCTAACCCAGTGGAACTCTGTGTGGGCAGGTATGGACTGGTGGGAACCCTATTCTATTGCTCCTCCCACTCAGCTTGTCTGTCTCCCTCAGTTATCAATTGTATTGCCCTAATGCACACACACACAGTGGGTAGTGCAAAAACATGATATGGAAAAACCTTAGGAAAGGATGACATTCTCAGACATATTTTGTTACAAGTGTTATGGCCACTCAGAGTACAAAGAAATTTAAGACTCCATGGCTCCATTTAAACCCTACAATTCCCACTATGTGCATTTTAATACATGCTGTTATGGGGTATTTTAGGACATGGTGTGTTACTCATCCTATTTGATTTACCCCTCATCCTGGCCACACATCCCTTATGGTCTTTTCTTACCTTGGAGGTAGGACCCTATGTGGGCTCCCATGATATTCAAATGAGATTCCTAGAGAAAATGTCAACACACATACAAAAAATTACAGAAAATACCATATTGTTATTTTGTAATACTACTACTATTAATATACTGTAAATAATAACTTCTTCTGTTTTTGGAAACCACTATGAAATGCATACTGTTTGCTTATCAGTGGACATTAATCAGTTATGAGAAAGAGCTTGATTTCTGTCACCTTGAGTAACATCGTGTTAACTAGGGGTGGAGCGACTCTTAATGCACAAAACTCAGCAAAACCCTGGTAGCAGATCTGTAGGCGTGTGTTTGCTTTTTTTTTTTTTTTTTTATTGTTTATATGATTTTTATGATCTGAACCATGTCAGATTAAGTCCTGGATGATGTGCAGTGTCTCTGTTTGAAATCAAGATATTAGAAAAAGTAGCAAATATCAGGACTATTAAATTCATTATGAAATTCATTGTGCTGAAAAGTAGATTTTGAGTCAACAGGTATGGGGTAAGTGTTATTAACACTTAAGATATTAACCTGTCATGTAGCCTACTGTTTTTGACATGCAGATTTCGTGTCAAGAGTTGTGGCGCTGGAGTTCAGGATGACCTAAAGTGTTGAAATGGAGTGTGCCTCTAGACTAACATTTATGCTGCCCAAAAGCAGCATTCAGATGCACTGTTGCCTGTGTCAATGTACCCATGTTTTGATAGTATGAGAATCAGACTCTGTACTCGACTCAGTACTTGATGTAGATGTGTCATCTGGATAGTAGCTTGCATCTAAGAGGTCGTAGGGCAAAATGCTGAAGCTGAAGCTCTCACCTTGACCATTTTTAGACACTGTTTAAAGGTCCCATATTATGCTCTTTTTAGCTGTTTAAAACATTTCTCAGTGCTCTTTAAAATAAGGTTATGAATTCTGTTGCAAAAAAACATACAAATCCAGGCTCTGTGGAGCCTCTCCATCCTCTCTGTTTCTCCCCTCATTAACTATGCGCTGTTCTGAGTGGGCGGGGATGCTCTGATAATGAGGCGCTGCTCTGATTGGCCGCCTGATCGGCTGGGTGAGGGGGGAGGGTGCAGACGCGGAAAAAACCCAACACCAACATGGCAGCTCCTTGTAGAAGAAAACTCCGTGACAGAACATGTAAAACCGTACATTTTTGAGGCGGAATCTGTCAACCGAACAAGAGGAGGCAGGTGCCGAAGTTACAGACATGGTTACAGCAGGATGTCTCTGACTGGTAGGTTGAAAGTTCAGTGTGTTGTTCGTACTTTCTCACCGTGCGTGTGTATGTGGTTGCGTCAGCTATGTCGTATTTCTGGATAGCCATAGCGGACAAATTTGTATCCCATAAAAACGATATCTAACGTTACCTGCGTCTCGCACGGTAACTATACCGTATGGTTTGCTTGATTCATTTTTAGCCTGACGTTCACCGGTGCAGGTGGTTTGAGGCTGTCTAGTAAGCTCGTCAACACAGTAGGTGTCAGTAGCTTTTAGCTGGCTACTTGAATAGCTGCTGTAATGTTATTCCATGAAGTGTCTTACAATTGCTGTTGTACTGGCTAGCGATAGGAAACAAATCTACACCAGACATTATGTAGTTATTACGCTTAAATACATCAAATTGATGTGAAGACACAAAAGAAGAACTCATCTTCAGGGGATACAAATATAGTCACGAGTCGACACCGGCAAACATATGGTTATGTCCCATGCTATCTACCATTTGGACATGTGACTGTCGTAATTTATGCCAGTGTTATTCAGCTATAACGCTAGCTCAACAGTTTTAGAACTATAGCTGAAATATTCAAATATTGCATCTCATGGAGGCCTGCTGGTCATTCCCACTGTACATAACATCTTACCTCTTTTAGAGTTGACACCTTTGTTTGTCCTGTACATTAGTTTGTACAGTACTCACATCTACTCTAAATTGTCTGTGCTAAATAATAAACATATAATATAGATAAACGTAATTGTCAGTGTAATGTTCCTATAAAGCTTGCAAAATATAATAACAGTTGATATAATAATAGTATAATAATAACAGAAGAATGAAGCAGCTTCAGGATCCACCTACATGCATGTTGATCATCCTGGTCTGGAGCCTGTATGTTTGAATGTGTTCTCACTACAGAATACAATGAACATTTATAAAGCAGACTATGGGCCCTTACAGCTTAGAGGTATAGAGCAGTAAGTTTCTTTTATGCATTCTGTGCATGAATTGATTTGAACATGTGACTTTGGATAATACTTTACATGACAATAAATTTGAGTAAAATAACTGTGTTGTTATACTTTATTACACATCCATATAGAAAAAACTTTAGCACACCTAAAAGTCTTTTAGTGACAGGGGCATAGGACAAAAGTTACTGAATAAGTAATATAATCCCACACACTGTCTACACTTGCATGGTGCTTTATTACATTTCAGTCATTGAAATGTAATAAAGCACCATATAAGTGTAGACAATGTGTGTGGGATTATATACTTTTTCCCTTTATACACCCATGTAAATTAAATGTGAAACCAATAAGTAACCACAACACTGACTGTTCATACAGAATAAAATTATTTTATTTTAGAAAAGGCATAAAAAAGGCACATGTAGAAACATAACACTGCTTATGCAGGACCATAATGGGGTGCTATTATGTTACAAAATCTACATCTGTGAGTTTACACAGGGGAGTGTTCCACTGAAGCAGCTACTGCAGTGTAGTAAAGTAGTGCAGTATCAATCACCAAAATGATTTATAATTTGATGTTTTTAGTTATCTGTTATGTATGCGTGGAACACACCCAACTACAACCTGACCTCATGCCAGATAACCAAAACAACAAAAGAAGAGACTAAGTATTCAAATGAAATATATTGACAGTATGTGTACCCTCTTCTCAGTGTCTAGCCTACAGATCCTTTGTCAGCTAGTGCTGGGGCTTTCTAGGTCACAGGGTCAGTGTAGTGATACCAGTGTGTGGTGCTGTGCAAATGCTGTGAGCTCCCTGATGCTGCCAGCTACATCGGGTTCAGACTGCCTCTTGATTGAACCGAGACACGTGGCTGCAATGACGGCCTCCTTGGCTGGCCTGTCAGACTGGGCGCACGGGTCTTCTGGGATGGGGATCTTCAAAACCTGGCTCACATAAGGTGCAGGGTCCTGGAACACGTGATCAAAGATGAGGTCCATCAACTGATCGACGTAATCTGCGGAGTAACAGAAACACAGAAGTCATCAGTTGTTCCATTACAAAAGAATATACATTGCATACTAGTGTGGCCTGACACTGGCAAGTAGCAAAATGTGCAATTTTGATTCATAAATTATTTTATACTATAGTTTATACTTTGTTATAACATTTGTATATTTATTTAATGACTGTCTGAGATGTGCTGGCCTCATAGCAGGGAATAGTAATGTTTAATGCAACCAATTATCTCAAATATTTTTTAGGATATTGCATCTTGAGTAACACCTACGCCCAGGGGCGGAAATTACGGGGGGGACAGGGGGGTCCAGACCCCCCCTTCCTGGGACTAACAGAGAGTTGTCCCCCTCAATATATCATTGTAAACATAACTATATAATTTTAAATAATATAATAATATGCATTGAAAGCACTTGTGCTAATTATAGACACAAAACAATGCGTTTTTAAGTTTCGAAAGAATGTGCCCCCCCCCTTCTCATATGCCTCACAGTGGTTTGGTCCACTGCCTACCTGCCTCCCCGAACCCTCACACACACACACACATTAGCCCTCGGTATGAGTGTCTGTGGAGGATCTCTGGAAGTGTGTCAGTGGTGGCAGACCTCCAGTAAGTAGCTGCTTCGCAAAGGTTAACTTAAAACAAAGGATGTGTCAGACATTTTTCTTTACTTCTACCACTCAATAGAATAAAACACATTCACAATTGTAACCAGACTACATTTTGTTCGCTCCATTACCTCACGGTTGAATCTTGTGCGTCAACGTGTTGGTACGGAGCAGCCGCGTCTCCTAATGCATGTATGTCTATGGAGGCAGGAGGTCTATCCACAATTAAAATCGTCATAACTCACTGAATTTTCGACCGATTTTCAAGCGGTTTGGTTTGTTATAAATGCCAGACATGTATTTATGATACAGGATACTTGGTTAAATTAAAATGCGGGTTTTCATATCAAAATTATCTTTTGTAGATGGTAACAGTAATATTTCTATAATATAATATTTAAGATTAACTTACCCTACGTAATTAGGTTCTAAGTATATTATTTTTTTCTTACTGCATAATGCTTAATTTTGTTTATAATTTTGGAAATAAATAAAGACTTAATTCATAAAAAAGACATAATTACAACAAACACTATGTTAAAATATTAAGTACGTTTCTGGCAGGCTTCATAACGTTCTGGACTTTTATACATTGACAGCAAAACAGAGATCTGCTTTTTCGGGAAAACTAAATCTAATTAGGCATATATTAGCTTTAGTTCAGTTAATGGGTGTTGCTTCTCACCTACTACTGTAAATAACCTGCATGCTGTGTGTGTGTGTGTCTATTTGTCAGCCAGCCAGGTCAGTTAAAATGGCAGAGAAAAGAAAAACAGACATCCGATCATTTTTCAGTGCACCGAAACGCCAAGTAGAAAGACCCCAGTAATATCAAAGGCAATTTGATAAAATCTTCATAAGAAAGGAATGAAGTGCTTATGGAAATGTTTCATAATGGACCTCTATATACATTTAATACAACAGTACTTTTGGCGGCACCTTTGATGTCCCCTTCAGGAATTGCTCTTGAGAATTTTTTCTGTTTATTGTCCCCCCCAACAGTGAAATGAAATATCCGCCCTTGCCTACGCCTTACAATATACTGCAATCCAGTAACATTACCACAAACTACAGCCTCAATAATTACTATGTAGAAAAATAGGACATTACAACCTCGAGAAAGGTAGCATTTATTGTAGTCTCGTTGTTCAGGTTTTCTAGTTATTTTTTGCCACAACCCCAGCTGATTACAAGACTAGAGTTACCAGACTAGATGCAAAGACAGAATGTGAAATGTTACATCTCATCTGCCAGTAACTTCCTTCCATTCATTTGACATTAGAAGTTAAATGTTTGCGGTGACCAGAGTCCCCAATAAACAAAGTACTGTTCGAGTTTTGCCACGTTACAGGTGCGGCTGTCTAGTAAGGAGATGTGTCCACAAAGTGAGCCAGAGGTGCTGGAGCTAACGCTAACGCTAGATTAGCACGCCGCTAACGGCACTGGCCCCTAACCTCGATCATAGCAGGTTTGTCCTTTCGGGACCGTTAACTACACGACTGTTAACTGTTGTCGTTGTGGCCAACAGGCTTCCTCGTATTCACAGGCCCGCATCAAACACTTTCTCATTGGGACTGGAGCTAAATCACTACCCGATGCTAATCGGACTGAAATACCATAAACTACCGTATCCATTTCACATTCTCAAGCTACGTTAGTGGACACATCTCTCCAGACAAGGCAACTGATTTAGCAACAAAGCACCATAGACTGTATTAAAAAATAAACATGAAAACAATGTCGCAAACAAGTAAATGGAACATAACTTTACACACGTTAGCAAAGCGGGACATGTTGTCAAGCCCAGCTGACTGTACCCAACTGTAATATCACAAAGTGGCGACACTTACCGATTGCACATTTGCTGTTGGGCCACATCCAGTTGGGGTAAATCCATCTTTCAGGAGCAGTTTTGATGTAAATCCTGCTTTGTATTGACACTCGTTTACGAAGCAGTCAGAGGTAAAGCGGTTAGCACAAACATGCAAATTTGGACTAAGTTTACTGTAGTCAGAACGTTATTGTAAAAACAATCTTTTTATCTTCCGATGCTGGGAGGCAATGTAGAGCTTCGTGTTCAGCCTTGAAGCCAACAACGGAACATTTAGCATGTTTTGCTCTTGCTTTTGATATCTTCTAAGCTGTAGTAGTGAAGTAAAACAATGGCGGCAGAAAGCGCACAGAGGAGCAGAGGGGAGTGGGAGTGGTTATCCACCTTGGAGGACGGCGTATGCAAATTGCTCCCCTTGGGACGTCACAAGGGGAGCCAAATCAAAACGGCTTGTAGAAGCACATGTTTTCCCAGGAAGGAGGCTGGGGCAACAATGCAGAGGCATTCACTTCTCACATTCTGTGGGTTGTTAGGTTGAAGGATGACTAAAGTATATGTGTATGGGCAAGGAAAAACATGTTTTTTCATAATATGGGACCTTTAAGGTCCTGGTCGTGGTTCTGTCAATCATCAGGTCACCAGTGACCATACAGACACCAAAATTGAATTTTGACAAACAGGGTGAATCTACAGCATCTCAATTAGGAGGGATAGGATGCTCTTCTCTGTTGCAGTATCACTTAATGCTAATAAGACAACTGTATTTTTACATGAAAATCTTACATTACACACTTAAGCCCTCTCTGGACAGCAATATTATTACTAGAGGAGGTCTGGTAATGTAGTTTTACAGTGATTCAATGATTTAAATTATATTGGAACAAAGTTGCTTGTGATTATTACAGAGTGCGTGTTCCCACGGAATAGTTACCAGGCAAAAAACCTAGTTTTTCAGCAAACTCCCACACCCTCTGTCAATTCTAGTCCTGTCCGGATTGATAGTATGTGAATCATAAATTACAAATACTACACATATTCCAGAAGCTGACAAGACATTTAATTTAAAGTGAGTTTTATCATTTAATTTATTTTATCATTTAGTTCATTTATATTTAAGATGAAAACATGTAAACACAATGCTCCTTTCTTTTGGATGCAGAGAGGCAGCCAGCTGCTTGTAGGAACAGAAAGAATCTAATTCTAAAGTTCATGACTGTCATGTGGATCAAAACCTCATGTTGGGATAGGGTGGTGGTGGAGGACTGGATAGTTGCAATATTCAAAAGAACGCATAAAAAGTCAATTTCAAACGAAAGAATCTCAATCTGATTTTACATGGGGAAGAAACAATTCCTCAGATGATCTGATCCCTTGCCATATTTGAAATGTTACAGTCATGGTCATATAAATATGGCACTAAACTGGAATTGAATGTTTGTTTCGATTTGTACAATATATCAGTCTAGACCCAATGAGTGCTGAAGAGGGCTGAAATCAAATTTATTGATAACTCTGGCAACACACCCACACTAACACACATATACACAGTCTTGGGGTACCACTTAATTTGTAGATGTGTGACTTTTGATAAATTGACCTGTGGTGCAACACCTTTGTTAAAAGTACAATATGCAACTTGTTTGTCATTAAATTAACAATAAATAAATACTATATACTATACATTTTCAGTCTGTGTCTGTCTGTCATCCTGTGTGTTCATGCCTAAATCTCTGTTTGCCTGAAATTGGCCTTTCAATGATGTTGGGGACATTTTGGGGGTGTATATGATTTGCTGTGGGTGTGTTGTATAGCTGTGGCCAGTGGTGAGCAGGGTTGTGGCTTTGGCTTTGCTAGCTCAATCTAGTTGTAACTAAAATATTCGCTGGCAAAAAAATATTTTTTTGTGACATAAATAGCCACCGCAGTTGCGAACACACATTATGATAAGGGAACTGGACGAGCGAGCATCACTCAATAAAAGGTGAGAGTGCACCGTTTCCTTGGCATTGGGCAAACAATAAATTTCACACATCCGCAAAAAACAGCATTGCCAACTCAATCTAGTTGTAACTAAAATAATCACTGGCTAAAATAGTTTTTTCATTCACAGATTAGCTATATGAGCTATGTCATATTAGATATGATGTGAGAGAGTAGTGTTTGACTGATCTACTGACTGACCTGAATTTAGCTCCTGATGAACAGGTCTTGTGCCCTGGGAAAAATAACGCCTTCTTACACAAGTTTGTCCCAGTTCCATTATTCAGTTTGCATTATGACAGTTTCACGTCATCTCTTCTGTATACATATCTGTCTTCTCTCTGAAGTCTGCAGAGTGGGGAACAAATGATGTTGTCTTTTTGCCCATACCACTAAGGGAATAAAGGGTTTGCCAACATTTCTCATTCTCCTGGTAGCAGCCTTAAAATACAGGAACACATGCACTGGACGGCACTGGAGGGATGCGTTTACTTAACTTATAGATGTGGAAAATTAGGTTGGTGAAAGATTCATAGTTGTCGGTTTTGGTAAATTTAGATATCCCGCCCAGCCCTAATTAAGAGCACAAATCAAGTCAATTGCAATGTTGCAATTAGAATACCTGAGGTACAACTGAGTGCACGTCTACCAGGTGAAATATGTGTGGCAAGCGGTTAAAACATTGCACAGGGGAGAAAGCAGACTGGTATTCCCAATTGTAGCTGAGCCAGAGGTCAGCAGATGAAGAGTTGTCACAAATTTTGTCAATGTGGGTATGGCAGGACTCTTGGCATGAACCAAGTTCCAGTTCATCAAGCAGTGATAAAATAATATGGTTATTATTATACTGTATTTTGGTGGTCTGTTCCCGGCATCAGTGCTTGAGTTCTTAGCTGAAGCTGGGAGCCACGTCAAACTGTTTTGAATCGCCACTTAACACATCTAATTTGCCTGCAGCCATTGAGAACAATAGGTGTCTTTGTTGACACTAGTGTCTGATGCTTTCTATCTGTTTTGGAATTAAGACTCTGGGAAACATATTTTCATGTTATATTTTACTAAATAAATGTTGCTCTCTAATGAATATGCTTGTTGTAATGGGTTGAGAAAAAGGACATTAAGAGAGATTCAAAAGTAAATGAAAAAAAGAACCCCCTTTTTTTTTTTTTTCATGGTTATTTTGTTAATTAAATAGTTTGTATAGTTGCATTCATTTTTATTCACGGTGCAAGTCTTACACATCCAGGTCACTAGAGGGCGTTTTGCGCCTGAGGAATGATAGCGTGACAGAGGCAAGCAGCATTGCCAGATGTACGATAATTATTGTATTTGTACGATAATTTTGCCCTCTGTACGATGTACGATCAATAATGCCAAAAGTCCCATAATGTACGATAATTTGATCATTTTGTGACACTTACTATTAGTAGTCTATGTTATCGGATAGTAAAATATGGATCCTACGTCTGTGTAATGTTTACACGTCTCTTCTCACGTGACGTCTTTCCAGCCAATCATGCTTGTTGCGATGATGAATGTGAGTCACATGATGTGAACATGAGTCACGTCACGTTCATCATCACAACAAGCATGATTGGCTGGCTCGCTCATTTGAAGAGAGTTTGCACGAGTCGAGAAAGTAACCGCCGTTAAAACAAAACAGAAGAAGAAGAAGAGTCGAGATAGCTTACTGCTGCATCCATGTGAATTGTGAAAAAAAAGTAAAGAAAATAAGTGCTGAACAGGAAGGTGAGGACAGGGGAGAGGCGAAGAGGAGGGCAGAGTCGTTGTTGGAACAGCCAAAAAGTAAGCAAACTTGCTATGTCTACTCCCTAAAAGTAGGTGGCAGCATGAGACTGGCTCATACTTTGCCTAAGGACAAAGTCATTTTAGTTCCCACCTGTCATTGTTTGATTGTTTACGGGGGGACACATTTGTGTAATGGTAACAGAGTAACATGTGATGTGCCGATGAGTAGAGGTCCGCTGTGAATCCGTACTGATGCCACAGCCCAGAGTGACTGGAGAACGCTACCCACCAAGAAATCAGAGTTACAGACACATAGAGTAGCCTATTTGAAGATTGCACAACGGTAGGCTCTTGTTCTCTTGGTTATGACTCACGTACGATAATTTTCCTCAAAATACGATAATTTTAAGCCTCTGGTACGATACTTTAACATTTCCCATCTGGCAACGCTGGAGGCAAGCACTGAAGAACAATAAAGCCTGCGGTGAAGGTGAAAAGAAGCTGATCTTCTCTGCCTCTTTATTTCAAACCACAGGTTCGTAAATATTCTTCAAAATAACAGACAAATGTGATATTCTAAGAGTTAAACATGTACTTTGACAGTGAGAAGTGGTTGTATTGGTTAAAGCAGTCCCGGTTTTGAGATATTCGGTTAGTTAGAGATCAAAGCTACATGCCGCTCTGTTAAGCTAGCGAACTGGTAATGTGTAAGTTAGCATCATGGTGACTGCCTTGTGTCCGCATCAGTTAATTCCATAAATGATAACTGGTTTAGTTCACTACATTGTTCAGCATCAGTGAAAATATATATTTTTTTACATTTGAATTCAGAACTGAGGCTTGAACTGGGTTAGCCTTATGCCTATGTTTTAAATGAAAGGCAGAACAATAAAGCCTGCGGTGAAGGTGAAAAGAAGCTGATCTTCTCTGCCTCTTTATTTCAAACCATAGGACATTACATTGCCCACCCTGACCCTCCAAGTTAGGGAGGCAACATTGTCATAGATACAACAGCTCATACAGCCAATAGAAAACCTCCAATTGTAGCCATCAGCCTAGCGAATGCAATTTGCCTGCATTATAGGTAGTAGTATTAGTATTAGTACCCCTAAACCTAGAAAACTCTCGGCTGAATGGAGAAGAGTCGCACTGCAAATGAAAGCTGGCTACTCCCCATAGACTCCAACACCTCACTGGAACAACACTTACCCCAGAACTACACAGCATGCATTCCGTTTGCGTATCCGAACTTGTTTCGGCCCAGTTGCAGCACGGCATTTTAAGCTGCTACACCAGCTCCGTTATTGTTCCGTCCACAGTCTGCCCGTTCTGTATCTAGGATTTTACCTATGGGTAAGTGAACACAGTTATCTAGTTAGTGTGCTTGCTGCAAGCGAAGCACACTATTGTTATCCTGCATACTTACTATACAGTTTTGCTGTTACATAGACATATCATACATCAAACTGTGCGTTCTACGTCGGGTGAGTGCGCGCGGATGATGGTAAACGCCCATCCAGCCTGTGACCACACCGCCGTGCGCCTTTACGCACAGGTGAGGCAGAGGCACACAGTCTGATCCACGTTCACTCATACAGTGGACTAGGAAGGCTAATATAGATATAGGCACAAATTAAATTATCGTCTGCCAAACTGAGAGTATGGTAGCGCTTCACAGGCAACATATGTAAACTATGATTTTCTCCACAGCTGTAGCCAGAACGGCAGCTGGTCTCACCTCATACATACTGCAAGTCGTTGCTCAGGGTCGATTGGCACCGCGCCATGTAAAATCCATTGCATAGGCTTTTTAACCATTGTAATATCAGTATTTTGGTGTATTTTTTTCTATTAACACTAGAAAGACCCGGGGCTGATGTTGAGATTTTAAATTAAAATTTCTGAAACACTGGAAATACTATGGTCTTATCCTTCCATGACCTTTTGAAAGATTCATTGCGCAGCACTGCACTTCTGTATTTCCATGGAATATCCACACATGAATATCAACAGCTACTCATCAGAAACACCTTTTTATACAAAGCATGCCAAGGAACCACTTCAGAGAAATCCAGTGAGAGAGTGTTGACTGTGGGTCGGAGGAATATGAGAGGAGACGAAGAGATGAAGATAACATTGTTGTGACTGCTACTTTCTATGTCCATTTTCTCTCAGATAATAAACGCGATTTTTTTTTCTGTTGGTGCGAAATTGAAACACTAGAATGCGAAAATGTCGCACCGGACTCAGTGTATTAGCTTCCCGCATGAATATTCCGCAAATCAGTCCCGCATTTTCGTATCGCACTGGTGTGAAACCAACCCGTTCTCATTCCCAACTCGTCCAATGTTGACTCTTTGTCAAATCCCTTGGCGTCGCTATAACGACGGTAAAGGTACCCTTCTGCGTCTGTATAGGACGCACCGGGTGTTCCATGGTAAAGCCTCTCGTGGCAGTACTGGACACCTGCAACTTTCTCTCCTGGACCACGGAACACACAGTCTGGCATACAATTTCTGCCCAAATAAGGCATTCCGCTTTGATGCATTTCTTTGCTTGAGCTCTTTGGTGCTAATATTAATTTAAAAAAAATGGTTAGTATGGTTGTAGATTAATTTCGAGGCCAAATGAAAAAAAAAATCACTTGCATTTACCATTTGATGTCACCTGCTAGATAAATAAATAAATTTGGCTCATAACCTATATAACAAGTTATTTCAGTGGCATCTCAATAAACTCCATAAAATATAGCACTTTATAACGACTGTATCATTACATCTACTTTACAATAAGCACAATTTAAATAGAAGAACGCAGTTGGGAGTTAACGTTTCTAAACGTTGCATAATCCGTTTCGTCATTGAACATACCTCTTTCTGCCCATGATAACATGACAATCTGACCCTGTTGGTTCAGATTGTATTGCATCTTTCTAATATTGAGCAGTTTGCCTTTTCACAACCGCAACTTTCCACCCGGAAAAACTACAGCTTGCACTGTTCAGCACTTCCTATGAGCACTTCACAATAAAAGCCCTGCTCCATTTTGTTATTTTGTTGTTGTTTTTCCCATAGTTGACGTTGTAAACATGGAATTGACATTGTTACTGGGGTATTTTAGGGTGGAAAAGAACAAATCTTTTGTCAGATTTCAGCCATCTTAATGGGAAGCAGGAGAATTTCAGAAAACATTGCATTTCAACCCAACTCAGTGCCGCCTGCCATCAGTAACCCCACTCCCATGAAAGTACAGCTCAATAGCTTTCTAGAGAAGTTGACCCCATGTCTCTAGCCCCTTGTGTTGCTGCATAATAAGCCTTCAGAAGTAGCCCGGGGTCAGAGTTCAAAGGGCAATATTGCAGTACAGGAACCACCTTCATATTGACATATGTTACTCTCCAGGTCAAGGCTTTTCCAAAAATGTCTTTAATTTTGTCCTACGACAAAGTAAAATTTTCACCTCTGTCCCGCCCCAGCCTCTTTCAGGCGTAGTTTCTGAGACCCTTTGAGAGTCCAGCCTGGATAAAATCAAGTGATAGTGTAAAACTGCATGCACTGATATTAATACAGTCAAGTCCCTGTTAACCATAACTGAGAAATCAGACTATCTGGACTACAATTTTCTCTTAGGTGCGAACAAAATGTACGAGTGGTCCAGACCTGTCGTACGAGTCACGTACAATCAACCTGCCGTTCTCCAAAGCAAAAAAAAAACTTTGTTGTTGACTAATAGATTGTATCTCTGTCACTTTGAAGAAATTTGAATATATAAATGACACTGTAAAGTAATGTATAATCATGTTGAGATTAACCAGTACAGTGGTTACAGTAATAGGAAAAATAGCAAGGGAGCACTGATGGCTTTTTCAAAAGAAGGTAGTGCGTAATTTATTTTACCAGAGCCGCATAAAATCTCATAAGTATCCATGTGGGTTAGTAGCCTATAAGTGCGCTCAATTTAAGACACAAAAAAAACCCACTAATAATTGCCAGGTTATTTGACAAACACTCAGATGAGACAAAGGCAAAGTTAGATTGTATTGGGGGAAATACATTATAGAGGGAGATAAATCTGATTTATAGGCTATTTTACTCCAGTTGATAACTTTAATGTGGGTAAGTGCAAGTGAATCTAAATTTAGGTCTTACCAGGTTGATGTGCAAGTCGCTGTCCAGGGCGACATCGCTGGACACCTGACACTGCTATATCGCCAATTATGGCAGGTATAGGCCTATTCTTTCATCTGTCTGTGTAACGGAGAATTCCTCCTGGCCCCCTCCTGTTGCAGTCATGGATCGCCTTGCTTTTTGCATCTAATTTCATGTCAAGCCATTTCTTTTTTTTATTTCTGTGACAGTGCCCTAACGACAAATCACTACAGTCCTATAATATTCCTATAATACTCGGATAGGGACTTAGAGTGTCTGTAGTACTCAATAGTGAGTTTATAGTGACCTTATCATGGTATTTTTGTCTTCTGTAGTATCACAATAATATTCCTATAGGGAATTATAGCTTTGTTGTGATATTTATTTAGTGTACATCTAAAATGTATAGAAATACTATAGTTGTTTATCGCAAGGGAACGCACAGAGTTATTTTTCCCCATTCCTTGGCTTTAGCAGGGCCTTTGATTCCACTATTGAATTACACTCACCGGCCACTTCATTAGGTACACCTTACTAATAATGGGTAGGTATCAGCTTTCAGCTCAGTGTCAACCGGCTACCAAAGTGACATCTGCCTCAAGGTTCGACGTGTTGCATTCTGAGATGCTTTTCTGCTCACCACAGTTGTAAAGAGGTTATCTGAGTTACTGTTGCCTTTCTGTCAGCTCCAACCAGTCTGGCCATTCTCCTCTGACCTCTGCCATCAACAAGGCATTTTCGCCCAGAGAACTGCCACTCACTGAATATTTTCTCTTTTTCGGACCATTCTCTGTAAACCCTAGAGATGGTTGTGCGTGAAAATCCCAGGAGATCAGCAGTTTCTGAATTACTCTGGCACCAACAACCACGCCACGTTCAAAGTCACTTAAATCACCTTTCTTCCCCATTCTGATGCTTGGTTTGAACTTCAGCAGATCGTCTTGACCATGTCTACATGCCTAAATGCATTGAGTTGCTGCCACGTGATTGGCTAATTAGATATTTGTGTTAACAAGCAGTTGAACAGATGTACCTAATGAAGTGGCCGGTGAGTGTATATTAAATATTATATGCTTTGGTTGACTTATTTCTAATAGTAACAGTCGGAGAACGACGCCTCGGAAGCTAGCAACTTTAACGAAGTCATCGAGCTAGCATTAGCTAAGCAACAAGCTAGTCTAGAGTTAGCAGTCACACGGGCCGTACAAGGCGCTATCGATGGGGTGAAAATCTCTGTTGACAACCTACAGAAGAATATGGATGCTCACATGGAAACAGTCAAGGGACTTGTCGAAAAAGTAGACTGCGTCCAGACTGATACAAGAGCCCTGAAACGTGAAGTGACCAATAACACCTCTGAACTGGATAAGATGCGGTTAAAGGTGGCCTCGCTGGAGGATCAAGACCAGAGGAACAAGGTGAGAATTACAGGGATTGCCGTCGGCAGAGAGGGGGGCGATGCAATCGCCTTTTTGCAAGACATGCTACCTAAATGGATCCCATCGCTTGGCACTGTAAAGATCCAGATGGAACGTGCTCACAGGATTTACAGCCCTAAGAACGACAGCCAGACCACCATGATCTTCAAGGTGCTCAGGTACCGGGACCGCAACGCCATCCTACAAGGGGCTCGCGAGGCAAGGAAGAAGACACCCATACAGGACGCAGGGAGGACCATTCGGTTCTACGCGGACTACAGTGCATTCACAAATGACAGAAGAAAAGTTTATGGGGACGTGATGAAGGAGCTGCACGAGAGAGGCATCCCTGCTTTCCTGATCTACCCGGCCACTTTGAAGATGACGTTTAACGGCGAGCAACACACATTCACTTCAGCACGAGAGGCTGCGCGGTACTTGAGCAGAGAGACAGGCGAGAGGTCAACACAGGCAACGCGCCGCAAACTGTTCTCTCTGGCCCCGGAGGATATGACTCACCGGGAGGATGATGACATGGATCAGAACGATGTATCAGGCCGACGTTAACAAACATTGAACTGACGAGTTGTATTTATCTAGACATTCTGAGAAAGGAGGACTTATTTTGTTCGTTTACAGACTGGATGGAAACGCAATGAGGTAAAGTTATGATGCCTAGTTGGACGGCTACATAGCGGAGTTATAGGTTATTGCTGAGTGTGTGTTTGTTTATTTGTATCCAACAGTCTGCATGTTTAATTTATCTCACGACCAACATTGGAATGTTCGACATAATGGGGTATATTTTATTTCCTGATCGGTTATATGGTTGTGAAACTCCTTTCCACTTGAATGTTTTATTATTTTGGGATAACCTGACTTAGGGAAGTTAACTATTGTATGGGAGGGATGGGCATGAGCTTGAGAGGTCTTGTAGAACTGCGTTATGTGGATGTCACGCATCGCAGAAACACTGCTCAGGCGGAGGGGGGGCGGCGGGGGGAGGAGGGAGGAACATGATCTCAGTTGTGCTTCTCATGTCATGGATAGACCTTTTGCATTTACACTTGGAATGACCAGGACCATTTTTGATATGGTTAAGCTATCCATTTTGAGCTATAATGTCCGGGGTTTGAATGCTAAAGTCAAAAGGGTGAAATGTCTAGACTTATTACGTCATAAAAAGGTGGATATTGCATTCATTCAAGAAACTCATTTACGAGTAGAGGATGTTCCCCGCTTCCAGGATAGGCTGTACAAGGTAGCTGCTTCAACTAGTGGTGGTTCTAACTCTAGAGGGACTGCCATTTTGATCAGAAGGAACTCAGCTTTAATGGTTGAGAAGATGAGTAATGACACCTCTGGTCGCATGGCATATATATGCACATCCATATATGGTAAGAAAGTAGCTTTTGTGTCAATATATGCACCGACAGTCTTTGATTCCAGCTTTTTCCCTGAGCTTACCAAGGAATTGCTATCCCTGTCGGAATATGAGTTGATTATAGGAGGGGATATGAATGCAGTTTGCGACCGCAACCTGGACAGATCCACCCTATCAGTCTCTTATGCTCAACAATCAGCATCAGTTGCTTTGAACACCATGATAGAAAACCTAAATCTTCTTGATATGTGGCGCATTCAGAACCCGGGCATTAAGGACTATACATGTTTTTATGCTTATCATAAATCCCATTCCAGAATTGATTACTTTTTGCTCTCTCGTAGTTTGAAAGAATGCACAGACCCTATTCAGGCACTACCAGCAACGCTATCCGATCATAACCCATTGATAATGAAAGTAGATTTAAGCTATAAGCTTAACAAAACCCCTAGGTGGTGCTTTAATACAACGCTGCTACAGGACCAAGTATTTGTAGCACAATTTAGAGAAAAGGCTATTGAATTCATAGATAACAATGCAGATTCAGCGGAGGATACCATGTTTACATGGATGGCCACCAAGGGGTTTATTAGGGATTTTACATCCTCCTATGCATCTCACCTTAAGAAGACGAGGAATCAAAGGATCTGTGTGTTGGAGGGAAAATGTCATTCTCTTGAGAAGCTGCTAAAGAATAAGTACTCAGAATCAGTGAACAGGGAGCTAAAAGTGACTAAGGTGGAGCTTAATGATTTGTTAAGGAGACGAGCGGAGTTCATCATGCATAGAGTCAGGCAGAATTACTACTTTAATGGAAGCAAACCAAGCAGGTTATTAGCTTTGAAACTAAAACAGAGTGAATCTCGAGCGTTGATAGATACGATCCGATCGCCCACTAAAGGACTTGTATCTGATCCAAAGGAGATAAATGCCACATTTCACTCTTTTTATCAGGATTTATATAAATCAACTCTTAATTTTGAACCAGAGAAATGTAACCATTTCTTAAATAATCTGGACTTGCCCACTCTGGACGAACAGGAAGCAGCAGACTTGGGTCGCCCTATATCCTTAAAGGAACTGGAGGCTGCCTTGAAACTAACTAAAAAAGGTAAATCGCCAGGCCTAGATGGCATTCCACCAGAGTTCTTGTTGCATTTCTGGGATCTCCTGGGACCAGTTTTACTTGCCTCAATTCTTGCCTTCAATCTGCTATTGAAAAGGGCTTTTTTCATGAACACACCAACACTGCTCTAATCTCTTTGA
Organism: Centroberyx gerrardi; assembly: GCF_048128805.1. Classification (NCBI taxonomy): domain Eukaryota; kingdom Metazoa; phylum Chordata; class Actinopteri; order Beryciformes; family Berycidae; genus Centroberyx; species Centroberyx gerrardi. The sequence continues at coordinate 3,216,196 of NC_136001.1, read as the reverse complement.
TCCCCAAAAAAGGGAAAGACCACACTGACTCTGCCAATTTCAGACCTGTGTCCTTGATTGATTCAGACAAAAAGTTGTACTCTAAAGTGCTAGCATTACGCCTAGAGAGATACATGGGCAAATTGATACATAACGATCAGACTGGTTTCATGAAGGAGCGTCTTGCTGCAGACAACATCCGGCGACTAATGCATGTAATACATGAAACAACTAGACACCCCATGCGCTATCCTGTCACTCGATGCTGAGAAGGCCTTCGACAGGCTTGATTGGCAGTATCTGTGGGCGGTTCTGGAGAGATTTGGACTGGGGAAAGACTTGATACGTGTTTTATACGTGAACCCCACAGCCATGGTCTCTACTAATGGCCTACATTCTAGTCCTTTCCCCATTTTCCGCGGGTCTCGGCAGGGGTGTGGCCTCTCGCCGAGCCTCTTCATTCTCTCTCTAGAACCCCTAGCTCAACATCTAAGGCAGAACCGGATTGTTGCTCCTATTCAGATTAAGTCCTCGTCGCATACTATATCGGCCTTCACTGATGATGTACTTATTTACTTGACGGATATTAAAAACTCAATAATATCCCTGCTGTCTACTTTTGAGGAGTTCAGGATGTTGTCCGGCTATAAGATCAACTGGACAAAGTCAGCACTGATGCTATTGAATGAAGCTGCGAAAAAGGTGTCACTACCTTACGATATTCCTATTAAAACTGAGATCACATATCTGGGTATTCAGATTCAAACTTCCCTACACAATATAGTAAAGTCTAACTATGAAAACACTTTCAAAGAGGTTGAACGTGACATAGCCATATGGACAAAATTACCTGCTTCTTTGCAAACAAGGGTTGCTTCCATTAAAATGAATGTGCTCCCACGTATCAATTTTGTGAGCATGATGATTCCGCTTCCTCCTCCGGTGGGATATTGGAAAAAGGTTGACACATTATTACGTAAATATATTTGGAATGGCAAGCATCCAAAAATCAGGTTTTCTACCTTACAGCGACCAAAATGTGAGGGGGGGCTGGCCTTTCCAAATTTCCTGGTATATCATCTGTCTTTCCAGTTACGCCCGCTCAGGACCTGGTTTGACCAATCTCCTCCAGTTGCTTGGAAAGCCATTGAGGATACACTAATATCTCCATTTAAACTTGAAGATGTTTTATTTTCTGGTATAACCACCAATCCGTGCATGTTACGTTTTGGACCTATTATTTCAAACACAATCCAAAACTTCAGGATGGTTGAAAAATATCTGGGTGGTAACTGGAAATGGAACCTGAACACCCCCTTGTGGTGAAACAGAAATATTATGTCAGGGAATAAGCCATTTGAATCGGTAGCATGGTCCTCTAAAGGGGTAAATCATTTTGGGGATATATTCGACTCAAGGGGTCTTATCAGCTTTCAAGAATTGTGTTTCCTTTTTGATCTACCAAGGACGTCTTTCTTTTTGTACCTTCAATTACGGACAGCACTTTGTGCTTATGGAGTTCCATGGGATACAGAATTGCAAATGCATCCAGTCGTGAGTTGGGTAGCCACACTACCCACCAGAGGACTTGTGTCAGCCATATACTCACAGCTTCAGTACCGAACACAGAATTAAGGCTTGGATTAAGGACCTGGCTGTTGAGGATGAGGACATAAACTGGGAAAATGTTTGGGAGAACATATTCCATTTGTCAAAGAACCCCAATCATCAGTTGATTCATTTCAAGCTGTGTCAGAGGGCCTACCATACACCACTCGTAAGATTCCATATGAAACGTGTAGCTAGCCCTAACTGTGACTTGTGCTCCCACAATGCATCCGGAACATTTAAACACATAATATGGGAATGCCCAGAGGTCTACGACTTTTGGAGGAAAGTGGCATTAACCCTGTCTGATATGATTGGCAAGCCTGTACCCCTGGAACCAATTCCTCTTTTACTCAATGACGATTCACGCATGGAATTGAGTGAGAGACAACGCAAGTTATGGCTCGCTGGTCTAACTGCAGCCAAAAAACTTATAGTGCAGCGTTGGCTGCCACCACACAAATTGTATACTAGAAAATGGTTGGAATACTTTCAAGATGTGGTCATGCTAGAACTGTCCACGGCCCGGGTAAACAAAGCCAAGGCCACCACGTTGGAAATGTGGAAGGGGGCTGCCTCTGTAATAACAGACCTACTTAAGAAATAGACCATAAATTTGTATTAACAGTGTGATTCTAAACCGAGATGGGGGGGGGGTTTAGGCCGGGGGGGGGGGGTATGTGTATTGTGTTGTGTTTTGTTGGTTTCAATAAAAAACAGTTGTTCACAAAAAAAAAAAAGAACAGGTGGAATTCATCATGTTTACGCAGGTCATTTACTACAGTTTTCTGAAGATACAAGCGTTTGATGAATCTGACGTGGCACACTCGTACGAGTCCACCTCACGAAAAAAGTAAGATAAATTTAAGATAAGAATACGAACATGTTCTTGCATGAGGCCCAATGTTGTGTTTGATGGTATAAACACAACATGAGAGCTGGAAGGAAACAGAAGACAAAGTCAGAAGTGTGATAGCTGAGAAGCTTCATCTGGATAGTGGGAAGATGGAGATTGAGCGTGCACATAGAACTGGAAATTCATCTGCTTACTCTGGCAAGAGGCCCAGGTCAATTGTGGTTAAGTTCCTCAGACATAAAGATAAAATGTCTGTAATGAGGAATGCCAAGGAATTAAAGGGCACCAATATCTATGTTAACGAAGATTATTCTGATGCTGTGAGGCAAAAGCGCAAGGAACTCATCCCTGCCATGAAAGTTGCCAGAGAGCGTGGTGACATAGCCTACATTCGTTATGATAGGCTGATTGTCCATCCCTCCTCCCAAAAGCACAGGAATGGAGTAACCTCCTAGCTCTCTGATTACTACTTCAGCTTGATTTAGGACATAGAAATTTGAACTATTGACAGTTAACTGATATCACTTACACATTAACACATTAATTTTACTTAAAGGTCTTTATACATCATGAACCTATAGGGTTTGATACTCGCTCATTTAAATATTTGCACCTTGAGGAACAAAACACATGAACTTGCTGCACAATTAAAGGACAAAGAAATTCATATCATGGCTATAACTGAAACACATCTGGACTGTACATTTGAGGATTCAGTAATATCAATTGAATGTTCTTCCATATTTAGAAGAGACAGAAACAGATTTGGTGGGGGATAGCAATTTACATACAAGATCACATACCAGTAAAACTACGAACAGATTTGATGAATGACAGCATTGAGGCTCTGTGGTTGCAAGTGCACTTATCTCATACTAGCCCTATATTGGTTGGCTGTTGCTATAAACCACCTAATACAGAAATTGAATACCTTAATGACATTTGTACAATGATTGACAGAGTGGCTGATGAAAACTTGCTTGGTGATCTTAATGTAAATTGGTTTGCAGATAACTGCTCTATGAAGAAAAGATTACTTTTTATGACAAGCACTTGCAATTTGACTCAAATAGTGACTATGCCTACAAGGGTGGTTGTAAGTAAGGATGGTGCTGTATCCTCTTCCTGTGTAGATCATATATATACTAATGTGCCAGATATTTGTTCTGAGGCAGTGTCCTTGTCAGTAGGATTCAGTGACCATAACCTTATTGCTGTGTCCAGATATGAGGGGTGGAAGTAACAAAAATCAAATGATAAAACTAGATGTGATGAAAATGCTTGTGAACTGAAAACAAGAGTGATGGAAATGCATGTGAATTGAAAAAACGAGGGATGTATTAAGTGATTTGATGAAAATGCATGTGAATTGAAAAAATGAGTGATAAACTGGCAAGTGATTTGATTAAAATGGTGGTGATTTGATCACTTTCTATCATTCAACATTGCCATTTATCATTTAAGGCGAGCCCCAGTAGGGTGGAAGTAACAAAAATTAACTGATAAATTTAGAGGTGATGAAAATGAATGTGAATTGAAAAACACTGTGATGAAATTGCATGTGAACTCAAAAAGACAGCGATAAATTGTCAAGTGACTTGACAAATTCAGAGGAGATTGGATTAAATAGCTCAGTGATTTATCATTTACCTGAGTAATTTTTGTTACTTCCTCCCTTTTATCATTTACCTGAGTAATTTTTGTTACTTCCGCCCCAAGTAAGTAATTTTTGTTAACAATACATCACTCAGTTTTTCAATTCACATGCAATTTCATCACTCTTGTTTTCAATTCACAAGCATTTTCATCACATCTAGTTTTATCATTTAATTTTTGTTACTTCCACCTCTCATATTCTTACAGCATACTCCAAGTCTCTTGAAGCCAACAGATCCAAAAGTGACTTGAAAAGACTGACATATACACCATTATTTAGCTGAAATCTCCACTCTAGCTGTTGATTTCAAAATACGTCACGTTTGCGCACCCCGGCCTCAATAGGTAAGACTAGCTCAAAAAAAAAAAAAGGTAAGACTAGCTCGAATTAACAGAAACAAGACTTCCGGTTTGGCCGTTTAGCCTTCAAAATAAAAGAGCAAGATTTAAAAATAGGTAGAAATTCTGTTTTAAACCAATTACTTTGTATTTAATCGTCAAATTCAATAAGTGAGCACCCATATTAATGTTTGATGTCCACTTTAGTCTCCGTTCTGTATGTTTTCTGCACAGTGTAATACATGCAGCGTTTATATGACATTTTATGGCATTTGGATCAAATCCTAGTAGCTGAATCCCTTTGCAAAAACGTCAGCCCCACCTGTCCACCTAAGAATTCCTCCCTTAAAGTTCATCTCAACAGCTTTGCAATTTCCTAGCTCAACTTTACATATAGAAGTACTTATATATACTTGCTATATAATAGCAAAGTTGAGTGATATTGGAGATGATGTGTTTCTCATGGCTTTATGCTTTTATTGATTGAAGGCATGTTGCAAAACAAAAATGGCAATTCCCATCAACAGCTGATTAGATCTAACTGGCTTTTCACTGTGAAATAGTAGATTAAAAGAAATTTAGAGTTAGACTTAACTTGGCTGGAGGATAAAAGGCAGAAAGAATGAAAGAAATGTCTTAGGACGTAGTTTCTACTGTAATACAGACCCTTGCAAATGCACATCACATTTTCAGTGCTAACACTAATCTAGCATGTATCCTGTGTAGGAAGTGATAAGCTGGGCAATTTGTCACACTCAGTAGCTGAGAGACAAAAGTACAGAACATTAGCTTGAAAATGCACTTATCTGCCGAAGCTGGAAAACTCAGCATGACATGAAGAGTTCTGCTGTGGAACTCTGTGCCTTTCCCTGCATGCTGTCTCTTTTCAAGTTCAGTTTATTGTCATTCCTCTCCTTACAGGTTATGCAAAAAGCAGGAACGAAATATAGTGCCCCCGGGGCCATAGTGCAAATTTCCATGTGGACACTGCACCTTCTGTCTGGTGCTTTAACAGCTGCTGTCTTTCTGAAACACACTGTGCATCAAAGGCATTGAACTGCTAACCCTCTCACTGCTTTAATTTACAGTAACACCCATAAAAGGTGGCAAGGTGCAACACAACGCTTGATAACAGCATCCAACAAAATATATGGTCCTCCAGAGATTCTTGATTCAAGATATGGAGGCATGCAGATAATATATGATGTGGTTAATGTAGATATATTTAATGAGGAAAAGATGGTATTAAATGTTTCTTTTTTTTTCAATGTTTCAATCAAAGATTACGTTTGAAAAAATAATATATATTCGGTAACTATCCTAATAAAGGAATGGTTATGTGACATCAAAACAACATCAATCAAGACAAGTTATTGAGTAAAAACACTTCAGAAGTGCATGACCTCTGAGTGGGAGCAAATCCCACAGGATTCAGCCAAATATCAAAACAAATGTAATTCAATGTCAAAAAGTTTTTAATCATTTTACTTCCCTCACACACATATGAGCGTTACAGCACATATTCACATTGCGGAATGTATTTACATTATAATAAATGGGGAGTCAGAGCAGAGTGCAGGCACACTCACACAAAACAGATTGATTTAAATTGATTTAGGTGCACACTGAGTAGTTTGAGTGTGGCTTTCTTGTCTCTTTATGCACCTCAGCGCACATGTATGTGCATTTGTATAAGATATGCGCATATGTTTATTGCAAAAGCTCAGGTATATCTGTTATATCTGAGATAGAGAGGGAGAAAAAAACATATTTTTGTCTCAGAATTTAATTCATTGAGTCCTATGAGATGTCCTGCTAGCTCAGAGAAAAGGCCCAGAGAGAAAACATTTCTCCCATAGCTGACAGTCCTACCTTCCGCTCAACAAAGACCTCTTGATATACGATCATTTGAATCCCATGCACATTCCAGGAATTTATAAATGAAGCCTGCAAAAACAGTCACTCCCTGTGAACAACTAAAAAATAACTCATGGTGTTCCCACTGATGTTATGTTGTCTTGAAATGTTTACAGATTAGTGCTATATAGACTCAACTATTTCTCTTAGTGTACCAAAGAAAAATTTAGAAATTTTTAGAAAATTCTTTTTGGGTTTTTTTCTGAAATCTTTTTTTTCAATCTCTGTTTTAATGTTGATTGATGTAGCCACTGACGTTGAAAGTTGCAGCTGGACAAACTCTCACCATTTGTCCATATGACATGTCTGATGCTCTGAAGCTCGTAAATAGCTACAGAATCTTCCCAGAAAACCCATTTCTTCCCTTTTTGTTTCCTTTTAACAGGAAAGGGGTATACATAGGTCACAGAGGTAGCTTACACTTAGTTTGTGGAAAGGACATGAAACACACTACATTTTTAGATGGTTTTAATTTGTGGCTTGAGGTCAGTAAATTAGATAATCCCTTTTATATATTTATCTATGAACAGACTGGAAAATGGTATGTCACAACGTTTGTGACAACATTTGTGACAACAACGAGAGTGAATAAAGAGAGAACGAGTTAGCTGTACCCTGTGTATAGATACTTACTTATAGATGTACTTCCATTTGCACTGACAAGGACTAGGACAAAACCTGACATACTGTATGTTAAAGTCAGTGAAAAGCCTTGATCAAGGACAAAGTGTATCCACGGGACTGTACAAATTCTCAAAAGGTCTTAAAATAAATTATCTAAATATATAGCCGTAGGGTCCTAAAAGGTTTTCTATTAGAGGTCCTATTTTTTCACCATGTAATGACTCTGCACAGTCTGTCCACTCTTAGATTAATACAGAACAGGGTTAGTAGTACAATATGCATCCTATCTGCTTTACTAAACACAACTGGCCTTTATGTCCCTTCACTATTAATTTCCTGGTGTGCTTTTTCTTATTCTACCCATAATAATAATTTCACAACTTTCATTAGCAAAGTTTAATCAGAAATAGGCTGAGTCTTAAAACTCTTGTTGCAACAAATGATGATGGCATCAGGGCTTTAAGAGAAAAACAAAACTACTAGGCTACATATATCAAACCTTTGTTCTATTAATTAATTAGGCTAGACCTAGATTCCCATGCAGCAAAATAATCAGAAGAAGAAACTTCACAAAAAAAACAAGTGACCACTTGCTGACCACTTTTTGCTGGCAAGATGGGAATATGTGTCCCATACAGTGCACCATATAGTTGGGGTAATCCCTATTCCAAGGTGTTGTGATATGGGTGTGATTTGTGAAGTTTTATGCCTATCAGCCTGCCAGTATGTTTAGATCCTTGTCTTACAATCTGAAAAATATTAGCTATGACATGAAGTAAACAAAGGAAGCAGGTATGCTGTCTGTTACCAATTTATTATAATACCTAAGGAAACCACAACAAAATGTTAATTCAACATTCTCGGTAATTAGTACGCCAATATTGTTTTTTTTTTGTATGTTTGATGGCATTATTTCTAGCTGTTTTTATCAACTCATGCGCATTCAAGGTAACACATCTGGGGAAGCATTCATTGCACAAATAATAGGGTTAATAGGAACATTCCTGTCAGATAAGTCCATTAAGCCAATGGAAACCTGGCTGGTTGATGATAGTTTGACTCTATGATCGTTTGAGCTTTAACATCCAAATGAGCTGTGTTTTGTGGTAGTGCTGTCAGTTCTAAGCCAAACCATTCCTCTATAAATCACATGCAACACATACTATTTAGCTCCATAATTTGTACTAAGTAACAGCAGTGACTAACTGTTCAGAATGACTTGATTTGATTTGAAGAAAAATGTAGATTGCCGCTCTTTTGATGTGCACTTACACTGCTAATGTAATGAATGTTGCTATTAGTCTCGCAAATGCTGCATCCTTTGTGAAAACTCCGTCCTGATAAGCCCCCAACAGCACAACCCCCGATGCTGTAACAACTGTGGCACATTTGGTGATGTGTTGAACAGCCTGATTGTTAGTTTAAGAACACTGGTCTAGACCCCAAGCACAGGGCCCCAGAGCTCTAAGAATACCCATTAGTGTCACTAATCTTCTACCCTCCCAGCACAACTTTAAATCTGTCCTCAGGTCTTTTAACACTATAGAAAGGCCACTGAATTTGGGGTCAATGCCAACAAGCTGTCAATTGAAGGGGGTAAATACAATTACAGCTACTATTTCCTTGTGTGATTTAGATAATTAAACACTGGTTGGTAGATAAAGTGGGTATAGGAAAAGTTAAGGGACATTCTGAAAATCCAAAACAGCAGTTAAGTAACTGTGGCTTGTTCTTTCTAGTGTTTTGTTGAACTCTCACAGTCTTTCACCTTTACACCCCAGATTCTCTCCTGTACAAGCCTTTTGTTCATTTTTCTTTCCTGACAGTGTAGTGGTATGTACTAGCTGCTGACACTCATTCTATAGTTCTCTTTATTGAAACAAAGGAATCTGAGAGGCTCCAGGCATAGAGAGACCACAACAGAGAGCTGGAGCCATGAATCCAAGCCAAGCCCACGTGTCGAGATAAATTAATGGCTTTGAAGTCAACAATCTTTACCTCCCTTGCCCCTACACATCTAATTTAATCACTTCCATAGTATACAGTGCACACTGGACTTTGCGGTCATGGAAAATGCACAGAAAATTAGGAAATTGGCCTGATGACCTTATCATCACTTGTCATCATCCATCACATATTTCACTGTGTGTTAAATGCTACAGACACTGAAGTTCTCTTTAAAGGGTTTACAAACCACATTCGTAATTGACTGATTAAATTACATACATGATACACTGTCATATATCAACAATGTGTGATGTCCAATGTTCAATGTTCAGTGCATTCCAGGAGTTATCTTGTGACAAAATATTATTATTAAAAGACTGATTCTTTTTAATGATTGATTAATGAATGATTGATTTGCTTCACTTCACCTATGCGGCTGAATTGTTTGTTCAGTCCAATTCATACAGTGGCATCTGAACTGCTGAACCTACTGAACAAACTAATTACTCATGTCTGTTTCTTTCGCTTAGTCCCTTGTGCCATGAAGTAGCATGTTGTTTGGGTGCCGTTTGGTCGTAAAGATGATGACGTATGAATGAACAAGGAAGCTTGAGAATTTGTGAGTTTGATGCGACTATGGTTGATTAAGCCCATTGTGGAGAGTAGCCAGCAGGGAGTGAAGTTATTGCCAAGGTAGGCAGATAAAAATTGTCTTTGTCCTGAATGCTGGTTTTGTGTTTAAAAGCATGCTGTCTCGCTTACAACTGTTGATATTTCAATTCAGTTCTGTTGGGGAACCGATTTGACACATTCACTTTAAAGTATCCTTCAAATGAACGGTTGACTTGTGAATCGACCCATCACAAGTTGTAATTTACTTTTTTGTTGTATCCACTTTCCCTGGGCCTGCCTCGTCTTCTTCTACTTCTTATCAACACACAGACGATATACAGCAGAGGACAGCAAAGACTACACCTTCTAGGAAAACTACGCAAATTCAATGTCAACACAGTTCCACGTTACTCCTCTTTTACCAAACCTACATGGAAAACATTCTCACCTTTGGATTCCTCACCTTGTTCAGTTCCCTAACACTCGTCAATAAAAACAAGATAACAAAAATCATCAATATCTCAAGCAAAATCTGCGGAATCAAATGCCGGGACATTACATCACTGTTCAAATCACGTGTAATACACAGGCAAACCGGATCACAGGAAACGCTACTCATCCACTCAACAGCCAATATGAACTACTCCGCAGGCTTCAGACCCCACTTCACAACAAGAACAAATAAAACATTCATCACCACATCCATAGGACTAATCAACAACGAACTCTGATCACTGTTCCCCATTTCCAATCATGTATGTTTTGTGTCCTGTCATGACATTAATGTGATGTCCTGTTTGTCTTGTGATGTTTTTTTGTCGTTTGTACAAAACAAATTTCCTAACGGTATGAAGGAGAAATTGGTATCTCTGCCTCTTCTACAATGGATTTCTTCCTGTGTGATTGTTGAACATCGGTGCAAAATGGCGGCTCTAAAAAGAAGCACTTGCTCTTTGATTCTGAGGGCCTGACCCAAGGAGGTTCTATATTGCCTGACCAAGCCCCCAGGAACAGCTCTGGGTTGTGTGGCGATTTTGGTGTAGTGGCCAAGCTTGATATTGCAAGTCACGTGACGCCATGGGGCCCAAAAAGACATTTTCCCATAGAGATACATGGGAAAAGAAACGCCTGTAAAACGGCAGTAAAATTTTTCTGGGTATCACACAAAGTCAAAATGGAGTCTTTGAATTATCAATTTTTAAATAATTGGGTCCATTTTTCTTTGGAAGCCACCAAGAGCCGTATAAGGCTGTATTTTCTGGAGCTCCGTGAACGTGCCTCTAGGCCACGGGAACGCTCTGTGCGCATTCACCGCTTCTACTTCCACTGTTGACAAGCTATACAGCTAGCTGATTGTTAGCGGAGGCTTTTAGCTGTATGTGATCAAACTAGATCACATTACTTGGGCAGTGGTGGCCTAAAGGTTAGAGAAGCGAGCTTGTGACCGGAAGGTCGTCGGTTCAATCCCCCCCGGACTGGCAGGATAAATCTGGGTGGGGAAAGTGAAAAGCAGCGCTTGCCCCTCCCTCATTACCACCACTGAGGTGCCCTTGAGCAAGGCCCTTAACCCCAACCGCTCCAGTGGAGCTGCTCAGTGGCCAGCAGATCAGACTGTGGTTGTACTGATCAGCTTCCAGGTGTGAATGTGTGTGAATGTGATCAGGGCGTTCCTGAAAAATAGAGCATTGCTCTCAGTGAAACTCCCCTGAATAAATAAAGGTGAAAAAAAAAAAATTAAACTCAACCTACACGTCCGCTGACACTAACAGGCAAGACCTAAGAACAATAACGGATGGTTTCTAATTTGTTTTTGTTTCTCTCTTGATTAAATAGGTCGCTTGCAAGCTAGCTAACGTTATAACATTGCTGTAGTTAACCAGCTACATGTAGCATATGCAGTTCTATGCACCTACTTACTATTGTATATTTATTTACATCTCAAAATTCTCAGTTTATAGACTATGCCTATGTGCTTTTCTTTATCCTATTAAAGTTATGAATATATTTGGGCTTTGATTTTTCTAATTTCTTTTACTGTCTGTAAATTTATATTTAGATGTCCAATTTGAGTTAACCTGCTTGAGTTACTGATAATGTCTATTATGTAAATGGAACTGAGTCTTCTTCCAAAGGTGTGTTTCTGGGCACTGCATAGGGAGATCAAGCTTATAGAAATTTTGCTATGACAGAGTCTAGATACCGTAAATCCTCTAATAGTGGCCTGTAGTCAATTAAAAGCCGGGTCTCCGATAATGGCCGGGGGCGTGGTCGACACGAACAAATAAAGGCCGGCCTCAAATACAGGCCGGGGAAAAAAACAAAGGAAACAAGACTAGGTCAACACCTAGTATATGGCTGGACCGTGTCCGTCTCCTCTCTCCGCCGCTGTCCTCTCCACTGCGCCCACGGCCCGCATTGATCCTCCCGATCCAAGCCCCGGACCCCTGCCGAAATCTCTGCCGGATCACCGGGAACACATCGGCGCCCAGCTATCGGCACTGGCCGGAACCGTGCCCCCGGGAAACTCCGGGGGCACGCCGAAACCTCCATGCTTGTCTGTGTCTCTCTCTCCGCCGACAGAACAGAGGGCTGTCAGGTGGACTGAGCTCACGCATATGCATCGAAATAAACGCTGATATGATATAACTGTATAGATTCTATTCTTAGGTTCAGTTAGCTTCAGTTAGCTTCAGCTTACATGCAAACAACGGTGGATACCGGTAAACTCCTGGTGCCTGTTTGTAACTGTAGTTTGTAGTAACGTACAAGTGCCACAAGATGGCTCGGCCGGCGGAAGTCTCTGGAGCATGCCGTCGTCGATTACCGTAATTATCATAATGCATTGCAGCAACAAAAAAACGGCTACCTAACGTACCCCAACAGAAGCAGATCACTAAAATATGAGCAAATATACTTATCAAACAGAGGGAATTAGAAATAAAGGCCTGTCTCTAATATAAGGCTGCTTCCAATAAAGGCCTGGTACCCTCTGCAGTTGAGGTAAATAAAGACCCGGGCTAATATTAGAGGATTTACGGTAGTATAACACTTGCAAACTCAAGTAAACATTGGTGTGACACTAAACAAACCTAGAATATTCCCAATGATAATAATTTAACAGATTTTTTTTTCACTAGCAAACCTTGCATCTAAGTTGCATAATGCAAACCTATCTTCATACACTGTTTATATAGGACTGCGTTCGATCAGAGAGCACTAATATTTATGACTAAATGTTGTGAGGTGACCCACCTTTGATCCAGTGTAGTTCAGTCCCATGGATTAAATCAATACATGCAGCAGAATAATAATGGCTACAAGTAATACTATCTCTACACTGCAGCATGTTGGTTAACTTGGACTATGTGGTCTAGATGTGTGGCTTTAATATTGTCAGAAATTACTCACAAGGAAGAGACATTCAAAAAATGTATCAGTGTATATTCTGTAAGACTTGTATGAATAAAAACACTGTTAGTAACATAATACTGATATTTGTGACTAGAAAAACATAATGCTGGTAAAATGTAACCAAGGTAAGATGGAGAAAAGTAATTTGAGGGCAATGGACTACAGAGTGATGACAAATAGTTTGTGAAGGAGTTTGTGAAGAAAGGGAGAAATTAAGAAGATGGAAGACATAATGTTAATGTTTGCAAAGGTCATAATGCTAATGTTTTGCAAAGGTCAGGTTACACAGCTTATTTTTATGCAATAAATGCAGCTTATTAAGTCATCCTCTCCTTGTGATCACTTTGTTTTAAGTCTTGAATATACCAAGTCTGTTTAGGGTTTTTTCGGTGCGTACCACCAGGCCTGAAAAAAATTCTAGGGGAAACACTGAAATCCTTATGATTATCATGATATTGATTTCAACCATATCGCCCAGCCCTAGCCTGACACCAAAACTTGACGTTTACCGTTGATGTTTTACGTTGCTGAAACAGTTTTTTGCTATCAAACTCCATTGTATCTCACCATGACGTCATGTCATCTACGTTTGGCCAGTTATCCACAGGAATAAGAAAGATTCACCACCAAACAACATGGACCCAAAAGTGCAAGGTATCACCAATAGCGTTTTTTTTAACAGTGTTAAAGTGTTTAAGGTTGGATTTTTCCTTTAAGTTTTAAGACGTCAGAACCAGACCAATCCATTTTGGAAATGTTTAACAGCCAAAGTATTGCTATTGTACAAGTGCTAGAGTGCTATACATAACCTGAAAGTACCCAAGCCCTACTGTTTTCAAGTATAACACTTAGAGATGCAGAAAATACAGTCTTTCGATGATAAACTGTCACAGATAAATGTTTATTTCTTAACATGGCTTCAAACGCTAATGATCCTTAGGCTACGGTGCTACCACAGATGTCGATTGGACAAAATGTTTACACGCAAAACATTTGTGTTTAATAATAAAACCACACAGTGAAAGAACCGGATTGGAAAATTAGATTAGATAAAATGAAATTGATAATCTCTGCGGGGAAGTTCAGTCCTTGCAGCAGCAAATAGCAATAGGATAATAGAGCAAATGGAGATTATATACACATTTGTAACCAACAATTCCACTATAACATATTAAGTAGAAACGTATGAATGAAAATGTGCAAAAATTCCAGCATTAACAGGGATCCATGTACAGTGGATCAATTGAAGGAGGTGAACATAATTGCATAGGCTACTGTTTCCTTGCATGATTTTGTAAATCCGAAAACACCAGTTAGTACAGAAGGTGGGTTGAGGAAAAGTTATGGTGAGACACTTTGAAAACTGAGATATTCAATTCTAAAATTGAGAATGGTTGTCAAATGACAAATTGCCTTTTAGTTTTAATGTTTTCCAATTGTTTGAAGTATACTGATGTTTACTGGCCAACGTTTTTGTGGAAAACTATTTATATGCAAATATGCAAATTAAAAGAGACCTGGCTGGTTTATTCTGGCCAGGTTCAGACAAGTTTTACTAATAGTAGAGTGGCACAGGACTGCTGGAAAGGCTGGCCATCTGGCCATTGGAGACAAGGTTTTAAGTGTTCCTTGGGGGTACAGTTGATAGTACCACAATACTACTGTTGACAGTAACAAACTAGCACTCCAAGCAATCTACTTTTACTAATCCAGGCACTAATTAAAGGGATGATAAGGAAGAGATTGTTGAGGACATGATTGAGGCACAGGAATGGAGAGACGGTGAGTCTAAACAAGACGGAAGGTGCACTCCAGTCAGTCGTCAAGGCAACTTGCAGTGTTATTATTATTACAGCAATTAATGATAATTAATGTGTATTAATGAAATAATAATCACATTAAATTTCAAGGTATTTTCTTCAATTTTTAATTCATTTATTCAATAATTCATGTTTTGAATTGGCTGCCAATAGCCACACACTTTGAAAATATGTATATGAAGTTTGATTGTTCTAGCATGAAATATTTAGGTTTGCACATCTTCGCTGTCAACTTCATTTGTGTGTCTTGGCCAAATGGTTACATGTATCAAAATTCTCTGGAATAGCCAAGATGTAGGCAGCTGGAATATGCTGTGTGTAAAATATGGTGGAGGTTGAGTCAATTTAGGAGAAATGAAGAAACAAGTGTTATTGCAAGATTGGCCGGATGGTGGCGCTGTGGAGCACCACCATAGCTTCACCCCACATTGCGTAGTGGGGGAGATTGGAAAGTTATGCACCAAATTTGATTGCTCTAGCATAAAGCAGTTAGGAATTTTGCCTCCCTTCCTGTTTGCACATCATAGTCAAGTTTCTGCATCACAGCCAAAAGTTAAAAGTGTCAAAATTCAGTGAAAGAGGCATGATGAATTCATTTTAAATATGTTGTGTGTGAAGTGAGTCAACTTTAATAAAAAAACAAAGGTCCTGTTGCAAATTTGGCCTGATGGTGGCGCTGTGTAGCATGATCAAATGTAGTCTGGTGCACTTTAGTGCCCATCCCAAACATGCGAAGTTTGGTTGCTCTGTAGCATCAAGCGTGTAGGAATTTTGCCTCACTTCCTGTTTGTGGTTCTTCGTCATCAAGTTTGTGTACCACAGCCAAATGGTTTGGATTTTCAAAATGCTGTGTGAAAGACACGGCATAAATGAAAACTAGTATGTGCAATGGATTTGAGCCAAGGAAAAGGAAAAATATAAAATTGATTCTATGCCATATGGTTCAGGAGTTATTGGCTAAAACGTAAAGTTGCTTGTTAGAGTGCCACCACCTGGCCAACTGGGCGTATATATACCGTATATATGTTTTTCGTTTTTATTTTTGGCTGAGTGGTGGGGGAGATTTGAAACCTATCCACCAAATTTGATTGCTCATTCACAGAGCTCCAGATTGTTTTAAGGTGGAAAAAGAAGAAGCGATGAAGAAAGCAATCTAATGCTATGCTAATAATAATAATAATGATAATAATAATAATAATAATAGGGATTTGTTACATATTTAATTATATCCAAAAAGTTATGGATCAGTCTATTGGTTTTTTTTTTAATAATTATAAATTGTAATTATTTTCAAAAGTACTCTCCTTCCATTCTCAAAATCAAAAATGTCTGGTGGTCTCACAGCTCAGGCAGAAATGACCACCAGCCAGAGTCCAGGCTTCCTGCGGCGTGCTTTTTAGTCGCTTCAAAGTGTTTTTTGGCAAGTTGGGGTGGGACTCAGAAGGAGGAGGTGGTCGAGAGGAAGGACAAGTGAGGAGAGGCGGTAATACATTCACACACACACACACACACACCCTCCCACTCTCTCTCTCTCTCTCGCTCTCTCTCGATGGAGATGGCTAAGCAGCACAGCTGAGCATCAGCCACTTCACCCGTCTCAGTCGGACACATTGTGCTCTCCTCGTGTTCTCTCCAGTCTCCGGCGCTGCCAAGCATCTGGATTGTGATACAGGCTTATCTTTGCCAAAGACAACACCTCTGCGCCAATGACTCTAATAGTGGACTTTACTCTTTTCTACTTGCCCAGGTCAGCCAGATGAACACACACAAACTAGAACTTACAGCCAAGGTAAGAATCACATCACACACATCCCTCACGATGCTGCTGGTTTGTTAAGAATCGCTGTAAATGTGCCTTCACTTATTCTGAATTACCTGGCTCTTGTAAAAATACTAAGTGCTAAGTTTGAATCATACTTTCAACAGTTCATCAGTTCGTCAGCTCTCACTCACCTCATGGCACTGACTCACTTGTGATAGCGTGAATTTCAGCAATTCCTTCTGTAACAGTCTATGCAGTGATAACTGAGGCAGCATGTGAGACGCACGTCTCGACAAACAGGCATACAAACAGAAGAGAGTGATTATTGCATGTGAAGGGATGAACATGGATTACAGATGTTGTTTCTGAAAAGTCCCAACAGATTTTTGTGAGAAGGAATGTGAATAGTTGGTTGCCATCTCCCCCTCTCTAAAGCCAGAACCGGGGAGTCAGGAATTTCTAAAGCATCCTCTATCACAGACTGAAAATGCTGTTCACAGTAGAGAAGTACGTTCTTTGACTTCCTTAATCAGTTGCCTCTTTTTCACACATTTCTGTTCAGTTTGACTCACAGCTCCCTTGTGCCTTGTCTTTGCGCAGCATGCTTGAGTTCTATGAAAACCTATGAATCACACGGTCTCTATGTATGACGGGAAGGTGGGTATGAGAAATGGACTAAGATGATGTTCAGAAGAATTGAGTCACACAGAAGCTGCAAGCTCACAGCAGACAGGATTTCTTGAAGAACATGTCTACTTTGTGATTTGGGAGAAACTGAGAATGAGATTCATGTTATGTTCTATTGTCCGGCACATGTTGATCTAAGAAATGTGTGTTGTATAGCAAAATGACTTTTTTAAGAATTTGTTTTGGTTATAGATAATTATGGAAAAACTTGAACTATGTTTTAGAAAGGGCAGTTTCCATATTGCTTGCTTCATTTCTAAAGCATGGGAAAAAAGGCAGGATATTCAGTTTGTGTGATATCTGAGTTTGCTGAATCTTTTCGTTTTTTTTATGATGTACAACCATGTAACTTATTGGTAATGTCATGTAAGTCCATATGGGCTGGGAACCTTGTGTTTTTCACAAAGATTAACTTTTCATACTTCTTCCAACCAGTGGCTGTTAATTAACTGAAGAGCAATACAAGGCTTCCAATATCATGTTTGGCTTTTGGCTCTGTGTGGCGGGGCATAACGTTGTGAGTTATGCCCCCGAAATTAGTTTCCATATTACCACTCTTGGTTTTATGGTATGTCAGGGATGGCGGGGATAAGTGCTGCCATTTGGGAAGTTCTCTCAGTAATGTTTACTACAGATCTGGTGACTACTTTGTTACGTTTTTACTAGGGGGCTGGCCAGAGAACAAGATGCAAGGAGCACAAATTACACACAGTAATCTGCTTTGCTTAGGAGGCTTAGATGGCAGGATGATTCATGAACAAAAAATACGATCAGTTGCTGCTGTCTGTGTGAAAGTTGAATCATCCCACTGCCAGTAAATCACCTTTTGGCTCAAATATTTTATACATTAAAAAGATGATTTTTGATTAGACTTTTCTCTCCTCACCTTGTTTGTCCTGCTCTGTCTCTTGCCTCATTCTGCGTTAGGAATATCTAGGCAACAATTGGCCTAATTAATCTCTATTATGAGTCAGCTAAACAAATCCTTGACTCAAATTAAAGTTAAAAAGTAGGATGATTCTCATGAAAAAGCACAATGATTCTATTGCTCTTTCACCTGCTTTAGGAGAAAGGATGCTGCTGATGTGTGACAACACAGGTCTCTGGTACAGCTTAGGGTGGCCTGCAATTGACATAAATAATAAAGTCACATTGTCACAATAGAGAGGAAGTGAAGAGGTAATACAGTATATCACCATGGAAAATACTGGAATAATAATATTGCTTCGTCATTTGCTATTTTGGCTTGAGAACAAGGCTTTTTAGCCTTTGTAGCTGAAATGTGGTGTGACTTGGGGTGGGCTTGAAATGGATGGATGAGTACGGACAAGAAAGGCCTGTGAGTTTTAAAGGCAGAAATCTCACCATCTGGCCAAGTAATCATTCAATCATTGTTGAATACCGGTATGTATAATCCTTTCATGGCTGAGAGTTTTCTACAGTCATTGATCAATAACCCTATCAAACTCCTGCAGTTATTATGGTCATTTTGAGATATGGCACAGTAAAAAATCTTACTTAATGCACCTTTAACATCTTAACACCTTCTATCTTAGCAGCAGTGCTACATTACAGACAGCATACGGCAAATACCCAGGTAGTCCTCTTAAATTGTACTATTTATATGTTGGTTGTTTTAATTGCTGTGCAAGTGAAGCCTGTACTGTTGCATGGTTACTGTGGTCACTTGGATAGCTGAAGCATCCAAGTGAGGCCACAACTGTAACAGGCACTGAGAAGTTAATTATAAATTAGACCAGGCAGGAGCTTACAAACCAGTAAAGAATACCAACTGTACGTCTGTGAGAACAGGAAGGTTAAGAGAGGCCTCCACAGTGAAGTAGGGTTTCTGAGGGACATTACACTCTCATAGAACCGTTCGATTTGGCTTTCCTTGCACAAGTCTATGTTTCAATAAGATATTTTCGCCCAGATGTTTTCATTTAGTCTTTCACCATAGAGAGCATGCATGCAATGAGTGCATTCACTTGAAAGATCTCTTCATAAGTTCATAAGCTTACTAATCAAGCCAGTGAAAGTAATTTCTCCAGTGTATGAGGTATCATCCAGTGTTGAGGACATGTATGGGGACATAATTAGTCAGCTAGCAAGGACTAGTTACTAAAATCTGAACGTAATCCAACACCAATTACTATTTACTATTTAGATGAACTGTGGTTCCTTATTGCTTAGGACATCTCTTTTGTTGTTGGCCCATTGAAAAGGTGAGTACTATGCACCATGAAGAGTTTGGTATTTATTTACTTAATGCATATATTGTTTATTTAAGCTAACTTTCAAGAAATATTTCACACAACCCTCCTGAGAGAAATCCTCAATATACATGGCAAAGGCACAATTGTTATGGTTGTAATAAAGTCAGAGAAGCCATCAGATGTGAATTCAAGGCATTGCTCCTCTAATGTAGTAATTTAAGTCGTATTCACACCTACTCAGCCATAGGTCTATTTGTACAGTAGGAAAGGGACCAGATCAAGGGCCACTTTTTAATTATTTCAGCTTCTTCTATTAGTCATGAAGTAATCTGGAATGTAACTGTAATCCCTGAAAGAGTAATTTGCATCAGTGATGTAACCTGGCTATGAGATAGTGGAGCTGCAGCAACCTTCCATTTACCTCAGCTGAACCTCACCCTTACACTTCACTTATGTTGCCACGTATGTTATCTTTGAAGGAATATCACTAACATCAGCGACCACCCACATGGTTGACAAGGAATGCAATGTTAAATACTAAATGTTTAAACTGTCTATGCCTCTGCCTTTTCTCTCAATTGCCATTGTTGATCATACAAGCAAGCCTCTGTGGTAAGCAGTGGTTAAATTAGGGCTCCATAAAAATTCTGTTTCCGTGGATTGAGTTTCATCCCACAGTGGTTGGATCATCTATTTTTTGTTTTTTAAATTCAGTTGGCTTTAATACATTGGAAACGCTTACAAAAAGCAAAACAGAGGGAATTATATCCCTGTCTCTTTCCCTTCTTTTCTTTTTTTGGACTCAGAAAATCAACTTGTATCTTGTGAGGAAGTTAACTTTCGGTCTGTGGTAATATACATAGCTGGTGTAGAAGTCATCTACGGTTTCATAGTCATTCCAGTGGAAACACTAGTGGTCTGAACATTGGTTAAATCTCATTCCAGCTCTGGATGCTCAACCCACCCCCTCACTTTCCCCTTCCCACACTGTTCCCTCCCTCTCTCCTTACATGTTGCCCATTTTAAATGCTCATTTAGGGGATGGGCTTGAATATGTATGGTATGCATGATAACCCTTTTTCCTTTTGTCTTATTCAACTCCAGGCCCGGCATCTGTGCTTCCTGCTCCTCCTTTGCTTGCGCCTGGCGTGGGGTGGTGTCCCTGGTCCATGTCGACACTCGGTAACAAAGGATCAACTCCTGAGCCTCAATCGCCTGGTGAGAGCTCACCCATACAACATGCCCTTTGGGGACCCCACATAGGAAGGTCAGAGAATCATGATGCCACTGTAGCCCAAAGCATCGCATGGAGTCAGCTTACCAGTGTGCATCAGACAATAGCTCATTAGAAAACAAAGCCACAGCTAGTCAAAAGCATGGACAAAACATACATTTTGCCATTGTAATCAGGCCTGAGAGCTGGTAGACATGATCGACTTTAAAAATCTTTTTCATGACACATCATTTGACCATTCTCAAATTTGCGTTAAGGTCCAAAGATAAAGGAGTTCAATTATAGCTATTCTTTTAGTTTTGTTGGATAAGTTTCAATCACTGATCCAAGTCACTGGGCTTCTGTCAGTCTTCTGTCTTGCTCTGTATTGCTTTAAATTTGTTTTTATAAGACATTCAGTGACATAGATTTGGCTTTTTAAGAGGCTTTTTTGAAATGATAAATGAAAACATTAACGCTGGGTCGCATCATCACGGTTTCATTTATTCTAAGACCGAGGTCAAGAAAACAGACGACACCAACTCAAAGCTTGTTGGAAGAATATGAAAATGAAAGAATTACCTTTATACTCAACTGCTGAGTCTTGTGCTTGGGCTGAGTCTGTCCCTTACCTTTTTGCAAGGACCTCTCTCATTTTCCTCTATCCACCTCAAAAATGCTGCTATTATGAAAATTAAACCACTTCAACTGTTAATTTAAAGTTAATATTATCAAAGTTTATATTGGAGTTTAAGGTTTTGGAGCAACATGATCATAGTTAATTTAGGTTTAAAGTAAAAACTAGATTTAAAGGGTTTAATTTAAAATTGCTAAATCTTAAACTAGGTTTAAAGTTTGTTGCAACAAAATTGTGAGTGAGTTTAAACCTTGTTGGTGCGACCCACTCTTTAGCCTCTTTAGCAAACTGGCCTTTGACTGTGGCTTTGAACTGATCCTCTCAACTTCCTCATGTTTACTTCACAGATTGACAACCAGTTGGACAATGGCTGTTCAATAATCTATTCGTTCACAGAGCGCCAGAGTTTGGTGAGTAGATGTAGATGTCTTGATGTCTCTGTAGTGCATCTTTCACATGAGTTGCTCTATGCGGATCACAACAAGAAAATCATCCAGCAAACATAAATTAAAGCAGCCATTGTTGCCATTGAGGTTCAGTATGTGCAGACATGCTGGAACACTCATGCGTGGCAATGCACTCAGTTCAGAGGCTCAGTCCATTTTCCATCCTGCAGTCAAATCTCATGTTATGTCTTTAAGGAAACAAATTCCGACTAAAGGATGCCTGGTTGCTTTGTGGATGGCCTGGGGAATGATTCTTGAATTCTACATAAGACACACATTGCATTAAACATCATGTAACAAGATACAACAACATTAAGCCGGATATAACATGATAACATCAATTCAAAGGAATTTAATGAAAGACAGACTATACAATACCATAGGAATAAAATGTCAAGCAAGAGATGATGACAAGCAAATGACAAAGTAGTGTGCAAGGTCATACAAAGCTTTTTTTTTCACATTATAATATAGATGGCAGCCTTAAAGTGATGTTGAACTTTGGTAGTACCTTGGATTGTGTAGCTTCTTGGACATGATATAGCCCCAAAATCTGCAATTCTCTGTTATCTGTTGCTTCCGTCCCGATGTGAAAACTAAAGTGAAACTTGCACGTAACTGTAACTTGATAACACGTCTTCTGCTGCCCTACAAACTTTAACGGTAGGTAACGTTATTACCTTGTGGTATTTGAGTTAGTGGAATTAGGTAATTTAACCGATAACCGTGTCACAATGCTTCATTGAATTGAACTGAATTGAATCTGTAAGTGTAAATAGTATTTGCACTATGTTCATTCCATATCTCATGTGAAGGGAATTCGTTTTTGCATTTAGTTTCTGCATGCTCAGCAGCCCACATAAATAGAGCTGAATGGGAGGATGAACCTGACAAGACCAGGCTGCAGTAACTAACTGACTAACCAGCTGGCAGACTGGAGAAAAATAGTGACATTTTGTTTGATCCAATAAAATATTGAGCTCAACATCTTTAAATGAAACATCTGAAAAGCCAATTTGCGTTTGGAAAGTTTTTAACTGTAGCTTGTAGGCGTCTAACAATGACGCTATCGGTCAATCTAAGTCAAGTGTCAATCAAAGCCAACACTCCAGTGTCCATCTGGCCACTATGGTAGTCAGATCGCTACCACACAGCTGCCTGATTTTTGCTGTCTTTGATATGATCAATCACTCCTTTAACCAAACCTATCACATATCCTACCTTTCTTCCTCTTTTGAAAATGTGAAGAACAACCATATAACCTGTCTTGTCTTTTCCTGAGACTGTGTTTCCTGGCTCTACCTTGCCTCCTCTGACCTAGACCCAGGACTGACCGATTAAAATCATCCATAACATATTCCTTTAGTTCAACTTAAACTACATGACAGTGATTGACAGGTGATTGACAGTGGTCTAAGGCTTGTACCATGTAAACGTGATGTCCTGGGCTTGAATCTGGCTTGGGACCTTGTCACCAAGTCATCACGCTCTCTCTCCCAGTCTTTCCTGTCTCTCTCTACCTTGTACAATCCAATAAAAGGTGAAAATGTCCAAAAAATCGAATCTCTCTTTATCTTAATAAAGTAAAAATAAATAAAAACTTTTGATGACTAAAAGTTCTATATTCATACTTTGGATATACATGTATACTAAAACTATATGTAATTTATGCTAAAATGTTAGCATGCCCACTGGACAGAGCTATGTACCAGAGTGATTATTTTGATGCCAGTCCTCTTGTCAGATATTGGGTAAGGTGACCAATGGGCCAAACTACCGGAAAGTCGTAGCAGTCATTTAAGTTTAACAGGTAATGCTTTATTTTCTGGGTCCACAATTTCCTAACAATTAACTAGAAAGGAACTGTTAATTTCTTGGGAAGTTTCCTGGAAAGAACCATGAAATGATGTAGTAGTTATATGGAAAATGTAACCAGTCTCCTGGAAAGAACTGCAAAACTATAAACTATTTACTGGAAAAATAATAGGCAGAGGTCAATTGGGTAAACCAAGTCATTATTGATATAATTTTATAATATAGTTATTTGTTGAATTCCATAACTACTGCATCATTTCATGGTTCTGTCTTTGAAACTCCAAAAGAAATTACCAGGTACTTACAAACTACCAAATACCATTGAACTGTTTCTCTATTTTCCCTATAATTAGTACATAATGTAATGTTTCTTTCCAGGAAACTTTCCAGGAAAGTTTCAGAAGTCTGGAACAGTTGCAAATTTGCCAGGAAGAGGAAACATGTGGATATTGTTCCACGCACAGTGAGGAAGATGGTGAGGGAGGCAAAGAAGAACCCACAGTGTCAGAACTGCAAAGTATAGTGGAATATTGGGAATATCAAGTTTCAAAATTAACTGTTGGATAACACCTCCATGTCAACAAGCTCTTTGGAAGGGTTGCACAACCCATAAATTGAAGAGGCCAAAATTTAACTTTTTGGCCATGCACACCATTGACAAAAGACAACTGCATACAAATAAAAGCAGCTGATCCCCACAGTAAAATATGATGGTGATTGATGCTTTGGGGCTGTTTTGCTGCTAGTGGTCCAGGGGCTATTGTTAAAATCGATGACATAATGAATTCCACTAAGTACCAGGATATTCCTGGCCCAAATCCTGGTTGCCTCTGCCAGGAGGCTGAGACTTGGCCGTAGATGGACCTTTTAACAACACAATGACCCCAAACATCCATCAAAATCAACGCTGAAATGGTTGCGGGAACACAAAATCAATGTTTTGCAATGGCCATCTCAGTCTCCGGACTTGAACCCTATTGAAAGCCTGTGGTCTGAAATGAAGAGGGCAGTCCAGAAGCTCAAACCTAAGAATATCAGGGATCTTGAAATTTCCTGCATAGAGGAGTGGTCCAAAATCCCTCCAAAAGTGTTATCCAACCTTGTCAGACATTACAGGAAGAGGCTCAGTGCTGTTCTCCTCTTCAGGGGAGGCTTCACCAAATATTAATCGTAGGGGTGGCAATAATTTTGAAAACCTATTTTGCTGAAAAAAATGAAAATAAAAAAATATTGTGCTAAAATATAGTATAGTATACGGCTCCCCCATGTTTGAGCCCAAAATGTGACTCATTGTATGTGTTCATAATTCTGGAGTTGACTGTATATAACTAAGTCCAGGAGAATCATATAAAGCTGTCATTTAGAGTTAAGATATTTTAGGCAATGATGTAAAGCAATGATTCTCAACCTTTTTCATATCAAGGACCCTAATTCCAACCCGGTCTCTTCAATCTGCGTACAAATAACACGACTTTACACTTTCAAATTGCGTGCAGTGCATATGCCAAAGTCCAATTTTGCGTGCAGGTGATACGCCAATCCTTCCCATTAACTTCTGTGGAGAGCAGATGGGTCCAAATACCACGCATCACCTTGAACGGTCCAACTTGGTTAAGGTTTGGGTTAAGGTTATGGTTAGGCAGCTAAAACAACTTGGTTAAGGTTAGAGAAATGGTTTGGTCATGGTTAAATAAGGAAAACGTTCGTTAAAAATTTAGATATGATTTTGTCCAGAATTCCATGACTATCTGTATTGTAGGTAGAATGATAACAGTGAAACTATGATCAAAACAGTCATTCTTCTACATTCTCTAATTGTGATTGTGTTAACTTCTTGTAAATGAAATAATGGTGAAGTTTAACAATTCATCAGTTTGCGGGGGACCCCCTGGAACCCTCTCAAGGACTCCTGGTGGTCCCCGGACCCCACGTTGAGAACCACTAATATAAAGGATGCGGTCATAAGAGCACATTGATGGTCTCAGTAATTCATCGTTTCAGTTTGGTAGTGTACAAGGAAAAAACAGACTATTCTACACACCTTTCATGTGTGTAATACTCACTAAGAATGTGTTTTGGGTAAATACAGTTCAAACATTCCCCAAAGTCACTCCAAACAGGCTGATATGAGATCAGTTTTGCAACTTCCACCTATGTAATGCATGCCAGTTGATGGTGGCCAGAGGTGAATTCTGATAAAACCACACACACAAAAGTCAAAAGCAGAACACTTTAGTGTGAGGGTGTGATTTTTGTTTGACTCAAAAACGCAGTTTGCCTTTGAAGATAAATCACCATTTGGTAGTGTGAGTGATAAATGATGAATGGCAGTGGTGATGAATGATAAAACAGGGCTTATTTTTTAAGATGTAACTGTAATGATCCTGGTCTGAAAATCGGGTAACTTGGCTTGGTTTATCAAACCAATGCTCTTTTAATGAAATCATCTTTGAGTTTACCCCTTCATTTTTAATTTACATAGATTTTTTTTTGTGCATTTTTTATTAGTAATAACATTGTTACCTCACCTCCTACACACCAGACATCTTCCTCTTTCCTTCTTTGTTTCTCCGTGGCTTCACTCCTTTAATCCATACAGGCGCAAGCAAACACAGAAATGAATACAAATGCCAACATCCACTCAAAGAAACTGATCTGCATTTTAACATACCTATTTGTATTTTGTTAAAAAAGACTGCATAATACTTATATGCTAAGGTGCAGAGGTACTTCTAAAGCTGATCTTCAACTTTTTGTGTTATAGAGTAAAGTCTGTTACATCAAAACAGCCTTTCCACAAATCCTGGAGCTTCTGAACACACATTTCCAGTATGCCAGGAAGTCGGACAATAGAAGATATGTCAACACCCTGAAGAAGGTTATCTACAATCTCTACTCTCAAAGATGCATACCTGAGATCAATGAAGAGATTGAGGTAAGCTTACAGTTCAATAAAAATTATTTATTTAAACCTGCAATAAGCGATATCAGACTGTATAACCAATCCTGAAACTAATTTAATAGAGATTCCACTGAGACATAATGATATAAACCAATATCCACACAGCAGTTAGCTGTGTTGCTGTTTTCACATCTTTTCTAAAGCTTGTTGTCAAATTCTGCTCCTGAACGAAGCTCCTCCCGGCCCATTCAGTAGCTCTTCATTTTTTTAAAACTAGCTTTTCACCTCCCTAGCTGTTTAAAAGCGTCGCTCACCCCCTCCTATTCCTGAAAAAAGAATCTCATAATGGCGGAATTGATGAAGCGAGGGAGTAAACTTGTTAAACTACTAAACTTGCTACCTACCTCTTCACTTGTCATTGTGGGACATGTAACCTTCAGCGGGAGAAAGTTCTGGTAAAGCGAGACCGGTAACCGGCGAGACTTATGAGCAGGTACGTTTAGCTTAGCTATTAGCGTTTAGCATTCCGTTTGTCCTTCGTAGGCCTCCATAGGGTAACTTCAGGTTTCAGTGTCTTGATCAAGAGCACTTTGACAAGACACACTGGCTGTTGCAGGGATTGAACCTGCAACCTTTTGGTTGCTGGATGGTCTCTCCATCCATTAAGCCACATAGATGATCCTTTACCTGACAAACATCCTGATGGGGATTGCAACATTGTCAATTAATATAATTGTTGGGAGCAACGAGAGTCGATGCCTGTGGTGTACACAGTTTGGCTCAGCACAAAAAAAAATGATATGTGCATAAGGACTATTTAACTGTTAGATGTAACAATCCAAACAAAAACCCACATCCATACAGTACATTCATTCAACCACCCATACATAATGGGACTTCCAAAATCTTGAGTAACAGATGAACAGATAGAGGTATAGATGGATGACTGGAAAAACAATTATCTGGGTTCAATTATAAGGGATAGCACATTAAAGTACAACCCCTGCCTTAAATGGTTTTCCATGTCACAGAAACAAACCAAACATGCAAAGAAAACATTATATCACATTAAAATTCAAGAAAAAGCACAAGCCCCTTGAAAAGGAACTGAAACGAATGGATGGGAATAGAAATAGAAAAGGATAAATAACTAGAAGATACAGTTTCACATGAAACTGTGGGCTAGCTGAAATCACATGACTTGTTGTATACATAAATACAAACATACATGTAATCCCAAATTTACACACGATCACCTGTTTACATACCTCCATGAATACAAACTGACATACATGCATATACACCTAAAAATACACACACACAGTGTGCAAAGTTTCATGTCTCTAGGACCAATGGTTGCATTGACTTCTGAGCTTTTTAAATTTTAAAGTTTGACCAATTACAGCACCATCTGGAATATTGCTGGCATAATTGATTCCACACATCTATGCAAGTAGCTGCACAATTGAATGTCTGAATGGAGTTAATATCTTGAAGTATGTTGGAGTTATGCAAGTCCAAAATTTTGGGTGGAAGAATAATTAAAGAAAGAAAGAAAGAAAGAAAGAAAGAAAGAAAGAAAGAACGACCACAACATAGATCAAGTTGCCCTTGTTTCTTTATCATCATCTTCATCATCACCACTAACCACTAACAACACCACCATAATTATTTTTATAACTATGCATTTTTTAAAATAAATCTGTCATGGGTTTTACTTCCAGATTATTTTGTATTTTAGCATCGCACTTGAATGTTTTAAGTTATTCACTGAGCCTGATGTCTGAGCCTGAATGAAAGCTTTCTGCAATAGATCACAACATTCAACAACAGTGCCGTGACCTGACACCAAGTTGAAGTTCAACTTAATGTACTTATATAGCCCTTTATCACAAGCATGTCCCAAAGGACTTTATAGAGAATGAGCCTAACTAGATCTTTCTGATCGACGTTCAACCACAGAACAGAATGATATAAGACAAACATCAGGAAAAGCACAAGACACAGAAAAGCAGATTTTATCAAG
Organism: Centroberyx gerrardi; assembly: GCF_048128805.1. Taxonomy (NCBI): domain Eukaryota; kingdom Metazoa; phylum Chordata; class Actinopteri; order Beryciformes; family Berycidae; genus Centroberyx; species Centroberyx gerrardi. Next base: position 3,187,723 of record NC_136001.1, on the reverse strand, counting down.
ACATAACAGCCTACCTGTTCTACATAGCCTACCCTACCTGACACCACCAGCCTTAGACCCTCAATGCATACAAGGAACAACTTCCAAGAAAACCTACTTGACCACAAAAAATAAAACACCACAGCTTTAACCATTGGGATCCTACAGTGTCCACTAGCCTTGTATGGTGTCTGTGCTTGGTACAGTATGAGCTATTGTAATCTATGAGCCTTACGTGGTTGAGCTTTGTTATTCATTGTCACAGTGTAACAATGCAAAAGACAAAAGACATGTTTGACATCCATAAATCTTCTCCTTTGTTCTATCCTTTCAAAGCATGTTAAAACATCTAAAGGAAGTCCTTAAAACTGAATTACTCATTCATTCCAATTGGGTAAAGACTTTTCATGAAAGGCCTTTGGATATGTCAATATCATTTACATGACTGTCTTTCGATTGTATATGACATTCTGTGTCAGGGGTGTGTAGGGGTCAACCCCCCGTTCCGAGAGCAGACTGAATGACACACACTCACATGTCCAACACAAAAGACCTCCCGCCGCGCTCAATACACATCATTCCTCCTAATAGACGCACCAGACTCTCACATCCAGGTGAGAGGAGACACTGGGACAATATAGTATCGTCCACCAGTTCACCCTGCTTTTATCTACTGATCCCATGCAACGATAGGCAAGCCTATCTTGATCTGGACTCTGGGAGCCAGGCGCCAAAGAAGCTCAATACTAAACAAGTTATGTTTCATGGGAATTCGGACACTGGACAGCAGAACCGATGTGGAACGCTCCGCATATTCAGCATTAATATAGACAGTCGGCTAACCAGCAATGGATTGAAGGAATGCACCACAGGACAAGCTGTGCTTTGCAACAAACTTGCCTCAGTGACACCCAAACACTGTCATTACGCGAAATAAGACGACAGCAAACATGTGGCTTGGACACAGACACACACACACACACACACACACACACACACACACGCATGCACGCACACACACACACACACACACACATATGACCAGGACCCCCCTGGGGTTCCCACCATAACAACAAAGGACCATGATTTAAACAGACTGCAATGCAATATTCTTGCAACTTGCAACTCCACCATAGAAACATGGTTATTTTATGTTGTCGTACTCTGTGGATGCAATAGTAGCAACTTGTCCTATTGGTAAGCTCTTAAAGTAATGATTTAGTCAGTTAATGGACAAACATGATTACCCCACCAATCGTGGGTCTACAGGTCCCGCATTTGGTATCATCGTGCTTGTTTTGATCCGAACTTTTAAATCTGCCACCAGAAATGTACCATGGCCAAGTGTACAAATTTGCTTAAAATAATAATGAAACATAAAATTTCAAATATGTGACCACCCGGTCCAAGATGGTATTGGACAGGCTAATAAGTAGGTGGGAACATCACTCAGTATGGGGAAACGTTTTGATTTTTTGATGCCATTTTTTTTGTTTTTCAATAAAAAAATTTTCAGTGCCAAGATTTTTTTTTTCAGTTAAGTTTTTGTTTTCAATGCCAATTCAATAAGATACAGGGGCAAGGCTTCCTTGCATGTAAAAACTCACTTTAATCATTTTTTGACATGTGGACACAATTACTTCTATTAGAGGTGGCACATCTTCCAAAAGTCAAGAACAAAAACCACAAAACATTCAGGTACTAACTTAGACACAACACGTTTCAGCCAAACTACTACTACTACTTCAGGCAGTGTAAAAAAGCCAATTCCAATTCAATGCCATTTTTTTCAATTCCAAATACAATGCCAACTTCTTTTTTTCAATGCCCAATACTAAAGTCACTGTTCTGGCTCCACCACTGCCCACAATCTGATTGGCTGGACGTCCCGTCCGGAGGTGGTACCGCAGTATACCATATAAGATTGTTCCCCGAGAATAGTTATTAAGTTCGCTTGTTTCAAGAGTTCTCCACTCACTTGACAGTCCGTCCAACCTGACTCCAGAAGACTACTCACTCACCGTCCACAAGTCCAGCATCATCAGACCGCAGCAGACTACAAGGCACTAGCAAACAGTGTTGAGGAAAGTTACTTTTGAAACTAACTTTACTTCATTACTTGCCCTAAACAGTAACTAGTTATGTTCCTAAGTTAGTCTTTATTAAAAGTACTTTTATGTTACCCACTTAAAATCATGCCTTTAAAATATGTCTTCTGCTGATGTCATCACTATTATTGTACAGAAATCATCACTAATCATCACGTTTGGGACACAGCCTTAAGTAACAATCTACTGTTGTCTAAAGAAAACATCAAGCTAGCTTTCATTTACCTGGTTCCACAGTAAATAGTCAGATCGCAGAGGAAGCGTTAACTGATCCTGTCTGGTCTCAAAATAAATGGCAGACAGTACTCACAAGGGCTTTCAATTCAAATCTTAGGTATAATAGTGAAAGCTAAACTTACAGTTAAAAATAATGTTCTTACCCTTTTCTTTGATCAGTTCAAAGCAATGTGAATGTTTCCAAGTTCTGCAGTTTATTTTTGTGTTCATTCTGAAAGCGAGTCATAACCTACAAGCCTCCACCGTGCTGCAGCCTGCTGCACAGTCTGCTTTTAATAACGTCATGTAGCGCAATACTTTCATTTTGCACTAACTAAACATTTAACCATTTGAAAGAAAAATAAAAGTAGCGAAATGTAACTTTGAGAAAGTAACTAATACCTGATTACATAAATTGAATAAAACTAATGCGTTAAGTTAGCACAAAAAAGTAATCTGATTACTGTAACCCTTACTGTTACCCCCAACAATGCTAGCAAGTAATACTTATCTATAGGTGCCTGGTCACCTCAGTCATTTTAGCCTCTGTTTATCAATAATGTGGTTTCCTTCTCATCCTATAACTCTTTCAATCATATGCTGTTTTGTTGGCATTCCTTCTAGTCCTCCCATATAAATTGTGTTGTGTTTTTCCTTTTGTGTTTGTCTCCTGTATTGCTGCCCTTAAGTGTTGTCCTCCCCACCTCTTAGAATAGCCGTAACAAAACAACTTACCACTTTTCCATTTGATTTCCTTTTCCTGAACTCATGTTATTTGAGGGTCACTGATGGGAATGACACTGATTTGAGTAGCGCATTGCCCTCTGTTGAACCTCTGTTGGACATTAGGGTCTAAACACTTAGTGTGAGGTTAAATAACTTACCTTTTGTAAATTATGCTTAAAAACAAACTAAACACTACAATTCAAATGATTTGCCACTGTTTCAGTTGATTTCCAAGAATGAGACTGGTGATTTGACTGCATCTGCTAGCTACTCTGGCATTGTAAATGGTAACCAGACAACGGGCCCTTTTGAATTACCCATTCCTCCCTTCTGGAACCTTTGCATCAAAACGCTGATCTACATTTTTAACACTTTATTTTTAGTTTACTGACGGGCGTTTCTAGGTAATAAAACCCTAATCCTAACAGTTATATCTTGCTGCCATTTGGGTCTGCCAACATGCAAAGTTGCCAAGTGCAGCTTTAAAGTCACACTGAAATAAAAAAAAATAGTCTTTTTAGCTCATTCTAACTATCATACCATATACCTTTTGACAATTTACGCCAAAAAACAAGAATGTATTGTATTTTTATGTCAAAATCTCATTACTTTTACTTTACAGCATTTCTTTAGTGGTGACTTCATTGTGTACCAAGAGGCATACATAACAATTCCAACTAATAAAACCATCACAGATTTTTTAACAATCCCACCTTTCTGCCCTTCCCATCAAAATAAAACTGCCTTTTTCTCCCTAACTGATATCCCATTGGTTTTGAAGTTTTTTATTTGGTTTTTGGTTTTGATTAAGAAAGCAAGATGCTCTCAAAATGTGGTTTCATTGTGACTTTAACTTCTCAGTAAAGGAGAGAAATGGTGGCCAAGTATAGATTTTATCTATTGAACCACTTATAGTAAATGCATTAGGTCTGAAGCCCCACTGTGCTAGTGGGGCTTAATGCTTCCAATTTAAAATAAACTATCTGGCAATCAAAGAAATGAAAGCAACTGCATGAAATTAATGTCCGAAAAGTTTAATATCCTCTGTAACTGTACTAAAAACTCGAGGGGCTTAAAGGCACTCCAAAAACCTTTGAGGAGGTTTCATAAGTATTAGTCCAATATGAATGGACCTTAAAGTTTGTCCAGAATGTTCCATCTGCTACATAAGGGATTAATATTTAGTTATGTTTTTGCCAGTTTCTCTTTGAACAGAGGAACACAGTGCAGAAACATGAACTGAAGGAGTCGTTTACTGCCACAGATTGAGAAGGAGTGAACCCTATCAAGAATATCAAGGAATATGCTTCACTGTCAGTTTAGTGTCCAGGTCACCTTCCCATTGGCATTTAATTATGGAAAGGGTGGGGCAATAGATGGATGATGGGATGTCATATATCTATGCGATTACTCCTTTGTTTTTTGGGTTCATGTTGATGTTATTCAGAATCAGAATCAGAATCAGGTTTATTGCCAAGTAAAGTTCACAATACAAGGAATTTGCCTTGGTATGTAGGCGCATACAATAAACATGGAGAAAAATAGGAAGTAGAAGTAAAAAAGCACAACAAGTACTGTAAGTCAAAGTCAAGAATATAAATATATATATATAAAAAAAAAAAAAGAGATATTTACAATACAGAATGTGAAAAAAAATATAATAAAAAGAAACGTGCAATATGTCTGCCATTGAAGTGAAATGGAATGGGAAAGCTGTACAGTTAGTGCAGGGATGTGCAAAATATTGGCCAGAGGAATGTTTACTGTACAGAATGTATAAATGAACGCATTGAGTCAGATGTGGAGACTGTACGTTTCTGTAGCGTGTAGTGCCTATGGGGGGAGGGGGCAAGAGTCCGTGTCAGTGGGGGTCCCGGGCCTTGTTGATGAGGCCAGCTGCAGACGGGAAGAAACTGTTCTTGTGGCGTGAGGTTTTGGTCCTGATGGACCGCACCCTCCTGCCAGAGGGGAGTTTTTCAAAGAGTTTGTGTCCAGGGTGGAAGGGGTCGTCCACAATCTTTCCTGCTCGCCTCAGGGTCCTGGAGGCGTACAGGTCCTGGAGAGATGGCAGATTGCAGCCAATCACCTTCTCAGCGGAGCGAATGGTGATGGATACCAGATGGTGATGGAGGTGGTGAGGATGGACTCAACGATGGAGGTGTAGAAGTGCGCCATCATCGTCTTTGGCAGGTTGAACTTCCTCAGCTGCCGCAGGAAGTACATCCTCTGTTGTGCTTTCTTGGTGAGGGAGCTGATGTTCAGCTCCCACTTGAGGTCCTGGTTGATGATGGTGCCCAGGAAGCGGACGGACTCCACAGTGTCGACTGGGGAGTCTCTCAGGGTGATGGGGGTGAGTGGGGCCGGGTTCTTCCTGAAGTCCAAAACCATCTCCACTGTCTTTACAGCGTTGAGCTCTAAGTTGTTCAGTCTGCACCAGGACACCAGGCAGTCGATCTCCCGCCTGTAGGCTGACTCATCCCCACCAGAGATGAGCCCAATGAGGGTGGTGTCGTCCGCGAACTTCAAGAGCTTGACAGACTGGTGACTGGAGGTGCAGCTGTTGGTGTACAGGGAGAAGAGTAGAGGGGAAAGAACGCAGCCTTGAGGGGAACCGGTGCTGATGGTCCGGGAGTCAGAGATGTGTTTTCCCAGCTTCACGTGCTGCTTCCTGTCCGACAGGAAGTCTGTGATCCACCTGCAGGTGGAGTCAGGCACACTCAGCTGGGAGAGCTTGTCCTGTAGCAGAGCCGGGATTATCGTGTTAAAGGCAGAGCTGAAGTCCACAAACAGGATCCTGGCGTAGGTTCCTGAGGAGTCCAGGTGCTGGAGGATGAAGTGGAGGGCCATGTTTACTGCATCGTCTACAGACCTGTTGGCTCTGTAGGCGAACTGCAGGGGGTCCAGGAGTGGGTCAGTGATGTTTTTGAGGTGTGACAGCACAAGGGGCTCAAATGACTTCATCACCACAGATGTCAGGGCGACGGGTCTGTAGTCATTAAGTCCTGTGGTCCTTGGCTTTTTGGGGACGGGGATGATGGTGGAGGTCTTGAAGCAGGCTGGTACGTGGCATGTCTCCAGTGAGGTGTTGAAAATGTCTGTGACAGCTGATCAGCACAGTGCTTCAGGGTGGATGGAGAGACAGAGTCTGGCCCGGCTGCTTTGCGGGGGTTCTGTCTCTTGAAAAGCCTGTTAACGTCCCTCTCCAGGATGGAGAGAGTCGTCACTGTGGTAGGGGGGGAGGGGGGCTCTGAGGTGGGCAGCTGTGGAGAGGTGTCAGGACTGTCCCATTGTCTTTCAAAGCGGCAGTAAAACTCATTCAGGTCGTTGGCCAGGCGCAAGTTGTTAGCAGAGTGGGGGGCTCTAGGTTTGTAGTTGGTGATCTGTCTGAGCCCTTTCCAGACAGAAGCAGAGTCGTTGGCTGAGAACTGGTGTTGGAGTTTCTCAGAGTACAGTCGTTTAGCTTCTCTCACCGCCTTGCTAAACCTGTACTTTGACTCTTTGAACCTGTCTCTGTCCCCACTCCTAAACGCTTCTTCCTTCTCCGACCTTAGCTGTCTGAGTTTGGCTGTGAACCAGGGTTTGTCGTTGTTGTACCTCACCGTGGTACGTGATGATACACAGCTGTCCTCACAGAAGCTGATGTATGACGTCACAGCCTCTGTGTACTCGTCCAGACTGTTGGTAGCAGTCCTGAAAACCTCCCAGTCAGTGCAGTCCAAGCACGCCTGAAGATCCTCCACAGCTTCACTGGTCCACTTTTTTGATGTCCTCACCACAGGTTTGCAGAGCTTTAATTTCTGCCTGTATGCAGGAATCAGGTGGATCATGACGTGGTCAGAGTGTCCCAATGCAGCGCGGGGGACGGCGTGACAGGCACTGCTTACTGTGGTGTAACAGTGATCCAGAATGTTCTCCTCTCTGGTCGGGCATTTTATAAACTGTCTGTATTTGGGGAGATCATGGGTGAGATTTCCTTTGTTAAAGTCACCGATGACAATAACTAAGGAATCCGGGTTTGTCCGCTCCACACACAGTATCTGGTCGGCGAGCGTGCGCTGTGCCTCCTGCACGTTGGCCTGCGGTGGAATGTAAACACCGACCAAGATGAATGAAACGAACTCACGAGGGGAGTAGAAGGGTTTACAGTTGATGAAAAATGATTCCAGATCAGGAGAACAGTGCTGTAGAATCACTGACACATCCTTACACCATCCGCTGTTTGTATAAAAACAGATACCTCCACCTTTCGTCTTGCCGGAAAGTTCCTTGTGGCGATCCGCTCTGAAGAGTTGGAATCCTGCCAGCTGCAGCGCAGAGTCCGGTATCGATCCACACAGCCACGTCTCCGTGAAGCACAGAACGGAAGATGAAGAAAAGTCTCTGTTCTTCCCCAACAGTAGCTGAAGTTCGTCCAATTTGTTTCCCAATGAACGCACGTTAGAGAGAAATATTCCCGGTAACGGTGTGCGAAGTCCGCATCGGCGGAGACGCACAAGCGCACCGGCGCGTTTTCCTCTCCTCCGGCGTTTCACTGTGTTCACAAAGGTGAGTGCACCTTTGACCAGAATGTCCAGTAATTCCACAGATGGGGTGATGAAAGTGGGAAATAAATCCTCAGAGGTTGAATCCCTGATGTTCATGAGCTCTTTTCTGGTGAAAGAGCTCCTGGTACTGTAGCAAAACACTGAATTTACGAACAAAACAAGACAAAACAATGCGCACCAACACACCGAGGCAGCCATCCGCGGTGCCATCATAGTAGTATTGAGTAGTAGTATTGAGAGTAGGTCTGGTGGGAGGGTGGAGAAATTGAGTGTAACACTATGAATAAAGCTTTTCAATTGTAAATACTGATTAAATAAGTAAGAGGAATACTAAACTGCTGTACATTTTTAAAGAGAAACAGCATGCCCCTCCTGGGCAACCCTGGGGTCTGTGCACCTCAGTGACCCTGGGAGCAATGTTGTCTGGAGCCTGGGCCCCTGGGAGGGACACCTAAAGAAAACTGGTCTCAGGTGAGGTGCCAGACAAATAGCGATCCAATAAGACCCCCATGACTGGTGCAGCAAGAACCAAAGGAACCTTGCCCGGAATAGGGACACTGGGTCCCACTCCTGGAGCAAGGCCTGGGCTCATTACCTGCAAGGGTGGATGAGAGTCATCCTGAAATGCTGACTGCTCTGGATATTGTTGGGCTGTTGTGGTTAAAGTAGAGATCTGTAGACTCCCGCACACTGTCTTCACTTACAAGAATTTATTAAAGAAGGACAAAGTAGAAGTCTGTAGACTCCCGCACACTGTCTTCACTTTTCACTTGACCAACGTTTTGGTCAAGTGACCTTCGTCAGGTATCTGACGATACCTGACGAAGGTCACTTGACCAAAACGTTGTGAACGTGAAAAGTGAAGACAGTGTGCGGGAGTCTACAGACTTCTACTTTGTCCTTCTCCTCCGATGCACCTGGCGCATACGGTTGTGCAAAGATTACCTTTTTGTTAGGCTGTCGTGGTTGACACATTTCTTCAATGTTGCATGGATTTTGGGTACAGTGCCCTTGGATTGGCAGATAAGGGTGGTGGTCCCCATTTTCAAAAAAGGGGATTGGAGGGTGTGTTCCAACTATCGTGGAATCACACTGCTCAGCCTCCTTGGGAAGGTGCTAGAAAGGAGATTCTGACTGATTTTCAATCCTCAGATTCAGGAGCAGCAATGCAGATTCCGTCCTCGTCGCAGAACAATGGACCAACTCTTTACCTTCTTGCAGATAATCAAGGGGTTCTGGGATTTTTCTAATCTTGTGGATTTGGAAAAGGCTTATGACCATGTTCCCCAGGGTATCCTGTGGGAGGTGCTGCAAGAGTATGGGGTGTACACTCTGTACACTCAGAACGAGAGTTGTGGTCACATTAAGTCAGGCATGGGGGCATTGGACATTGGATTCATGAACAGGATATCAAGGTGCAGCCGAGGTCTGGAGCGTGTACAGTTTGGTGACATTAGGCTGGCATCTCTGCTGTTTGCGGATGATGTTGTCCTTCTGGCTTCATCCGACCATAATCTCCAATGTGCTCTGGAGCTGTTTGCAGCTCAGTGTGACACAGTCGGGATGAGGATCAGCACCTCCAAGTCTGAGGCCTTGGTTCTCTCCAAGAAAAAGGTGGCCTGGCTCATCCAGGTGAGGAGGGAGCAGCCACCCCAAGTGGAGGAGGTCAGGTGTCTTGGACCTTGGTATCAAGCCACTGAGAGGAGCCAGTTGAGGTGGTTCGGGCAACTGGTAAGGATGCACCCCAGGTGCCTCCCTGTGGAGGTGTTCCTAGCACGAGGAAGTTGCTGGGGAAAAGGATGTCTGGGTTGCTGTGTTGTCACCGTGACCCTGACCCGGATAGAAAATGGATGGATGGATGGATGGATGGCATGTCTTATTCATTTTGTGGTTTGCATTTAAAAAGGTACTAGACACCTTACTTCATTCTTTCATTTGCTTCTCTTCCACTTGATTTTTTCCCCCCAGCTTTCTGTTAGAAATCAGTGACAATGACAATGGTGTCCACTCAGATAGCACATTGCCCTCTAAAGGCAATTTATGTTGTAATTTGAATTTCTGAATGTGTAATCTGAATTTAGTTTTTGTTTTCTGAATTAAGTTTGATAATGAACCAGTCATCTTTTGAGATTTAATGAAGATCACCAAATTTTTTTGTATATGAAGAAAAGGGTGGCTGTTGGCTGCTCAGGGGGTTGCCGGATGATGTTGTGTGCTAATTTGTGCGTTGATATTAGAGGTGTTAATTATGAATCACTTTGCTGATTCTAATCATTATGTTCGGTTCAGAATCACTGACTAAGTGATTCATTCAGTTCCACTTAGGTTCAGGGTCTATTGTTCATTTTGTTGATTTGGTCAGCTCAGTATGCGCATCAGCGCTCTATAGCAGCACGTTTAGTTCACCTCACTCCTAGTTTAGTATCATTCGACAGTGTTTGCGCAAACATTCCTGTCATAAATACTGCAATTGGAAGTATCTTACCTCATGTAGTCCTTTCATATTATTCCTTGTGTGTGTCATAGTGTACTGTCTACTGATATTAGTTTAGATTAAAGATTTGTTCAAAGATTACCATTGAAAACGTAATGATAGTAGACTACCCTACATTTTTTATATGTATACGGTTATACTGTTCTGTTTCACACAGGCTTCACCATGTCATCTGTGCCTTAGCACACTGAAATTTGCATATACGTACTCCAGGATGAGCGTACTCAACCCTATGGGACCTCGCCCTATATAAGGCGAGTGGCCTGTTACTCAGCATCCACTTTCTCAACCAAGCCATGCCCCTACTGACCTTGTCATGGAGGGCAGTGGCCGGCAGTTGACACACTCTGATGGGTTGACGATGCCGTCAGCGAGAAAATGGGCTTATTAAGTTAACGTATAACTGCCAATCATTTTTTGACGTCTACTCATCATCCCTTGGTCATATCAGCCACCTTAATCATTTGTGAATCCCTTGCACATTGTGTGCTCTGTTCTAGTGCAATGGAGGTGGACTGGAACACAATGAGACTGGAGTCTTTTACTGTGGTATGTTGTATACATTCATACAAGTAAGGTGGTATTTGTCATGTTCTGCCTACTCCTCTATGAGCCATTGTTTCAGCAACATCAAATCACTGCTATAAGATTTTTTTTTTCACTAGTAAGAGGAATGAGGGATTGTTTACGCTTGACGTATTGCAGGTTCATTTGGCCAGATAAGGGATTCTGAATAAAACTACAAATCCACATCTGCCCAAGCCTGAAATAGAGCTAAGGACATTAAGCCACTTCTCCAAAAATGTATGTTTTTAAATGTGTTTATTAATTTCTGGTCTTTTCTGGTCTTTCAAACCTTGGTGAATGGGTAAAATGATACTCAACCTTTACAACAGGGGACAATAAACTATTCAAATCCACTTTCCCACGTGGGTGCAGCAGGTGCTTCTTCCTAGTTTTTTTTCTGTTTATCTGTTTATATGGGCAGTATAAAATAATAACATCAAGAATATATATATTCAATCGTACCCTTTCCCCCCCCACCCCCCCACCCCACTTCCGGATCTCCCCCCCCTTCACTGTGTGACATTATATAATAATGGAAATAATAAATGAATAATTTCTTTGTTCTCTCCTCTCCTGTTTTTGGCAGGACCACCCAGTAAGGTTCATGAGGGTGCTTCGTGGCTCTCCTAAGGAGGCTTTGAAAAAGGCCAAAGGTGTGATCCAGATGTATAGGACCCTTATGACAGAGAGCACTGGCCCTGTGGATTGGAACTGTCAAGCAGAGTATGCTGCAGAGGAGGACCCAGAATCCACCAGTGTCTTTGACACTGTCGCCACAGGTAAAAACAGGGGCAACCACCAATCATTTTCATATAGACTTAGCGGGCATTTTGCTCAAGGCATAAAGAAAACAAGGTATGTATGTATAAGAAGTATATAGAGAACCATGTGCATACTGTAGACTATAGATATGAGTCCAGTTTATATTTAAAGAGTCCCATTTATATTTCTAGTTTATATATGTGTATATATACACAGTATACTACTTGTGTATATACTGTATATATTCTACTAATACTTTTATAGGCCTATTGCATCTTTATATACTACTTTTTGAGAAGAAAAAGAGAAAAAACTGACTAGCAGAGAACTAACATATAATTACTGGTATATTCCCATATTACTTCTTAATATGAGCATATATAATACATTATAATATATCATATATTATATATGCACTGTATATTACATATTCTAAATAATATATTAGCATTATAATTACCATTGGCTACCAGAGAGGTAATGAATACATAAAGGTAAATTAAACTCAGATTTCAATGTCATTCTTGATTCAACAATATGTGCTTAATCACTTAGCAGCATATTACTTGTATATGTTCTCCATCGATTCCCGTTGCTTGGTGAAAGGTGCTATTTTGGACCATTTCTTTATCCAGTGAGAGCTCTCTGACAAAAAAGGTTTTCACAATATCCTCCACATTTTAATTCTGCTTTTCTGGTACTCCTATGATTACCAGATTGTCTGTCATTGATCTTGTGAACTCTAACATTTTTTTGAGCTGATAATTGGCAGCTGTAGCAGCATTCACTGAAGACTGAGCTGTTTAAGTTTTCCTTTTAATACATCAGCCTCTGCCCGCGTCAGCAGTAGTAAAGTTGCTGTGAAGTCAGCCATAGCTTTCAAATCATTGTCATCTCTTTGTAACTGCAGCTTTTCATTTATTGAGTGAAGGATATCCATTTTAATTGCGCAAATAGGCCTACAGGTAGATACAGATGGGCTGGCAAACTGCCAGGTGAGCAGTCTAAGTCCCAAATGGCTTGTTTAGTCAGTCAGATGGTTTTAGTTGTAAATCCTCAGGGTTTTTTTTATATAATTAGTAAAAGGCTCAGCAAGTAAGTCAATATCCAACTTGTGTAAATCACCTGTTGGGGATGTATGTACAGGTAATGCAGCATCATCCATGGATGCAGAAACATGTCTGTTTTAGATCAATGCCTCAGGTGCAGTCTTTTTAAACAAAGTTTGGCTCTTCTTGTGAAGGTAATCAAAAGGACCAAAACCTCAATGTTGTTCTTATATTAAATGTTTGTAACACCCACCTTTTATAAAAAAAATTGTACCTCTCCACTTTCTGAGTTACGTGTACTATCCGCGCATGCTCAGCGTCGACTTCTCCATATCCAGACTTTCTACAGTATGTCTGTTTATTTTCATGAAGCTGAAGGGTAATTATTAAGTGAAATAGTACAGTAGCATTTACGGTCAGACATGTCCTGCACTGCAAGCATAATTTTTGATGTTTTTAAAAACCTTATAACTTTTAATGTTTAGGTTCTAAAGATTATGTGTACCAATTTGGGTATAATTTGAATGTAAAATGTGTGAGGAGTTTGAGTTAGTTAGTTTAACAGTTTATGAAAAAAAACTGATTAACTTCATAATTTCCACTAGGTAGCTTCTGTAATGGAGGTCCCGTATGTATACATACGGTATGTTGGAATATATTGGAATTGACTGGTGCATGTGTCTATATATGTGGAGTATGTTTTGGTGCTTATGCAACGCAGAAGGAGGAGTCATCTGCGGTTGTTATTGCGGTTGTTATTATTGTAGTTGCATTTGCTAATTTGTTATTGGGGATTATGTGTTTTGAGAAAAATCAAGTTGTGTGTATGGTGGAGCTCCCCGTTGGTGATTTGTCCCATCTGATTGTTCTCACCTTGTGGGCTATATAAGGGGTTGATGAATGGTTGGTTTTGTGAAGGTTGCTGTTTGTGAGGGCTGGGGTGGGTGCAGCGGAGGACACCCTACGTACATATGTGTATTGGAGTGATAAATGGAGTGATAAATGCCCAAGCAAGGGCCTACGCAAGCTGTGACTGTACCTCCTCACTAAACTCTAGGTCTCCTGACAGCTTCATAACTGACTACATGTTGCAATGAAGCAAAAGTTTCCACACCTATAGACAGATGTATTCTGAAAAATGACTTATCTAGGATTTTTTAAGAATTTTTCATGTCACCCAGGTGGTGATAAAAATGTTGTAATTTATATGCATTGAGATTGGTCAAGTATTGGAGCAACAGTTAAATATCTGTGTAAAGTACTATTTATTTTCAATTCAATTCAACTTTATTTATATAGCACTTTACACACAACACAGTTGATCCAAAGTGCTTTACAACACACACAGAGGAAAACAAAACAAAAGAAGGAGACAAACACAATAGAAGAGGAGAAAAGATCAGAGTGAATGATAAATAATGATGATAATAATAAATAGTGAAGGCACATGGTCACACAGAGCCCAAGTGACAACACAGACCTACAGAGACTCCAGGAGAAATACCTGAGCTGGTTAAGTTAAGTTAGGCACAGTTAAAAGCTAGTGAGTAGAAGTATGTTTTAAGATGACTCTTGAAGATCTCAATAGTGGGGGAGAATCGGATGGTGGGAGGAAGAGAATTCCATAGTTTTGGGGCAGCGATAGAGAAGGCCCTGTCCCCATAACACTTAGTCCTGGATCTCGGGACAGACAGAAGTCTTTGGTCAGACGATCTCAGTACTCTGACAGTGTGATATGGGGACAGGAGTTCTGTAATGTAAGAGGGGGCGAGACCATTTAACACCTTGTAAACAAACATCAGGATTTTAAAATCAATTCTGTAGCGAACAGGCAGCCAGTGTAGGGAGGCAAGAATGGGAGTAATGTGCTCCCTCTTTTTTGACCTTGTCAAAACTCTTGCTGCTGCATTTTGAACTAGTTGGAGACGGGATAAACAAGACTGAGTGATACCAAAATATAACGAGTTGCAATAATCAAGGCGGTATGATACGAAGGCATGGATGACTTTCTCCAGGTCAGAAGTACAGAGAATTGATCTGAGTTTGGAGATGATGTGGAGCTGCATGAAGCTTAATTTTACCACCTGATTGATTTGTTTGTCAAACTTCAATCCTGAATCGAATACGACTCCAAGATTTTTTGCATGTGGTTTAACAGAGGGGGCCAATGGGCCAAGATGAGGAGAAATAATGTTGGTCAAATGCTGTGGTCCAAATAAGATAACTTCAGTTTTATTCTCATTGAGCTGAAGAAAGTTTGCAGCCATCCAGGACTTGATGTCTTGAAGACAGTTATTGAGGTCAGTTAGTTTGGTGTAGTTATTAGGCTCTAGGGGGAGGTAGATCTGTGTATCATCCGCATAACAGTGAAAAGAAATGTTGTGTTTTTGAATAATGTGGCCTAGCGGAAGCAAATAGATGGAGAAGAGGATTGGACCAAGTATGGAACCTTGGGGGACACCACAGGACATGGGGGCAGAGGAAGAAGATGAGTCGCTAATAGAGACACTGAAAGATCTGTTAGATAAATATGAAGAAAACCAATTTAAGGCAGAACCGGAGACCCCCACCCAATGGTTTAACCTATGAATGAGAATGGAATGATCTACTGTATCAAAGGCTGCAGTTAGATCTAGGAGCAAGAGGACAGAGCAGTTACCTGAGTCAGCAGCTAGAATGAGGTCATTAGTTATTCTTAGTAATGCAGATTCAGTACTGTGAAGAGCTCTGAAACCAGATTGGAATTTTTCAAAAATGCAGTTTTGAGCCAGGTGGGACAACAGTTGGTTAAAAACTACTTTTTCAAGGATTTTAGAAAGAAAGGGGAGTTTGGAGATTGGTCTGTAATTATTGAGGACTGAAGGATCTAGATTCCGTTTTTTTAAAAGTGGCTGGACCACTGCATGTTTGAAATAGATTGGGGAACATGGCTGGTTTCCAGAGAGCTATTAACAATTGAAAGAATGCTGGGGCCAATGGTGCCAACAACTTCTTTGAAGAGTTTCGTTGGAATAATGTCGAGAGAACAGGTGGAGGTCTTCATAGAGGAGATAATATGATGAAGTTCTGGTAGAGTGATGGAAGTAAGTGAATTTAGAACTGCAGTGTTCTCAGAGGAGATGGATAGGCTATTTACAGGTGGACTAATACTAGCTCTGATATCAAGTACTTTGTCTCTAAAGAAGTTTAGGAAACCCTCACATTTAGAGACAGACACTTCTAAGCAGGGGGTGGGAGTGGAGGAGGTGACAGAATTTAACACACTAAAAAGTACCCTGGGATTATGGCAGTTTTTGTCAATTAGATTGGAAAAGTACTGAGCCCTGGCATTTTTGACAGCCAGCTGGTATTTATCCAAGATCCAGATCCTTTAGAATTTGAAATGAGATCTGCAATTTATCTTGCTTCCACCTCCGCTCTGCCCTTCTGCATGCTCTCCTTATTTCTTTAATATTACTGTTATTAAGCCATGGTGAGGCCAAAGGCTTACGTTTTTTAGTTTTGACCGGTGCAACAGAATCAAGGGTGGCCGAAACAGTATTGTTGAATAGTGAGACAAGTTCCTCTGTGCTCACATGAGATGGTGCAGCCTCGATACTGGTAGTGATGGAAGCCTCTCTATAGGCTTCTGCAAACCTAGTGGCAGTGGAAGAGTTTAGAATGCGGGAGCGGAGAAGAGCAGGGCGGACAGGAGAAGCGTGTGGCAAATCAAGGTCAAAAATGATTGCCCTGTGATCAGATAGGTGAAAAACTTCTATCACAGGGTTGGAGATAGAGAGACCCGAGGAGAGAACTAAATCTAGGGTATGGCCTTTAACATGGGTTGGGCCATTCACAGATTGTTGGAGACCAAAGGATTCAAGTAAATTTATAAAATCACGGGTCATGGCTTCAGAGGGACAGCAAATGTGGATGTTGAAATCTCCGAGAATGAGAATATTGTCATATTTCGGAGCAATGTGGGAGAGGAGATCAGAGAAATTTAATAGTCACTGTGGGCTCAGTTTCTGATTTTTTTTAAACGATATATGTCTTTTAAAGTTTAGGGTCTGCAGATTATTTGGATGCTGGTTTTACATTGAAAACAGTAGCTTGACTTAATTAGTTTTACAGTTTATGAAAAAACAGACTGGTTAACTTCATAATATCCACTAGGTTGCAGTGTACAAAAGATTCCTCTTATATGGGCCTACATCCTCAATGAAATGCACACTTGTAGTACATATGGCAGATTTTTAATGAATTTTTGTTTTAAACTTTGGACAGTTTTTGACAGGAGGAGGAAAGAAAGAAACAAAGCAATAAAGAACACCTACAAAAACAATAGGCTGTGGGCCTAGCCACCTAATTATAGCTGCTAGCACCAATATGGCAGGCAGTAACAGCTTGGCTGTTTAGTCATAAGGAAAACAAGTACAGATCCTGTACAGGCCCATGGCGCATGTGTCGAATTCCACTAGCTGCAGCCACCATAGAGAAATAACAGTAGAGGGGACATGTCATAGAGAATTCCTATTCTGGAATGGGACCATATGGCAGCCATCTTACCTGGGTCAACTTCTCAGCTGACTGTATTTGGAGTCAATGGTGATAGTGCCTTATGCTGCCATTATAATGCTAAGATTTTTTTATTGAAACATCACTACTACTTTTTATTTAGCTCACTGTGTGCAAGACAACTGTGACTGTCTAAAATGGTACCAAACATGAAACATTTTAGTAGTTTGTAGATCAAAATAGCTAAACTATGTGAAGTAATTATGTTTTCAATCATAAAGATTATCTTCTGGTAGTATTACTAGTACTAGTAGTAGTAAGTATTTTAATGGTGCATTTACTTTACAGAAACTATGAAACCTTTTTTCAAGAAGATTTCTTTGGTAATCTGAGTGGTCGTATTAAGAGTATATATGAAAATCTGCTTATTATTAATGTAAAACCCCCAAATGATCTGTTGTTGTAGCAATAGACAGATGTTGGCAGCAATTAAATATCACCATCACTGAAACACACCTAACAATACACCCAGATAAAATATACAATAAAAGGCAAATGTAATGCCATTAAGTGGTTAGTGTGACAGCTTAAAGCCAATTTAAGCAGGTAATAATGGACATTGGACTCACTTTTTTTTTTTTTTTTTAACTTTATTGGCATGGCATCTTAGCCTACAATTAAGATTACAATAAAAAAAAAAAATACAACAAGTACTACAGTAAAAACAAACATTTCTACACTTGAATCAGATTAAAATCCACAGTAGCCTATACAGATATGGAAATGAATGTCCTCTCTGTCCGCAACCACACGCCACTATTTGTCACTTCCATCATTAAGGCACGTCTTGAGAGAAATATATTTAAATCGGCGCATTTTCAGCAGTGGTGCTGCTACTGAGTACTATACAAATACTATAGAAAACACTATAGAACGTGTCCGGTGTCTTTGGTCCTTTTAGTGCAGCAATTAGGTACAAATCAGGACAACAGTGGTTGCTTCCCATAGGTAGCTGTAGTAGTTACAGGTAAACTGGACCCAGGTAAGATAGCGGACGATTATCCCACGCTTAATGACGTAATGTCCCCTCTACTGTTTTATCTCTATGGCGGCCACACTGATCCTTCAGAAAACAGACAGAATTATTGACGGATAGATTTCTGTCCACTGGGCTGTTTTGGAACATCAACATGGTGGAGAGGCAGAAATACAGCAGCCTAGCTTCGCTCATAACGGTGCTATTTCATAGAAACAAGTTGAATTCACTTGAACACATTGTACTCACATTGGGTTGAAAATAGTAAAGAATGTGTAGTTTCTTCTTTTTCGACATTTTCACAACACAACCTGTCAGCTCCGCGGCTCAGATTAAACTGTCTATGCCTGTCATTTGATTGTGCGTTTGTTTAATGCCGTCCGGCATCCCGGTTGAGTGGAGTTTTCCATTTTTAAGCGCTGTGATTGGCCCGAAGGTCCAAACACCACCCAGCTGGAAAACTTTGGTCATAAAATGAACCGAGTAAGTAGTTTAAGCTCCTTAAACAGGTACAACCACCGGTACTGCTCTGTATTTATTTTTTCAGAACCGGAACGCGCGTTACATCATCAAATTCACTCCCGGAATGACGTATCGGTGCGTTCCGGCCCATTCCTCTGTCAAGAGACTCGGGGTCATCTCTTAGTCAGACGCCCTCTAGAGTCCATCTCACGAAGCGACATCTCACTAAGCGTTACCTGACTGACTGACTGAGTGACTGACTGAGTGACTGACTGACTGCCTGACTGCCTGACCTGAATTTGTTGTGTGATGCCCTCGGCTGCGCCGTGTGAAAAAGGGGAAAAAGGAGGAGAAATTGAAATCTGTAAGGCAAAAAATAAGGCCTTTTAACCTTTTGAGGAACTTCACATAAACCAGCCAGCATAAAGTGATTGCACCGCCCAGGACTCAATCCCAGCCACCTACTGATGCATAGGATAGCAAGAGGCTGCCCTTTGGCTGGCTACCTAATAATAAGAATAATCCTAACAATTACAATAGGGTTCCCCTAATAATAAACCGGCAAAAAACAAAAGGTTGAACCCTTAAATAGATAAGGCTTAGGATGTTGTTGCTATGTCTGTATGTCAGCATATTTTCAGAGACATTTCGCCTCCATCTAGTGCATTTTACTCACAGAGAACTGCTGGATTGCGTCAAAATACTTTTACCAGTCCAGCTGTGATTGGCGTGTGTAAATCCCACTACACTACTTTCATTCTGCTTCTGGTCTAAACAAGCTCTAATGTTTTTGGCTGGTGCCAACATCAACATAGTAAAAACCTTGAACTTGCAATCCTTCACAGCAATGCCTAATTTTCAGTAATCAATTGCTTGTAAACTATTTGTGTTCCAAATTGTTTAATTCTAGTTTACCTTGTTGTTGTTTTTGTCTGATTACTCTTCCTTGCTATGTTCCTCTCCCTCTAGGTGGTCCTGGATGCCAATGCTCTTGCCCTACTTTCACTCAAACCACCACTGCCTCTTACCCTCCCTTCAGCTTATGGAGTCAACCCAAGCAGCCAGGTCCTAATCAGCCCAGTCCTGCCATGTCTCTCAGCTTCCCCCACCCTCCTCCTGGCACATTGCGCTACAATGCCATGATGGGGGCTCTTGAGACAGAAAGGTTCTCTGCTATTCTCTCAATGACAGCTGCTGTCCCTGACAGACATCCTCTAAAGGAGAGGGAGTTGTCATGGCAGTCCCCTCCACCCACTAGAATAGAGCATGGTCCAATGCTCCTCAAAGCAGAGTCGGACATTCCTGAAACCACATATGACACTGCACACTTAGCTCGACCAGGTTCTTTAACCCTGGGGTCCTCTGTCTTTGTGGATAAGACAGAGGATATTAGGGAGAATTTCACATACAGTCCACTGGGGAATGGGATTGAAGGCTCACCAAAAGAGCAGATTGCTGTGTCTGGGCTGGATGCTGCCGCATCAGCTCCTCATCTGTATGATATGGACCTTACTCCCAGCAGTGACCAGAGCAAAGCACATGTGTTGGCCAAGAGATCATTGGATACCAAGAACTTTGGAATACAGCACAACTCAAATTCTGTTCGTCAAGATGAGGTTGCAAGCCCTGGCCCTGAAGCCAAGGCCACCAAAGCAAGATACAGAGTTTCAGAGAGCATTATGGATAGTGGGGATCATAAGACTGAGAGGATACCAACAGTGGATGTCAAGGCATTTCAGATGAGCGACAGGCATTCGTACAAACTGAAAATTATCTTCAGGGATCTACAGGCTCAAGCAAGGGATCTCCAAACCCCAATGGCGAAGCCTGAATCCAACAAAATTACTACAGTGTACAAGGACATGATTAGAACAGGTAATATATTTTGGCTGAACTGTTCCTGTGTTGTCACACTGTCTTTTGTTGAGCTGTTTTATTTTAGGGTTAGGGATATGAGAAAACATATTGGATGTTGCGCTGAAAAGTCATTGGAAGTATAATCACTCTAGAGCAATAATGAATGCTATGAATACATTCAAATTATTTATGACTAACCAGAATTGAAATACAAGCATTTTGCAATTTGAAAGAATTTTATTCTCTGTCAATTAAGACCAGATCAGATAAATTAAGAAAAAACTGTTATCACAACCCAGCAAAATGCAAAAGGCTGTGAAGGGGAAGGCGTTGCAAAGAGAATTTGAACAAAATTGTCTTGCTTTTACCTTTGATTTAAACTTGTGCTATAACACAGTGCCAATAACTCTGGCACAGGGAAAGGCAGGATGTTGGATTTCTACAGCACAGACATTTCCTCTAATGTCCCTCTCTATTCTCAGTTTTAGACAAGCTGTCCAACAGAGAAGGTGATGATATCAACAGGGCTTCTTTACATGAGGGTCTAAACGAAGAACTGCTGGATGGAAACAGTAGCTGGCAGCTCTCCAGACAGGCTGTGTTCATCATGGCTGCAGTATCTGGTGGAATGCTGTTCATTTTTGTCTGGTGCTGTTTCACAAGCAAAAGGGTATGCAACAGACATTTTGTGAAAGAAATAAGTTCACAAATTACGTGCTAGTTTGTTTGGAGAACTGTAGGATTCATCTGGGTTCTAGACAATAAGAGGCTCTGAAGAAACCTTTTACTTTCTGAAATATTGACAGAAGAATTGATCAAATTGGGTGAGATGTGACAATGGGGCTCATTCATTAAACTTACCGGCAGGTTTAGCGTGACGTTAGGGACAGATACCATCACAGTAGGATGTTTTCTCATTCATAAACGTGAAATACCATGGCGTTATTAGCATTACCGTTTTCCCCGTACTTCCACCCCTTTTGATCATTTACATATTGTGAAAGGATTCATAAAAGTACACTGCGCTGCAAAAAATACCACCTGATCTAGTCAGACGGTATATTGTAGAAATTAATGAAAATAAATAAAAATTTAAAAAATCAATAGATTAAGTTCCTGGGCATTAATTATCATTGGAAACATGAAAATGTTTCATAAATGTGACTCACACCCTGGCTTTGCAATTATTAATTACTGCTCTGATTGGGGTTATAAAAGCCAGTTTCCGATAGCTTCTTTTTCAGTTTGCCATGACACAAAAGAGCAGATGATCATACGCACATCCCATAAACTTTTTAGCAGGTGCTGGAGTGTAGCAGAGCTGAGAAAGAGAAAGAGAACGCAGCTCACTGCTGCCAATGCTTCCATATATTTATTTATCTTACAGCATTTTGATAGGTCTTCATCAAGTCACGATCACCACCTCATATGGTCAATTTATAATTTCAGTTAGTGACATCACAAAAATTCGGTTTATCATGGTCAACATTGCAATTACAGCAGTAGGAGGGCATGAGGAGGAGGGTGACACGTCTCTGCTGCCCATTGCACTGACACACAGGCGGACAGGTGTTACATATGTAAAGCTTAATTAACATGTTGGTTTTGATTGGCTGTCACCCGGGCTACAGCTGAGGATAACAGCATTAATGTGGCTGTGTCACGATATTCACAGCTGTGGTAAATTTATGAATTATGTAGGAGCAATTACTGGGTTGCAGATATTGCGCGCCGCTATTCTGAGTTTTATGAATGAGCCCCACTGTGAGTTCCGGTCATATTCTGTTTCATTTTAAGGGACATAAAATTAGCATGATTTACGATCTCGGAGACTACTACTGCAGGGAAATTAGCTGCTAATTTGCTGACAAGTTTATCAAACCATGGACACACCATGTTGACAAAGTCCGCCACTACCACTACTGACACTTGCTGCTGCAAGGCATCCTGTGTGATTCAGCAAGCAAGTGTCCATGTGTAGTAATTCTCAGAAGTTCCTGAGATCAAACTTGGAGCTGAATAACTATAAAACTGAAATTATACTTTGTTTTTTCTTGTACATAAAGAACTTTGGTGAAACGATGCCCTACATCAAAAAGAGTGCCACATTGAACCTATCAAGGTTCTTGCACTCTAAATTAAAAGTGCAAGTCTTTTGCAGTTCTTTGGCTTATCCCTCTAGAGGAACGCTTATAAGGATTTTTTGCCTTTGAGTTCAAATAAAGGACTTCAAATGAAAAAGGTTCAGTGCCGGACCATAAAACATAAATAAGAACAATTTTTGAAAACTTATTTGTGAGCGTGGATCTGTGATAACGGCAAAATTACGAGGTAAACTACCTTGTATGCGTCCAAACTTATTCTTGTGGTCCTTGGAAGAAGAATGCTTGCTTTCGTTTAAATCTTGAAAAAGAGTATTTGTGGCTTTTTTGTTGGTTGCTTTTATTTAAATATTGAAAAACAGGCAACTAACCGAACTATTTGTTTGATCAACCTAAATGTAGTGCACTGTTGATTCAAAATTCATAGTATAATACATCAATCAAAAAAAAAAATTTAATGTAATCCCTCCAATGTTTATTTGGAAATGCAATCAAAATTTTTGCTCTTTCATTTCAGAGACTTGGAAGCCTAGTCCATCGTTCCAGCGTAATTGAGAGCCAAAGGTAAATTTTATTCAATAATATGCGCAGAGAATTCCCCTCTTAATCCAGTTAGTCAAGTAACCTGGATTTAGTTTGACGCATGTAAGCATCATAACTGGGTTAGAATGACCCAGGCCCTACATCAAAAGTTCATACTCTGATTATGAGAAAACTGGTTAAGATTAAATGGGTATTAAATGGGTTACTGCTTTCACTTTTGTTTATCTCCATTTGTGCAAACTACGGAGCCCTGGAAGTGAAATGGTGTTTTTTATTTTTTATTTGAACTCACGGGAACAAGATCTATGTCGTGGCCACAGCTTATTAACTCATGGGAAAGAGATCCTTATGTTGTGGGAATGACCTAGTAAGGTGTAGGAACAAGATCATTTTGTTTGGGACTAAGAAGTAGCTGTTGCAGCTATTAATCAGCAATATATAACGCTGTGCGCCTTTTCAGCACCATGGAGGATGGCCACGACATAGATCTCGATCAAGTTAAAAAAAAAAAAAACACCATTTAATCTCCGTAAAAAACTATTGAGATCTTAATTTCTTGCCCCTATACTAGAAGTAAGCTATTATTGCTCAGTCAAAGAGGGAGCAGGGATATTCTTTTAACTGGTTCATTCATGACTACCACCCTCCCATTTTACCCGGTATTTACAGATCAGAAACTATGGCAGGACCAACATTGAAAACATTGAAATATACAAATCCCCCAGGGAGCTTTACTTCTAGCCATCTGAGTGGGATACTAAAAATCTTGTGTCTAGGTTTGTAGATCTGTAGATCTGTGGGTACTTCATCCCTCCCACCCATCACTTTGGACAGAGTCTCTCCAGGGTATCCAATCATGTTCTATAAACTAAAGATATCAATTAATCCATTACAAAGTGATACATTGACTGCACTACTCTGAGACACAGTTTACTTTATTTTATGTATTTGTTTTTACGTGTCAAGTGTAGATCTGTCAACGGGTCCCTGGGTCACTTCTTCTGGTTTTCCCCAAAGCTCCATAGGTTTTGGTTGGAGATGTTTCAGTGTTATTCTGAGGTATACGGCATTGATCTCACTCCAGACCCAGAGACTGCGATTTTGCGCTGGTGTTCAAAAGTGTACAAACAAGTTAGAAATGATTGTTGTAATTCAGTATGGCATGGCAATAGCTAAGAAAATGATTCCAGGTGTCTGGAGTAAAGATACAGCACCTCAGTTCAAGGCCTGGCTGACTGAAATTACTAGCATGTTACATATGGAGTAAATTAGATTTAGTTTATTTAGTAGGATAAGCCCCTTGAGGTGTCGCATCTCGTTTTCGAGGGGTTCCTACAATACACAACAGTTGCACATCAATGTCTGGTCAACAATTCTGGGAGTTCAGCATCCAAAAAAAAAACATAAGAACATAAGAGAAGCATAAACAGTAAAAAAAAAAAAAAAAAAAGCCATATATGAAAAACAAAATACAAAAAAACAAAACAAAAAAAACATCAAACAAAGGAAACAACATTGAGCAAGTACAGGACCATGGTATAAAGATATGCAAAACATTAAAACCATGAGCAAGTCATTTTCAGATACGAAAGTAAAGTAGTTTTAAACAGACCAAAAGAGGTAATAGATCATAAATGAGAAGGTAAATTATTCCAATCTGATGGTGCCTTAAATGAGAATGCTTTTGTCCGGTTTCTTTAGAAACTAAGGGAACAGCAAAGAAACGTTGATCAGAATGTCTTAATGGGCAGTGTTGGGGAAAGTTACTTTTGAAACTAGTTACTTTACTTTGTTGCTTGCCTTAAATAATAACTAGTCACTTTACTAAGTACTTTACTACTTATTAAAAGTAACTCATTAGAGTACTTTAACGTTACCCACTTAAAAACATGCCTTTAAAATACATCCTCTGCTGATGTCATCACTGTTATTGTACAGAAATCATCACTAATCATCACGTTTGGGACACAGCCTTAAGTAACAATCTACTGTTGTCTAAAGAAAACATCAAGGTAGCTTTCATTTACCTGGTTCCACTGTAAATTAGTCAGATCACAGAGGAAGCCTTAACTGATCCTGTCTGGTCTCAAAATAAACACCAGACAGCGCTCACAAGCGCCTTCTATTCAAATCTTAGGTATGACAGTGAAAGCTTAACTTACAGTTAACAATAATGTTCTTACCCTTTTCTTTGATCAGTTCAAAGTAATGTGATTATTTCCAAGTTCTGCAGTTTATTGTTGTGTTCATTCATAACCTACAAGCCTGCTGTATAGTCTGCTCTGAATAACATCATGTAGCGCTGTAGTTTTTTTTGCACTAACTAAACATTTAACCATTTGAAAGAAAACTAATTACTGATTACATAAACTAGTTGTTACCACAAAAAAGTTAGTTGTTACCACAAAAATGTAATCTGATTACTGTAACACGTTACTATGTAACACGTTACATTGTGCAATTATAGATTTCTAGTAACTGTTTTAAGTAACATGGATAATTAAAATACACACATTTAAATGGAAGATTATAAAATAAGATAAGAACATATAAGATTACTGGGAAAGCTAAGACATGTGGCAAGCTTTCCTCTCATATCTGTCAGTGAGTGATCAGCTCAGGAGCAATGTATTTATAAGTTAATTAATCTTTTGTAGCCTTGAAATTTTGTAATATTTTATAGGGTCTTCATATGCTTATAGCTTATGCCAGGTGTGGCTCATTAACCACCATGAAGGACCAGAATTGAAGAACATTGGCTTATGGCTTTCCTTTGAAGAAAAGCTGTTTTTTGTTGTAGCCTACTCCAGTTTATTTTGCCTGGGCTCCCATAAGGCCAAGGGAAATTCTGGCTTGATGGGACAGCAGCAATCAAAATTTTAAATAATAAATACAGTTGCATGCGGCAATGAATGGGGTCCAAGCACAGTATGCATATTTGTCCAAAGATGAGAAACCTACGCCATTATGATTAGTTGACCATACTATTTATGATATTATTATGAGCTTGCAGGGAATAGTGCCCTCATGTGACCAAGTGACTCCAGACTTGGCAGGTCTCCTATCCTTGGGAATGAGGCTAACTTCGACACAGTGACGTTTATTTTATGGGAATATAAGCACCTTCTCACGCTCATTAGTGTTCACATAGTCATTGAAGAACCTAAGGTACAATGGAAGTGAATAACATCAGTAATTTCGCTGCACCACCTGGGATTTGAACTCATGACCCTTTCCCACAGTATGACTTTATGACTGCTTGGCTTTAAAGTAAATATATAACTGTACAGATCTTTGATGGTCTTAATGTCCAAGAATATCTTTTGCCACTGTAATCATGGAATCTGCTTGAACAAAGGAGGCCGTGGAGAAACTTTACAATTAAATTGAACTAATTTCATCAAAATGCTACTCTGCAATATAATTTATGGCTAACTCATTTGTCTACTGCAAACATGGGGAGAAAATGCAAATTCTACACAGAAAAGGCTGGGGCAGAGATTCCAACCCATAACCTTGTCACTGTGAGGAGACGGTGCTGACCACAGTATTTGAACTCACAATCTCATACATTGCAGACCTGTACCTTAACCACTAGGCCACTGGTGTGGTGTTGCAAAGTGGGGAAACAAAACAAAGGGAGTTTTGAGACAGTCACACCTATGTTGAAAGTCAACTGAATGGGACTAAGCCAGTGTGTTATGGCCATTTAAAGTTATGATGTTGCTATAGCGCCACCTAAGGGTGATATACGTCCAAATTTTGCATGTTACCTCAGAATCGATCGATGCACACGTGTTCCAAATTTGGTTAAGGTTGGTCAAGGTCATGAGTTATGGCCTTTTTTGTATATTAGGCCCCGCATACAAATTTTGAAAGCCAATCGTAAGCAAAACGGTATGGAATATCAAAAAACTGCTCAATACTGCTCTATATGGATAGATGTGGCTTGACCCAAGGAATCCAGCAATAAAGGAATTTTGTTTCTATGATTTACAGTGACCGAGTTAAGATCATTTAAAATTTTAAATGTTGCTATAGCGCCCCCTATAGACAAAATGACACAACATTCTGCATATTGGCTCAGAGTTAATACCTGCACAAATGTCCCAAATTTGGCTGAGAGAGCACAATGCATTCCTGAGTAATGGCAATTTTTGTAAAATAGATCCCGTCCACAACTTTGGATTATATCAAAACAGTATGGAATATCAAAAAACTGTGTGATAACTTTTGTGCAGGACAGTCCAGACCCCTAAAAATGTCAGTGTGGAATAGCTGTATGGTAATGCAAGGTGTATGTCACCTTTTACAGAGTGGACCCGGATCCCAAAGACATGGAGCTCAAATCCTATGAAACCAGGGAATGAGAGAACTGGTAAGATGCCCCCTTTGTTCTGTTTTTTTGACAACCATAAATATTTAACTTTCTGCCCTGAGGTAGATAAGTGTATTGTTAGTCCCGCCCTCCTCCCCCTCAGTTGGTCAAGTTCCCGCCCCTTCACTTGTCACTCACTTTGTTTTTGAAACTTAAGCTTTGCTGTTCTTTCTTTTCTTACTGCTTTCCACCATTGCTGTTGTTGTTGTGACCTCCCTGCTCTGTGGCCGCTAGCCTCACCTTGGTTGCCACAACCCAGCCCACCACTTTAATTTAAAAATGTAGCATATTGCAGCTTTAAAGGACTTTTCAGAATAATTTCTAATAAGTGAGAAAAGAGACCTGCTAGATAAGATGAAACTAGATCTCCATTCGGAAATTGGGTCATTGCCGAAGCAAAGGTAATAGGATAGGATGTATAATGAAAAAAAAAAAAAAAAAAAGAATATATTCACAAAATAGAATATTAAAAAAGCAACAGGTACAATCATAATAACAAAAATAACAATCAATGATTAAAGCCATGAAATAAAATATAAACAATTGTGGGGTTACATAAATATATAAACATATACAATCGACATTCCAACACGCTAAGTAGACCATTAATATTAAATATATGACATAAATACAAATAAATATGTAAAATAATAATATGTAATATGTAATAACTAATTTAATAATCAAAAGTTGGTATTGTTCTTTATTCTATGGCATGTACATTCATAACTAAAATCTTAACGAAGTCCATTAAAATATAATGATTGATAATGAATATAAACTACCCACTAAGATCGGATGCTGCTGGATGAGTTTGTAGCATTTGAATGAGGCCACGAAAAAACAGATCCCGCTTTTAAGACAATAAAGCAGTAACTGGTCCATCCTCATTTTGCATTTCGATTCTTTGTTTACACTAAAATTAGTATTTAAAAATAAAAGTAGATCCGGTCTCCCAAACAGGAACTATCTCTCCTAAATGGTATCCCTCCGCTATGTTCTCTTCTATCAATAAAAATGCTATTTGGCGAAATTATGTTCTAAAACACTGGACCAAAGGTCCATTGAGAACCACAGTAGCGGGATCTGTTGTTGAATCTGTTCACAAACAAAATGTCAGTTTTCAGGCTATTTTCGTGGCCTCATTCAAATGAATGGAAAGTAAAAGTCTGAACGCTACAAACTCGGTCCCACTGCATCCAATCTTGATGAGTAGTTTATACTCTGTCTGGCTACCTTTGCTCACCTCCTGTGTAAACAAAATAAATTACTCTCAATGTCTCGCAGGAATTTTAGGTCTATTTTACCAATGTACTAAACAAGCCTGGCATGTTTAGATGCATCATTAAAATTAACTAACCATCCAACCATAGAGCTGCTACAAGTTTTCATTTTCTCATTTTGAGGATAATGCTAGTCGCCAGCGATTACTTAACATACGGTATGCTACAGCACTAGTACGCACCGGACAGACCTATCTGAGACACAGAGATGATTTTGATACCAGTCTGCTTTCACATATTACGTAAGGTGACCAATGGGCCTAACAAGTCAGAGTAGTGCTTTAATCATAAGCTGCAGCTCAGAAACTACTGGCTTGGTTTGGTGAAAGTTGGGTAGACGCATTTTGCAGTTGAGATCTGGTATTTTCAAAATGATGCTTCAATTTTTTTTAAAAAGGGTAGCAAAGTGACAATAATTCACTCTGTGTGCAGAGGATAGCAGTACAGAGCAGGGAATGTAAACAGAAGGGATCAGTATGACACTGTTTGGCACTACAATATGCTGATGAATTTTAAATATTTTGGTGTGGTTGTAGTGGTGAAGAGGCAGACAGTTTCTTCATCTTTGCCTTCACTGTTTAACAGGTGTTTTAGCCAATTTGACCAATGATGAAGTCATTGGTCATTAAATAACACTTAAAACTGCCCCTTCTCCCGTATATTAATCAGTGGAAAAGCATTGTAAATACAAAATAATATGATGTAAGTACTTGTTCACTCTTGTATAAACTTTATGTACTAAAATAAGTACTTCAAATAGTTCCATCTTACAAGAGTTCCATCGCTTGACATACATGTTGCTGAACAATGTGTTAACATTTTTTTTTTACTGAAATTATGTTGTGATTGGTCTCATTGGCTACAATTAAAAGTATAGTTAAATCCGCACTGTGGGAATTTGATCCCAAAATTGCGCACGTTGGAATTCAGACCACAGACTTTGGTATAAATGCCTCTTGAACAGTTGGTTGGTGTTGAGGCATTTCCATAAAACACAGGCGTGTTTCCAGATGTTCCTGATTCAAACTTGGATGAGTGATATGCGCTCTCAAGAGGAGGTGGAAAACCTTAAATTGTTTTTAAGAGAATCACAATATTAGGTAATAATAAGCTTATGTAGTAACAGGAATAATATTAGGATTTAATGTAAACAAGCTAATATGGTTTCGGGCGACTTATCCTCCAAATACTCCACACTTAAACACATGTTTTTTTTATTTGAAACTTCAGGAACTGAAATAAAATACACAGGTGTTCCACACTGTGCTCCATAATTCTGAGGCTGAATCTGCCCTCCACACTAAAATCCCATTCAGATTTATAAGGGACCTGTCACCTGGTACAAGAAGAACCTGTCTGCTGACAACTTCACTCTGATAATAAGAGCCAAAGTTTGTCAGATTTCTATTGAGAAGACTTGGCCAAGACAGGCTGTGGGTTCAATTAACCAAGGCGTAATTATTTTCACACAGGATGATTGCATTCTGATTATGTTGAACCAAACAGAGAAGCAGGAAAGCACAAAAATTTTGCTGAAACTACTGCAAATCACAAGACGAGCTGACCAAATTCAATGTGCAAAGAGCATGAATTTTTCACAGCATTAATAATTATTATTATTATAATTATTATATAAAAATGAAACAAGCCAAGCAGGCCTGTGCATATGCCTACATCATTTATCATAAGCCCCTATAGCCCAAAGTGTAATTTTGATGGTTACATTTTACATAATAGACTTGAGTCAATTTTTAAAATCTACCCCAATTTCTAAAATCAGTCACAAGCTTAAATCAATTTCTTGGAATTAAAGGCAAATGTTTATTTAAAAGCATAACACAGGAAGCATTGACAATCCCATTCCCTGAAAGGTTTCTGATAATAAAACCCTTGGCATTTCAGCGGTCAGGTGCTGCAAACGGCTGATTTCAATATATTGAATGTACTGCCCAAAGTCATGAGTTGTTTACTTTGATTAACTCACTCGCATTCAGCAACCCCTGCTGATATTTACTAGTTATATTATGCTTCAGGAGTAATATGCTATATAATTTGCTTGTAAAAAAATAAATTGTACCAAATGCTTACAAACCATTTTGTTTCCTGTTATCTTGATATGTTCAAGTTGTGTTTTGGGCAGTAGCCAACTGACTCTCCAAAATCACTTATGATTACATCAATAAGCACAACACCTAACCGCAGACTAAATTAAATTTCCAACCCAGGGAACACAAAATGTAATCCACATTTGTGGCACAGATTACAACCTGTTTATGAGGCAAGAGAGAGGAGATCATGTCCTCTTTCTTTTTGACAGCAAAGAAAACATTTGATATAGTGGAGGATTGCACATTAACATTTTCTGTCCTTTTAACTTCACAAAATAAAACAACAAAATAATACACAATCGTCATCATCACCCTAAAATACTGTTATTACATGCTAATGCTGTTGCTTTGTTTCTAAAACACAAACATGATCAGGTTTATTTAAATGTGATCTCAGCTCTCTGGCTCCTTAAATGACAAGCTGCCCTCATCTTTTCTTTAGGCTACTTGGCTTGATGTTAGTGCCTGGAACGTTAACACTCATAGTTTACAGCATATGACATAAAGCATATAAGAACCACTTATGCAGCAATTTGCTTTAGAATAAAATGTATTGTCTTACAATCTTAAAAACATCTACCTATAAATACTGTATCTGTTACTGTTGCTGTATTCCGTCAGTCCATGCAAACAAAGAACCCAGAATGAAGTTCTCATATTGTGTGATGTTTGATCTTTTTACCAATTCTTTTTCAATTTTATTTGAATCTGTATTTATCTAGGAAAAGTCGACTGAGCTCCCTGCTCTTTACCAGCAACACCCTGATTCACATTCATACAGTCACACACATTCAGACTGGGCATTGCACATTTTAGAGTGGCCTTTTATTGTGACCAGCCCAAGGCACACCTGTGCAATAATCATGCTGTTTAATCAGCATCTTGATATGCCACACCTGTCAGGTGGATGGATTATCTTGGCAAAGGAGAAGTGCTCACTAACACAGATTTAAACAAATTTGTGAACAAAATTTGAGAGAAATAAGCCTTTTGTGTGCATAGAAAAAGTCTTAGATCTTTTATTTCAACTCATGAAAAATGGTAGCAAAACCAAAAGTGTCACAGTGTTATATTTTTGTTCAGTATAAATAAAAAAAAATAAAAAAATTAAAATAAAATGCAAATTAAAATGGGTTTAGGTCATGATAATCCAAAAGAAAGATTAAAAATGTTTAAGTGGCCAATAGTCCAAGTTTTGTCAAAGATTTCCGTGAGTCTTCAGTAGTTTGAAGAAATAAATCCTTCTTCTCGCCAGAGACTGTCCGAAAGTTGAAAAGGGAGTAGTACAGATGAGATAAGGTCCTGTCCGCGGTGATAACGTCCAAAATGAGGCGAAGTCCAAAATGGAGTATTCCAGATAAGGTCCATCCTCGGTGGTAAAGTTCCAAAAACGGGGCAACGAGGGTCTTGGAACATCAGCTTTTATAGACCCCATTACTTGACTCATTTGCCAACTTTTGCAGGTGCATATAGAACAGTACTTCATGTTTTTATCATACCTGTTTGTACTTCAGCCAAACACCTGTTTGTACTTAAGCCAAACACCCGCTGACCACATGCTTTCAGGACACGTGCAGTGTGTCAGAGAGACCATCTACTGTCACAGTGGCCAACGACTGACCATTTGTATCATATCACAGGGTACAGGGTATGTGGTCGGATATCGGAGTGCGTGCACAGCGGCCTTGGGTCTGGGATTTACCTCATGTCGAAAGAGCACCTTCTTTAATATACCTGATGACATACAGTACACATGCAACCAGTCAAATATACTTCATTGACTTCCCCTTCTCTCTTTCTTTTCTTTTTAGGATTGGACTGTCCTTGGATCACCTGTGATCTGGAACCCATGGAAACATTTAAACAAATTTGTCCTTTTGTCCTCATGATGTCATTTTATATTGTGTATATACATATGCATACACACACAGATATATGAATGTATCTATTTTTATACAGGTTAAGTTAATACAGATTATTAATGCTAATGTATTGTCAAGATGTTAAAAGAGAGGACTTTTCCTGTGCTCTTAGCCAAATGGTTTCCCCTGCATCCCTCTTTGATGCTCAGGGGACCAATATCATTTGTCTGTTCATTTGTCTGTTTGTTTTAAAAAAGGTCTTTACATTCAAGACCTCAAAACCACTTCTTTTAAGAAGTGGTTTTAATTAGGGACACTCTAATACAAGAGATGCTTTCTATGAGGGTCTTTGATGACCATACATCGTCAATGTTGTTTTCCCTGTTTGAAATGAATGACTTGGAGAAGAGTTTAAAGTCTCTGTGTATCTTTGAGCATCCTTATCAAAGCTGATACAGACACATTATGAGGGGGCCATTAAAACAGTTCTCACACAGTTCTCTACACAGTATGGTTGAATTACTAATAATGACAAAACTTTAAACCTAGGTCCAACAATATTTTGAAGATGTATAGTCACTTTTTCCGCATAAATCTCCTCTAATGAAACAATTATTTATACTGCCTTTTGTTTCCAAGTCTTTCCTAAAGGGCAAAAAATCAACTGTATTTGTTAACAATGCTTGTTCAATGCACTGGGGCTTAGATTCATTTCTCTGAAAATTGCATGCCACTCCTTCTAATTCTATTATTTATTCTTGCTCTTACTACTACTGGAATATATGTTTATATCTTAATTATATTTATACCGTATTTCCTCTAATATTGGCCCGGGCCTTTATTTACCTCAAATGCAGAGGGTACCAGGCCTTTATTGGAAGCAGCCTTATATTAGAGACAGGCCTTTATTTCTAATTCCCTCTGTTTGATAAGTATATTTGCTCATATTTTAGTACGAAGCCTCCTTGTTTTCTGATCTGCTTCTGTTGGGGTACGTTAGGTAGCCGTTTTTTTATTATTGCAATGCATTACGATAATTACGGTAATTGACGACGGCATGCTCCAGAGACTTCCGCTGGCTGAGCCATCTTGTGGCACTTGTACGTTACTACAAACTACAGTTACATGTATAACAGGCACCAGGAGTTTACCGGTATCCACCGTTGTTTGCATGTAAGCTGAAGCTAACTGAAGCTAACTGAAGCTAAAGTAGAATCTATACAATTATATCATATCGCCGTTTATTTCGATGCATATGCGCGAGCTCAGTCCACCTTACAGCCCTCTGTTCTGTCGGCGGAAAGAGAGATACAGACAAGCATGGAGGTTTCGGTGCGCCGAGGGCTTACTGCCGACGCTTCCCGTAGTTTCCCGGGGGCACGGTTCCGGCCAGTGCCGATAGCTGGGCGCCAATTTGTTCCCAGTGATCCGGCCGAGATTTCGGCGGGGGTCCCGACGCCGATGCGTCACCGGGCGTCCGGGGCTGGATCGGGAGGATCAATGCAGGCCGTGGCCGCGGTGGTGAGGACAGCAGCGGAGAGAGGAGACGGACACGGTCCAGCCATATGCTAGGTTTTGACCTAGTCTTGTTTCCTTTGTTTTTTTCCCCGGCCTGTATTTGGGGCCGACCTTTATTTGTTCGTGTCGACCACGGCCCCAGCCATTATCGGAGACCCAACTTTTAATTGACTACTGGCCACTATTAGAGGAAATACGGTATATACTTTATTGAGAAACCTACCTAGTACCGGATAAGAGACCCTTTTGCATTTCACATGGATCTTGGTCCACGCTAACTCGATAGCATCCTGCAGATTTTTTGGGAGTACGTTTATGCTGCAAACATCCTGTTCCACCTCACGCCAAAGGTCACTATTGGGTTTCCATATGACAAAGGTTAGACTGGACCTGGTCAGCAACAATGTTTAGGTATGCTGTGGTGTTCAAAGAGCCCTAATGTGACCCAAGAAAACATTCTTCACACCATTACACCACCACCAGCAGCCTGTACGATTGACACCAGGCAGGATGGATTTATGCTGTTAACCTGCCACCAGCATGTCACAACAGAAAACAGGATTTGTTGGACCAGGGAACGTTTTCCACTCTTCAATCATTTTGGTGATCATGTGACCACTGCAGCTTCATCTTGCTAGCTGGCAGGAGTGGAAGGTGGCATGATCCTGCTGCTGTAGCTTGTCCATGTCAAGGTTGGACCTGGTGTGGTCCTGAGATGCCCCTCTGCACATCACTGTTGAACTGAGCTACTATTTACTGTTAGCTTGAATGTTGGCTGTTTGTGAGATGCTGGAACTGGTGCATCTGGTACCAAGCATCATACCACACTCAAAGTGGCTTAAATCAGTGTCTTACCTATTCAAACATTTAGTCAAGCACTAACTGAACCTCTCAACCATGTCTGCATGCTTTATACTTTATTTACACATGACTCACTGTCTGGAGTGAGCTGTTTGAGGGAATAGGGAGGTGTACCCAATAAAGTGGCCACAAAAATTGCTACAGCTTATGGAACTATTTGAGAGAGATTTGTTTTTCACCAAAAACAACACATTCCCTAGTCAGTGGTGAATAATGTTGAGTTCGTAGAGTTGAGACGTGACTATTTCCAGGTTCTGGAAGCAAAAAAAAACAACACATTTTTTTTTCGCATACACATTGTCACGCCATTAGGAGTGTTCCAAAAGTTTAACCTAACCGCTACGGAATTACCCATTAGCTCAAATGAATAGGAGCTGCATCAAAAAAACTAGCGTAGATGGAAAAAAAAGGCTAGGGTAAAAGGGTGTACAAATGTACATGTACAAATGTACAGGGTGTAAAATGTGTACGGGCATTAGGGGGTAAATAAATACGAATCCCAGAGAGAATTGCACCACCACCACCCCAATTACAAAGCTAATAACTTGTGGCTCCGTTGTCTTGTCAGGTGGGAGAGACAAAGTATATCTAGAGCTAGCCATACAAAACAGACCTAACATTACAGCCATAGATTGTAAAGGGTTACAACATTAAGACAAGAAGAACATGGTCCAGTGTTTTATGCAAACATCGGTCTGGAGTGCACAATTGCACTTCATTCCTCCGCTTTCCATTGTCTCAGTCGGTGAAGGAGTGGTGGATCCAACTCATTAGGTAAGTTTAATCAATGTCTTATCACAGCAGTTATCAGAGAACTGCTGGCTAGCTCGCTGATGTGCATGTACTGCACAGCTGTCATCTATAGCAACCTATAAAACATTGGTAACTGAGGATCATTACAGCAACCTTGAGTATTGTTTTCTGATTTCAGAGACTCAAGGGGTTCTCTGTTGTGTAATGTGGCGGCTATCACTAAAATTAAAATCCCTGAGTCTGGTGGCTGGAGAATCTGCGTCAAAAGCGCTTCTGGAACCAAACGTCTCAACTCTATTGATGTTAGACTTGAATAAAAATATCATAGTTATTGTCTTCACAAAAATGTAACTATGGTAATAGTGACATGAGATCACAGCACATTCCAAACATTAGCAGATTAGCTTTTACTTTCTTTAAAGATGGTAAAACTCAATATATTGTAAAGATATTTGGTTATCAAATTGGAAAGTATATAAAAATATAAATCCCCACCCACTTTAACAATATTGGAGTACTCTTGAACACAATTAAAGTTGGAAAATTACCAGTCCAAACACATATAGGGTTACATTTGCCTGCCCCTGAGCTGCTGCTCAACCCTTCATCTTGGATCTGATGTGAAAACAGAAAATGTCTGAACTTAGCTTACTTTACTTCCTTTAGATGGACTATATTTAACTTCAGCAGGCACAAGAAGTTTAATATGAACTATCAAAGAAATTAAATAGTCATTGATTAGGTCTGTGACTGAATTCTGTATTGACTTCATATTTCCCCTCTGTGATCATAATGTTACCTGAGCCCCAACTATGGAAGACCTGCTGCCTGAACCTTCATCCTGGATCTGAAATTTACATTGATTTATCTGAGTGACTACAAACAAAAAATCATGCTTACATGAAGAGAAAATATAGTTGCGCTACCTTTCTTTGCTGGATATACATTATTAGCCTACCATTAATTTCTAATGTACTTCAACTATTACTATCACTAATTCATTATATACATCGACTGCAACTCAATAAAAATAGGATTAGTGTTTGTCTATCACTCAAACAGTACCATTAGGCCTACTTACATTCTTTTTCCCACGGCGCAGCCGAGGGAATCACGCAGCAAATTCATGTCAGGCAGTCAGTCAGTCAGTCAGTCACTCAGTCAGTCAGGTAACGCTTAGTGAGATCTCGCTTCGTGAGGTGGCCTCTAGAGGGCATCTTTGACTAAGAGATGGCCACAAGTTGACAGAAGAAACAAATCTAGGCTATATCCAGAGGTCCTTGGGCTGGAACGCACCGGTACGCTGTTCCAGGAGTGAATTTGACGCCGTAACGCGCATTCCAGTTCTGAAAAAATAAATACAGAGCAGTACCGGTGGTTGTACCTGTTTTAGGAGCTTAAACTACTGGCTCAGTTCGTTTTATAGACCAAAGTTTTCCGGCTGGGCGGTGTTTGGACCTTCGGGCCATTCACAGTGCTTCAAACTGGAAAACACACAACCGGGATGCCAGGCCACATTAAACAAACGCACAATCAAATGACATAAACAGTTTAATCTGAGCCGCGGAGCTGACGGGTTGTGTTGTGAAAATGTAGAGAGAAGAAACTACACATTCTTTCCTATTTTCAACCCAATGTGAGTGATAAAACAATGTGTTCAAGTGAATTTAACTTGTTTCTATGAAGTAGCACCGTTATGAGTGAAGCTAGGCTACTGCATTTCTGCCTCTCCCACCATGTTGACATTCCAAAACAGCTCAATGGACAGAAATCTATCCGTCAATAATTCTGTCCGTTTTCCGATGGATCAGTGTGGCCGCAGCTAGTGGAATTCAACACACGCGCCGTGGGCCTGTACAGGATCTGTACTTGCTTTGATTGCCATCCTAGAATGAAACACTATTGTTAGTTCTACTATCAAAAATACACCCACATGCTGACATGGATGCTTGACCACTACTGAGCCAGTGCACTGCTAGCTATTAGCAAAATACAATGGAAACAAAAAAAGTTATCACGCACCAGAGGAGGACCCAGATACAGACACTCAGACCAAGGACGTAAAAGTCCGGTAACTATCTTTAATGTACAGCAGGAAATCTCAGTAGACAAAACAGGCAGGTGAATCAGGCGACCAGAGGCCTGTCTCACAAAGTGAAATCAATGGGTTAACGAACTCACAAAGGTGTCTCACCATGATCACCATGGTAATCTATGCTGCATGGCCAACCTGCTCCATAGCAGGTTCAGTTCAGGCCCACCTCCTCACTAATCAGCTCTCTGGAAACAGGGAGTCACCATTTAATATAGAGTACAATAAAGAGAACAATTAGGCTACTATTGAATTAACAGACAGTAAGAAGGGTTCGTGTTAGTAGAATCACTTTGTTTTCCATTACAATTTATTATATCAGAGATATAGCAGGCCCTTAATTGACCATATTATCAATGAATTAATTTATGATATTTTTTTAATGGATTCATATTCCATTACTGCAGCCCTGAAGAACATGAGGCCGACTTTATGAATAGAAAATCTTTTTACAGCCTCAATGTGTCCACAAAATATTTTATCAATGGAAAATATGCCCAATGTGTCCTAATGACGGGACAGTTGCTCCAGTAATCCTATCTAGCTTTGGTAGCAGAAACAGTGTTACTTTTCACTATTATGTTTTGTAATGTGGCCATTTATTTATTATAAGAGTTTGTTGTTCTTGAGAGAAGAACACAAATGTTAGTAATCTATTTCTTTCCGACACCCACTTTTATAGTATAGGCTACTTCACATGTTCACTGTTTATTCAGTGGTGAAAAATCAACCAAATTAGATCTTATGGCCTACATTTTAATATTATTACTGCAGGCCACCCACAAATTCTGTTTGGCCACCTAATAATAAAATCCTGGCTATGCCACTGGCTACATGTGGAAAATGTTGACTTCACTAGACTCATGATGGGTAGGTTTAGTATAGTGAGGTGGCCTTTGTTTTCTACTGTCTTAATGTGTTAGCTGGTTACTTTTGCTGTTGGTACTTTTCCCATTCCTAAACACTAAAATACAGGAAAAAAATGAAACACGGCGGCGTCCATTTTGTTGTTAGTTGCCTAGCAACAATGTTCCCATAACGTACAACACTTGAAAGCCAAGCATATTATCATGGATGTATTCTTATGCCGCAAATATGACTTAACCAATTCAATTTGAAGGAAGTAATAGCACCATTAAAATAAAAAACTTACTTGAGGTCCTTGACTTTGGCGGTCCGTATTGGCCAGTGATCCGCAAGACTCCCGCTCCTGAGTCATGAAGGTGACGCTGTTTTCCCCTCTAGCACACCGACGGGAGGCCGGTGTGCTATACGGCTACTATTTTATGTAACTATTATAGTAAACGAAAAAGTACGGGCGCTGGTATATACATTAACTGTCCTTTTATTCCAAAAGTCGTATTTAATAAAGCCCCAGAGGGCGGGAGTGGATGAATCCGGTTAAACAGTAACCGCCCTTACAGGACGCTCTAAGAAGTAAAGCGAACGCACCCGCAACGAGGCAGGGATCATTTCATTGGTCAACACTACACCTGGCATTCTATTGGTTGGGGAATTTTGACAGGGTTGTTGCACAAAAAATCCGAGAGCAGAGCAGAAATCCGAGAGCAGAGCAGAAATCCGAGAGCAGACGTTTCACGAGCGCACAGAAGCAGCGGTGCGAGGAGAAGGGCTGAAGCTGGAGCGCAGGAAATCTGTGTGCAAGCAACATTATATCTGAGTGCAAGCATACAGTTTGAGCAGAAGCAGAGCAAATCTAAGTGCAAGCAGGAGATATTTGAGTGTGAGGGCAGGGTTTGAGGGAAAGCATTACAAAATCTGAAGGTGAAATCAATAAATCATGCTCTCAAATTGAAAGACCACGCTCTTGATTAAAGATAGGAAAAAAGCTCCATAAGATTTTGAACCCCTTGGCTTGTGGTGGGATGCTGGCAAGAGTCACATTTGGCACTGTTGCCAGCAGAACAATGCTTCCTCTACAGCTGAGGCTAGGAGGGTTTTAGGGGAGTTAGAGAGTAACATTAGAGAAATAGAGAAAAGAGCTGGTGGGTATACTACAGGAAGGAAGCTTAACATACCCACGGTTTCTTTGCATTAGCTGGTTCCACAAAACCTAACAACAGTGATCCTGTGTAACTGGTCTCACAAAGCTGGTTATCAACTGAGTCCGTCAAACCAGTATTTACTTATCCAGCTATGTGTGCATTCACATGAAAGGGCAGGGTTTGTAACAAATAGCCAGTCACATGCAACATGGACAGATCCAGAGCAGCCGTATTGCATAGGCAAAAGTAGTATAATTCAATAATAAAAGCCATTAACTATAAATAATTGTGGGATTTTGTAGGCCTTAATATATGCTTTTCAATGCAATTCCAACAGGATTGTAAAATGGGGCATGGGAAAGAAATGGATCACTAACATTTGTAAAACTATTATGATGAATAAATATAAGCATTACAAAAACATAAAAGTGAAAAGTAACATTCTTGCTGCTACTAAGGCTAGAGAGGATTGCTGGAGGAAAATTGCAGATAGTGTAAATGTATCATTAAGGCAGTTCATATTTTTCATTGATACAAAATTCTGTTATCATGTTGAGTCTGTGAAAAGATTTTCTATTCACAAAGTTGGCCTCATGTTCCCCAGGGCTGTGGTGATAGAATAGAGATCCAATCTAGAATTTCAGTGCACTTAATATGCAACAGTAAATTTCATTCTTCATTGATAAAGAAGTCCTTACTATCTGTTAATTCAATAGTATCCCCCTGTACATTTCTTTTTATTACTTGTCACATTCATTTGAATGCAATGTTTTTGTTCATATTGGGTTTTAGAGATTCAATTTTTGCAATAAAGGTTATTAAAAAAGTCCACATGATCCATTAGGAGTGGAGACGCCATTTTCTAGACAGTTGTTGATTGGTCAAAGGGCAGTGCTTTTATATGTTTCAATCCGTTTGCCTGAACATAACACGTTCTGCAGCAGGTTAGCTGTGCAGCATAATTGAAAGTATCAAGTAGTAGTAGCAGTTTTAGTAGTAGTACTAGTAGTAGTACTTTTTGAATGCCAGAAGGAAAATTACCAGCAACACAAAAAGTACTAACTCAAAAAGGGAAAACACAGACCAAAATTAGTACATACACATATACAAACATGTCTACTTCCACATGGAAGTCATAGAAAGGCAAAAATTCATAAAGACCTATTTCCTAGAATGTGGCAGCAGGCTTTGGCACAATCATTTAAATAATACAAAGTACACAGAGTTCACATCATTTTCGGTAGGAGACATTTTAAAAGGACAGTATGTCCTCAGTTCATTACTTTTTGATCTGCTCATTCCATTTGTGCTCCTCATGTTGGGCTAAGGCATATTGAAAATCTTTAAAATCATTCAGGGAGTACATCCTGTCAGTGCGAGTTAAGTGAGGCATATTTATGGTTCTAAAAAAGGATTTTATGGAATACATATAATTTTTCTTTGTAGCTGTTTGCCAGCACAGAGACCCATAAAAATACATGCTTACATAGTCTTACACATTCTGTTATCGGTCTGTTATCATGTTTCACAACCTCCACCAGCTGTTGAACATACATAGCACTGGCATTTCCAGATAGTTTTCCAGCCCATATCTCCTTGAATTGCAGCATTTGGGGTGTACTTCCCTAATCCCAGATAGTAGAGACATGCACTGACATGCATTGACACATAAGTAGCTTTTATAACACCACACCGCTGCCCCATATGTGAGGATAGGGAGAACCATAGATTCAAACAACTTTGTGTAACACTGAAAAGGTAACTCTCCCATGGCATCAAACCTGCAATAAGCGATTTCAGATGCTATAACCAATCCTGAAACTAACATGTGCTATGTGGAGATTTCCTTGAGACATAATGATATAAACCAATATCCACACACACGGACCAGCTGTGTTGCTTTTTTCACCTCTTTTCTAAAGCTTGTTGTCAAAATTCGGACCGACTCGAAGCTCCTCCTGGGCCATTCAGTAGGTTTTTTTTTTGGGGGGGGGGTTTCAACTAGCGTGTCTCCTCCCTCGCTGTAAAAGCGATGCTCACCCCCTCCCATTCCTGAAAAGAATTGTTGTAATGATGGAATCGATGAAGCGAGCGAGTAAACTTGTTAAACTAGTAAACTTGCTACCTACCTCTTCACTTGTCATTGTGGGACATGCAACCTTCAGTGGGAGAAAAATCCCATCTTCAACCAGCTGCAGCCACGGAGACCAACCGCAGTTCTAGACCAGCAGTTCTAGACCAGCAGTTCTAGACCAGCAGTTCTAGACGTTTTAGATGACGCATGCGCAGAGCTCCGTCAAGTACGGCAACGGTGGAGGGGAAATATTCGAGAAGTAGCGAGCTGCAGCCGCGGAGGGGAACTAGTTATCAAAAACGCTCCTCATTAAAAGTTGTTTTTAAAAATAAATAATTGTTCATTATTAAAAACTATGTAGAAAGTACGTAAATTATTTTTGTTTTTTTCTCCAATACATTTTGGGCTAAACTGGTGGACTGATTTGCCTAGCAAAACAAAAAATTAATCAAGCAAAGTTTTTCAAAGATGTGCTCTTGAGGGGCAACAATCTCATTAAAATCTCACCTCAAAGGCTGTTTTAAACAATAAATTTGTTGTAGGCTTTTGTAATACTTTGCATACGACTGTATACAGCTGTAGCCTACAGTCATGCTGTTCTTACACAAAAAAATAGTCTATGCCTTATATAAACACACACAATTGAAATATTCAATTAACAGTGCAAAATACTGATATTAGATTAACAGTGGGTAAATTGCCAGTAAAAGGGATCAAACAAAAGATCTTTTTCATGTTTTCCTTTAACACAAACAAAGAAATAACAAAAAACAGAAACAACATTTTCAACCATAGAATAGGAAGTCATGCTAAAAACTGAATGCAAACTTAGGTAATTGCAAATGTGACAGATAACAGATATTACTGTGTAAGCAAGTTACAGCTTTAAAAACAATTTACACATATTTACTAGCGAATGTTACAACACTGCATTCCCAAATTGATATTGAATAATGCTGCTCTTTGTCATTTTAAACTCCATCTCCATAAGTAACTTCGCTTACCATCTACTTCGACACCATTTTCACTTCTGTCTGAATCCGATAGCTTATCTAAAGCTGCCAAGGTTCTCTGGTTCTCCGCTGCTGCAGCTTGTGCACGTGCGGCGTCTAAAACTGCAGGTCTACAACTGCTGATCTAAAATTGCGTTCTCGGCAGCTGCAGCTGGTTGCTTCTCGAAAAATTTGGCAAAGCGAGACTGGTAACCGGCGACACTTCTCCAAAGGCACGTTTAGTTTAGCTATTTTTTATTAGGGCCCTCCATAGGCCATTAGTTTTGCTGTGCTTTATTTACAAATGTGTTGCGGTTTTTGTCACCCTCTAGTGGTCGGAAAATTGCTTAGTGTAACTTTAAATTTAGCAATAATCCCAGGGCTCTGTTAGCATGC
Source organism: Centroberyx gerrardi (assembly GCF_048128805.1). Classification (NCBI taxonomy): domain Eukaryota; kingdom Metazoa; phylum Chordata; class Actinopteri; order Beryciformes; family Berycidae; genus Centroberyx; species Centroberyx gerrardi. The sequence goes on along the minus strand of NC_136001.1, from coordinate 3,144,458 downwards.
AAGGCTATATGCTTAAAGTCTAAAAAATATTTCAGGATTAGGCCAAGATACTGACTATCTCTAACACAGCAAAATTTGAAAAACAGTTTCAGGAACAGATGGATTCCTGAAATAAACAATTTTAGTATTACCAACATTAATGTTTATTTTCCATTCCTCACCATTTACAGAAAAGGTGTAATATCTCTTGTAATTCATCTTCAGTTTCTGAAATGAGGGCTATAACTTCGGCATAAAGCAGGATGGATATTATTTCATCATTGATACAGACCCCCTTGACCAAGTCTTTAATAGCAAAGTGTGAGATCCTTTATGTATATTGAGAACAAAAAATGGGGACAGAATGCAACCCTGTTTAACTCCAAAATCCAAAGCTCCAAAATAGGGAACCAGCCAGTAAGGCAAACACTGACTCGTACACAACATTGGAATACATACATACATTGCAAAATCTTTCCTCTTAATCCTGCATTCTCAAGCTTATCCCATAACAAATTTTCATCGATACAATATGATCAAATTCCTTAGAAGAGTTGATAAAAGAACAATGTATAATGTACAATACACGGTTCAGTAGCACTTTACATTATGGTGTTCTGGTGAAATAATTATTAGCATGATAACAGTACTACATTAATGTAGTAAATTGTGCAATCATTTCTGAATAATTACTATGTAATACTCTGGAAACATTTGCTTACCGGCCTTTCGAATACCTATTATGAAAGCACTAGATAACACCATGGGAACTGTACTGCCAAGTAAATATTATACTTATTTTACTCAACACAGAAGCCATTTCAGTAATAGATTCATGTCTAAAATGTTTACAGAGAGGTAAACAGCATTTGTTCTCAGTGTGATGTTACCACATTATTACTCATTACCTTTTAAAACTTAGTTTTGAAAGCGTGAAATTGGTTTTGAAAGTTTGATGCTCAGTTTGGAATCTGTAGGAAGGAATTTGTACTTTGTGGGTGAAAGAAAGTTTTACAAACTTGAAATAAAAAAAATCTGTCTGTAATTCAAGTTTGATTACTTGTGTAAAAAAATGTGTATGTTTGTAACTTAATGTTTGTATTGGTCTAATTAATGGTTGCACACAATGAAATCACAACACTCTTCACAAAGTTTTAGCACTTCATTTTCAGAGCTGTGGATCCTGGGATTTCTGTCAACGTTCTCTACACTTACACATACACACATACATACACACATACACACACACACACACGATTGATCACTTAGCTCTCTCCTCCCCAGACACAAATACATTCATGAATATCTGATACTATATCATGTAAACCATATTCTCTCTTTTCCGGTCAAGATATTCATGTTTATATTAATGTAATTGTCTTGTGTTTGTATGCCTCTGCTCTATGTGCTTCTTCCCATTTGTCATCCATAACTACAATCCCTATTTATATCAACATTTAATGTACTCACTATATTTTGTTTTGTATGTAACCCTACTATTTTTTTATCTGTCAATTTTATGTTATCACTTTTCACTAATAATAAAAAAAAAAGATCGACGCATTTATGTACAACTTTATTATAATGTTCCTTTACTATTTGTGATGTGGTACCCTATTGAACCGAGGAATAAAGTATCTGCAGAGGAAAATCAATGTAATATTGAGGTATTGTAATGTTACATGCATTCATTCTGTTTAAGTGTTTCTAGCACTTTCTATAGGCCATTAAGTGAATGTCGCCTATTCCTGTTATTTTAGATGTTTGCATTCTCATTGGTTGTTAAAAGTCACATTGATTGTTAGTCACATGATCAGAGCAGCCATTTTTTCCTGTAAACAAGCTAGAGAACAGCATGATTCAAGACCTCTTTTAATCTTGCTCCATCTGCCTGTGTGATCCTTGGAGAAGCTTTGTTTGTGAGTAGATTAGTTCATCTATGTTTTTAGAAATTATTTCTGCTCATATTTCATTGTATTTCATAATATTTGTTTACATTATTTCATAGTCACTTTTGTATTGTTTACAGTTTCACACTACAACAACTTGACCACATGGAAGTGCTGTATCTTCATTAAACGGACGCACAAGTGCACGTTGATAACTTGCTTTATGCTCCTTCATCATTGAAGCTACCTAGTGCTACTTCAGTAAAGTCAGTCAAGAGTGTTTAGCTATCTGGTGATGTGTGCCTTGCTACGCGCTCAAGTGCCAGAATAGGTATCAAGCTTAACTTTACTTGGCACTACAGTTCCCATGGTGTTATCTAGTGCTTTCATAATTGGTATTGAGTAATTATGTGGTAACTAGCAAATGTTTCCAATTATTCAGTAATGATTATACAACTTACTACATGAATGTAGTAGGCTACTGTTGTCATGCTAATTACCAGTTAGTTTCTGATCATTTCTGATAAGTGCTACCATATATGGTATTGCAAATATAAAGTATGTAATTCCTCTGCTGTAGGAAGGTCAGTATTAGTGAACATTTATGACTCCGTGTTGCTAAGTTCCAGAGAGCTCCATAGTGTATCAGCTGGAAACTACAGGCAAGTTGACTGTGAGAGTATACAGGGTGAAATCACTACATTTTTTGTTTGAAAACTTATTTATCTAAAAGGAAGCTAATTTTGATATCAAAGCTTAAACACAGAATCTGAAGTATTCCAATAAGTCACTCTCCCATTTATTAACAATGACATTACAGAATAAAGATGTTTCCTGGTTCCTGGCTTTGGGGGAGAGCCGTTCATGCGACAAATAATGACATAGGAAAACCCTAATCGACTTCTTAAATTGAGTGGTATGCCCGTTTAAGATAAAACTTGAAAAGGTTACTGGAAAAATGTTTCAGATTGTTACAAGTACCAGTTTTAACCTCTTGGTCTCTTTTAATGAGTTAATTGTTGGGATTCTGACATGTTGCCATCTTTACAAGTTGTTTATCAACTCAACTGGCTGTAATGCCCTCGGAGTACAAGTTCATCCAATTACCATTTGTGCCTTTTGGACTTGTAATCATACTAAGCCAGTTAACTGCTATACCCTTACAGACTGGGTTCTATCCAGGCAGCTTGTTATTGAGTAAATCAGTTTCTTGTGATAGAGAACTTCTGCTGGGAAAATGGAAGTCAATTATTGGTCTGCCCTCGCCTGTTAGCCTTAATGAGACCAGTTTTAAACTGTGCTTCTCCAGTCTATTTTTGATGCTTCCATTTGTGTCTGCAGAGATAAGGCATTAGGGATGAAAGTGCATTTTATTTTGAAATAAAAAGGATGCAGGAACCTTCTTTTCAGCCTGCCGTATCACAAACTGATACTGAAGGATTGTATGACTTCCTAAATGGTGTAAGGCCAAGGAAATAAATTATTTTGCTCAAGCTCTGACTCACTTAACTTGTTTTGCTCAAGCTCTGACAGACTTATGTCAAGAACCTTTCAGCATGTTTGATCTTAAACTGAGTACTCCAATTCTTCTTTATAGATTCTGTTAACTCCTACTTTTGTTGTCAAGTACCCTAGTTCTTTTGTTCGATGAACTGAGAATGAAAGACTTGAATTAGAGATCTTTAGGGATAAAAGCACAAAGTGTCTTTTTACATAACCATGCAAAAAAGGGAATTCAGTTGGATGACTGCCTGGAGCGTTGTGTACTTCCTAAGAGGGCGGCCGAGTCGGACCAGAAGAAAGGAAGTCTGTTGGACTGGTCATATAGGAGGGGAGGCTTAGTTGGATTTTTAGAGGGATGAAGTTGCGACTCATCCCTCTTTCATTTAAATACTCTCGCCACAACACCCTCTCTGTATTCCTGCAATGGGCTTCTCGACTGGACCGAGCAGAGGAACTGAACCCCTTTTTTTTTTTTTTTTATTTATCTGCCCCTTATGTTTTTAGATCTTGGATTTTAGTATGCGTTTTAGGATTTAACCAGCCCAATCCATCTAACTTCCCTAAGCCATCAAGGCCTCACTACCGAATTTCCACTGCAATCTAGATTATAGTTTGAGTGCCAGACATAGACTGTAAAAAAAGATGGATGGAGTGTGACGTCAAACATAGGTTTCTGAAGGGCCGTTTTGAAGCCAAAAGTTGGGGTTTATGAGTGCCGCCATGTTGACATTTTTTGGAGCCGGAGCAGCCAGAGCGAAGCCGAGGGTCGACACAGAGCCGCAGCTCTGCCTGCTATTGGTCTTTGATCGGCATTGACAGGCGACCTGTCAATCACTCAGAAAACAACCCCGTTTTATAACCGTTATATCCCGTTAATGACGCGATTATTTTGAAAATCACCATATGGACACATATTAGAAGAAGTAAAATTAGCTACTGAGACCATAACCACTTGTCGAAAAAATGTATTGACTTTATATTTTGAGTGAGAAGTTGGGCTGTGGTCCCATTGACATGAATAGAGTTGGGCGGGATTTGGAGTCTTTTTGGAGCCGGCCTTTAGCGGACATTAGAGGAATTGCAGCTTTCAGCCACTTCTTTATTGGCTTCAAAATTCACCCGTGGTTTTGGCCGTATGGTGCCACATGATTTTAAGCAACTTGTTTAAACACCAGAGTCAGAGTCAGTTTATTTACCATTTGCAGTAGAACCACATTGGAATTGGAGTGCAAGAGCTCAAAAACACATGACAAATCACACAGACAACATATAAAACAGTATAAGTCAAAAACATAAAATAAAAACAAACAGACAAATAGCCACACAGGGATAGTCCAACAATCACCTAACTCGATTTTAAAGTGCATATGCATAGATGAGACAGTATGAAACAGCTGATACAGAAAATAAGCAAGTTAAGATGAAGTAGACAAGTGAAAGACACCAAGTACACCAAACACGGGAGAGCTCTCACTACGGCGCCATGCATCGGCGCCATCTTGTCTCCTCAAGATGAGGAGACAAAAGGATACCAAAAGGTTCTTATTCACTTGTTGGTTTGCAGTGGAGCGCTAGGGTGACGTTTGCTGTGAAGTCTTTTTTTTCGATTGCTTTATATGCTAGTCATTGGTTACATCATAACACTTTGGGCTCTATTTTTGTGAATCAACGCACAAACGCAGGCGATGGCGCAAGTTCACGGCGCTAACTCAGTTAGACATGACCAACAGATTTTTGTTAATTTTGCACTGGTGCAACGGTGGTGCACCTGCAGCACAGTTGTAAAAGGGGCTGGATTAGAAGGAATAAATTATCAGTAGGTGTGGTAGGGGCTGGCGTCAATAATGGCCAATCAAATCAGCTCTTCTTATCCCCTTTAAAGGGAGTGCATTCCCCACCACAAGGAGAGTTCAGACTGTCTTCTTCCAAGAGGAAACTGAAATCCTTATCCGGGAGGTGCAGAGTTGTAAGGTGTGAATATAGCTACTGCACCCCAAATTTCCCGGGCAGATGATGTCCCTTTTTTACGTTGAATTCACATTTTTGTAGATTGAAATCCTTGCCACCATGTTTTCAGTGCATATTTATGCACACCGACAGTTTTATGTTGGAAGACAATAATTCACACAATAACATGCAGATACAATTACAAACTGATTTTTATTGTAGTAAAAATGTAGATCCATTATATTGCCTGTAGTTTGTTTTACTTAAGTGATTAAAAAGTTTGCATTCAGTTAGTATATATATTTGGCTACATTTACATGCACAACAATGCCACCAATGAGTAATAATAATAATAATAACTTTATTTATATAGCACTTTTCTTAACAATTGTTACAAAATGCTTAGCCAAAGTAAAATGGATCATGAATAAAACAAAATAAAACAAAAGAATATAAAAACTAAAGAATATATGACATAAGTACTCACATATGAGCATCGATAAACATGAGAACATGAAGAGACAATAACACAATAAAATGTGTAAATAAAATAATAAAATAAAAGAATAAGAGTCAGTTAAAAGCAAGTTTCAAAAGGTGCGTAAAGCAGTGGTGTAGGAGTTTTTAGTGTGCTGCAAACCTAATCCCCTTCACACTAATTTGTCTTAGCTGATTTATTATATAATCATTTCAGCAAGTAAAAACAATGGAGTGAATGACACGTTTCACATCTCTGCTTCATCGGGTTCGTCTATGTCATAACCTGGCCCATAAGGCCATGACAAAAAGGGGAGACGGATGCGCAATGCTAGCAAAAGTTAAACATTTATTATAAATAATATAAACAGAACAAAGGATGCATATGGCATGAAAATCAGTAAGATCAGTAGTGTAGGTGAGTGCATGTGTGAGGGGTATGGTGTTGTAGGTGTAAAAGCAAAAAGACAGGTCAAAGTCAAACAAAACCAAACAAGCTGGATGCAGAGAGGGAAAGCAAGTGAGGCCAGAGTCTCCAGCTTATAAGCCCTTGGGAACACCGGGCCCAGGTGTTCCCAATCTAGCAAATGCCCCAGTCTACCAACCAGTTGCCTGCAGCAGATAGGCAAGGGCCGTCACACCTACTGGAATAAGGAAACAGGCTGTTTAAGCTGCTTAATGGGATAAAGTATCAGCAGAAGATATGAGCTACTGTAGATTAACATGAAAAACATACAGTTGCTAATTGATTGCTGTTGAGGAGGTCAGCCATTCTGCTGTTGCACTAGCGGGGAAGCAAGTCAGGCTGCCTTGATGTGCTCAGTGGCCATGCAGCATAGTGAGAGAATGCCTTAAACATCCAACTGTGACCAAGAACCTTTACTGAATTGAAGCTAGTTAGTTAGAATACAATTCTTTTTCACAGCCAGTGCATGCAAAACAAACCATACATCTGTTCACTAAAACAGTAACAGCCATCCACCTCAAAAAGCAACAGTAGTAAAGCAACAGACAGTAATTAGAGGAACAGTATCAACAGAAGAAACAGGATCATAAAAAAAAAAAAAATGTCAGCATGTTAAAGTTCCAGCCCAGAGGGAGAATTTGTTGTGAACAAATTGTTGTCAACACATGGTAGTCAAACGCCCAAAGCTTCAGCGTGTCAAGTGAAACCAGATGGGACTCATCTGTTCATCTGTCATTGGCTTAGTTTGCTGAGAACCGCTATCTTTGTGTTACAGATTTTGGATGACAGGAAGCTCTGCCATGCCATGCTCAGACGTGACTTCCAAGGCTATTTGGGCAGAGGAGGAGGACATGAGAGGTTGACTATTCCGTAATGCTGCATTTCATTCAAAGTCAGAAGTGAATTCCCAGCTTGTAGGTTGTAATTACAACCTTGTTGCATTCCAGTGGTCCAGCTCAGAAAAACCAGGGGAGAAACATGGGCAGCTGCAAGATTTTCTTTGCCCATCGTAAAATACTTTTTCCACATGCAGCAGCTAATGTCAGGTCAATGATATTTTGACATTTGGCAAGCTAGTTAGCATAGAACTTTAGCCACTGTAAGTGCAACTTTGCATTTCAAATTTATGTTTAACCATTTACTACACAGGTGTTTTCATAGATTTAAGCTGATTTATGCTGAAAAACACGTTAAAAGTAAAGCTATGTAGTGTTTATAGTGTGTGCCACGATGCTGATGTGGTGTCAGAAACCATCTCAGAAACCTTGAGGGTGAGAAATCTGACTGAGTTTACTGCTTGGAAATCTGATATGAATGGTTGTTCCTTTCCATTTCCATTCCAACTTTCCAACATCTCTGGTACTAGTGTGGCCACCAAAAAGGAGGACACCTAGGTGAGGCAGGTGAAGTGGGTAACCAAGACTGCACACTGCATGTGCACATGCACACACAAAGCCCAAAAACAGATAAGACGTGATTTTGACAATAAATAAAAGAAAGGGAATGGCTAAAAATATTTGAATCTACTATGAAATCCATTTTTGGTTTATGGCAGTGAAGTCTGAGGCCCGTTATTAAAGTTACTTACAGCTGCATCTTGATTGCTGCAGGTATATTCTACATACCAACAGAGGTTCCTCTAACCTGGCATCTAGGGCAGAGCGGGACAAGTTACCAAGGAAAGAGCCAGCAGGTTCTGGACTCACCTAGTTCATCCTACTTACCTATTAGAATCAACTGGTAACCCTTTAAATTACAGGCCATTATTTACACACTAATGACCAGAAATAATGAAGTAAAATAGATGTAGTAACTAGTTATAGCATTAGAATGACTTTAAGTAAAATAAGCTACTTTTACCAGTAATTGTATTAGAGAAGTGACACTACCACACTTTTGAAAACTTAGAAAGATGCTGGAGGAATGATGAAACTAGTTCAAAAAGTTAGAAACACACTGTCTCCATTGATTTATCTTCCATTCATTATAAAAAGTGATGACACGTGCAGAATCAATGTTAAGGTTTTCAAGGTTTTCATTTGCTTATAACGTAGAATACATACAATAATACAATATATATTTTAGAAAAGACATACCAGTACTGACAATGTACAATATTCACACAGGTATACAAACGTACTCCATACTAACTCTACACAAATAACAGAAAACAGAAACCCCAGAACAGGCTAGCCTGTTAAACAGCAGCTTTTTAACTTGTATATTACTCCAGTAGTTACCAGTCTTTCTTATGCTATGAAGAGTTATTACATCTATTTTACTTAGATATTACTTAGTTATTTCCAGTCATTACTACGTAATTAATGGCCTGTTATGTAAAGGGTTACCAATCAACCTAATGGATGAATCTATTATATTATCAACAATACATTAATATTTATTGTTTTTGTTTAATTATTATGACTCATCTGTTAATATTTATATTACCTGAATCTATACACTATATTCTTTTGGCAGCATAGGTTTCTGTCCTGTCACACTAATAAAGCAGATGAGAGAGAGAGAGAGAGAGAGAGAGGGAGAGGGAGGGAGAGAGAGAGAGAGAGAGAGGGAGAGGGAGAGGGAGAGAGAGAGAGGCTGCTCTGTGAGCTCGGGTGCTGCAAGTATGATTGACAGCTTGTATTTCATCTCAGATTGTCTCACTGTTTTGTTTCTGTGCATTCGGTGGCTGAACGTTTAAAAAAGCAATGACATTTTGTAAGCAAGCCCAAAAAAACGCAACCCAAATGCAACTGCCAATATTTTCAAGACTCTAAAAAAAACCAAGTTGTTTATAATAAGCGGACATGGCAACTATGCTATGAATGCGGCTCAGGTATATCATGAAGTATGGAGCCATCCGTAGGCTTGCTGCTGGCTATGTTTACATCTTTTAAACCAATGAAACACAAGATTTGTATTTGATGTATGTTTGAGCCAATAATGTACAGGAATACAATGTAGGTATTTCAACTGCCAACAAGAGGTTGTGCCAGATGGAGGACAGGCTGTTAAGAAAACGGACTGTCCAGCCTAATGCCGGACAACTGGCCACGCTATCTGGTACGCAGCATAACACAACCTCCTTTCACTGTAGCAGTCCCTTCTCCAAGCTCAGCTCAGCTACTGGCTGAATGCTTGCCAGACTAGGGCAGGCTGCTCAGACAGAGTGTGAGTCACTGGAAGAAAGATAGAACCATCCTTGCTGATCCTAGCAGCTAACACTAGAGCAGCAAATTACAACCACACCAAATATACAACACTGACAGCACTCAAAATTGGTAACCTCCCAGCAACAGAGCATAGTGGAACAGATAAATTATGCAAAAAGACAGCAACTGCTGCACCCTTTTGGTTATTTCAATTGTGTGACTCTAAAATGAGTATTTATCATTCATTGCGATGAGGGTTAGACCAATATATTGGGCTGATATTGTCCCTTTATTAAAAATTCTAATGAATTGATGAATTGTAGAATTGATGAATAATGCACTGGTTGTCTGTGGGAAGCCCTTAACTTTTGATTGGATTCCACACTCATTCAGGTATGCACAATTAGAACCCTAAAGCGTATGCATGGTTTTATAAATCAGGTTATGTCACTGACGTATCCAGAATGCTATGCCCATGGGCTCGAGGAGACTTGCGCCTGCCAAGAAAAATGGAAAAGTTAATGTTCAAAATAACTATGCTTATGTGATCACAGCCTTTAGCAGCCTATGTTAGTAGGTTATATAGGACATTTAATCTCCATTTTAACAAATATATATAAATAAATATTTGTCCCTAGACTTCATACAAAAAAAGACAAGGGACCCCCCATAAGGGGGGGCAAGGTGAACTTTTGTCAGGGGGCCCAAGATTCCTTGCGGTGCCCCTGCACATTGGTACCGTGATGAATAAACATGCAAATTCTTGTGTGACAGACTACTTCTCTGCACAAGATGACTAGTACAACTCCCCATTTGGTGTGTGTGAATAACTTTAGTAAGTACTTTTATCATAAAAATGTCCACTTTGTGCTGGTGTCTTCAATGATTTACATTTTTTCCTTGGAGCTCTTCTAACAGTAGCTAGCTAGCTACCTAACCTAACTGTTATACACTAACTGGGTTACAATAGCCAATGTTTGCTAGGTCTAGCTAGCTAGCTAACTACGCTAATTGGAAAGGCTAAATATAAGCTACACTCACCAGCCACTTTATCAGGTACACCTAGCTATCTAGTACCGGCTGGTCATCTGTTGCTATAGCCCATTATCATAAGAGCCAATTGTGTGTTGTGAGATGCCCTTCTGCACACCACTATTGTAAAGAGATGTTATTGGAGCATTTGTGGCCTTTCTGTTAGCTTGAACCAGTCTGCCCATTCTCCTCTGATCATTCTCGGTAAACTCTAGAGACTGTAGTGTGCAAATCCTAGGAGGGCAGCTGTTTCTGAGATGCTAGAACCAACAATCAGACCACGCTCAAAGTCACTTAGGTTATTTTCACACTTGGTATGTTTGCTTGAGACCGAAACCAAGTTTAATTGTTTGCGGTGGAGAACACCCTCTCAGAGGGGGTGGAGGAAGCCTGGGCACAAAGGTACGTTTGGGAAAGTCCTGATAGCAGGGGCAGAGTGTCTCACTTCTTACACCACCAGCAGACAGGGTCTTTAGACATCGGGATAGGAGGCAGGCCTCTGTAGAGCTGGTCTTCTTGTTCAACTCTCTCAGCAATGGATAAGGTGTTCTGTGGGTGTTCTGGGGTCTGAAATGAAAAAGACAATTGAGCAATGATGTACTTGAATCTTATCATCATTGTTTAATCTGTCATCATCAAACTGAGTTTACATCCTCTTCCTCCTCTTCTTCATCTCCCTCCTCCTTATTGGTGTTGTCCCCCTTCCTTTTTGCAGTGTCAGTGTGAAAAGGCTCCCTGTGATGTAACAGACTAGAAAAAGACTGTAAGTTGGGAGGGCTTTCATTTTTAAGTTTGGGCTTTATTTTGGTAACTTCCTGTTGGACGGCAGGTGTAGCCATTTTGTTGCTGAAGGACTCATGTTAGGGAAGTTGGCAATCCTAATCCATCCGTCTTCTGTTTTCTTCTTGTGGCACTGCCAGTAAGTATGTTTTTGTTTAGGAACCTGAGGAATAAATTAATATTAATATTAGACTTAAATAACCTTATTTTATATTATATTTGTTTATTTTAGGGTTAGGGTTAAAACATGGTCCTTCGAGCCGGAATGAGGGTGAACCAAAGGCAGAGGAGAGGGAGGAAGAGAAACCCAGGAGACAACGAAGGAGAGTAAAGAAAGGTGCTTCCCTTCCCTTAACCTCACGGAAATTGAGGAGTCACAGTCACCGAGAGCAGCTGGAAGCCCTAGTACCATCAACCAGCCGAGCTGAACATCAATTAGGCACACATGATCCCTCCGCTTCGTGCCAGACTACGGCGGGTAAAGTAAGGAAAGAAACAGGACCTGATGGGGCATGTACAGGAGTTGTTGATCCCCTTGATCAGAATCCCATGTTCAAGGGAGGAGGTTCATATACATCTGCACATAGCTCCAGGAAGGAATCCAGACCCCCCACTGAAAGGACTGGAACCGGCAGTAGTAGTGGGTATACCTATACCTATGGCAGTGAGAGCAGTATTAGTGGAGTAAGTAAACAATCCTCCATTGTTCTCAATGAAGCTCAAACTGCAGCCTTGCAGGAGAAAAGGAAACAACTGGAGTTTGAGGAGATGCAACATCAAGTGGAGGAAGATGCTGAGGTGGATAGAAAATGTCAGTTATTGGATGACCAGGCCCGTCAAGCACTAAATGAGCGAAAGCAAATAACCAAAGAATTGATAAGAAATAGACGCTTACGTGAGAAGCAGAAGGATTTACTGGAGGCGCAATTAGTATCCTACTTGCTAGAGAATAAACCGACTGGATCTTTGCCGCCGCAGGCTCCTCCTACCAACTCCCAGCCTGGCGAGTGGCCTTCTCATTCCCTCAGCCATGGACAAAAATTGACCCCCCAGTCTCTTGGTGCCTCATCTCCTTTATTATTCCACCCACTACCGGGCACTGTGGCTCGGCCTAGCCATGGGCCTGGACAGAAGTACTGTGATGAGTGGCCAGTTTCAGGCATTTCAGGGGCCCAGTGCTGATGGCAAGCTAGAGGGACCAACTGATTTCCAGAAAACTGGAACAGGGGATACGGGAAGTGGCATGATGGAGTTGCTTGTGGCCTCAGCTTATGGAATTCCCAAACTCAAGCTGCCATATTTTGAGAGTGGTAGAGAAAGTGATTTTCTGTTGTTAGATATGGCCTTAGAAAGTCTGCTTAGTATCCATAGCCATCTGTCTGAGCGTTATAAATATCAATTCAACCATTTTGATTGATCATTTGAAGCTGCCTAGTGCATATAAGCTAGCAAAATCCTTCATGCACTCAGCAACCAGTCCAGAGTGAGATTAATGCAATTTTGAACTCCGCCCCTATTAGACCTGGTGATAACATGGCCTTCCAAGAATTCTGTCTTTCTGTCCATTCTTTGATAGGGATGCTACAGTCTATGGAGGGAGAGGATGGAGTTGAACTGAAATGCAGCTCTCATGTGGATAGGTTGCTGGAAAAGCTGCCACCTTACCAGTGGGATGGTTTTATGGAACACTGCATCTCACATGGAATCCTCAAAGACGGGTCCAATTGCACATACAGCCTTCAAGACTTCTCATCATGGTTGCAGGTGAAGGCCCAGGCAAGGAACATTGCATTTCAGGCCTCCCTCTCAGTCATAGCCTCTCCAGATAAGAGAACCACTGACTTACCAGGGGGTCGAAGGAAAGTAGCTCCCACCTCTGTGTATCTCAACAACAGTGAGACTAGCACAGTAGCCAGTCAGCAGAATGAGAAGGTGAAGAAAGCACCTCCGAAGGACAAACCAAAGTTTTATCCTTATTGCCATTATTGTAACAACAAGGAGCATTTCCTTGGCTCATGCCCCAAAATAAAGCAGTTTACTGCCTCCCATCTTAAAGAATGGCTGACCTCCAATGACAGGTGTTACAGATGTGCCCGTTGCCACACTCCAGACACATGCACCCTGAAAAAGCCCTGCAATATATGTAAGCAGCTCCACCTTACCGTATTACATGATGTCATCCCCAAAGAAGCAGGAACTGTGTTTATGATCCAAGCCCCTGAGAAGCAGAGCCCAATCGGTCCCCCCGGGTCATGTTAAAGGTTGTTAAGGTCACACTGCAAAGTGGAAAGACAAGTCTGGACACTTTTGCAATTTCAGATGATGGCTCACAAAGAACTATCATCCTCCCTACTGCTACTCAGCACCTTGGCCTCGAGGGAAGCCCAGAGACCCTCAGCCTCCAAACTGTGCGGCAGGAAGTGGTAGCCATAGAGGGTTCAGCTGTATCCCTTAGTATTTTCCCAGTTGGCCAGTTGGATGTAAAATATCCAATAACCAATGCCTTCACTGCAAAGGGTCTTAACCTGTCTGAGCACTCCTGTCCTGTGAATGCCCTCCAGAGACAGTATCCACATCTCCGTGGCCTTTTACTTCTCAATTTCACTAGGGCCTCCCCCCTCATCCTCATTGGTTCAGACCATCCACACCTGGTTGTTCCTACCAAGCCAGCACGTATAGGGCCCGTCGGAAGCCCTGTGGCTGTACACAGTATTTGGTTGGACTGTGCAGGGGCCCTCTTCTCCACTTCCCCGTAGTGGAATTGGACAGTCTTATCAGATTCTCCATACATGTAATTCCGCAACTTCTCCTTCCCTAGCCACCTCTGAGCTCCTCCGGAATGTGGAAATGCTATGGAAAATGAATACTTTCCCTCACCAGAAACCAAAGGAGGTTATGCAGTCTAAACAGGACTTATACTCCCTTGATCTCCTAGAAAAGCAGACCATCACAATAGAGATGGGTGGAATGCGAAGATATGCAACGCCCCTGCTGCGGTTACCTAATCATCCTCCTCTCGCAACAAACCCAGAGGCCGTGCTCCCACTGCTCCGTGGCATAGAGTGGCGGCTGGCAAAGAAACCAGAGCTTGCAGAAGTTCACAAAAGGGAAATTCAGAACTTAGTGGAGGCTGGATATGTAACCAAGGTGGATCCTGCTTTTGAAGTGAAGCCTCTAACCGAATCTTGGTATATCCCCCATCATGTCATCCGTCAACATAGTGGTAAGAACCGACTTGTTTTTAACTGTTCATTCCAAGTCAGTGGTCAAAGTCTAAATGACTGTCTCCTGCCAGGACCAACCCTGCCAGGACCATCACTCCTTGGCGTCCTCCTCCGGTTCCGACAACACTCTGTGGCAATCAGTGGGGATATAAAAGCAATGTTCCGCCAAATCCGCCTCCTATCTACTGACACTGCACTGCTAAAATGTATATGGAGAGATGGATCAGGAGGTTAAGCCCACTATATATGAATGGCAGGTTCTACCCTTCGGCACAACCTGCAGCCCCTGCTGTGCTTTCCATGCCCTCCAACGACATGTCCGTGACCACACAGACAGTGACCCGGAAGTCGTACATACAGTACAGAATGCATTCTATGTGGATAACTGCTTGCATAGCCTCCCATCTCCTCCCAAAGCGAAAGCTCTCCTGGACAAGATTCGGAGCCTCCTTGCTAAGGGAGGGTTTGAAGTGAGACAGTGGGCCAGTAATGCCGCTGAAGTGATCAAGCACCTTCCACCACAGGCCAGGTCCATCAGCACTGAGCTGTGGCTGTCTCAAACTGGTACTGATCCTCAAGAGCCAACTTTAGGCCTCAAATGGAGCTGCTTACCTGACACTCTTGGATATAAGTACCACTTGTCTCCCAGTGATGATGCTCCCACCTTACGTTCCATCTACTGGACTCTTGCACGTCAGTATGACCCATTGGGGTATCTCCTCCCATTCACTACCAGAGCCAAAGTCTTAGTTCAGGATTTATGGCAGACAAAAAGGGATTGGGATGAACCAATCCATCCAGCTGACCTCCTTGACCGATGGCTCACTTGGGAGAAAAAATTAGCTGAACTATCCAACATCCAGCTTCCTAGGTGTTCTGTTCCAGTTTGTGCTGATAATACCACAGCAAACCGAGAAATCCACATCTTCTGTGATGCTTCAGAGCGGTGGGGCAGTATCCTACCTCAGAGTGGAGGATGAGGTAGGCCACATTCATGTTTCCTTCATTCTGGCCAGATCACGAGTGGCCCCAAAACGGCAGTTGTCTATGCCCCGACTTGAACTCAGCGCGGCCATGTGTGGTGCCCAATTAGCTGCTAGCCTACAAGCAGAGCTCATCTTAACAATTCACAGAATCACATACTGGAGTGACTCGACCGTTGTGTTAAGCTGGCTGAAGTCTGAATCTTGCCGGTATAAAGTATTTGTCGTCACCTGGATTGCAAAAATTCAGGATCTCACTGACATTAACAGCTGGAGGTATGTCGATAGTTTGAATAACCCAGCTGATGACATAACTCGAGGCAAAACTCTCCAGGATCTGGCTCAACCACAACGGTGGAGGATGGGACCTCCCTTCCTGTCACAGACCGAAAATGAGTGGCCAGCCACCTTCCAGTCTCCAGCAATTTCACCATCTGTAGATATGAATGAGTTGGAAAAAGTCTGCTCAGTGTTTTACTGTTTCTATCTCCTCAGCCAGAGTCCTTCCTGATCCTGCGCAGTTTCAAACCCTGCATGAGTTAATCACTGCCATTAACAGGGGTTGGGATGGGGCGGCCTCAAACCCAATTACTGCTGAAACTCTTCTCCTCCAGCAGGCACAAGTCAACAGTTTTCCAGAGGAGGTGAGGGCCTTGAGAGCCAGAAAAGTTGTAACAAAACACAGTCGCCTCCTTACACTCTCCCCAGAGTATGATAAAGAACTGATGCTCATTAGAGTTGGAGGGAGGCTTCACCATGTGGACGCTTTAGGACCTGATGCCATTCATCCGAGCCCCTTTTTGGAGAATCAAGGCGGAGATACTGGATTTTAGGAGGACTGGGGGCTATCCGTAGACACCAATATGCTTGTGTTGAATGCCGTAAATGGTGAGCTGCTCCTGATGTTCCTAAAATGGTAGATCTGCCCCCTGTGTCAGGGTGCAGAAATTAGGACCCAAATGCAGACAGTCAGAGGCAGAGAGCTTTTCTGAAGCCAGCAGCTTTAATACAGAACTGAGGCAGGACAAGGGCGGAGCAGAAAACCTCAGGCGGACGGCCTGGGGGCCGGACAAGGGCGGAACAGGAAACCTCAGGCGGACGGCCTGGGGGCCGGACAGCGGCCGAACAGGAAGCCTCAGGCGGACGGCCTGGAGGCAGGACAGAGGCTGAACAGGAAGCCTCAGGCGGACGGCCTGGAGGCAGGACAGAAGGGCAGTGCAGGTCTGGATGATGGTCTGGATGATGGCCTGGATACTGGTGACGAAGACGGAACAGCTCCGGAAATCGACCTGGAAGCTGGCGACGTAGGAGAAGCAGCTCCGGAGGACGGGCAGGCTGACAACCAGACCGGCAGAGCCGGTCTGGAGGAAGACCTGGAGACCGGTGACGCAGGTGGGACCACACAGGAGGCCGGAGACGTAGGCTGGACCACACAGGAGGTCGGCGACGTAGGTGGGACCACCCAGGAGGTTGGTGACGTGGGCGGGACCGCTCAGGAGGTCGACGACAATGGCTGGGCCACTCAGGAGGTCAGCGAAGAGGCTGGAGGTCAGGAAATGCAGCAAGCACCAGAAGATTAGGCTGCAGGTTGGGGCAGGCTGCGAGATCAGCTTCCGGCATCAGGAGTTCAGGACCGGAGTCCGGCGGCGGGAGTGCAGGACCGGAGGCCGGAGACTGGAATGCTGGACTGGAGGCCGGAGACTGGAAAGCGGGACCGGAGGCCGGAGACTGGAGTGCGGGACTGGAGGCCGGAGACTGGAATGCAGGGCTGGCAACCGGCGGCTGGAGAGCAGGACCGGCACCGGTGTTACAGGAGTCACTGGAGACATAGGAATTGTCGTGTCACTGGAGTCAACGGTGTCATCGGAGTCACTAGAGGCACTGGAATCACTGGAGCTGACCAGAGACTGGAATGCAGGACCGGAGGAGTCCTGCAGTGGCCGATGGGGAATAGTAGGGCGTCGGCAAATGCGGCCGACTGTTGGGAATCTGGCCGGATGACGACAGGAGACCGCCGCAGCTCGGGGACCGGGAGCTTCCGCGGCGCAGGAACAGGGGACTGCTGCAGCTCCACAGGAACAGGGGACTGCTGCAGCTCAGCAGGAACAGAAGATTGCTGCAACTCAGCAGGGACAGGAGATTGCTGCAACCCAGCAGGGACAGGAGATTGCGGCAGCTCAGCAGGGACTGTCTGGACTTCAGTAGTGGCGCTGGGGAACGGAGACTCTGTAGCGCTGGGCAGCAGAGACTCTGTAGCGCTGGGCAGCGGAGACTCTGTGGCGCTGGATTGCTGAGAGAGCCAGTGGCGTCGGGAGCCATGGGGACCTTGCCTCCTTCTGAAGACTCCGCGGTTCCCTGTGAAAATGGCAAGGTGAGTACCTACATAGGGTGACCGCTGGACGTCAGGGTGGCTCCACAGCTGATCCAAATCAGTCTCATGGGGTTCAGGGAAAGCAGGATGCGAGCTAGCCGGCTCAGGACGGCCAGGCTCACGAACCCGAGCCTAACTGACTGGAGTGCAGGCTGGTTGTGAGCAGTCCAAGGTGCAGGCTGAAGGCTAGCAGGCCCAAGGCTAGCAGACTGGGACTTGGGCTGGTAGCTCGGCTGCTGCTGGGGCCTGGGCTGGTAGCTAGGCTGCTGCGGCTTGGGCTGGTAGCTAGGCTGCTGCTGTGGCCTAGGCTTGGGCTGGTGGCTAGCTGGCCGGTTGCTAGCAGACAAGGCTGCTTGACGGGCAAAGTAAGCAGGCAGGGAAAGGGGCTGACACCCCCCGGAGCTTTCTTCCACTGCCAGGACACGAGAGGGTTGGGGCTTGAGTGCGCTGGGGATTGAGAGCACAGGCGAGACGGACAAGCGGGCAGGGAAAGGGGCTGAAACCCCCCGGAGCTTTCTTCCTCTGCTGGGACACGAGAGGGTAGGGGCTTGAGTACGCTGAGGAGCAGGCTGAGACACAGGGCGAGATGCAGGCTGGGAGCTAGCAGACTGGAAGCTAGCTGGCCGGGAAGCAGGCAGAGATGCAGGGGTGTCGAGGAAGCTCTTTATCCACTCAGGTAGTGAGCTCCTCAGCCAGGGCTTCGAGGACACTTCCCTGCGTGCCATAGTCAGGGCTGCATGCTTGTGCTCCATAGTAGGTGCCCTCCTCCAACTGCCAAAAAGGTCCTGGAGGGTAAAAAGTAGCTCATAGAGTTCTTCCTCAAAATTACCGGCTGCTGGGTCCATTATGGTCAGTTCGTACTGTCAGGGTGCAGAAATTAGGACCCAAATGCAGACAGTCAGAGGCAGAGAGCTTTTCTGAAGCCAGCAGCTTTAATACAGAACTGAGGCAGGTACAAAACATGAAAAACCGTAACAGGCTGGCAAACAAAAGAAAGACAAAACCAAACCTGGCCGGTAACTAGGTGAAAAGGTATCCACAAGAAACACAGGGAACACAGCACAAGGCGAAGCAGGTAACATGGGGAAAACACAACAGACGAACTGACAACACTCCAGGGAGAAACAGACTACTTATATACACACAGACTAACGGGAAAATGAGGAACAGCTGGCAGGAAGGAAATGAGTCCAGGAGCTGATAAGTGGAAGGCAGGCTGGTGAAGGGGGAACAAGGCAACAGGGCAAATGAGGGTGATGCAGGTCAGGTGTGGAGGGAAGGAGAATCCAAGGGCATCTTGTGGCTGGCAGGGGGATGGCAGGACTGGGGAGTGAAAGGAGTGGTGACCAGGACACAGGGGAAGACAGGAGCAGACCATGGCAGACACAAGGGCTAGGGCTAAGAGGGCAGACACAAGGGCTAGAGCTGAGAGGGGCAGATCATGGCAGACGGGCAGACCATGACACCCTGCACGTTTGCAGCTTTTCAAACCACCCTTTTGGTCAATGGGTTGATTGTTTCGGGCCCTTTTCTGTGAAAGTGGGCTGCCGAGTGGAGAAACGATGGGGCATCCTGTTTAAATGTTTGACTACTCGTTGCATCCACCTGGACTTGCTGGAAGGTCTTGATGCAGGGGCCTTCTTGATGTCCCTCCGCCGTTTCATCTCTCGCAGGGGGGAACCTTTTTAACTATTAGCTGACAGAGGTACAAATTTTAAAGCAGGAGATGTAAGATTGCGAGAGGACTTCCTGGCAATGGAGCCTTCACTCAGAGAGATATTAGCCGAACAGCAAATATCCTTCAATTTTAACCCTCCAAATGCTCCTCATTTTGGAGGGGCCTGGGAACGGGAGATCAAATCAATGAAGGCTGCTCTACAAGTTGTCCTTCGAGATCAGACGGTCACAGAGACCGTCCTAAACACAGTGTTGATAGAGGTTGAGGGGATTATGAATTCCAAGCCTCTTGGTTATTTATCATCCGATTTAGCCGACCCTGACCCTGTCACACCTAATCTCCTCCTGATGGGGCGGCATGATGCCTCTCTCCCCCAAGCCTTGTATGCCAACAGTACCCTCATAAGCAGACAGCGATGGCGGCATAGCCAGATTTTGGCTGATGACTTCTGGGCTAGGTTTATGAGGGACTATCTACCCAGTTTGCAGCCGGGGTGGATGCAAGAGACACCCAACCTCTGTATTGGTCAAGTCGTAATGGTAATGGACTCCCAGCTACCTCGAGCCAGTGCTTAATTTGTGCCGGATCCTGCTGGAACAGGATCCGGCACCTTGCGGTTTTGGACTACCTGCATTCCAGTACTTATTTGCATGGACCCGGCACCTCTGGTGGCATGAAAGTTTTTTGGGTTTTTTTGTCTGCCATGTAATAATCCCAATAGTTGACTCTTCCTTTCCCCTTCCTTCCAAAAACCGAATTGGCTCATTTCCATATGAAGACAGGTGATTAGAAAGTAGCAACAAGTGCATAGTAATCACGTCACATGAGTGAGCTGCTCTGCAGAGTATGTTATGGTAAACTTCAGACATCGTCATGGCTAAAAGACAGTTGAATTTGCTGTCCATATGTCCGCTGTGTGGACTATTTTTGGAAAATTAGACAAGGTAAGCATGTTTATTTTTTTTTTTTGTAAATGTGTTACAGTTCTCTGCTGGGACAATAACATCTAAATTCATATTTGCATAGATGAAAACAGGAATTATTTGGAGTGCGGACCTGTAAGTCCCATAGTTAAATATGTGGGCAATTGCGCATGTTATGTTGAGTGTCCAGAGATAATTGGCAATATATAATTAGTTGACGTGAAGGGCTGTAAGCCCCACATCAATGTGGGCATTTCAAAACCAGCGCGGTCCAGCTGAGTGTCGCATTTAGGTCTACTTCTAGCTGCATGGCATGACCATGATATGTTTTATTGCTGTCATTTCATTATTTGCTGACATTGTTTCCTACGTTCAAAATAGATATCCTATGAAAGTATTTGTGTTGAATATTAATGCGTAACTACTAGAGCCAGAATTTGTCTGGTAAATGGTTGAAGCCATTGCAATTTCCTTGATGTGTTTATGTATGATTAGGATATTTCACAGCCAAGTATGTGGGCATTTTTATGTTGTGCACAGCGCAGTTATATCTTTAGTCCACTACTTTGAAGGGCAGGTTTGTAAAAACCATCGTTTTAGACAAAATGAGCATTATGTAATCTATGCAATAATCAAATATTGTTATAGGTCCCCAGTAGTCGGAGCTCTAAGGTCATATAGTCAGTCATTTAGTAATGTTTAGGCTGTTGGTCTACAGTATATATACAGCTATATGGCTGCAATGAGCACCACCGTGCCTCCAATGCTCTTGTTGTCTTGATATGTTCTGGAACCTTTTCCCTCCAGACAGACTCGCGGGAACACTGACCACTTGGTGTTCCGGGACCTCATAATTTACAAATTAGCTATCTACGCTGAATCTGTCAATCAAGTCGCTATCCACCCACACAGATATCTTACAGGCGGAGGTTCGCAATCACGCCAACACAATCCATACACATAAGGGGAATCTTGATAATGCTGTGAAACATATCACTGAACTTGAAGACTATACTCGGCGATCCAACCTAAGACTGGTTTTCCTACTTGAGGGGGAAGAGGGGAACGATGCCGCGTCATTCCTTCAATGCCATCTCCCACCAAACTCTCATCCCGAGGGGTTATTGAGATAGAAAGAGCCCATCGGATCTACCCCGGCACAAGACCTGCCAAACCGATCTCCCACAGGACGCGTTATGGAGATCGCCAGGCCATTATGGATGCCTACCGCGCCAACGGATCCAGTATCACCCACGGCACCCACAAGTTACGGCTTTTTGCCGACTACCCCCGGTCATGCAAGCGTGCAAGGGTGTTGAGAACTTCCTACTTTATCCTGCCAAATTGAGGGTCATTCGTGGCAAAGAGAAACACTTATTCGAAACCCCGGCTGCTTCAGAAGATTTTTTGGCTGGCTTACAATGACCCCCAAGAGCTGATTCTGGACTGACCTCCTGTTCTACCTGGCGGTGAGCTCATCCCCTCCCGAACACACACACACACACACACACCTATACGGGTTTATGTGTACTAGCAGGACACTGCTGCCCAAACTGATTTTTTGCTACATTACATGGACACCCCTTTCCACTTGCTTCACAAAGATGTGGTGAATATCAAAAAATCTATTTTGAGCCATACAACACAAATTTCACTTCAAATATTGAATACACAAAACACAACTCAAAATGTAACAACCTGACAACATGCCTAATTAGGAGGACAGTAGATAATTAGGTGCATAAGCCCATGACAAAAATGGAAATTATAAGGACTAACTCAATTGTGAGGACAGTAGCTATACAACACACAAAAATGTCACTGAAGTGCATTAAAGGGTCAAACATGATTAAATGGAACATGGCTAAACACAAACACTAAAGTGAAGGCATTGTGCATTAAAGGGTCAAACATGATTAAATGGAACATGGCTAAACACAAACACTAAAGTGAAGGCATTGTGCATTAAAAGGACACACCTAATATATGAGGACAATTTGTTTTACACAACACACAATACAACAGCACTGTGCATTGCAAAGACATACCTGATCTGTGAGGACATATTTTAACAAACAATATAGCCCACTATATAAGAGCCCCTATATACAGTATATAGTAGTTTAGTATTGCGTGTTTTACATAGTTATTGCCTGTTTCATGTTTGCAATCTATTTGTTGTTTTCATGCAAATGTGAAACCACACTTTCGTACCATCCACTCAGGGATTTCCTGTATTTTGTCTGTGTTACGTCTTTTTGCCCCTTTGCTCCGCTGTTCATGTATATATAAGCACATGAATGAGTGATTAATTAAACTTCAAAGTCATTGCTAATACAAGTGGTATATAACACAGTACACATGCAGCACTGTTCATTGCAATGACATCACCGATACACAGTAGGAGGACCATTTTAAAGTGCAGTGGTGTATCACTGAAATACACAATGCTATTTGTGTGATATGACTGTTTATCTACATCCAGTATGGCCTTGTAAAAGACAGCTGATACAGAAGGACATATACACCAGTCAGTGAACAAGGAGACAAATTTATTACTGTTTACATTCAGACAGCGAGCAGTTGCTCCAAATGCAGTGGCAAAGAGCTGTAAACATTCACCGCGCGTTCTCAAACTTGGAGGATTAACTAGACAAGAACAGAGTCTGTACAGACAGTGCTATGGCACATTCATGGTGATCCATATAGACCTAATTATCATTCATTTCGACTGTGATCTGACTCTCAGCTGCCCTAATCTCTTGTATGGAGAACATAGTAACTTGAGGCTACGTAGCTTGCTAGTGAACATTAGCAACTGAACAGTTTACATTGAACAACAATGGAGGCAGCAGCGGCAACCAGCACCTTTAAAAGCTTCAACAACAAAGCTAACAACAAAGCTAACAACAAAGATAATTGCATAACGCATAATTTGACTGGTAGCTGTTCAGTGACTGCTTTTTTTTTTCAGAGTTATGCCCCGATTCCTGACAAAGTCTCTTATGTTTTGAAGAGAGCGACTAGCCAGAGCAGGATGCTCAGCAGTCTTGTACTGTTGGCATTCTCCAATAGTGGCTAGTTTCCCCTTGGCAATGTGCCGTCTAAAATGTCGCATCACTGCTGAGACCTCTTTTGGAGACCACTGCCGTTTCTGTTTCCTCCTAGGATCATCCCTTTCCACGGCATTTTCAAGAGACACTACAAAAGAGGAAAACAGATTGTCAATGGTAACCCACACCCTAGGGTTAACACTTAATTTTCTTTACATTTGTTATGTCACTTACTAAATCTACAACTTCAAAACAATGTAAACTAGGGATGCATTGATCTGACTTTTTCTCTTCTGGTACTGATTCTGATATTCCATCTCACGGTACTGGACGAGACCATGTAGTGATCAAATGCTAATGCTCTTTCTTCCCCATATTTAAAATGTGTAAAACTAACTGCGTAGAGCTCATTAGGATCATTCTTCTATGTGTAAGGTAACATGGTGCGTTTTTTACTCTAGCTGCTAAAAGTTAGTTAATGAGATGTAACATTAGTCCTAGTTTACTGAGCTGCTCTCTTCTGTCAAACTTTGTGAGACATGTAAAATGTATTTCATCCTCACAATGTTTCTAAATGACTTCCTAACACACGCACACACAAAAAAGAGCATGTGAAAATCTAGTTTTAGGATGGATATTCAGTCAGGTTAGGTTAAGATAAGCTGACCCCAAATCACATGATCAAAATTTCTAGTTTCACAATAAAATCCTACCACTGCCTTTACACTATAATGATTCTATTGTGAAGCACATGCAGGAAGGAATGAATTACTATCAGCAATAGCTTTACGCTTCAACATTAGCTCACCGCAGAAAATGAACAGAGCAGAATGGGAGCCACCTGCTATGAAAAAGCCATTTGAGTAACAGAATGACTGGCAGCATATTATGGTAATACAACAATATTATGTACCACCGATTGCTGTGGCACTAAAAACTGAGGTGGTCGCTAACCATGATTCCGTGAACTGATAGTAAAACACAAAATTTTAAGCTTTTTCGCTTTTTTCGCTTCACTTTCACATATGTCTCTCAGTGTATGATACGTACAGATTGTAAACAAACTTCAATTTGTATGAGAGAAGTTGTTGTAACTCTTCTGTGTGTGCACAGTCAGTCCCTAACGTTCCCAAGAACAAGAAGAGCGACAAATACAACTAATCAACTAATGGATGGCAAGCATTTTAGTGGACATGCCTCATGCAAGGACTGCCTGCACACAGCTCCTATCCAGCCTGCAAGGAGTCCAGCCTCCACTCTCAAAAAAGTGACTCAGTAGTAGAATCTTTTGTGTAGCCTATGTGTTTGTGTGCATTTACCAGGTTGTTCATGCTCTTCCCTTGTCCTGCCGGACACTTTGTCCCCCCCGTCTGTGTTTTTGTTAAACGCTGCAAACGAGAAAAAATACTTATCAATGTCAACCAAAACACTAGTGTTAATATTTAATCATCATTTCAACTGTTGTGTCATTTACAGGATATTATAAATCTACAACTTTAAAGCAATGTAAACTGGAAAGGGAGATCAACTTGGCAATTTCAACTTGAATTTATATGTAAAGGACAATTATCTGACCAAATATCAGTCTAAAGAGAAAAAGGCGAGTGCTTGAGTGAGAGAGACAAAGCAAAGAGGAGAGTGAGAGACACCAAACTGACTTATGGTTTATTTTGGGGACAAGCAGCAAGCAGAGCCTCATTAATTTGGTATCAGGGCTTGCATATGCTGTATTGTCCAAACAAAGACTACTAAAAGCACTAATTTTATCTTCAGTTTGGTGTTGTTGACACTGACTAGCATTAAAATAGCTTTAAAAGTGGCTTGCTACATAAAAACCTATATTCCTGTCATACCTGTAGATGTGCCTTCTAGGGAGGAGTCAATATCTGTGAATGGAAAATAAAAAAATGATTAAGAATACATCATAACATACAGTAGCATTGCTAGCCTACATGCAATGAATCAAACATCAATGAGCATGCTGGTGGACTGAGGTAGGGGGTCATACCGTCTGAGGTGCCTGGAGGTTCCTCGACAGGTCGCCTGGCTCTCTTCATCCCTGCAGAATATATAGTAAAGCTCAATATAGGTCATGTGTTATATGCAGGTTCGTGCCAATTTAAATATTTCATAAACAAAAACAAACAGTTCTATAGACAGGTGCGCTTGGAGACGCCCACACAGTCTGTGCCCCAAATGTTTTAGTTCCGAACACAATGACCATACTGTATCAGTAACAGCTGTATATCTGAACTATCTTATAAATCTGGAGTGTATCATACCCTACACTCCTTATGTGGACTTAAATATTGTGTTTGTACGCTTAGGTGCACTTACCCGTTTTTGTCTGTGGATATGTGGGGGAACCTCTTCCTCAGTCTCACTGTCTTCACTTGGCCCAAAATTAGTCAAGCCTATGTTATCTAACAAAAAATAAATATCAAAGCAAATAAAAACATCAAAGAAGTTTAGCATTGCAAATGTTAGTTGAGTTACAACCGTAATACATAACGATCAATCTGAAATCTGAAGTTTGATGAATATTACCTTCGCTAAGCTAAAGATTCTATAGGTAAGTTATATTTTGCTACACTAAAAATGTCTATTAGCAATGCTTATAATCTTAACCTTGATACTAACCTACAAAATACAACTAACAACAACTTTAAATAGCAATACCTTCAATTTCAATCTCTTCAAGTGTTTTGCCTTGAAGATTTGTAAGGGACCCATTCTCCATGGCAAGAAGTAGTTTTGATATTTTGGCCAGCTGGGTTGTAGCCTCTGGAAGCCTGTAATATTCTCTATGGACACGAATATCATGGCCTAGGAAGTCAGCAACTTGGTCCAACTCGTGGTTTTTGAGGTTCAGGACCTGTGACAAAGTTGCAACATGTTTGCGTAACTGCGTCGACCTGAGGAGTTCAGGGTTCTGAGCGCCACACTCATTTGCATAAATCCTCAGACAGTCCTGTCCTCTGTAAGGAGACAAACAATGAGGTCTTGCGAACAGGAATTTGTTTTCTTCTGGAACTCCACATTCTCTTCTTTTGCTTATGAGGTGTGTTAAGGCATCAACCATGTCTGGTGATAGCAGCACAGCAACTTTGCGCCCTCTTTTACCCCTAATTTCCACGCGACTGAAGTGTTTACAAAGTTTTTGTTCAAACTTTGTAAGGCCAACGGCAACATCCTTATGTAGGGCAGTTGTGTCCCTCTCGAGGAAGCCTTTTAGTTGCATTTTTGCAACTTCTCCTCCACGTCTTCGGTTGAATAGTATTATTTTTGCGAGAGTTGCTTTGCAAAGTTCAGCATAGACTTGTGGTGTTGGCGTCTTTCCCAAGTTCTCAGATGCTAAACCTGCAGTCTTTTCAAGATGTTGGTGAAGACGTTGCACGTCCTCTGTGAAAGGCAGAGTAGATGGCTTGTTAAAGTGCGCCTCATTCAAGGTGGTCAAAGCTGTGTGTGAGACAAGTTCAGACCACTTTTTGGTATACAGTGTTTTGAAAGTCTGGGTTGACTTTATCAGCTCACTGTCTTCTGCCATTAGAGCTCTGCAGTGTATGATGTCACATATCTTTTGCAACGAGTGACCCAACTTAAGTGCGAGGCTTGGAGTTTGGTAGCAGTGCTTTTCTTCATCAAACCCAGACACTTTCTTGACAGCTTGGATAACCACATGGAAATTTGCAGGTCTTACAGCATCCTCAAGGGTATATATTGAACATTATTTGCGCAGTGTCAGCAGAAGTCTTCCAACTTCGCGGAGCTTCTGACGAATATAGTCATATTTGGTGGGATCCTGTCCATGTTTATTGAAAAATGACTGGGCCAGCTGAAGAATGCAGAAGTCACTGCGCACAGCAGCAGAAATGTCATCGTCTTTCATCACAGTTAACAGCTTCCAAACACCTTGGGATATCTGTTGACACAACGCTGACTCCGACATTATGGCCAAAGACAAGACCCTAGTTTTTCCCGACCCTGCATTGGCTTCCACTGGTTTCGAAAGACATTTTCGAACATGTCGCCACAGATCCCTCCGAAGATACATAGCCTGGCAATACATGCAGTGCACATAATCTTTTGGATCATACTTTTTCTTTGGTTGGCGTCTAAGTTTTAGCAATCCAGTCCCACTCGTTAAAACCTCTGTATTGTGTTTGTAGTTCCCTTTGTTCCGTAGTTTGTTCAGTATTTTCTTGCGTTCTTTGGAGTCCTTTGGGAGTGCCAAAACTTGAGCAACTTCCAGACTTGTCTTCTCATGGGTTTTTAAGTGACGCGCAAGTTTTGACTGTGGTTTTCCACAAATGTAGCAGTAAGTTTTATTACTTACTGAAGATGATGTGTTTGAAGACTGTATGCACTGATCTCCCCCAGTTTCTGTGCTATCCTTAAAAGTGTATTCAGTATTGCCATTCCTAACTTCAGCCTGAACTCCTGATACTTGTACTTGTTTTCCTTCCCTACAAGTCTTTTCAAGCTGCACTGTGCTGACTGCAGACTCACTGCAGGACACTTCAATATTCTGTACTTCTGAGAGTTGTTCAACATGCACGTATTTTGAAGGCCCTGTTGCGTTTTCCCATGAACTGTCTGAATCACTGTGAGGATCAGGTACATATTCCTCCTCTGATAATGTCTCTTCACTTGAACTTGGTTCTTCAGAAACCTGATATGAAAAAAAAAGGAATTACTACATTGTGCCTTTCAGGTACATAACTTTAAGAATAATTCCACAAATACACTTACCAATGGTAGGGGTTCAAGGTCGGTCTTCACGTTTTTAGCATAACAGGATTTGTGCCAGTAGCAGAAGCAAACTAGACAGAGGATATTAAGAACTTAAGAAGAAAGTCGGTGCATGTACTTCACTCTAAATTAATAAAAGTATTTACCTGCATCCAAAGGATTAAATTATGCATTTGAGGAGAAGGAAAATGACAGATTTTGAACATTTCATTAAAAAATTAACACGAAGTCATTACCATTGAGTCTTAAAAATGGTTTCACAAATATGTAAAGTGATGCATATTAAGATTCACCATTTTTACTCTAAGAGGCAGTTAACACCACAAGGAAGTCGTTGCCCTCTGTAAATATAATATTTGTAGAAAACTGCTTTGCACGTATGAAGTTTCCTTTATATTTTTTTGGAGAAGAAGTTCCAATAGTGGATATTGGTGAACCAAAAAATTTGGTGAACCAAAAAATTTAAAAAAGGTGAGTCAAATTGAAACACTAAATATGAAATATTATTCAGACAGAAGAAAAAAAGACCACAGTAATAATTATGATGTTTATGGTAAAGCATTCATGGATCGTTTATTTATCAAAACAAAATGCTCACCTTTACATCTCACACCAAGCCACTGAAGAGGTACAAAAGGTCCACGACAGCTTGCACATTTTTCCAAGCTTGGTACTGCTGTGGCGACCAAGTCATGTTTACAGTTCTGTTGACAAAAACAGTGATTATGAGAAAACACTGTCTTTACTGTCTGAATGAAAAATAATTACAGAAATATTTATTTACGGTGTAGAAAATCAAAGACAAATGTATGTATTTTGCTATTGTTTGTAAATGAGTAAACAAGAGCATGAGAGCCTTTCCATTGTTATCCCTTCTAAACTGAAAGAAAATCTAACTAAAGGTTTAGAGGTTAACTAGAGACTTTAAGTAATCAAACATTTTAAGTAATCAAACAATTTTTTATAGTTCCATGAGAGCCAACTAAATGTGTCACTAATGTGTTGCACTGTAAAGCATACAAACATTCAGGGTACAAACATGCAAACTGTACCCACACCTACACATCAACACTGAGCCCTGTTCATCCCCCACAATACACAGTATGACAGCAGCAGTAACTAGGGGGACGTACAATACACAAACTGATCCAACCTTAACATGGACGACAAAACACTGCCCATCCCCCACAATACACAGTATGACACCAGCAGTAACTAGGGGGACGTACAATACACAAACTGATCCAACCTTAACATGGACGACAAAACACTGCCCATCCCCCACAATACACAGTGAGAAACTAACAGTATCTTTACAGATATTCAACACTAAAACTATCTTAAGTTCAAAAAACCGGGAAAGGCAGTCATACCAATTGCTTTTCCAGTTTAATATGGGCAAGCTAAAGAAATTAAATTATTAACAACTTGCCTGATTAATGTTGTCCATGTGACTGTCAGCCATCACAGGTGTCATGTCTGTGACAGGAGAATCCATCTCATCTGATAGCTATGAAAAATAATAAATACATAAAATAAAATGAAGTTACACACACACTCTGAATAGTTAAAGACACGGTGAAATAAAAAATACCTTTTCCAAGCTCTAATCCTGTGTCCCTGCGTTAAGTGTTAAGTTATCTTTTGTAATATCCCAAAAATATGCCCAAAAAATAGTATTTGAGTATTTTGATAGCAAAATCACACTCCTTTCTCTTCCTGTTGTTGGGCTTTGATAGGGGCAGGTTTGGTTATTAGCAATTAATAATTAATAATTGTGAGATTATTAATATTCATAAAATTATTGACGGGAGTCAATATAAACGGGGCACCACCCTGGAATCAGGGACCAATAACCGAACCTTCAATACAGTCTCAGAATGGCTGTTCACCCCCAAATGACAGTGGTTGAGTACCACTGTACATTTATGAGTGAACAGTGAAGGGTGAATTCGTACACAGGCCCTCACAACCAGCAGTTATTGCAACACATATGCACAAGGAATCACAGACAACTTCTCTTTAAAAGTATAATGGAGTTTTATTTAACTTTAGCAATATCAATCAATAATCAATAACACTGCAGTTAATCAACAACTTATTATACAACTATAACTATCAGTCTAACTAACAAGCATAAAGGCACAAACAGCATATGGCACGTATGGATGCGTGCGTGTGTGTGTGTGTGTGTGTGAGAGAGAGAGAGAGAGCAAGATGGCGGACGTGACCACGTGAGTGGGACGTCTCGCGAGAGTTCAAGATGGCGGCTATGACCGCGCAGTTTGAACAAAGGGGGTTTTGGAACCAAGATGGAGTTGGAGTTAGGCAGCTAAACCAACACCATCTAATTCTAAAGTAGCAATGAATGTGTAATGAGATGTGGGTGGGTGTGTGTGTGTGTGTGTGTGGGTTAGTAAGGGAGAGAGAGAGAGAGAGAGAGAAAGGGGGAAACACTCAGGGTAAACCTAGAGGTTCTACTCGCCATCTAGAGACACAACAATAGTCTTTTACCACACAGGAACTCGGGGTACGACTTGGAAATAGTACGCCGGGTTACTGGTCTTTGAACTGGTAAAAGGCAGTATATTGGCTTTATACGGTGGCTACTAACATGGATGCAAGCTCAGCGGCATGCAATTTAACACAAATCAGCTTCACATTAACACAATCAAATTAAGCAGCAAGCATAATGATTGAGGTATTATTCATACAGCATAATATGGACGCGGCGGTCCGATGCGCTTCCCAATACGCACAAATACAGCTTCTGATCAGTAAGCTTAATTAACACACCTATTCTAGTCTCTGCCCAGAACCAAAGCCTCTTACTTGGGAGTCACTCTCGAGTGATTGGTGTGTGGTGGAGTCCGTCTTATCGATCCGGGGTTTTCCCAGGATATCTGCGGGACCGTTATCTCTCCGTGCACGGAACAACGGCCAGCTGGCTTTCCTCGTAGGCAGCGAAGATGTCGGCCAGGAGTCGACTTGGTTGAAGAAACGTATCCTTACGTTGTCTTCTTGGAGGGAAGGAGTGTCCTTAGCTGTATTCTCTTCCAGTCCACTTCTGCAGGTCTGCTACCCACGGCAGTGTGTGTAAGGAGTTAGAATGCCGGATGCACAAACAGCTAATCTAATCCTTCTGGATCCAACAGTGTTATGGTTAACACTAAACAGTCTGGTCTCGTCCCGCGAGTTGAAGACTGCGCCTCGGCTACACAAAAGAATAGTTCGAACGTTTCAGGTACCACCTTGTTCAGCAACGGGGTCGCAATAAGGGGCGATGAGGAAAGGTATCTCTGGAATTTATACTCTTGGTGACGTCATGGGGACATCCCGGGGTTCTCCCGAGTCTCGTCCAATGAGAGACCAGAGGTTGGGTTTCAGCCAGTTCGCACCTAGGTGTGAACTTCAGGGCCTGTTGGAATTTTGGCGCTGCTTTCCTTTGTTTAAGGTCCTAGCCCAGCGGGTGGGCTAGAGTTCAGGTTTCTGATTCCCTTGTTAGGCCGGTGTTTTAGGCTTTCAATCTTACATGTAGGCCTTTCCTTTGTTTGACCACATGGCCTGGCCCAACATCCCCCCTTTGGTCTGAAGAGTGGGGTGCTGGCCGCAGTCTTTAGAGCAACTCAAGGGCCGGACAGTTCATATAGGTGTAATCCTGAGGGTTACGCAATCCATATGTTCCTGAGGATAGGAGAAAATGGGAACAGTCCATACAGTTCATAGAGTTCACAAGTTCACAGAGGGCTCTGGTGTCTGGGCAGACAGTGAGGCAAGGTCTGGGCAGAGTTTTTACTTTTCTAACTACAATGAACAAACACATCAAACACAGGCATCCACATCCTAAGTAAGCAATATATATTAACCCCAACACAATCCGCGAATTGTGGTGACACGAACAGTCCAGTCTGGCTTGTAGCTTCCGGATGTATTTATACATGAAGTGTGCGACAATAGCAGTGATGATTCAACCACTAAGGAGGATGTGGTAGTGAGTCCAGTCGGTTTGAGACTGAACTGCACCAATTTAGTCCCTTCAGCCAGAAGCTGCTGCTGAAGGGTGTTGTTGATTGTCGTTGAAGTTCCTATGGCCTATGAAAAATAGGAAATTGCACTGCCAAGACTATATGCCAGATGTACCTGTGAGGGTTGCACAACAGTGGTAGTAGCTGATTTTAAGATTTGTTCAACAAGGTCTAGGGAGACCAGATAGGATGGAATCCTTCCACCACTCAGACTGTTGGCTGAGGAGCTTACTTCCCTAGTGAGGTCCTGCATCAAATCTCTAACTACCCATAGGTTATGTCTTCCTGGACAACTTTTGACAGAGTCTCTAAGGCATGCAAGGTGTTGTTGAGGAGAGCGGAGTGGAGGTTCGCCGCGACTATGGTACCCTGCAGGGTTTTACCAAAGATTATTACCAGGGGGAGGGGGATAAGGTTAGGAGCTAGTGCATGCCGGCGGAGTGAGTTGGGGCATGCGACTCCCCCTTGTGGTCCTACTGGGGTGCGTCCTCCTCCTATTGGAGTGGAGCCAGCTCCCCCCTTTCGGGTGTAGAGCCTGCCCCTCCTCCTGGGAGTAAGAACGGCTTGTAGGGTTTGACCAGGATCTGGACCAGAAGGTAGGTTGAACGACTGTTCAACTCAAGAAGGGGCGTGCCGCAGACTGTCAAGTGGAGTTCCCAGAAATGGGGCAAAGGTTGAAAGAATGCCTGTGTGCCAGGCATCTTCTGCCCTTTAAGAGTCACGAGGCGGGTGGGGACACCTGCTGTTCGCGCGGGGATCATCACATCAAGCTCGCTGGCAACTTGACACACCTGGGGAATGGTCTGCCCTGATGTTATATGTTCTGGTTCAGTGGTCAGGGGATAGCTTACAGCGTCAGCTTGGGACCACAGGACCTGGTTGACTGTGTCCAGCTGGGCGCCGAACCTGACAAGAGGGTCTGCCCCTAAGAAGAATGGGGGACAGAGCTGAGGAACCATGCTCACAAAGCATTCGACCTGTTTTCTCCCAATCTGGATAGAGAGGGCGCATACTCCAATCGCCTTACAGAGAGTCTGTGGTGACTCTGCTGAAAGGAGGCGGTGGCTTCGCTGTGCGAAGGCTGGCGGAGGGTTCGGTCGGCACAGGTCGTTGTGCAGGTCCTGACTGATGGCGGATTTCTCGGACCAGGGCGCTAGGAGCGCGTCCGGGGTCGTGAGACCGTTGAGGTGTACACCTTCGACCACACGGGGGCTGTACAGTGCTGCGTTAGTGTTCTTCAACGAGCACAAGAAATACCTGTGATTGTGAAACAGGTTCAGGCTGCCAGCCTGCGGCGGACGTGGGCTCACGGGCGGCCTAGAAGACTCGGAGCCAGGATCAGGCTCCGAAAGAGGCATAAGCATCGGCAAGGGTCCTCTTGACCCCTGGATGACAGCGACATGTCTGTCTGAACCTGGTAGACTGCTTGTGGGACCAAGTGGTTTCGGGGAGTCAACCTGAGCCCAAATGTGTCCATGGTGGCAGTCGATGAGTGGTGCTAGTCGGTCCAGAAGGTCCTGGCCGATGAGCAGCGGTTCTGTGTCGAGAAGACAGATGTGGATGGGATGCACAAGCTTCATCCCTTGAAAGGTGATGTCGACCCAGGCGCGTTTGGTGATGGGCGACTTGTCCTGAGTGTAGCTGGTGATGCTAACGTTGCAGGACTCGACTTGGAGTGGTTTACCGAGGGAACGCATCGCTCTGGCGACCTTTACAAAGGTGTTGGGACACATCAAGCTGATCTCGGAACCGGAATCGAGCAAGGCGAGGGTGCTTACACAACCCCCTATTTCCACGGAGGTGTATATGCGTCGGGCGTTGCCCTTGCGGACAAGGTCGCCCAAGAAGGTTAAGGAAGGTGGATGCGGGACGTTTGGAGTGGTGGCGCCGGGGAGAGCCCTGGGCTCTCTTGGTTCCCTACCCCAACCTACAAGGTAAACCTTGGCGTCAGGAGGGAGGGGCGCTCGGCCTAGTCATGCCGAATGAGGACTGTTGTCGGGCCCCGTGGAGGGGTCCGGCAGCGCTGGCGGTTGACGGGACGTCTCAAGCTGTCTCACCGTCTCTGTTACGCATCTCCTGAGCAGACTCTCCAATCTCTCCATCGAGTTCTCTCTTTTGGGGGATTGGGGTTTTCTACCTTCATTCTTACCTTGGTACTTACCTTCTTGTTTGGAGTGCTTCTCAAAGCTAACCTTTTGGTTTTGCTGAAAGGAGTTTCGTTGTCTATGTCCAAACTGTCTTTGTGGTCGTCGTTGGTTCCCTTCCCATTTGTCCTGTCGCTCACCCTGTTGGCGAGGCGAATGACGCCTCTGGGGGCCGGTTTTCGTGGTTCCCTTAGGGCGAGGCACTTCGTTGCCTTCAAGCGCTAAGTAGGGGACTTCTGAGGTCTGGACCCCCAGGACTCGGGCATCGTCATCGTACTTCCTGACAGGACGCACACGTGTCTCCCATGACAATTGTGCATACCTCCGGATCGCCTGCATGGTGAGGTCGTTCACCCTGCAGTGCATGGTGACATCATGGCGCACGCTTTCATGGAGGTTATGTAGGAACAAGGACTTAAAAGCCGGATCCTCTTCCATTCCTGGAGCACTGTGCCCTTGGAAATACGCGGCTCTCAGGCGCCGGTAGTATTCCTTAGGGGGTTCCTGCTTCTTCTGTATGATGTTGAAGGCACCAAGGGTGGCGGAGGCTGGGTCAGTGTACGGTGAGTATTCCTCCCGTAGGGCCCAACAGATGGTCGAGTAGTGGTCTTGAGTCCTGGGCGGGAGTGTTTCCATGAATGCATGGACGCTCCTGGCCGTGGTTTTCCAAACCAACCTGAGTTTCTCGCGCGTCGAGGCGCGCGGCAGTTCAACGAGGCAGCGTTCGACCTCTCGGAGGTAGTCGTCCACATTCGACTCCTGATTAGTTGGGTCGAATCGCTCTATGTCCCTCGCTAGGGACTCAATCAGGCGGACGCGCGGTTCTGGTTCTCGGTATGGCCGTCGGCCGTCCCAGTCGTCCGAAGCTCCCGAGTCGCTCAGGTCATCATAGCGATGAGGACTAACTCTTCCCCTTCTTGGTGGGGAGGGAGTTCGGTCATGGCGTGGGCGTGAACGGCGCGGCGCGGAATGCTCACCGGTTGTCGAGGGCTCAAAGTCCCTTCGGCCACTCGGTAGTCGCATGTACTCCTCTTCCCTCCGCGGGGGGGATGGAGTTTGATCACGGCGCGGTCGCAAACTGCGTGACGCGTAAGGCTCACTAGTGGACCAGGGCTCGAAACCACTTCGTCCACTCAGGAGTTGAGTGCGTTCCTCCCCCCTTCGTGGTGGGGAAGGAGTCCGGTCGAGGCACGTAGGGGCACGGCGGAGGTTAGGCTGGGGTACGTCCCAGGATGGTGTGGCGCTTAGCTCCACCTGGCGGCTTGCCGGTGGGGGTGCTCTATAGCTATCCCATGTGATGAACTCAGAGAGTGCACTTTCAGGGGCTCTCAGGTTCTTGGGCATGGTCTCCGGATGGGCGTGGGTGGCCTGGCTGCTCGGTCGGCCACTTTCAAGCCGTTGGGTCAGGGCCATCTCTCTTCTTTGAGCGGCCTGAAGTTCTTGACGCAGCCGGCTGGTTTCGGCCGGGTCATCTGCGTTTCTCCTAAACAGGTTTGAACCAGGTGGGTCGAAGAGAGAACCCGTTGGGGAACCAGAGGTGGCGACAGGTGTTCCCTGACCAGAGGTGTCGGCAAATGTACGTACAGCAGCCTGGAGTTGCTTGACCAGATCTGTACTGTGTCTCCTCATCTGAGAGTTCTCTGATTCCACGTTTTCTAATTGTTGACGCAGGCGATCATAGTCTTGCCTTATGTGGGCAAACATCTCTTCACGCGCTACAGCCTGTAGCTGTACTTTACGCTGATAGAGGAGGCTTATCCGTCCAAGCACGTCCGGCTTGGTGAGCGGGGGTGACCTCGCTGTTGGGTGGTTAACATAACCTATGAGCTCCTTTAGCTCCTCCTCACACTCGCTAAGCGTATAGCTCTTGAGGTTGTTCCTTTCCTCAAGGGTGAGGGAAATAAGACCGGCGACCACATCCAGCAGTTCTGGATCGTCGACCTCCCAGGGAGCTGCAGCTCCAGACGCGGAGGGGTCTTGACTACTCATTGTTATCTTTCCTGATCAAGACGTTTAGTAGCCCACTCCTTTGTTATGACAAGGAGTGTCGCTGTGATACCAACAAACGCACAGGGGAGAGGCTTTAGACCTGTGGTTTGTAAGCTGAAGTGTTAAAGCTAGTTACTCTCTGCTGTCTATCCTATTAGGACGTTAATGAGGTGACCTCAGTAGCTCTGATAAGTAAGAGCTATGTTAGTGTTAGAGTATGTCCAACTCAAGTTCAATCTGACAACTCAATAATTATCAAGTAATTTATCAATTACCAACCACTGGTACACACTGAAGCAATCCACAAACCACAACTGGCTATATGCTTGGCAAGTCACACAAAATGTTAATTTCCAAAAATAAAAATTTCAAAAATTTTAAAATTTCAAAAAAAAAAAAAAAAATTCAAAATTCTGGATTATTATGCATAGATATTGCAATAATGCTGGTATTAGAAGGCCTCACACGGGGCACCATTTGTTGGGCTTTGATAGGGGCAGGTTTGGTTATTAGCAATTAATAATTAATAATTGTGAGATTATTAATATTCATAAAATTATTGACGGGAGTCAATATAAACGGGGCACCACCCTGGAATCAGGGACCAATAACCGAACCTTCAATACAGTCTCAGAATGGCTGTTCACCCCCAAATGTACAGTGGTTGAGTACCACTGTACATTTATGAGTGAACAGTGAAGGGTGAATTCGTACACAGGCCCTCACAACCAGCAGTTATTGCAACACATATGCACAAGGAATCACAGACAACTTCTCTTTAAAAGTATAATGGAGTTTTATTTAACTTTAGCAATATCAATCAATAATCAATAACACTGCAGTTAATCAACAACTTATTATACAACTATAACTATCAGTCTAACTAACAAGCATAAAGGCACAAACAGCATATGGCACGTATGGATGCGTGCGTGTGTGTGTGTGTGTGTGTGTGTGTGTGTGAGAGAGAGAGAGAGAGAGCAAGATGGCGGACGTGACCATGTGAGTGGGACGTCTCGCGAGAGTTCAAGATGGCGGCTATGACCGCGCAGTTTGAACAAAGGGGGTTTTGGAACCAAGATGGAGTTGGAGTTAGGCAGCTAAACCAACACCATCTAATTCTAAAGTAGCAATGAATGTGTAATGAGATGTGGGTGTGTGTGTGTGTGTGTGTGTGTGTGGGTTAGTAAGGGAGAGAGAGAGAGAGAGAAAGGGGGAAACACTCAGGGTAAACCTAGAGGTTCTACTCGCCGTCTAGAGACACAACAATAGTCTTTTACCACACAGGAACTCGGGGTACGACTTGGAAATAGTACGCCGGGTTACTGGTCTTTGAACTGGTAAAAGGCAGTATATTGGCTTTATACGGTGGCTACTAACATGGATGCAAGCTCAGCGGCATGCAATTTAACACAAATCAGCTTCACATTAACACAATCAAATTAAGCAGCAAGCATAATGATTGAGGTATTATTCATACAGCATAATATGGACGCGGCGGTCCGATGCGCTTCCCAATACGCACAAATACAGCTTCTGATCAGTAAGCTTAATTAACACACCTATTCTAGTCTCTGCCCAGAACCAAAGCCTCTTACTTGGGAGTCACTCTCGAGTGATTGGTGTGTGGTGGAGTCCGTCTTATCGATCCGGGGTTTTCCCAGGATATCTGCGGGACCGTTATCTCTCCGTGCACGGAACAACGGCCAGCTGGCTTTCCTCGTAGGCAGCGAAGATGTCGGCCAGGAGTCGACTTGGTTGAAGAAACGTATCCTTACGTTGTCTTCTTGGAGGGAAGGAGTGTCCTTAGCTGTATTCTCTTCCAGTCCACTTCTGCAGGTCTGCTACCCACGGCAGTGTGTGTAAGGAGTTAGAATGCCGGATGCACAAACAGCTAATCTAATCCTTCTGGATCCAACAGTGTTATGGTTAACACTAAACAGTCTGGTCTCGTCCCGCGAGTTGAAGACTGCGCCTCGGCTACACAAAAGAATAGTTCGAACGTTTCAGGTACCACCTTGTTCAGCAACGGGGTCGCAATAAGGGGCGATGAGGAAAGGTATCTCTGGAATTTATACTCTTGGTGACGTCATGGGGACATCCCGGGGTTCTCCCGAGTCTCGTCCAATGAGAGACCAGAGGTTGGGTTTCAGCCAGTTCGCACCTAGGTGTGAACTTCAGGGCCTGTTGGAATTTTGGCGCTGCTTTCCTTTGTTTAAGGTCCTAGCCCAGCGGGTGGGCCAGAGTTCAGGTTTCTGATTCCCTTGTTAGGCCGGTGTTTTAGGCTTTCAATCTTACATGTAGGCCTTTCCTTTGTTTGACCACATGGCCTGGCCCAACACTGTAAAATATTAAAATATTTTTAATGACCAATTTCCCCCGTCATATAAATCCGCAGATGCTCTAACTGCAGTTTCACTGTGACTTTAAAAGCCCTGAAAACCTATTTTCTTAATCATTTTCTTTTGCTTATGTTGCCAGCACTATCAATCAAATCTGATCAAACCACACCCACACAGTCCTCATGAAGCAGATTAGCTGAGGTTTATAAGTGTGAAACTCTTAATAAATAACAATTTAACTTAGGATGTTTATGTATTTAATGTTACAGAGAAATATTAAAGATTTAAAACCAGACTTTAATAATCGTTAATAATTTACCTGTTGAATGTTGTCACTGAGGGGGTCAGATGTCACTGCCATATCAGCATGGAGAGGATCTGTCTCACTTAAAATCTTGTGGGGAAAAAAGAACAAAGCTTAATCACTAAACATACAATTTTGCACACCAGGGCTGTAGTTGCTGATGTTGTGGATTAACAACACAATCATGTACTGAGGGAATGACAGACATTAAGCCTTGTCCATATGTAAACATAAAACAGATTTGTTCAGCCTTTGAAAGAAATAAGCAGTCACTACAACAATTCAGTCAAATTATTTCATTTCAGCAGTATTTCCATGGTTTGCCATAGTCTATATTTTTCCACTTTAGACACACAGACCTCAGTGTGTGCCACTTTGTCTAACAAGAACAAGTACGATCCAAATGCAGCAGAACACAACAGAGTAATAGACTCACAAGTGTTAACTAATTGTCACATCATCTCTCCCCCAGTCCTGAAATCTTTAAACAATCAACAACATTTACCTTCTTTGTTGCATCATCTGCTGCACAGCTGACCAAACCCTTAGACTGATGTTGTTCTGTCTCTGGGGTCCACTGTGGAAATACGACGACTCAAGTGAACACACAGTGTACCATTTGAATGTTTTGCCAATCATGTAGAGACGTTAAGATGTTAATGCTTCATATTGAATCCTCCGTTGCGCTCAGAGTGCGAAAAAATACAATGATTTAAAAAGACTGACTATATTAGACCTTTATTCAAAATCACTCTACATGGCGCAGCTTGATTTTGCTGTGAAAATAGTGTTAAATGATAGTAGATTGACACAGCAGAGTGTTGGTTCTTTGTGAAAATTAAGCTCCATTTGTAAATACCTTGCATCTCCATGGCCAATCAGAATCTCCATAGTTATATGTGATCTCTTCCCCAGGATTGATGTCC
Source organism: Centroberyx gerrardi (assembly GCF_048128805.1). Classification (NCBI taxonomy): domain Eukaryota; kingdom Metazoa; phylum Chordata; class Actinopteri; order Beryciformes; family Berycidae; genus Centroberyx; species Centroberyx gerrardi. The sequence continues at coordinate 3,104,519 of NC_136001.1, read as the reverse complement.
TTTAGTGCAAATAAACACAGATGGGGCTTTCCATCCACTGTGATTGTTTTCATTTTGCTGTTTGGGTTCACATGATCATCATTGACAAGTCTCCCTAGGGAGCAGTCCTCTTTGGCAGCATCAACACTGAAATGGCAAGAACATGATTCTGATTACAAACTGTAACAGTATAAAGACCAAAGCACACTAGCAGTGATTGCATGTTTCAGGGATATTTATCTACCAATAACAAAAATCACGTTTCTGGATGGGTTACTTGTCTGTTTCCATATAACTCACTACTACTACTACTTTTACTAACATTGAGTGAGTAAGAAATAGCAGAGTTTGTATCTCTGGGTGAATTTAGAAAAGACACTGTAAATTAATTACATACCATAACTGTTTTCCATTAAAACGAAATTCAAACATGAAAACCTTAAGTGCATCATGGTACACTCTTTGCCTGTTTTCATGTTCATGTTTAGTTAGGACTTCCCCTCTATATTCAACACGGAAGTCTCCTTTTTGAAAGTGGCAGCAGCTGAACACTCCTCAACCTAACAAAGAACAGAGGATGAGTCAGGAGAAGTGATAAAGTTAAAACAATAATTAAAAATAAGCCTGTACTAAAGACACATATACTTTGACAACTCACCTTTGAATGAATTTATGTATTTCACGTCAAATCCATCCTTGTCTTTACACAAGGATGAAAAATATGCAGCCTCTTCTTTAGGTTTTATCTTTGTCCTCCGGGGCCTCGATGCCGCCATCTCCTGCAAAGGCCTGATAAAGATTTCACTCACTGTACAACATATGATTTGATTTATACATCATGACCGATTTTTAAAAAATGGTTCAGTGTAACTGTCACTGTTTGTGAGACCACCGACCCCTTCAACTAACTTAGACCTTTTACCTCTTGGTAGCTAACAGCTACTAATTTACGAGCTGATAACGTCATGAAGCATGCCAATGTCACAATATTTTTACTTTGATAGAAAGTCAAGTCAGAAGGATAAATTAAAATCACTCATAATATCTTATTTTTACTTTCATGGAAAGTAGGGATGGGTCATGATTTTCTAATTTTCGAATAGTCATTAAATTATAAAAAATTGAATAGTTTATGCGACTATCGTCTTGTCTTAAAAAGTATATTTTCCCTTGTTTTTACCGGTGCCTCTATCGGGGCTAATCGGACTAGGTAGCTGGCTTAGCTAGCTAGCTCTATGCTAACGTCCGCCTATATAGCTTGCTAGTAGTAAATAGTTCAAATAGTTCCCAGTGAATATCGAATAGTATTTTTGCTTGAAATGCCCACCCCTAATGAAAGTCAAGTCAGAAGGATAAATTAAGATCACTCATAATATCTTCAAACGCTACCGACCAGCTAAATGCTGACACGTGTCCCCAAACTAAGCTAACGTTAGCATTACCTGCTACCATTAAGTAACCTGAAACTGGTCCAATCAATTGTAGAATAAATCTGACAGTTTTAACCAGCCACCGATATAAAAACAAACCTGGCTAGACTAGTTTCACCAATCTTACCTCCAGCTTCTCCTCACCTCCGGTTTAGTTGCCCGCTAGCTATCACTCCACCATCCGTTTCCGACGAGCTCCACCTGCTCCTGGACCAAGTAAATGCCAGGTGTTGAGATCGCAGCAAGATGAAAGCGTCTTGGGGGGGCGGTGTTGTGTCTTTTTCCTTTTTGCTGAAGGGAGGGTAGTCGGATTTATTTAGGAAAGCAGATGAGGATGATGATTTTATTTTATTTAGATTTTTTATATTTTATTTCAGCGTTTCGAAATAAATACTTGCATCAATGGCTTCTAAGTATGGTAGATAGTACATATGGTACAGCCCTCTTTGTATCAGGCCTTTATTTGTCCTCATCACAGTTTACAATATGCCCAATATGACAATTCTGAGAAACAGAATACACGTGGATCTTTATAGCTAGTTATTAGTGATTTAACATCAGTGGTGGAATGTACATTTACTCAAGTACTGTGCTACAATTTTGAGTTACTTGTATTTTACTTGAGTACATGTATTCTGTTACTTTATACTTATGCTTCACTACATTTCAGAAGCATATATTGTACTTTTTACTCCACTACATTCATCTGACAGCTGGAGTTACTTTGAGATTAAGATTTTACATATAAACCATATGTCAGTTTATAAAATTGAATTTTTAAGACTAACTGCCGACAACATTAAAATGCTCCTTACACATTTTTATATTAATCCAATAGTAAAATATATAATATAACACCTTGAAAGGGTCCATTCTGCATAAGAAATACTTTTACTTTTGATACTTTAAGACATTTTGCTGAAAATACTTCTGCACTTTTACTTGTAAGTAAATTTTTTAATCTAAGTAATTTTTTTATCTGTACTAATGAGTGCATTACTTTTTCATCAGCCAGCTCATATCTTCACTTTATTCCGCAACATAGCAGAAAGCAGAACACGAGTAAAGTTAAATGTGTCGTCTTAACTGTTACGGTTTTGAATGTTACCAATAGGATCAGTCCATAAATGTGCACACCTTCCTTCAGTCCAACTGAAATCTGAAAACACAAACTTTATCATACATTCTTCAATTTGTCCTGTCAACTATGGTCAATTAAAAATACTTTTTTTCATCTCTAAGCCACATTTATTATGATTATATATGCACATTTACCTATCATATGGCCAAAATGCAGAAAACAATACAAGCAAAAAAAAACAAGAGTTCAATATTACATACCAACTTGATCAGAGCTTTGAGCCATATCACATGGCCTTATCAGCGAATGGAATGGTCCAGGAGTTATCTAATGAAGGGCATGTGATATGGCTAAAATATGAAGTCCATATGCATTATTCAGCTTGTGTTTTATAGATATTTTTGCTTCACGTGACGATCCCAAGTTGAAAAACACATAATTTTTCACTCGACTAGTGGTTCCCATGTCACTATATTTTATATTCTGCATCATAACAGACAGCAGAATTGCAGTTAAGTTAAATGTGTCATATAAGGTTAGCCTATAATATAATGCAAGCCGGGCATCACATGAGTGAATTTAAATAAAACATGTTGACCATGTCTGTTTATAGTTTGGAACATTAATATGATCAGGTCATCAATGCACATACCTGTTCTTCAGTCCACGACTGATCTGAACACACACCCTTCATCATCTGTTCTTCCACAGTTAACCGATCATTTGTTACCTAGACATTTCAAGTTCATACACTTCACATTGTGCCAAATACCAAATTGGCTATGCACAAAACCAGAGCTTACCATTACACGCAAGCGTGTGCCGCACACAGCTGCTGCCCCCCCTCCTCCTGCGTGTCAGTGAGCAGCAGACTTTAATGGTTTTGTGATGGTCACTAACTTGTGTTGTGATATTTGGTGGTGCACTGTTTGGCACACCTGCCTGATGGAAACACTCCCCTCTGAGTCTCTGTGACTCAGGCATCCTACACAATACATTAATGGATCTAATTCATCTTTATTGTTGTTATTTAGAATCCAGGTCGGGTGACAAAAAGTTTGGGGCTGAAGCCCCTCAGCAGTCTTCAAACTGACACCTGTGCCCATTTCAGTCATTCAGCTACAGTGGTAACAGTTCATGTCTATGTGCGTACCATCACCATGAAGTGGGAGCACATGCTGCACACAGCTTTCTCTCTCACATCTCTAACATGCCTGGCCATGCAACTCAGGCATCATGTAATTAGTTTGATTATTATGGACAGTCAAACATCTGATCTCATACAAATCAGGCTACAACGTTATCTGATATAATTCATATTAAATAAGATAACACAAAAATATTGCAGTGCTCAAGTCTATCAGCACCCACAAGCTGCTGCCTGTGCTGGGTTCACTCATTCAGTGGTTGTAATGACTATTTAGCAGCTCTTTATTCAAAAACATAACGTGGCTGAAATATTCACCATTTTGTTGTATTTGATATTGATATATCATTTTGATATTGGGGAGAGGGTATAGCAGTTTTTTCTAAGTCAAGGGGAGAAAGAAAATATTAATAACACTGGGAAGGGCCTCGTATAAATTGAAATATGAGATAAGATATAAGTCAAGTCATTTTAGCCTGGGTTCATTCCTTACATCAAAGCTGAGGTTAGTTAGTCAACTTATCTGCAGTAAAAGTTGTGTTAAAGTTGTGGCAGCTGAGGTTTCTTGGATAACTGATGATTCTGTGTTGAAATCAGAGTAACACAGCATTTTTGATAAAAACCAGAATTATCAGGACAATTGAGAATTATCGGGACCGTGTGACGGTCAGCCAATCAAAAGCTGCGAAACATACACATGTGTGAATTATTCATGAGGGGGTGCAGTAGCACAGAACCACCTCCAGGGGCGCTGTGCTGATACACAGATTATACACAAAGTCTGGTAAATGTGAATTAGACAGACATTTGCGGATTTTTTGGAATTGAGCTCTCTACACCTATAGAAACACTTCTACACTTTTAGAATTAGCAGGACACTGACCCTGTCCTGCTAATCCGAAATGTCCGCCTAATGCTGGTACGTATTCATATCAAATGTCTGCTTAAATCACAAAAACCAACACACACACACACACACACACACACACACACACACACACACACACACACACACACACACACACACACACACACATTATAGACTCTGGGGGCGGCTGTGGCTCAGGAGGTAGAGCGGGTCGTCCACTAATCAGAAGGTCGGTGGTTCGATCCCCGGCTCCTCCCGTCCGCATGTCAAAGTGTCCAGATACTGAACCCCAAATTGCTCCCAATGGTTGCGCTAGCACCCTGCGTGGTTGCTTGCCGCCATCGGTGTATGAATGTGTGTGTGAATGTAGGCATGTTGTAAAGCACTTTGGATGAAAGCGCTATATAGTCCATTTACCATTTAGACTCTGCTCCACAAGATTTGCCTAATTCCATCTCTGGCCGTACTATGGACAGAATTAGCCTATTATTATTTTCTCTCTCTTCTCTCAGAGAAACGTAAACCTGGTCATCTTTTCAGATTTATTGCAACTGGTCACCAGGTTTCTAAACATTCTAAGTTGCTTATTTCACTGGCTTAATAGGCTGTATGTGCTTTTGCTGCCTGTATGTTTTTTTGGAATACCTTGGCTGTTACCCTAATCTTGTGCTGACGGTTACGCTACACCATCATTCTTTTATTATTTATCTTTTCTCTTTTACTTGTCTCATTATCATTATTATTACCATTATTATTATTATTATTATTATTACTACTACTTTGACACCCTTCTGATTTCCCTGGTTGTCCCTAAAAACTGCCGTGTATAACCTAAAAATTGCTGTATATCTTTTCTATTGGTGTAGCTTTGTTTATGTAATTATTTATTTATTTATTTATTTATTTTTTCCACTATGAACCAGCGGTAACCATCATGACGTGTATGTCCACCCTTATATTTGTGCACATAATATCAGATTATGGCCATATCAGTCTCTTCCCCTCAGGTTCTCTCCACTAGTCCTTTTTTCTCATGCCGACCTAACAGGAGTAGGCTATGTAATTGAATTATTAATTAAAATGCACTACTTAAGGTCATGCCTCCCCATTTCCTCCCTTTTTTTTTCTTTTTTTTTGTATTGCTCTCCTATGCACAACTCTACTCCTATAACATAGTAAGGTTTTATTCATTTGAGATTTTGGAATACTTAATAATAATAATACTACTTAATACTTAATTTTTCTCTTTATACTCAGGGTCCAGCAGTATGCCCTCCATGTTGTGTCTGTGACTCAGGAACACTGCTATGTACTTTCTGCCAGTGACCCTTCAGGGGTTATCTAATTCATGCCCCTGGCATACTGGCTCCTTCATTTTAATTTATTTTCCTTTCTTTTTATTGCACATAATGCACACTCTGTACACTTTGCAACAGCGTAGGTATAGGTATACTACCCACTATAACCACCCCGAATACTGATAGACCCCCCCTTCTGCTTATTATTAGATTATTTTTTTACCTCTTCCAAACTTGCTACTTGTATCACACATGCTGCTATCCTTCCAATGCTTCTATCTGATCATGCCCCTGTTGTAATCTCTATTCAATCAATCGCTGGCTCTGTGGGCTCTAAAAGATGACGCTTCAATACTTCCCTTCTTCAGCACACTGTCTTCATATCCCGAATTACTAATGGTGTGGAAGATTTTTTGGATCATAACAAGCACTCTGATGTCACACCTCATGTTCTATGGGAATCACTGAAATGTTCTATCAGGGGAATGTGCATCTCCTTCTCTTCTCACTTAAACAAGGAACGTAACGCGAAGTCCTTGGAAACCCAAATCTCTCAGCTAGAATCAGCTCAGAAAAACTGCTTTACCAATGACAGACAAAAACAATTACTGGCCCTGAAATCTGAATATAATGAACTAACATCTTCTCAATCAGAATTTTTACATTTCAGAACACGTCAAAAATACTACGAAAATGCAGAACGGCCCAGCAAGCTTTTGGCATTGAGACTCAATCAGAAAAACTAGCTTCAATTGACGCCATCAAAAATAATCAGGGTGACATTTGCACTCTCCCCTCTCATATAAACCATACACTGACAGAGTATTACTCCAAGCTATATTCTTCTGAGGCCCCCCAAGATAACAAGAATATGCTCTCTTTCTTTGACTCCTTAAAACTTCCTACACTCTCTCATGAGCAGACCGTCATACTAGATAACCCAATCTCCCTATCAGAACTCAAAGAAGCCCTAGCCTCTATGCCAAAATCCAAATCTCCTGGGCCTGATGGCATTCCCCCTGAGCTGCTGTTACTTCTTTGGGATTTGGTCGGCCCCTCTGTACTAGGGGTGGAGCCGAATCCGAATACGGTATTCGGAAAAGCACAAATAGTGGGTTTTACGAATATTTATTTCGTACAAATATTTAAAAAAATATTTGTTTTCGGGAAGAAAAAAAAAACCATGTCAAATAACAGCGCGCAGGTCGGGACTTGTAGCGTAGCGAGGTTACATCATTGTCTCCATCTCTCTCCTGTTCTCCACTTTGCTGTCTGTCTATGTGTATTTGGTGGAGTTGATCTTTGGCTGAGTGGTCAGCGTAGTCGTCCGTGGTCTGGGAGACCGGGGTTCAAGACCCGCTGTGGGAATCCTCCTAAAATAGTTTATTAGAACACTTATTTTAACACTTTAATATCCTAAAATTAGAAGTGTAATAAAAACAAAACAGGATTGTTAGGCCTATTTCCACTTTTATTCGAATACAAATACAAATAATTTTGCTGCCTCAACAAATACAGATACAAATACAAACACTGGGCTCTCTGCACATCCCTACTCTATACTAGCATCCATAAATTACTCACTTGAAACTGGAGCATTCCACAGAGACCAAAAATCAGCCATTATCTCTCTCCTTCTGAAAAAGGATAAAGATCCCCTGGAATGCTCCAGTTACAGACCATTATCAATTTTAAATTGTGATTTCAAACTGTTTGCTAAGGTGTTATCAAGGAGATTGGACACCTGTATCACCTCACTCGTTCATGCAGATCAATCAGGTTTTATAAAGGGCCGACTTGCTTCCGATAACATCTGCCGCTTACTTCACATCATCGATGCAGCCCCAACTCAGAGTCAATCATGTGCTATCCTATCACTAGATGCAGAAAAGGCCTTTGACCGGGTGGAATGGAATTACTTATGGGAGGTCTTGAAACGTTTTGGCTTCGGCCAAACATTTATAAATATGATCTGCACTCTTTACTCGAGCCCTTCTGCCCGCATCCAAACTGGCCATCCTGGTGCACCTGAGTTTCTGTTGCATCGATCGACCCGACAGGGGTGCCCTCTCTCCCCAGGCCTTTTTGTGCTGTTTCTTGAACCTCTAGCTCAAGCTGTCAGACATCATCCCAATATATCACCCATAGTGATAAAACAAACATCCCACGAATCTCTCTGTATGCTGACGACATTCTACTATATTTATCCAACCCATCTAGTTCACTCCCACATGTACTTAGACTACTTGGAGAATTTGGCTCCTTCTCTGGTTATAAAATCAACTTGACAAAGTCTACTCTCATGCCTTTGAACTCAGCATCCAAGATAGATATTTTACCTCCTCTTCCACTTGCTATTGACCATAATGGGCTTACTTATCGTGGCATTCAGCTCAGACAATCCCTTTCCTTAACATCACTAATTTCAACTCAGCACTGGGTAAAATACAAAAAGATTTGAGTAATTGGTCTCCTTTACAAATGACCCTCCATGGTCGCATCTCATTGATTAAAATGAGTATCTTGCCCCGTATCAACTACCTTTTTTCAATGCTTCCTCTTTCTCCTCCACCATCGTTCTTTAAACGCATTGACACTATCTGCAGACGTTTCTTATGGAAGGACAAGCGGCCCAAGATCAGCTTTTCCACCTTAACTCTCCCAAAAAAATTAGGTGGCCTGTCCTTCCCAAATTTCAACTTCTATTACTGGGCATTTCAGCTGAGGTCACTCAGAGTCTGGCTAGATCCGCTTTTAAATCCCCCCTGGTGCGCTATAGAATCCGCATTATCCCATCCAATTAGGATTCAAGACCTCCCTTTCTCTGGCATAAAACCTAGGACCACATCCCTCCATATGGGGTCCATCATGACTAACACCCTTTCGGTTTGGCGACAAGTAGAGAAATATTTATCAGTTTCCTGTAGGTTCCACGATCGGTCCCCTATATGGAAGAATAATGGTAATCTGCTTTCTGGCTCAACACCTTTCAAATTTCCTCAATGGTCGTCATGCGGTATCTTTAACTTAGGTGACATCTACAATATGGATGGACTTCGCTCCTTCCAAGATCTAAAAAAAATCATATTCCATCCCTGGCTCTTCCTGGTTTTTCTACCTCAAACTCCGATCAGCCCTTAAAGCATATGGAGTACCGTGGAGTGCTTACCTTGGCTCATATCCACTGGGTATATTGATTACCTCTGGGAAAACAGCAGGCCTTGTATCACTATTTTATGGAAAGCTATCCATTCATAACTCCCCTACCCTACCCATTACTAGCAAATGGGAAACTGACCTTAGGGCTTTCAACATTACGTGTGACTGGACTTCAGTATGGGACAACATCTTCTCTTCCTCCAAAAATCTTGCCCATCAACTGATCCACTATAGATTTGTGCACAGATCATATCTCACTCCATCATGCAGATTTAAAGCAAAACTGTCTGTTTCTGATCGGTGCGACAGGTGCCCTGATTTTAAAATTGGTGACTTGATGCATATGTTTTGGTATTGCCAACCTGTTAATGCACTATGGTACCGTATTGCTGCCACATTAAGTAGACTATTACAAAGTCCCATACCAAACTGTCCAGGTCTCTTGTTCTTTGGTCACACCTCAAGCATTCCCCTGTCTTTTCAAGAAAAGCGCATAATACTTGCGGCTTCGACAGCTGCAAAAAAAAACATCCTTAAAAGTTGGTTTGACTCTGCGATTGTTATGAATAATTTTTGGCTGCCACTATTTCACGATATCTGTCTCCTTGAAAGGTCAACTGCAAAAATGAACAGTGCAAAAACAACAATTGATAATTGGTAACAGGTGATCATGTCCACACAAGATCTTATTCAGAACCCTCTTTAACTCTCAGTAACACTCAGTAAAATCATTCTAGAAATAGGTCAGTAATTCCGAAGGCTAGATTTAGGTTAGTCTTTGCACTTTAATTTTCTTCACGTTTTGGTAAGTATTCATAGACATGTGTCCATATGCTTATGCTCTTGCGCACATTCTATGTGTACTAAGTATGTAATACTGTGTATTTATGCATGTATGTGTACATGTGTACTTGTAGGTATGCACACATGTTGTTAGTATGTATATATGCATGTGTGTATGTACCGTATTTCCTCTAATATTGGCCCGGGCCTTTATTTACCTCAACTGCAGAGGGTACCAGGCCTTTATTGGAAGCAGGCTTATATTAGAGACAGGCCTTTATTTCTAATTCCCTCTGTTTGATAAGTATATTTGCTCATATTTTAGTACGAAGCTTCCTTGTTTTCTGATCTGCTTCTGTTGGGGTACGTTAGGTAGACGTTTTTTTGTTACTGCAATGCATTACGCTAATTACGGTAATCGACGATGGCATGCTCCAGAGACTTCCGCCGGCCGAGCCATCTTGTGGCACTTGTACGTTACTACAAACTACAGTTACAAACAGGCACCAGGAGTTTACCGGTATCCATCGTTGTTTGCATGTAAGCTGAAGCTAACTGAAACTAACTGAAGCTAACTGAAGCTGGGCGCCGATGTGTTCCCGGTGATCCGGCCGAGATTTCGGCGGGGGTCCCGATGCTGATGCGTCACCGGGCGTCCAGGGCTTGGACCGGGAGGATCAATGCGGCCGTGGGCGCAGTGGAGAGGACAGCGGCGGAGAGAGGAGATAGACACGGTCCAGCCATACACTAGGTTTTGACCTAGTCTTTTTCCTTTGTTTTTTCCCCCGGCCTGTATTTGAGGCCGGCCTTTATTTGTTCGTGTCGACGACGGCCCCGGCCATTATCGGAGACCCGGCTTTTAATTGACTACAGGCCACTATTAGAGGAAATACGGTATGTAGGTATATATGTATACATATGTAAGTGTAATCGTACATATGTATACAGTACTGTGCAAAAGTCTTAGGCACCCTAGATTTTTTATATACATTTTGTCTTAGATGTTTATTTACTTATTTTCTGCATTAGTGTGTCAGTAGACTGCTCTTTATAGTGATTTTTTTTAAATATATTTTTTAAACTTAATTTCATTATTTTTGAAAGCATCTTCTCTTTATGGATTTTTTTTACATGTTCCTGGGACTTTTGCACAATACTGTACATTGCCAAATCCCTACCTACCACCCCTTTTCCTCTTACTCAGGAAATACAACATTTCCTATTCCACACTGTTGCAAGATGTACTATTGTAAATACACCCAATAAAAAATTTATCACAAAAAAAAAATAATTTACAAATTAAAGCTGCAAGCAGCGATGATCGGGCCCTCGCACCTTTGCGCACTTTGGGGTGTGCCGCAGCCGCGGCGTCGTTACTGGACACCGACCGGTCGATGCGGCTCTGAATTTTCAGTGTAAAACATGTCATTTCCTTTTGCCAGTAGGTGGCGCTATGACTATGATTTAAAATGGGCCTGTAGATGTCTTCAGGCCAGGACTGTCATCAAACGTGTGAAGTTTGGGGCAGATTTGACCATGTACGGTGGAGTTACAGAGCACTTCCTGTGTTGCCAGTAGGTGGCGCTATGACTATGATTGAAAATTGGCCTGCAGATGTGTTCAGGCCGGGACTGTCATCAAACGTGTGAAGTTTGGGGCAGATTTGACCATGTACAGCTGAGTTACAAACCACTTCCTGTTTTGCCAGTAGGTGGCGCTATGACCAGAAGTGAAAATTGGCTTGTAGATGTGTTCAGGCCGGGGCACTTAGCAAACATGTGAAGTTTGGGGCAGATTTGACCATGTACAGTGGAGTTACATACCACTTCCTGTTTCGTGGCGAAACATGGAAATTGGAGGCCTAGCCACGCCCACGCCGTTGGACGAAAACTCAAGCTTTTAACAACTTTTAATCGTCAAGGTGTTTTATAAACGCTGTGCAAGTTTGAGGTGGATCCGATTAACCTCCTAGGAGGAGTTCGTTAAAGTATGACCCCTGTAAATGGGCCAAAATGCAACACTCAATTCAAAATGGCTGACTTCCTGTTGGGTTTAGGTCATGGCACCCATTGACCTTTTTTTTAAGTCTGGACATGATACATGTGCCTACGAAATTTCGTACATGTAGGTGAAAAGTAGCGCGAGGGGTATTTTTTTGAAATTTTGTAGGGGGCGCTATTGAGCCATTTTGTCACACGCATGCGCAAGACCCGTAAAATATATAATTTTTCAGCAGTTCTGAGGCATGTGCAAAGTTTTGCAACTTTTCGAGCACCTTTAGCCCCTCAAAAATGCGATTCATTTGGAGGAGGAAGAAAAATAATAATAAGAATTCCTTGAAATACAATAGGGTTTCGCACCGGTCGGTGCTCAGGCCCTAATAATAATAATTCCTTGAAATACAATAGGTCCTCGCACCGGTCAGTGCTCGGGCCCTAATTAAGCACTGCCTCGAGCCTCTTGGCCAGTGGGCCGGGTGACCAAAACCCTACCTGGAGACTATGGTCGGGTCAGAGCAGTGGAGGTCAGTATCAAGAATCGGACCTACACCCGTCCCGTTGCCCGTGTGATAGCCTTGCCGGAAATGAAAGATGAGTGAGCCTTCGAAGGGTAGAAATTGCAAATTCGGGGCGGCTGTGAAAAGGCTCCCCAAAAGGCCAACTCAGTAGAGTGACCTGGCTCTTTAAGAAGGAGGCTCCCCACATCCTAACTACTAGGCCCAAGCTATCCTAACTCCTGTTTCACCACTAGACCTGGAAGACATGACCACTCCATTGTTTGTTCTCCAGTCATGATTGCCTTTCAAATGTACAGTATATGTTACTGAAGGATCCCCTGTGTCAGTGGCGGATCTACCGGGGTGGCATGGGGTGGCAGCTGCCACCCCTAAAAAAATGCCTTGCCACCCCAGCTGCCACCCCAGTTTTGGACAATCTAATTCAAAAATATATGAAAAGTTGTGGCTGGTCGGAAATTTACAAGAGTGAAAAAAATAGTAATTTAAAACAAATGTCCTGCATTTCTACACCACCTAAGTCAAGAAACAGCAACCCTGTATAATGTTAACCAAAAATGTAAAATTATGTTATATTACTAGCTTTCAGCATTGAGGTGCTTACATTCATGATTTTGCATAGGCATATTAACCTAAAAACCTATTATTGGGAATCGCGAGAAAGTTTCAGAGCGACAGAGACACAGAGCGTCCCCGTAACCATAGTAACTCACTCTCACTCCTGCCTGCGTGCGCACGGCGCGAGAGGAGAGGGAGAGACGCAGAAGAGCCGCTGACAATATAATAGATTTGTGTATATTTCTCGCTATTCAGATGGTCTGAATAACTCGCTGCTGCACGGTGCTGCTCTGTCTCGTCTGTCCGTGCGCTCTCAGTGTCTCTTTTCGCGCCGCAACGTTATCAGTTATGAATTTGTTTTTCACTGTGTGAGAAAATGGACCAATCAGATTTATTTACTTATTAATCGAAGGTGCCGGAACGCCGTTCCGGATCGTTCCGGTCCACTTTAACCCCTGGCTATAATCAGCATTGAATCAAAACGCACTAAAGCTTTGGATCTAAATAAGTTTGTGAGGCGTTTTGCTGAACAACATGGTAATCGCCGCATTCAGCTCTTATAGGTTCATGCCAACTTCATGCTGCACTGGCTCTGCTCACTAATATAAGCCTTTTTTCTGGAAAGAATATTACACCAAAGTCATGGATATGTGTAATATACATCCTTGTGTCCTTTCTATTTGGGCAGAATTCATTCATTCATTCATTCATTCAACCTTTATTTGGATCTCGGAGATCATTGAGGGTATACCCTCATTTACAATGAGCCGAGAGTACAGAGTAAAATACACATAAAAAACAACCAACGAGAAAACAAATAAACAACAACAGAACACAGCCAAACATTCATGAGTGGTGCAGTTTGCAATTATGGTTTTAAATTGACCCAAATGTACAATTGTGTCCAGTTTCAATGTATGTTGCAAAGTGTTCCAGGTGTGTGCAGCACAGAAACTAAAGGCAGTTTTCCCAAATTCAGTGTTTGTACGCGGTACTTCGAGCATTAGCCAATCACTTGAACGAGTTGAATAGTGACTATAGGACCAATTTAATAAAGAAGTAATATATGATGGCAAGTTGCCATTAAGGGCTTTATAAATTAGAATAGATGATATGAATGAATGATATGGTCAAAAAAATCATATTGCAATTTTTGACAGAAATTGCAACTGGATGGAAGTGAATGGAAATGATAGGCCTGATTTTTGCATCATGATTTTCATGTTCACAAAAAAAAAAACTTTAAATGATGATGTGATTTTTTTTTTGTTGGGGTCTGCCCCAAACAAACATGTTTTAAGTTGTGTCTTAAGTCTGGAGAATACTATTTGTAGGCCAGGGCATCTCTGTAGCACCACAATACTTGAGTTATAATGGTATTCTTCTGTCTGCTATTTTACCTTTATCAAACAACTGAAGCTCCTGTGATTTTTTTTTGGGTGTTCCACTTGGCCATATTGTGATTTTGATAGTATTTTGATTACTTGTTCAGCCCTATTTTCTATGAAAGTAACTTGTTAGTTGACCTCACAGTTGTGTATAGTGGAGCCACTTTTTGATATATTGTAGCCTAGCTGTGGAAATAGGGAATAGAAACTGAATGTAAGTGAATGAAATGTCTGTGAATAAACTCATTATTGCACTCAAGTTGATCTATCTATCTATCTATCTATCTATCTATCTATCTATCTATCTATCTATCTATCTATCTATACGTATATATATATTAGGGCTGTCAAATTTAACGCATTAATTTGGATTAATTTTAAAAATAACGCGTTAAAAAACGTAAATTAACGCATTTAATTTAATGATCTGTTATGGCCACATTTTAGGCTAAGTGATGGGCTTATGTTCAATGAAAAAAGAATGTATTTGGAAAAATGTCTGAAGATTTGGAAATAAAACAATTTATTTATTTCTAATGCCACCTTTAGATATTTCTATTCAATGCTTTACTCATGTACCACAATAATGTAATGTTTTTGAGTTAAAATATCTTCATTTGGGGGCTTTTCCAAGCAAATATTGATATATGTGATTGTTTGCGATTAAATCAGCATATATATATTTCTGCCACCCCTTAAAATCTCCATGCCACCCTCTTGCCACCCCATGAATATTTCTCTAGATCCACCCCTGCCCTGTGTGCATCTTACAGCAACGTGTGTTGATGTTATTCATGAACACTTGATATTATTTGATGATTTAAGTTCTTGGTTGAGTTAGTTTGGGCAGCTACTGAGAAACTGAATGATGTTGAATATGATTGCCTATATCCTGAATTTGTATTCCTGATTTAT
The DNA here is from genome assembly GCF_048128805.1 of Centroberyx gerrardi. Classification (NCBI taxonomy): domain Eukaryota; kingdom Metazoa; phylum Chordata; class Actinopteri; order Beryciformes; family Berycidae; genus Centroberyx; species Centroberyx gerrardi. The sequence goes on along the minus strand of NC_136001.1, from coordinate 3,089,398 downwards.
ATTGAATTATTTGTTTGCATTTGAACTGAAATATCCTATATGTCTTTTCTCTTGTGCTACAACAACAAAGAGATAGATAGATAGTTAGTATCTATCTATCTATCTATCTATCTATCTATCTATCTATCTATCTGTTGTTGTAGCACATCTGAATCCTTCAGTAAACATACCACTAAGTGGGTAAATTGATCTTCTGGTGTCCTGCCTCCCTCCTTCGAGTTTCCTTATCTCTGTTCACCAACCCTGTCGTCCTCTAACCATGGCCAGCAATAGCCCTAACCAGTCACGTCTCAAACAGTCAGGGTCTTGTGCTACTCTGGCATCTTACGGGGGAAGAAATAAGTATCACAGACACAAAGAGGGAAGGTCTTGCAATAGATGCTGTGCTGCATCACATGCAAGTAACTGTCAAATACCTTTTCTGCCACTGCTGCCTTCCTCACTCAGATGGCCTTATTCTTGAACCTGGGGTCCATCACTGTAGCCTCATGCAGAAAGCTCTGGATGCAGTCATCGTTTTAATGATAAACATAAGAGAACAATGTTTAATGACAACATCAGGAAAATGAAATGTATAACAAAGAATGTGTATATCTTTCAGTGTGAGATTACCAAAAGCTTACCTGGTACCGTCTAGACAGGTCACTCCAAACCTTGTCCTTGATGCATCACAAAAATGCAGTGTCATCTTCCTGGACAGCGAAGTGATCCATTGGGTTCTGCAAGATCAGCAAAATCTTCCCACAGGTGGGAGTTTTTTCACCAGACACACTCAGTGTATGGGACACGCATAGCCTTCACAAACTCCTCTTCCTTCCTGTAGTCATCGTTGTTGATTTGTTCCAGTCTGCAATAAATGGTTATTAAAAAGCAAACTATAACAACAATCTAAATTCCTTAATCTAAAAAAAAAAATGAGGATTTTAATAATTCACTCATTTATTCCAAGTGTGGAATACTTGTCCCTCTCCATTGGGCTTCTGAGTCTTGGGTGCAGGGCTTGGATGGCAGGGTACTGCTCCAGGAAGTGTTCAATCATTAGGAACAAGGAGTTCCATTGTGTCTTAATGTCTAAGAGCAATGAATGCTTGGGCAGGTCTGAGATATAAACACAAATATTATCACACCAAATGATAATAAAGCAATGACAACACAGTGATATATCAATACTATCACATTAAGGAAATATTAAGAGTTCTTCTTACAGAGGAGGCCCTGCTTCTCCTTGAGCACGATATTGGCCATGGAGGACCTCTTCATTCACAGCACAACAGAATTCTTAATGCCCAGGTGGTCACGGTGTTCGCTGTGTAAACTTTTTGTGCTGCTAGGTTAAGTGTATGTGCAAAACATCCTATTTTCATAATGTTGAGATATCTCACCGCAACGTCCATATTAGCAGCATTATTTACAGTGACTGCCACCATCTTCTCCTTTACTCCAGACTCCTCAAGGATATCCTCTATTTAATCTGCTACCACTGTTCCTGTCTGAGCTTGGGAGGCAGCCTTTGTTCTCAGGACCTTTTGCTTCATCTTGCTTTGGCTGACATAATGCAGGGTCATTGTAATATAGTGGTCTTGGGTGAAACTTGTCCAGCCATGAGAGGTGATGGCTGGACATCTCCCTACAGTAAGAAATAAAATATTATTGAGTGTGTGTGGGAGACAGGTACCAGACCAGAACCTAGTTGGTTATGAAATTCCAGGAGCTGTTGTTCATCACCCCCAAAGCACAGAAAGCAATATAATATAATGTCCATAGAACAGGATTTTGTCAAGAAAAGGATTGGTAGGACTGTAAATGAACCTTTCCTCCTAGAGTCCCAAGAAGAGGCATGCATAACTGGGCGCATAATAAGCCCCCATAGCCGTGCCCTTTTTCTGGTGAAACAGTTGGTCCTGAAATATTGATCACTTCCCAGGTGTCAACCAAGATGACTTGGACTTCTCTCCTTTTCTCTAAGTCCTCCCCCTTGACCTACTGGATCCTTCTGACACTATCCCTCAGGCCTTATATTCCCAGTAGCCCATTTATTGTTTATTTTTTGGTTACCTTTTTTTTGATTATGTGAAATCATATTAGGGTTATTGATTATACCCTATGCAACTGGATGTTAGTGTTGTTGGTAATTTTGCTTCTATACAATAGCTTTATTTCTTTGATAGTTATGTTTATGCTTGAGTGCTTGAACTGTAGTTGGTCATCTGCGCATATTGTGGTACCACCTGGTGGTGACTCTCATTTCATACATGTTTGGTATCTATACCATTGGTCACATGACCTGTTAGTTGCTTGTGCTCCACCCAGGGATGGATCCTATATATTCTTTTGTCTTGTGCTATCCATTGTTCCCTGATGAAGGCCAGGAGGCCGCAACATGTTGGTTCAATGTTTTTATTATTCCTAGCCATGTAACCAATAAAGGCTTTTTAACTTTTGGATACGGATGGAGTGCCTTTTTGTTTTTGGGATTCCCTTTTGATTATCGTTCATTGCATACTCTATTTTTCCCAATTTTTGTTGTTTCCTAATATTACTATTAGATACATCTAGATGCTAACACCTTCAGTCACTTTCTTGTGACTGTAGCTTTCGGCCAGGAGAAGATGTCGTCAGGTGGCGTCCAACTTTCCTCGGACGTTTCGACCCTGAACCACAATGTCCTCCAGTTGGCGGGTCGGCAGTGATGGCCAGTCACTGCCCATCTTCTCCTGGTGTCACGACCTGGCTCTGGAGCCATGACAAAAGAGAGGGGTACGCAGGCTGAAAGCCAAATAATGAATGATTTATTTAGATAAAGTATATAACCATAAACACAAACTAAACTAAGGAAACAATGAGGTGTGTTCGTCAGTAAAATCAGTGGTGAGGGTGCGTGTATGCATGTGTGCAAGGTGTCGTGTCAAAGAAAGATGTTGGATGGCTACAAACAAAACAACCATGCGCGGTCAAAGAAGAGAGAGAGAAGGGACTCTCAAGCCAGAAAGGCGGGGTCTTATAGCATGGGAGCACCGGGCCCAGGTGCTTCCAACTAAGGTAATCAGCACTCCGCCCTCCAGGTACCTGCTGCACTATAGAAACAAAAGACATAGAATATGAAAACAAGCCAGGGGACCGTCACACTAGCTTCCAGCTCAACTCCTCCCGCCTGTTCCAGAGCCAACAAGAGGCTCTTTCCGCTGCCTCCCCCAACCTGCGAGCAGCTGTCTTCCTCTCCCTTCCTGCTATTCCCAGAGCTGTGAGCATCTTCCACACAGACTGTGCCGGGAAACCCCTGCAGCCAACCTCAACTGGAAATAGCCAGGCCTGCCACCCTTTGTCCCTACATTGTTGGACCAGGTCCTGGTACTTGGTGGCTTTCCTCTCCGAGGCCTCTTCGCATCCGTCTTCCCACGGGACCGTCAGTTCAACCAGGATGATCCTCTTCGCCTCCTCAGACCATATGACCATGTCAGGCCTCAGGGATTTTTGGACGACCTGGGGAAAGTGTAGTTTTCTTCCCAGGTCCACCCTCATCTCCCATGATTGTGCCGCCTGCAGGAGGCTCTTCTTGGTCTTCTTGGAGGAGGGTGGCTTCTCCCCCTCCCTGATGAACTGGATGGATGGGGCTGGTCTCACGTGGGTCTGACGCTTTTTCCGTCTCTCCTGCTCCAAGATGTCAGCGAGTGCTCTGAAGACCTTGTCATGACGCCATCTGTATCTCCCCTGGCTAAGTTCAGTCTTGCCAACGTGCCTCTCCCTCCACATAATTTGCACAGTGGCTCATTTACCTGTGCAGGTTTGTCGGTGTTGGAAGAGTGTCGTACACTGATCGGAGCAGGAAAGAGATGCGAAAGGGCTCCAGTCTCCAAAGTTCAGGCCACATGATCTTCTGCTTTGGCAGGTCCCACTTTGTCCAGGCTCCTTGTGATCCAGGTTCCACGGCCCTTGACCTTCGCCCTTCCTCCTCCAGGTGTCGGACCTCGGCTTGGATCATGTCTCTCCTCTGCCTTGGGTCTGCTTTCCCCCATTGCTGGAAGTGGGTGGATCCGAGTCCTTGTCTCCCCATGCAGGGGTTCCCGATGATGTCCTTCAACTTCAGCGTGCTTTCTGCCTGTGCCACTGATGTGTCAGCTGTCCACTTGCGTCCTGATCTTGTGGTGATGCCTGCACCTCTAACCTTTTCATCGCTGGAGTCTCTGTACATCATCACAGCCCTGCACTTTGCCACCTTGAACTCTTCAACCACTGATGATAGGGGTAGCTGTAACTGACCAGACCTGACGTGAAGCTTGGTGGAATTCCGAGCCACCTGCGGAGGTGTTTGTTCACTCGCCTCTCGACTCCTTCCACTGATGTCATAGACACTTCATAGATTGTCAGTAGCCACACAGTAGCCGTCTTGGTAGCAGACCATGCTGGAAGAGCCAGGCCTTTCCTGGTAAGCCTGATCCTTCTATCTTTCTCAGCCACTCATCTGCCTGTTTCTCTGTCCTGGATACATTGCTTCTGTCAGTGAGAGAGGCATCATACCACTTCCCTAGGCCTTTAATTGGGTTTTCCTCAATTGATGGTATAACCTCCCCCTGGACTTGGAGCTGGAACTTGCTGGTCACTTTCCCATTTCTGATCACCATGCTTCTTGACTTCCTAGGATTGAACTTCATTCTTGCCCATGTTGCCACGTCATCAAGTGCCTTCAGGATCCACCTTGCTTGTACATGGGATGAAGTTGTTATGGTTAGATCATCCATAAAGCCCCTTATTGGAGGTTGGCGGGTGCCGGACTCCATTATCGGCCCTCTGGTTTCCTTCCCTGCCGCTGTTATGAGCAGATTCATTCCCATGATAAACAAGATGGGGGAGATAGCGCAGCCCGTTACGATTCCCTTTTCCAGGTCCTGCCACTGGTTTGTGAAATGGGCCGTAACTTGAATCCTCCAAAGTAGCTGGTGATCATTCCCCTGATGTGGTGGGGGATATGGTAGTGTTCCATAGCTGCATTGATGAGGTCGTGAGGGATTAATCCATACGCGTTGGCCAAGTCGAGCCAGACAACTGTTAGATTGCCTTTGCTCTCCTTGGCCTCCCGGATCAGCTGGTTGAGGACACCTGTGTGTTCCAAACACCCAGAGAAGCCTGGGAGGCCGCCCTTCTGGATTACTGTATCAACATACTTGTTCTTCACCATGTAGTTAGTCATCCTTTTGGCCAGGACAGAAAAGAAGATCTTGCCTTCGACGCTCAGGAGAAACATGGTTCGGAACTGGCTTATCTCAGAGGAGTCCATTTCCTTCAGTACGAAACAGCCCTCTGCTCTTTTCCAGGACGATGGGATGATGCCTTTTGTCCATACCCTCCGCAAAAGTTTCCATAGCCGGCGGAGTAGCATCGGGCATCTCTTGTATACTTTATAAGGTATACCACTTGGTCCTGGGGCAGATGCTGATCGGGCTTTCTGTACAATGTCTTGGACTTCTCTCCATGTTGGTTCACTGGTGTCAAGCTCTTCCTCAGGAGTTTCAGTTCTGCCGACCTTCGGGTGTGCGCTTAAAGCCTGGCCCTTAAGAGTGTCACTGTGGCTCTCTTTGAGGAACTCCTCCACAACTTCCTTAGGGCTGATCAGTCTCCCGGATCTTGCTTCACCCAACAGGGTTTTGGTGAACCTGTATGGGTCCTTTATGAACTGAGCTCGCTTGGCCTCCTTCTCCTTCCTCAGTCTCCGAGACCTTTCTGCCCTTCTCAGTCTGCACAGTTGCCCTCGAAGTCCACTGGTCAGATCTTTTATGCCCTCCTTTTCTTCAGCACTTGCTCTTTTGAACTGCTTATTGAGAGTCTTGATTTCCCTTCTCAGATGCAAGATCTCTCTCTCCCTCCTGTTGGGCCGTTTTCCAGGTGTTCCGCCGGTACCCTTCCTCTCCTCTGTGCCAAAACATTCTCTGGCCATATTGAAGTTGATTGTTGTCATGCTGTCAATTTTCCTCTCGGCTGTTTCTGCTAATGTGGCCTCTAGAACTCTGTCAAGGTCCTGGTCTAGTTGGTTTCATCCTGTGCTGTCATTCGCTGGGGGCCATTTCACTTTCTCTCTCGCAGGTTGGGTGCCTGGGGTGGCATTAGGAGAGTCCCTCCTGCGGCTTTGGGGTGGAACAGCTGCTGAGAGGTCTCCTGTGCTGTGGGGTGCTTCCTGACTGGAGTCCTCCTGCGTCTCACTAAGTGTCTCCACTGTGCGCTGCATCTGTTTCTCCCCTCTTCCACATTTGGTCCTGGATTGGTGTATCTTAAGTCCCTTTGTGTTCTTGCAAACCTTCCCGCAATGGCACTTGGCTTCTAACACTTCCCCTGTGAGTGTGGTTTGGGTGAGCCGTCTCATTATCCGTGTGTTTTCCGTGGCCGTTACCGTTGTGTCCGTCCCATTGAGTCTCTCATCCTCCCCCCCTCTCGGAAGACTCTGGGGGTATTGCTTATTGTTCTGTTTCGTAGCTTTTGCTGGTGCCCTCTTGCGAGTGCTGCGAATGAGGTTGCTAGCCTCACTCACCCACGGCAGTCTTTCCTGAAGGTCATCTGTCTTTCCAGAGTCACCAACCTTCCTTGGTTGCCATCCAGCCTTTCCTGGAAGTCACTGGTGTCCCAGGGGATTTACTATTTGATACATCTAGATGCTGTAGCGTGTAGAGTCGAAATTATCAAATCTAGAATTTAGTAAAGGTATGAAAATATGAAACTTTGATAAAGATATCAATTTACACTCGTAAGGGGCACCACCTTCGTAGATGAAGGACCTTTACTTATACTAATCAGTCATCAGTCTAAAGATCGTGAAATCTTTTCAATACAGGGATTACTTTACTCTGCAAGTAAGGAAACACATAACTTCTCTGTAATAAATGGGAATATTTATTTAACTATACAAGCATAACAAATTCAATGAGATAAGCAATATAAGGCACGTATATTGATCACCAGAATGAAGCACGGAAACTATAGACTAAAAATAGACATAAAATGCAATGAAACAAAATAAGAGTGAAAGGGAAATGATAATGAAATATGGGAATAAGAATTGGCAGCAGTAAATGGAGGTATGTATGGATCAATCAACCAGAGAAACGAGGCGGAAAGCTACGGGGCAACTAGACTATAAAAGCCTAACTTTTCCTGATCTATTTAAGTAATTTGAATCTAAGCTGTTGCATCAACTCTCAGCAGTAAAGACGTGGATAATCAGAGCCTACTTTGTTCAGTTGAGAAGTCCTGCCGGGTCGGTTTGTCTGGTCCAGCTGAGCTCGGAGAGACGGGCTCGGCTTGGCCGGTTACCTGGCAACGGCAGACGCTGGTGGAACAGCTGGTCTCTGATGTGTTATCGTCACGTCGAGGCAAGCAGCGCTACCGGCTTTTCACAGCTGTAGACAACAGGCCTCTCTGTATGTGGAACACTGCGGCGATGTTGCATCAGTGTTTGACTGCTGGTCTTGGAAGAGTTGACGTTTCTAGCTCTTCTAACTGTTATAAAACTAAATTATCTCGTTCCTAAATAGCTTCAAAAATGATCTTCGCTTGGCTGAGTGTTGATAACTTCTTGACTATTAGAGGCGAGGTTCAAACTTCTTGTACGCGATTCTTAAATTAATCTGGAGAAGACGTCTCTAACTCCAGGTTCAAACTCTTAAGTTTCAGCTAAGGTCGAATTGTAGCTAAATTGTTGGTCTTGGCTTCAGCAGGTTTCTTGGCGAGGGCGGAATGTTGAACTGTCTGAAAACCCAGATAAGAACATTTTATAGCTCTTTGAATTCTCAGGCGTGGTTTGCCATGCAAATCACACTTCGCGCTCTTTTTCTGTTTACTAATTAATTTCTTTGTTTGAGAAGATTTCACCCCGAACTGAGAGGGAGGGGGGAAAGGAATGCAAGAGGAATCATTCCTCTAGTCTATTTTATTTTGGGATCTATTACTAAGTGATCTTAATAAAGATTCCTTTTAAAATAATATGTCGGTATTTTACATCTCCACCAATTACTGTTGTCAATTGATCGAAATAATAAAAACCTGTCAACTTACATTCAAACTTATATAGCTAGCACATCAATATAAGGACATCAAATACCTTCCTGGTACAATCTGTGGCTATAAAGTCTTCATCAAGTTAACTCGTATATGTGACTTGGGTCTCTAACTTCGTGATCAATATGAGAAAGACAATTTAAACATTTAAGACATTTGGACGCACTGACATTTTATACGGACCTGTCGTCGCTATAAATGACCACAAGGTGGCAATGTAGGACCATGAAAATAGGAGAGTGTCTCTGGATGAATATCTGATACACTTCAATCATTTAACGCATCATGGTCTGTGCATGTAACTTTAGCTATTGAACATCTTCAACATATATATGGACCTATAGTCAACACATCTAGTATACTTCAAACTACAAAATAGATCCATTAAAGACATTGGGAAAATATAGTTAAAAGTAGGTTTTAAAGGAATGTGAAAAGGGACGAGATTTATGACTGTCCTGATTTAGAGAGGGGGTAGTGATGAGACTCTGGATAGTGTCAACAGCAGTCATTGGTTCCTTCGTATTGACACGGTGTGTATTCCCGTTCTCACCCAATGGTGACTGTCCCTTCTGATTAACCAGAACAGTCTGGTACTCCAAATGAAGAAAGGAGGGTGATTCCCTATATTCAGATGTGTGAGAAGTATGGATGTGTGATTGTACAGTTCATTAGTATTCCTGAGTTCTTGAGTCCTTCTCCTCCTGATGGCTGAAAGATAAAGGTCGTTAATTGTGGAATGTGTGATGGCGCTTCAAACCTCTTCGCCGGGTTGGTATCCTGTCGTTAATTTCCTGAGCTGTCCTGTGGAGACATCTCTGGCTGGCATAGACTCAACTCCTTGAGCCATGGACTGTGTCCATTCGACACCTTTATGGCCACTTGTTGTGATAGGCCATTTGGTGTTGATTCAAGAAGACAACAGAAAGGTTGTGGGCTTTCTGCAAATGTCTCCCTGGTATCGCTACAATGCTAACACCTTCAGTCACTTTCTTATGACTGTAGCTTTCGGCCAGGAGAAGATGTCGTCAGGTGGCGTCCAATTAATTCTACTTTATCATTTAGCCAACGTCAACTATATAAATCGCTGCCTTAGCTGCGTAGCACTGTGTTGAACTTACCTGAAGATGAACTGGCTGCACTTGCACCGGCAGGTTGAGGTGGAGCACTCGTTCTCAAGTTGTCAAAAATGTCTTTTACTTTGATTTGATGCTTTGTAGATAAATGTGTAAGCATGGGGCTTGTAGTCTCCCCATTCATCGCAAGGACCTTGCAGCAAATATCGCACTTTGCCGTTTGTTCATTGATTTTAGTGAAGTGCACTCACACTTTGGAACATCTGAGACGATCTGCCATGTTCAGTTAGTCCAGTAAACAAACTGGGGAGTGCACGAGAGAGAGGAGAAAAAAAAGAGAAAGAGATTTGTTAGACTCAGAGCTGAACAAATCCGGGTATTTTACCAACTTGGAACCTAATGGAACCTAACCCTAGACAGAATAAACTCTGTAGAGCCCAGACCAGGCCAGACCTGTCCCAGGCCAGCAGCAGTACATAAATACTGTGGTTTCTGGGATAGGCAGCAGGGTGAACTGTCACATCAGCCCCATTGATACAATACTCTATGCTGTGGCGGGTTAGTTCCAAGTTAGACTCAACAAATTTCATAAATAAATATTTCTTTTTAAATAGACTGTCAAACTGTTTTGGATATTTCATTTAAACAGAATATGTTTCTCTCTGACATTCACAAAAAAATATTCACAAACCTTTACCACAGCTGTAGAAACCCTGGCCAGATAGTACACTGTGTCATAATGTTATGCTACAATCTAACAAGCATGCAAACAGCAAGCCAGACCATCATGCATTTGACTCATGCCCTAGCTGGCAGTAGTCTAAAACTGTAAATAACTGATGTTAATAACAGACTATGCTTTTGTCGAACATAGTTCAAATGCTTCGAAATAGCAAACTATGCTTTGAGACAAATACAGATGCAATCTGTGTGATGATAAAACAGTGCTTGTTTTTACTACAGAAAATGAACATATGGTCAAATGATGATCTTGTTTTTTTCAGTTTTATTGAATCTGAACATTTATAGGGGGAACATTATTGAGCATAGACAGTAAGGTTACTGATGTCAACTAAGCACAATTAACAGAAATCTTTGAGCAATATGTGATGATGAGAAAGACCAACACCATGTTTGACTGCCCTGGTTACCACTGTAGAGGGCAGTTTTAGGTGATGCCCTCTGGGTGCTGTTTCAAACGGCTTCAAGTCAAGGATTAAAGGACCAGTAAGTAATTTATCCTCACTGAAATGATATATCCTCTTCTGCCTGTATAAACGTTGTATTCTAATGAGCATGTTTTTTTTTGTGTGTGTTTTTGTTTTGATGGACGTATTGACTCTCTTTCCTCATGCTTGCATGCATGATAAATTTGTGGTGTTCTAACTGAAACCCTGGCTGCACACCAAGCTTCTCTTAAAGGAAGCTTAACAATTTTATGGTTAGTTTTAGGACTGAAGTTAGTCAGCTGGCTGTAATCACTGGGCATAGACATGAAAAAATACTGCCTGTTTTAAGTGACAGTAACAAGGTACTGTACCCATTCATATTTTGTGCTTATTAGCAATGGTTAATGGTCACAATAAAATTTGACCATTGAGGTGTAACATTTTTCACATAAACAATCCAAATTGCTCAGTGAGGCCTTTATGTGCCTTAATATGCAGTGCTAATTTCAAAGGCTTTGAAAAGTAGTATGCAGTGTTTACATTCTGCACTGCAGAATGTACTACACTGATGAAAAAGAGAGAAGGGAAAGAGAATAAAAGGGAAGGGAAAGAGAGGTGCTATGTAAATATTTACGTAACTTACTTAAATCCGATTTATAACTCAGTTATCTCCTATCTTAAGTAAATATTGTACAGGTATAAAATAAATATACAAATTATTTGTAATATTGTGCTTTTTGTAAACCACATTCACTTCCTCACATGCCTATGAGCTGTTTGATGTTCTCTCCTGTTCTCGATCTTCTCTTCTGTTTTCCCTCAAAATTATTTATTAGATTATTTAGCAGAAATATTGTATACAGAGCCTTTTGGAAACCAACTGTAATCTCTGGCCTACTTAGTTTATATATAAGAAAATGACACTATTCAGTATTTGTAACTCACCGCTTCCTCCTCTCATATTGTTCTCTTCTATTCTCTCCTCTATGGGGACATGAGGGAGAATGGAAGAAAAAACAAATAGTAGGGGGAGAAAAAAACATAGATGGAGGAGAAAAAAATAAATACTTAAGTGATGTCTTGCAAAAGTATTGCGTTCTCCCGAGAAACGTTTGCGTTCTCCCGAGAAACGTTTGTGTTCTCCCAGGAAACATTTGGTATAATGATTCATATTGGTTATTTCCCATTATTTTATATAACACTGTAAGCTAGGCTACAGGAAATGTGAGATGAGTGTGTGCCTAAAAGCGCATTCCAAGAATTCCATGAAGTATCTGCAGTATTGCCATGCAATTACTTTATTATATAAAATGTTATAGCCACATCGCCAAATATGCTTGAGTAGCATGAAGTAATTGAGTAATTGAATTCTTGGAATTTTACACATGCACTCATCGCACATTTCCTGTAGCCTACCTTACAGGGTTATATAAATAGGAAATAACCAGTATGAATACCATTTGCTAAATGTCAAATATACTGTATATAATAACATATGTAATGAGTCCTGCCAAATAAATCCTTTTGGGAACGTGGTTTTACGCACACACTCGTCTCTCTCCTCTCCTCTGACCCACAGTCAACACACTTACTGGATTTCTCTGAAGCTTCTCCATGGCATATTTTGTCTGGAAAAAGTGTTTCTGACGTGTATCTGTCGATATTCATGTTTGGATATTCCATGGAAATACAGAAGCGCAATATTGTGCAATGAATCTCTTCAGTTCATCCACACACAGGCTGTCCCATGTTTCATGTCCAGGAGCTCTGTGCACGTCATCACACTGTTGTTCTAAAGGAATGTGAGTAATCCTATGTGTGAAATTACTTTACATGGAGGCTCACTTCGTCAATGGAGAAAGGAAGGGGAGAAGGAGATGGAGAGACTTTCACACCTGTCTATCAATGCCCTGTAGCCCGTTGTAATGGTGTAAATTGTGGGTGTGTTGTGTTGCAGGGAGAAAACTGCAAAACATATATTTACAAATAATATTTTTTTTGCCCACACAATTGTTTTTCCACACTAAATGTTTCTCAGTAGAACGCAATACTTTTGTGAAAGAATGCAAAAGTATGTATTTATTTTTTTCTCCATCTATTTTTTTTCTCCCCCTACTATTTTTTTTTTCTTGCGTCTAGTTTTGTTTCTCCCCCATGTCTCCTTACGTACTCCGTACTCCTTGTGTTCTCTTCCTCTCATCTTATTCCTGCTCCTCACTCTTCTGTGCCCTACTCCCCTCTGCTTCTCTTTCTCTCTCTCTCTCTCTCTCTCTCTCTCTCTCTCTCTCACTCACTCACTCACTCACTCACTCACTCACTCACTCACACACACACACACACACACCTGCTCTATCACACAAAACATCACCTGCTAAAATTACACTGGTACCGCACCAAAGGCATTTAAAGTTGATGCAACTGGAAGCACTAGGGGAGGACAGGGGGCGCTCTAGCCGGGGAAAAGGATTCATACACCATGCCAACATTGTTAAATTTGGTCAAGAACATCCATGATGATATATGAAGGGCTCTTGTCACCAGTTCCTGCTGTATAAGCATGAAGAGATAAAGTGTCTTAGGTCCTTGCAGAAGTTGTGTACCGGGTATTGAGAGGTTAGATCAATCAATGCATGATTAGTTTGGCATATGTTGTCATCCATAATCCATTTTTTGACTTAATCTAGGGTTAACTCTACAGTTAACCCAGGGTTAACAAGCGCTTCACATTTGTCAGTTCCAAAGAATAAATGACACCAAATTAGACTTATGTGTTTAATAATTTGAGTAAGCTATAATCTTGTGTCTCCATTCCCAAACCCCTCTTACATTTGATCCTACTGGTCTACTGGATTTAAGCCAACTGCTGGTGTTTTTGTTTTATGATTTATGACCTCTGTCCAAATTCCAGGAGAAAATGTAAACTGTTCCAGATTGCTCTGAAAGAACATTGTTTTACCCATCAAATTCAATACTGTGGTAAACCCCGTCAGAGGTGGAAGGAGTATCTTGTTATGACAATCATGGAAACTGGAGGTGAAAATACTTCTGCAGTGTGCCAGTACACTGGTGTCCTGTAGTGTCAGGGACTCATCAGTGTCAGGGACTCAAATGCTCCAGGCCTGGGGCCTGGAGCATTTGAGTGGAGCGCATGCACATGAGCAAAATATTGAGTTTCAACTCATTCCCCTCAAGGAAATTGAGCTCCAAGTCGCTCATGTGTCACAAGCATAGGCCGGGAGGTTAGGCAAACAGGCTCTTCCTATCAACTCGCGAACGATAGGCTGTTGAGTGAGTGACTCAGCGAGTGAGGGAGTGAGTGAGAGAGAGAGTGAGAGAGAGAGTGAGGCATGTCTGGCTCCTGGGCTAACCCTTGCAGCGTGTACTGCAGCACGATATTTAGACTACAACCAAATAAGCAGGCAGACCTCAGTAATTCTACCAGCTGACTTAATTCACACCTTACATTCCTACACCTAAGTAAATAATTTTGCATTCCTCCACCTAGTAAATAATTTTGCTTATTCCACAATCTTAAGCCATGTTAGAGAAACAGTCCAGTCATTTAGGCTGAACTACTGTGTGCACCCTAACCATATACTTTGTTTACATATTTATGAAAATAAACACCTTTCATTTTTAATTGTTTTACTCACCATTCAACTGCTAAAATGTTTCGTTGACAGAAGTGTAGAGCTGGATTAAAAAAATCATAAGTCTCTATATACTGTACATGCTACATACAGTACATGGGCCACTTTTCTCAGTTCAGTCTGCCAACTCACATAAACAGATTATTGAGAATGAATGCAAAATATATACAGAGTTTAGTATGGCGTCTAGGCTCTGATCCTGTCACTCCCTGCAAGCATACACCTAGCTAGCCAAAGAGAGCAGGGAGTGACAACAGGAAACTGCCCACTGACTCACGTGGCCGCAGCGCGACTCGAGCGGTCTGCCTGAACTAGCTTCACAGGCTTCGGTTAATTTCTTCAGCTCTTCACATCACACACAGACAGACAAGGGTTCGACCGATGTGGGATTTTGAAGACAGACACCGATATCTTAGTAATGAAGCTTTTTGTGCTGTGTCGGGTTCAAGCAACCTGAACATTATTAAAACACACACACAAAGAGAGAAGACACAGAGTTAGAGTTTTCTTCCTTGCAAGGGAGAACGGACGGAAACGTGCTCAGTTACACTTTCCACCCCGCTCTGAACCCGTCCCGCCGTCTCCTCTCTTTTTATTTCCTTAAGGTGGTTCCTAGTTACAAAAGGATTACAGCCCCTAAAGGGTGGGGGACACACGGGCTGAAATTCTCTACGTATCTTTTTCTAAACATGGTTACAAAGAAGTTCTCGTTTGTAGCAGGTGTCTTCATTCAGATCAAAGGCATAGTTGCGGCCTCCGCCTTCTTGTAGGAGTGTTTCTTATCTGCCTCCTCAATGCGGTCACCTCGACCCTGAGCCTGCCCATGAGGCTTCGTGATACCTCTGAAAAACAGTTAACACATCCTCTCGCACAGACACACACACACACATATATAGCTCTCAAACAGTATAAGCAAATGTAGGATAACTTCTATGTACAATTATTCCAACATTTCCCTCCTGTTTATCATGTATTTGCTTAAATTCTCATATCACTTATTTTCAGCCACTTCACTTAGATTTTCAGCTGTAAGGTCATTTTTATAAGAACAAGTACATTTACACTCAGAGGCCAATTTATGATTACTCACATCTTTTACTCATAATCACCTGAGTTTGAGGACAGGTCATCATCATTGTCATCGTCAGTGTCATTGTTTCTCTCTAGTAGGGGATACAGTTGTTCCATATGCTGTTCCATTGGTGATATGGCTGTGGTAATGAGACGGTTAAGCAAAGCACGCAGACAAGGAATACAACAACATCCACACAAGGTCAGTACTGCTGCAAACACAGCTAGAGACATTAATACTGAGGACACCAATAGTCGGTATTTTCCGAAGGCATCCATCCATGAATCCCACATCGTGGTATCAACCCCAGAATGCTCTTTCATTTTGCTGTTGAGAGTGCGTAGACCTTCAATTGCCTTGGTCAGGTTGCCATCAGCAGCGGTGTTGTTTGGTATGAATGAACAACATTGTTCACCAAACATTGCACAGACGCCTCCCTTTTCAGCAAGCAGCATATCTAGAGCAATTCTATTTTGGAAAGCCATAAGTGAAGTTGCCGACAGTTGTCCATGAACGGCCTCAAAACCGCTCTGAGCCCAATTACCTAATCTTTGAACATTGTAGTGGATGTAATTGATCCTGTCAACGTTTTTGTTAAGCGTACACCACCAACAGATAGAAGATTCGAACCCTGCTACAACTTGATCAACTAATTTGTACTCATCGGGTACTCCACGTGGAACGCCTATCGCGTCTATGTAAGTTGGGTCATTATCAGGTAGCCAGGTCGCAGAACGTTTGTGTCTGCGCCATCGTTCAGGCATTACACTTGACATGGTATCAATTAACTGAGTAGTGGACATTGGATAGACAGACACTGGAAGGATCAACGACACTAAAGCACAGTATCCTGTTGTATTTATGGGCAAACGGTCGAAGATCCTGTCATCTCCACACCACCACCAGATGTCACTACGAGACACTGGGGTGAACAAACTAGGTACTGCTAGTGTTACGTTACACCATGAGCTTGACAAATTTCCTAATTGCTCCCCTTTACCAGTTCTGTTGACACAAAAAATTACCTGGTGCCACAGTCTTTGAAAATATTGTTTTTTTTCTTTTCAGGTCCAGTATTGGGGAAAACTTCATCCCAAGACTGGCATGTGACATTAGGATTAGTATTATTCATCACATCAAAGATACACTCTTCAGAAATAACTGCTGGTACTCTCTGAAGTATGGGCTTTGGACCCATACAGATCACACAGTCTGTTTTCGTTACATTCACCGCTTGTTCTACCATCAGTAACCAATTGTTGTTATTACCAGACACTCCAGTTGTGACGCGAAACCATCCATCAACACTATCAAACGACACACTGACAGCTCTCACACCAGCTCGTCATGTATAATTGCTCATTCTAGGCTGCTCTGTGGTTTCCATAGTACTATTGACACATACAACAATTGGAAAATAAGGGTCAGCGCCTGACGACCAAGCCCACAGCAGCAGTCCCCAACAGGAAGTGTTAAACAGTGTTGCATTTGGAGGACGTATTTCGCCGTCGGGAAGAGAAAAAGTCAACCTAAGTTGTTCTCCTGGGTGACTGAGAGTTACTCTATCTTTAAAGAATTTAGCCTCTTCACTATGGCCTGGTGGCCAATATTGTCCTGCCTGAGTTGTAATAAAAGCACTCCAATCAAGTCGCAGAACGTGTCCAATCAGATATCACCAGGAACCTAACCAATCTTTGCCTGTGGTTGGTACAGTGTTCCGAAACCCTTTTAACGCTTTTATAGGAATATCTAGAGAAGTGGTTGTATTGGGGGGCACTATAACAGTAACCGAGTTATTATACGTCCAGGATATTAGCCATGGAATGTGAGTCTCAGGAGCACTACTTCTCTTAACACGATTGGTGTCATTGCTAGTATGAATTTGTTTGGGAGGCTCCCAGAGATACCATACCAGTAAAAAGGTCAGGATAAAAAAACACGGTTATCATCCAACAACAGATGGACTGTTTCAGCCATCTTGGGGCCATTTCAGCTAAAGGGTTATCCTCTACTTGGTTTGGTGTCTTGGAAAATCTTCACTGACTTTCAGGTCTTACCAGTCTCTACACGTCTGGCACCACCCTATTATCAGATTCTCGCTCACCGCCCCTATTGGAACCTTCAGCTGAGATGACTCTTTTACAGTGTGTCAAATGTATCCAGGTACCTCTCTCCGCTATTTTAACTACAGTAGGAGTCGTCAACAATACCTGGTAAGGCCCTTCCCATTTAGGGGAGTACCAGTGTTTCTTCTTGATGCTCCTTATTAGAACCCAGTCTCCTGGTTCCACTAATGGAGTGTCCTGCTGAGAGACAGAAGGAACGTCATCGGTATTGTCTTTCCTCTGTCTCTCCAGTATCTTTCTCATATAATCTGCCAGATTTGTTTCATCATCAGTTTCCCATTGATTCTTAAACTGAGGCAATCTGTAGGGTCGTCCAAACAGGGTTTCGTATGGGGTCAGACCAGTAGTACTGGTAATGTTTATGTATAGTTTTACCAAATCCAAACAACCTGTCCATGGTCTGCCAGTTTCCTCAATACACTTTTTCAATCTATTTTTTATTGTTCCGTTCATTCTTTCTACTAGGCCTGCGCTTTGTGGGTGATAGGCACAGTGATTTTTTAAGTCTATGTGGAACATAACTCCTATCCTTTTTATTATTTGATTTACAAAATGGCTTCCATTATCACTGTAAATTCTTTCTGGGATACCATATCGCGGTATGATATCTTTACATAGCGCCTTTGCAACTGTTAGAGCATCTGGATGCTTTGTTGGAAACAGCTCTATCCATTTTGAAAATGCGTCTATTATGACCAAGCAAAACTTCTTTCCTTCACTCTGATTCAGTTCAATAAAGTCCATATGGATTATTTGGAATGGGTATTGGGGTGTTGGAAACTTTCCCCTCTTTGGTCTCATATTGCCCTGTGGATTATGTTTTGCACATATCAGACATGCTCTACAAAAATTCTTTGAATAAGAGTTAAACCTATTAAATCCATAGGTTGTATAATATTGATGTATCTGTCCTACCATCCCTCCTGTTGAGACATGTGTAGAACCATGGCTCAATATTGCCGCCCATTTATATAGGTTTTTTTTTTTTTTTTTTTTTGGTAGGATATGTTTGCTCTCCGGTCATACATAGATGTCATCTTTCAGGTGAGCACCATTCTTTGCCCATTGATCTTTTTCTGTTTGTAAGCTTTGGATTTGCATATCTTTTAACACGTCAGTAGTTAAGAGTCCACTCTGCTCTAAAGTTAACACTTGAATTCCGCCTTCTGCTGCCTCTTTGGCTGTTTTATCAGCAAATGCATTTCCTAGCGAGACCTTGTCTTTATTTCCGGTGTGTGCAGCACATTTGCATACTGCTAATTCTTTAGGGAGTTTTACTGCTTTTAGTAGCTCAGTTAGAAGCTGAGCATGTGTCACAGGTTTCCTTGTTGAGGTCACCATTCCCCTGTTTTGCCAATATTGTGCGAATGTGTGCACTGTAGCATAAGCGTATTGGCTGTCCGTGTATACAGGGACAGAGAAGAATGCATTGCTTATATCTACTACGGTAAACACCTTAGCTTCTGGTCATAATGAGTTCAGCAACGTATATGGGTCTGGGACACATGGTGCTCGTTGTATTACTGCACTGTTGACTGCTTGCAAATCTTGGACCATACGCCACCCTATAGATGGTGCTTGTTTCTTTACTGGGAAGATGGGGGTGTTACAGGGTGAATCTTCACATTTGATAATAACGCCAGCTTTTATCAAATCCTCTATCACTGGCTTGATGCCTTCCTGTGCATCAGCTTTAAGGGGATATTGCCTGACACTAGGCCTGTAATCATTTTTTGGTCTGATCTGAACTGGTAATGCTCCCTTTACTAGTCCAACGTCTGATGGACCTTTGGACCATAAATTTTCTGGCACCCCTTTCAACAGATTCTCTTCTTCCTCAGAAAGAAATATATCTCATCCCTCACTATCGTGCATGTGTGCTTCTTCATGCACTTGGATTGTCCAGAACAAGGATTTTCTAGTCAATCCAGTAGCTGCACTAGTCCATGTATTTACAGATGTGGGTACCCAATCGGTTGCTTTTTCTCCCTCCTGTACTACGCGCCCCAAATCTTTCCACTGGAGTTCCTTTTTCTTGTACAGGGATATGTGAGGGGGAGTCCACATCCTGAAAAGCTTTCTTATTTCGGGACTCAATGTGACCCCTACCACAGAGGTATTTTTTGCATCTGAGTACATATAGTTCACAGTTACTCGTGTTGGGGTTAATTGTTTTAGCTTTCTCTTGTAGTCTGGGTCTGGACCGGGTTTATCTTTGTACCACATTGTGACATGCAAATCATCAGGAGACATTATATCTTGTGGAGTTAAGATGGCCTGTCTTCCCTCACTCAAGAGCTCTGTCCCCGTGTTGCATGGTGGTTTGGGTGTAGGCAGCGTTGGATACAGCTTCTGCTGCTGCTGCACCCTCCTCCTCACTCTCTTCCTCTTCTACTCCTAGCCCCCCCCTTACTGCTCTCTCTTCTCTGCTACTCCTAGCCCCCACCTTACTGCTCTCTCCTCTCTGACTTTCTTCCTCTTTCTGCCTACGATGTCTACTAGAGGTTGTTTCATCATCCTCTTTTCTGTGAAACATTAACTTTGTTTCTGTCTGCCTCAACACATTTATCTGCACATTCCTTTTCCTTAGCCTCTTTAACCTTCCTGTCGCCTTCTTCTCTTTTCTGTGCTACTTCTAGCCAGTATTTCACATCCTCATAACCATCTTTGCGCACTTTCTTGTTTCTGCTTTTATTCTTCCTTTCTATTGCTCCCTGTAATTCAGTTAATTTCTGAGTACTTAATTTACCATTATAGTTGTACTTTTTCACCCATTTTTCAAGGTATTTTACTTTTTGCGGGTTTTTGTTTTTGTTTTTTTTTTCGATATATTTCCAATCTTTGCATTGCAATGCTTCTCTAATTTGACATTTACCATTTCCTTTCCCCATTTTATGTGTCTTTTAGTCCAGTGTAATAACACCTAGGGTGTTCTAAACACTGGGAAATTCAAGCAGGACAGTGATTCAAATTTCCTTTTGTGGTAAGTCTCACTTCAACTCTTTCGAGTGGAGACTTCTTGCCTTTGCATCCACAAAAGTCCACTGTTTAACTCCTGCCTTTTGGTATGAGGTTAAATACCTAGTGGTATTTTCCCCTCCACTCACTCACTCACTCACTCTTTCGTACTTTACGCTGCGCTTTTTTAGGCTTACAGAGGACTCCGCCGTCCTACGGAATTTAACTGTAACACAGGGGACTCCGCCGTCCTCTACGGAATTTAACTGCGCCCCAGGACTTCTTTGCCCTTATTCACCTGCCAGTGTCTAGAATATTCAGGGTTTTCGCAATGACCCTCAGTCATTCTTTTCCTTTTTAAGAAAACTGTAACTCACCGATTTGTGTTGTCTCCCTGTCAGACTACCGTCAACCGTCGGATCTCAGTCGGCGGGGCGGATCAGTCCTGGAAAAGGACTCACCGTGCACGGATTTTCCTGGTGTCCGCCTCGCCCACTGAAATCCTCAGATCTATTGGTATCCGGCTCGAAGGACCAAGTTAATGTCGGGTTCAAGCAACCTGAACATTATTAAAACACACACACAAAGAGAGAAGACACAGAGTTAGAGTTCTTCCTTGCAAGGGAGAACGGACGGAAACGTGCTCAGTTACACTTTCCACCCCGCTCTGAACCCGTCCCGCCGTCTCCTCTCTTTTTATTTCCTTAAGGTGGTTCCTAGTTACAAAAGGATTACAGCCCCTAAAGGGTGGGGGACACACGGGCTGAAATTCTCTACGTATCTTTTTCTAAACATGGTTACAAAGAAGTTCTCGTTTGTAGCAGGTGTCTTCATTCAGATCAAAGGCATAGTTGCGGCCTCCGCCTTCTTGTAGGAGTGTTTCTTATCTGCCTCCTCAATGCGGTCACCTCGACCCTGAGCCTGCCCATGAGGCTTCGTGATACCTCTGAAAAACAGTTAACACATCCTCTCGCACAGACACACACACACACATATATAGCTCTCAAACAGTATAAGCAAATGTAGGATAACTTCTATGTACAATTATTCCAACATGCTGATGTCCAATATTTTTAAATTTGACCAAAAAAATTCAGTGTTTTCCCCAGAATTTCAGTCAACTCACTCTGTCAGGGTAGGATATGCCTCTGCCTCCCATGATAAAACTCCCTCTGAGTTGGACCTTTTGAAAATATTTCTGGGCTAAGAATGAATTCCAACTTTACCGAGAAAATTTAATGAATTACAATTTTACAGTTGAGTTCTTAATAATGTTGGCATGGTGTGTGAATCCTTTTCCCCCGCTAGAGTGCCCCTTATCCTCCCCTAGTGCTTCCAGTTGCTCCCCCCCTCCCAACACCAACACCAAAATGCATATTTTGTAGCTCACCATTAACAAGTTTTACATTCACCCATTGCTATTATTAAAATCGCTAGGCAAAGGTGATACATAATAAAATAACATTCTTTTCAATCTAAGTTTATAACTTTGTACATGATGCTAGCTACTACTGTGCTGGATGCATGACTGGTTAGCTAACATATCTAACTTAGCTAGCTATCAACAATATGTAGATCTCTGCATGAGTTGCTGTTACTGGTGTTGGCTAAAGGCTTTATGGTTCAACTCTAAGGCACAGAAGAGTGAGGTGCAGGAATAAGATGAGAGGAAGAGAACACAAGGAGGAGAGAACAGAAGAGAACAATATGAGAGGTGGAAGGGGTGAGTTACAAATACTGCATAGTGTCATTTTGTTTTATATATATATACTAAGTAGGCCAGAGATTACAGTTAGTCCCCAAAATGCAGGCTCTGTATACAATATTTCTGCTAAATAATCTAAGAAATCATTTTGAGACAGAAGAGAAGATCGAGAACAGGAGAGCAGAGGAAGAGAACAACTCAAAGAGTGAGGAAGTGAATGTGGTTTACAAAAAGCACAATATTACAAATAATTTGTATATTTATTTTATAGATATGCAGTATTTACTTAAGGTAGGAGATAACTGAGTTACAAATTGGATTTAAGTAAATTACGTAAATATTTACATAGCTCCCTCCCTTCCCTTTTATTCTCTTTCCCTTCTCTCTTTCTCTAGGCCTACCTGTCTCTTTCTACACTCCCTCTGCCACTCTCTCTCTCTACCCCTCTCACTCTACCTCTCTACCTCACTCCATGTCTACCTTTAAAAATGTTCAAAATGAGGACCCCACACTCTTTTGTGCACCACCTGTTTCACCTAGTTTGCATGACGCCCCTGCTAAAGTTCTCCATTGAAACCCAGACTAATGCTATTCTTTTAGGGTTAGCAGCTCTTTAAAGCAGCATGACCCCCCACCTATTCCGTGGTAGGCTAACTCTGGGATACATTACTGCTTTTAAATAAAGATATAAAAGGACACGAACGGCCCAAGAATTGATGTAGAGCTGGCTTGTATACCGCTAGACAGCTAGGATGTTGTTGCTTCTTGTTAGTTTTCTACGTAGCAAGCTAGTGGTGCTAGATTATCAAGATGAGTGACAAGTGTTGGAGATAAAAGGTAAGAGAAGCAAGCCTCTCTCTCTCTCTCTCTCTCTCTCTCTCTCTCTCTCTCTCTCTGTTTTTTGTTTTTGTAAGTCCTAAATACTAAACTCAATCCTCAATAAAAAAGAGCAAATGCTTGTTCTCTGTTATCAAATATGGCCAAAATATGTGCTTGGGGCACATGCACATCAACATCAGACAACTGGAGTGGTTAGAGGGAATACACATATTTTACCTTTCCACAAACCAATAAGGCATTTAGAAAAATGTCGGCCAACTGTTTCAGTGAAATAATACAGGAATGCAAGGACTCCAGAGGTTATCAATAAATTCAGTGTCGAATGTAATAATGAACAGGCATAGAAAGTATAATATTGTGGCTGAATGATACAGATACAACGGAATTACATTTAGGTTACGCAGGTTTGAGCTCCAGAAATGCACGTCAGTCCAACAGTGCCATCTAGTAACCATTATTCAGATAGCATGTACTGTAACTCAATGCAACTAAATTAGTAGACACAACAATTTCCTACACAGAGAAACTCAATGTGCTTCACATGAAAGCAAAACGTAAACAAGGAAAACAGTACAAATTGTACAAATAAACATATATACAGTATACATATATGCATTCACATTGATGGTTGCTTACTTTATAATGATCCAGTCAGAGTTTACTCTCTTTTTTATGTACCACTAGATGAATGGATAAGTGACTTTCCCATGTGTGACTTACTGCATGTTTGCTGGGTGATGGCTATCGTTCTGTTCTGTGAGCAGTACACACTTTTAGTTCATTTTTAAGTCATTTCCTTCACATAGAGTGATAAAGATCATTACAGGAAGCAGTCAAGCAGCCACAACCAGACTGTATCTGATGTACAGATCACACAACACAAAACACTTTTGAACATATTTTAGAGTCAGTAGGAGGGTATATTGACAATTCACATGCCAGGTCATATTCATATTCATATATACATCAAATCATCTTATATTATATTTACATTTTGTTGTCATCCAGAGAGATAGTCAACCATGATACAAAACAATACAAAATATGCAGTATATCACAGTAACAGCAACACAGTAATTGCATATGTAACCCTATTTACAATATTAACAGTATTCAGTAAGCAACTTGGGAAAGAAAAGAAAAAGTCAAGCTGAGTGACATTGCATTGTGAATGGCAGTTAAAGTGCTTTACAAAAACACTTTATTTTTTATCTTGAATGTGAAGCACATTGCAGTGCATTTGATTGTACAAAATCTGCTATAAAAAAATAAAGACTCAATTGAATTGAACTCCAGTAAATACATCACAACTGGACTTGGTCCTCACTAAAGAATGACTGAAATCTGTCCAATCAGGCCACTTTGCAGCATGTGAACTGGAGAGCAGGTTTACCTCATTTGAATTAGAGGAACTGCTGCTGTCAGCCAATCAGGGTCCAGTATTGTGAGGACTTAGCCTTTACATTCATTCAATTTTACGGTAACGCTTTATTTTCCACGGTAATCGATAATCCAGTTTCCTAATAATTTCCTAGAAAGGAACTGTTAAGTTCTTAGGAAGTTTCCTGGAAAGAACCATGAAATTATGTTCTAATTATAGGGAAAATATAGAAAGAGTTCAATGGTAGTTGGTAGTTGGTAAGTTCCTCCAATTTCTTCTGTTTCCAAGACAGAACCATGAAATTATGTAGTAGTTATATAGAAAATTTGAAATTAACTAAAATTAATTAAGAATTCAACAAATAACTATATTATATAATTATATGAATAATGACTTCTGATAATTGACCTGTGCCTATTATTTTTCCAATTAATATTTTATAGTTTTGCAATTTATTTTGATAGTTTGCTTTTAGACATTGACAGTATTTTATTGACTCCACCAGACTGCTTACATTTTCTATATAACTACTACATCATTTCATGGTTCTTTCCAGGAAACTTCCTAAGAAATTAACAGTTCCTTTCTTGGAAATTATTAGGAAATTGTGGACCCAGAAAAAGCGTTACCAATTTTACTAATTCAGTTCAACTTTTAACTAAACTACATTTATTTGCAGATCATTATGAAGAACATTATTCTCATCCTGAGCCAAAGTTGATTTGAAAACAAAACCATGAAAAATGAATAATATGGGACCTTTAATAATTCAATCATTCATTCATCAATCATTCATTCACGACAAGCTCATTATTATCCTGTTTAAAAACATCTTGTTTTTGAGCTACACATCACCGCAGTATAGTTCACTTCATCCCCATCCACCACCATCATCATCTTTCTTGCTGTCTTCTGAACTACCATTAACCTTAGCCACAGTCCATTTTCAGACTCCAGCTACTGTGGTCTTTTTTTGGGCTTAATGATCACTTCAGTGTAGGTCACTTCAACCTCATCCTCATCCTCATTACTGTCCTCTGAAGTACTTTCAGCATCCTCCCTCTGTTTTATGGCTGTTTTGCCTGCATTTACTTCTGCCTCATCTTCTTCCTCCTCCTGTCCACCCCAAACTGATACATTCTCATAGTTGCGAAGTGGAAGCCCATGTTGGTTTAACTGTCCACTGACAATGACAGAAGTGTTGACATAATCATTCCTGGGCACAGATGTGCCTCCTGATTCAACGTTGATGTAATCTTTGCGAGTCGGATTGAGGCTGAAAGGAGTGAAGTCCTCATACTGGGGAACATGGTGAAAAGGAGCAAACGCAGGGAATCAGTGAGCATGAACAAGACAGCGCACACAAAAAATGCAACTGAACCGATTAAGGCAATAATGCGACCTTGGACACACCTGCATGAATGTACTATGTTTTTCTTTATCTTAAAGCCATTTTAATTTAAGTCTTATGCTTAAATGCTTGAAATTTGTTTCTTAGACAAATATAAATAGTGAAGTTGATGCCTATGTATGAATTTCTTTCCATAGCCTTTGCCTTTCCATCAAGGCAAAGGGCGGCTACTTTAAAGAATCTAAAATATAAGGTAGTTTTGATTTGTTTAACACTTTTTTAGTCACTGCATAATTCCATTTGTGTTATTTCATAGTTTTGATGATGAAGGTCACTCGTCTGAAACATCATAAAAAATAATTCTTGTAAGTGTAAGATTACCTTTTTGTTAAATTAATAGAGACCAGTCAGTACGTGCATACACCTTCATCACATTTCTTTAAGTGTGATTTTACTGGCATTAATAGAGACCAGTCAGTACATGTAGACACCTTCATCACATTTCTTTAAGTGTGATTTTACTGGCATTAATAGAGACCAGTCAGTACATGTAGACACCTTCATCACATTTCTTTAAGTGTGATTTTATTGGCATTAATAGAGACCAATGTGACTCACCGCATCATTGGAGCTAGTTGAGGACTCTTCATTATCCCCTGCATAAACAGATTACAAAATTACACAATATTATTGGATAATTGGATAATTACATTCACACTGTCAGTGAATGTACATCGCTCAACAATTTTAAATACAGACTCAGGACCTTCTGATGAACCAAACCGCTCAAAGTTTTCTTCTAGTAACTCAACATATTAATTATCTTTCCCTCTTTGTCGCCTTCTCCATGCAAGCACACATTGACACACACACACACACACACACACACAAACACACACGCACTCACTCACGCACACATAAACACTCATTATCACATAATCTCTCTATTTATCCAGGGAAGGCTTTTGCTCAACAGACATGCTCAGTGGTGGGCTGGGACAAAATGAAAATTGGCCTAGGAAATTTGACCCAGACTGGCCCATTCTAGATTCTAGTGTCTGATGGGGCCCCAGGCAGAAAATCCCATGGGGCCCTTCTGACTGACTTTAGTTGCCATTATGTTCTCCACAACACCTATTAAATAATCAGATATCAATCAAAAAGCGCTTATAGAATCTAAACATTTTTATTTTCACACATTTATATTAACAGCAAAAAATAAATGTAATCAATAAACTTGTTAGTTATAATAGAAACTTAGTTTTAAATACATATTAATTAAGTATTAATATTCTCCCAACTAGTTACAGTAAAATGGCCTTATTTATTTATATTATCCTATCATCTTTTTTTTTTTTTTTTAATCAGCGGGCTCTTTGTCAGGCTAAACCAAAAACCAAAAACGATTTCTGTCTAGATAGCGTCAGTCAAGTGCCTCGCCAACTCCTAAAACAAACTAGCTAGGCTACACGTTACATGACATCATGGGTCTTTGCTAACTAACTTTTTGGCTTACTATTTAATCATGATTATCTGCTCCACTTATCACTGTCCTGCTTTCTTTTCTCTTACTCCTCTTTCCTTCTCTCTTTTTTAACAATTCCTGATAATATCTGATAATTCCTCTTCATTTTGCATGGTAAAATAAATCAATCAGGAATCAAAACAAACTTGTGCTGCTCTGCGCAGCTGCACTGGTCATGACCTTTAGGGGGGTTTCCTAGTACTGATTGTCGCTGCAATGGTACCGTAGTTTAGGGGGGTTCCCACATTTTGAGACATTGGTGTGGACTGAAGTGAGTCAGCCCTTGGGGGGCCCCCTCATGCTGGGGGCCCCAAGCAGTTGCCTGCCTTGCCTGTCCATAAAATTCGCCTCTGGTTGTTGTCAGAATTCTGAGGAAAAAAGTTTGAATTCTGACTTAAATCTCAGAATTTTGAGATTAATCTCAGAACACATTTTTTTTTTTTCACATCGCCCATATCCTCTTCCATAGCCTTGTGTTCAAAATGTCATCACTTCACTGTAGAGCTTTCATACTTCCAGATAGCCAGGAGCGCTGCTGTCCAATAGGCTATAAACACACAAAGCAAACACAATCTCCAACAGTTGAATCCAAAAAATACTAAAACACTTCCTTCCAACACAACACCCACACAGCAATGGGACCCTGCCTATATCCTTCCTAAATGCCACGCCTTGCTTGAGTCTGTGCCCCACCTTGTCCACCCCAGTCAAAATAGCATGGACACGCCACTGCATTAACCCAAATAACATAAAGCAGATAGACTCACTCCACAACTGCCTTCTGGACCTTCAACACCTCACAAAACATCTTACAACTGAATGCTGACAAATCTGAAGTCATTATCATTGGCCCCAATTGTGTTAGTGCCTAAATTCTAAATCACTCAGTAACTTTTACTCTCAGTACATTTTAAATTAGCTACTTCTTACATTTACGTGCATACAAGTACATTTACACCAGTAATTTTACTTCTATTTAAATAAAATGTCAGCAAAGTAACAACTAACACTGGGCCTTATTTATCAATATGCTCGTACATTTGTGTGTACATTTCTGCTTAAGTAACACAAACTAAAAACTTGTTCTGCATCTGTTTTCATTCATATTCACGTCCGTAGGTTGATGAATCGCAATCACTTGTAGATGGATCGCAATCACTTGTAGATGGGAAGCGCCTTTACGGGACCTTAATTATCATAAATTAACATAATGGCACCGCCTCAGAAATGTCATACTGTATGTGGCAAAGGAGAACACCCACAAACATAATTTTCTGGACCGAAATGGCATTGAAGAATGTGATTAAGAAGAACTACAGTGATGCAGAAGTTTAGATAATACTGTAGTGCCGGTGAACAAACAAATATTCCTGCAATATATTCCTATATATATTCCTAAATATTCCTATGATCCTGCTATTCTGCAGCAGGATCATAGGATTACGGCTCCACAAAAAGTTGGCATAGGTCTATGGAACGAGATCACAGAGCAGGTGAATGCCATTACATCCTCACAGACAACCTTGCAAGAAGTACAAAAATCTAAAAGAACATTGATCAGGAATTAATTGAAGTAGGACAAATGAATGTTAGTTTCTTTAAAATATTGCTTTCCTTCTGCCTTTAACCTATGCTGTGTAATAATTTGAGAAAAAGTAGGCATACGTTCAAAGCACCCCATTTACCATCCAGTTTCATGAATTAAAGTGAAAGACTTGAGGTGAAGACAAACTGTAGAGGTTACACATGCTTTACACATGCTCTTAGTCAGTTGTAATGTACAAACAATTAAGATGTACAAAAACGATAAATCCTGATTTTCATGTGTACACGTGGATACAAATGAATTACGAACAAATGCCTTCGTAAATCGCTTGATAAATGAGGCTGATGTTTTAAACTAGAATAATCTGGTACAGCATGGCAGTGTCACACATAACACACACACAATGTAATGTGTGTGTGTATAAAAATGTCACTCATACCTTCAGCCTGTTTGGGCAGCTGATGATGTTGATGACTGTAATACTGGGCAAGTGAGTTAGCATAAGCATTTGCATGGACGTCAACTGCTGACAGTTTTGTTCTCCTCATAAACTTCACACGGTACCTTTGATTAAGTCTTCCTCCTAAGACATGAAATGTTGTTATAGTTATTTTTAATTTGCAGTAAAACATAATAGATATAAATGTATACCCTCACCTCACCCTCAATCATTTTCAGTGAATGTGTTTTTTATTTAACCATGACCAAAACTTTCTCTAACCTTTTAATTGCCTAACCTTAACTATAGGGTATTATCCTTTAAATTATATCCGGATAATAAGGTAATTAATAATATAAAATTATTAGAAATCTTAAATAATATCCTAATAATTTGGCTTACCCTATTATTAACTATCTATTATTAAGTTGAATAGCTCCAGTGGCTGATACCTACCTCTTAGGGAAATGATGACCAAACAAATTATGGCTAGAAGGATTACGATGGCCACTACAATTATGGTTATATGTTCCATGCCATCATATCTGGAAGACAAAAAACATACATTCAATGAACTTCAAAGGTAGACTTGGTACAATTTCCCATTTTCCCAAAACAAATATATATCTTTATATGAATATATTTCAGATATACTGAATCTTTAATAGATACTTAAATTATATAATTTATCAAGGTATTTATTTGTCAGGTAATGCATTAACCTTGGTTCATCGTGTGATATGATGGTTGTCTCTGCTGGAGCGACTATGAGTGGATTAACAGCTGTAGGGAAGATGAGAGCAAAGTGTGATCTTATTATATAGGTAGGATACAAAATCATTTTGAGTCACGTAAAAAAAATTGTATATGAGTCTACAAAAAAAAAAAAAAATCAGCTTCATCTACACTAGGGTTAGACCCATATATGGGGCCAATATTGGCCTTTTATTAAATATCAGATATCGGCCAGTCAGTGTTGTCCACCTCTGATATGATGGAGGTTTCTCGCTGACCACAGCTACAGAAAAACTTTGCACATTCTCTTTATTCATTTTAATTAAAAAAATGTCTGGGTTTCAGTGGAGAGTTTTAGTGTCCCATGATGGTCTAAATACTGTTTAAGAAGCTTTCCCAACACTGACAGGAATACAATTCTGGCGAGGAACACTGAACCGTTGTAAGTTTTAGCATAAAAATGGTAAAATGTAAAGATTAAATTCCAACACAAAATATTTTCCATCAGCAGCTTCATTACAAAAACATCTGTATTGAGATTGGCATTCAAAAGGATCGGTTAAACTCTGTTCTACACATCTGCAGGTGCAGACGTAAATATCAAATGTAGCCACAAGCGGCAATTAGCAGGGTCCAGGCCCATGGACAGTGAGAATATTTATGCTTGAGTTTATATTTATGTTTGAGCCATCATTTTGGAAAAGTTCTCTGGGCCCATCCCAAAAATGTATGTGGAATTTGGTTGCTCTAGCATGTAGCATTTAGGAATTATGCCTCACTTCCTGTTTGCCTGTAAATTTAATTTGTGCCAAAGGTTTCACGTTATAGCCATAATCTAGGAAGTCCACATATGCTGTGTGCACAATTTTGCTGAGATTGGATCAACTTTGCAGGAGAAATAACAAAAAATAGGTACAGTATGTAATTCAAAATGGCAGAAAAACTATCACAATAGAAATGAAAAACAGCCTGTGCAATGGATTCGTCTTGAGCCAACAAATCTGATGATTTTTTTTGTTTTGTTTTAGGCCTTAAGGTCCAAAATGTAAAGTTGCTTGTTATAGCACCACCATCACCACCGCCATTTGTGTATTTCTGTTGCTTGTGTAGTGGGGGAGATTTGAAAACTATCCACCAAATTTGGTTGCTCTAGGAATTAGAAGAATACATCGCTTTGGATAAAAGCGTGTGCCAAATGGGAAATTGTAAATTGTAAAAAGAATCCTAACAAAAACAATAGGGTTTCAGCACCTGTGGTGCTTGGACCCCTAATAACAAAATGAGGGATACCATGCAATAATTACCATGAATTTTGTATACCTTAAAATCACCTGATTTTGTACATACCTGGGGTAACGGCAATTTCAACATAGGCAGAGTCCCAATTCATCTGACAGCGATATCTTCCAGCATCATTTGGCATGACACACATTTGTATGGTAAGATAGTCATATAATTTTGTCTCGATCACATTCTCTGTCACAGGCCGACACTGACCATGATTCAGTACTTTGCACCATTCATGTTTGTCATCATAGTGCCTTATATACTCATACCTCGGATAATACTGTGTATCAAAAGTGTTATACTGACAAAAGACTTTGACAGGATTGTAAGCCATTACTTGTACTTTCTCACTTTGTAATTGACCCATATTTAAATATACTTTTGTAATAGGATTCCCATTAAAATTATTCCGTAAAACATTTGATTTAACAGTGCCCTCTGGCATTTTTACCACACACTGGTAAGATCGAATTTTTGAGCAAGGCACATAATCAGTGGTCAGTTCAGACCGGAAACGATCGTCCGTTGTTGCAGGGCACTCAGTATTGTCACACAGCCAATATTTCTGCAACTCCTGGAGCTCGTGGGGATACTGGCATACAATCTCAATCCGCTCGCCCTTCGAGTTCACCCCTCGACTGTTGACTAGCAAGACACTAGGATTTGTTTGAACTATGAGCTCCACTACCAAGGCCTTTGTTTCATTTCGGATGTTCATTGTGCATTTGTACAATCCTGAATCATTGTACGTTAGCTGACGCTTCTCCAGGGAGAATAAGCTGTTAAAGTCCACGATTTTAAAATCCTCTCTGGTTTCTTTCCCATGGCCCGTGATGTTCTCTGGCTGGCAAATGCTTCTGTTGGACAGTCGGCACCAGTGTTTCTCTGAGGCAGCCATTATGTCCCATCCAGTACCACATGACATTACTATAGACTTCCCTATAGTCCCAATCACCACGGTTGGGTCACGATCTGAGAAAATGTAAAGAAACATACAGTAGCAGAGCAAATTGTCTGCTGTAACAGGCCTGCAGTGCTAGTGTATCTGA
Organism: Centroberyx gerrardi; assembly: GCF_048128805.1. Lineage (NCBI taxonomy): Eukaryota > Metazoa > Chordata > Actinopteri > Beryciformes > Berycidae > Centroberyx > Centroberyx gerrardi. The sequence continues at coordinate 3,057,449 of NC_136001.1, read as the reverse complement.
ATATACCTGTGCTGTGTGATTCATTCAATATTCAGTTCAATCCTACACAGTAAAATCATCTCAGGGCAAACAACACTTGTCATATCAAAATAATTGTCACTGAAAAATCAACAGTTATTAACACTGGAAAAGTGTCTGTGTACAATCCTTATTTATCAGACATCTTTTCATTAAACTAATTCCCTTGCTCAGTTATTCAGGAAATAGACTTAGACTTCACTGAGTAATACCTTTATGAAAATAGTGCTCGCTGCTATGGCAAATTTTTGTGGATATGCTAAGCATAGGATTGTGTTTCCATGATGTATTTCCAAAATTCATCATCATCAAGAGCATTAGTCAGTAGTCTTTAGTTTTTTGCATTTAAGAATTAGAACTTACCTTGAAATACATTTATCCAGTACTTTTTTCCAGGTTTTGGACTGTTCCTGAATGATAACTTATAGCAAGCGTACAGCCCTGAGTCACTGTGTTGGAGTCGAGAATACTTAAACTTTTTCTCTTTACGGTCTTCATAGATTAAAACATAACTGGTCGGATTTGTCAAATGTGAACACTTAGTGTCACAATCCAATGGGTAGGATGGGCAGTTACATATCCCTATGCTTTCATTCCTTGAACACACGAGCGTTACAGAAGCACCAGTCATCACGTTGATGGTCAGCTCTGATCCCCAAATACCTAGAAACAAGTAATGTGGTCAGTATTATTTCTACAGCAACAACAACTATATTTTTCTTGAATTACAATTTAAAAAGCTCTTGTCCTAACTGGACGTGACCTTTTTGCACAAATAAAATAAAGGAAACACCAACATTTATGTGGAGACACTAGCACACTTCGGCGTGGCGAACAGATTTTTTTTGTAATTTCGTGTGCTGCTGCATAGTAGTAAAAGGGGTTGGATTAGGATGAATAAAATATCAGTAGGTGTGGTAGGGGCTGGTTCAATCATGGCCAATCAAATCAACTCCTCTCATCCCCTTTAAAAGTGGTGCGCTTCCCGCCATGGTACACTGACAGTTTCATATTAGAGAGGAAAGTTCTGACTGGCTTCTCCCAAAAGAAAACTCATGGTCTTGTTCAGGTGAGATGCACTTGCAGAGTTGCAAGACACGAATATACAGCACCCCAGCCATTCAAGAATCTCGTTCACAAACGAGAGGAGCTGTTGAAGAAATTGAGGGAGGCTAGGGAAGTAACAGAGGCTAACAGGCTCTTCCTATCGACTTGGAAACGAAGGGCTGTTGAGTGCGTGAGTGAGTCAGCGACTCATCGAGTGAGTGACTCAGTGAGTGAGTGAGTGAGTGAGGCATGTCTGTCTCCTGGGCTAACCCTTGCAGTGTGTACTGCAGCCGATGTTTAGACTACAACCAAATAAGCAGTCAGATATAATTCTACTAGTGAGCTGACTAATACACACTTTGCATTTCTCCACCTAAGTAAATAATTTTGCTTATTCCACAATTTTGCTTATTCCACAATTATTAATTTTGCTTATTCATGTTTGAGAAACATCCTAAACAACTGTGTGCACCCTAATCATATACTTTTTAATATTTAACACCTTTTATATTTATTTGTTTTATTCACCATTCAACTACTAAAATGTTTCTTTGACATATAAATGTCGAGTTGGAGCGTATGCAGATTAATAAAATTTTATGACTAATTTTTTATACTAAAATATGTATTGACCGTCCTCTCTACTGTTCTCCCTGTTCATATCAGCGCAAGTGATATCATGATGTAATAATTACATTAATGGCCATTAATATTAATTAAAGTTATTATACCATTTTTGGCTTGCTAACCATTTTTTGTGTAATAATACATAATGTTTTTTTAGTTGTCTATATTTTGTGTTGGTGTGCCACAGATAAGCCTATATATGGGAAACACTGCATCTCGCAGGCCAAGACGCCCTCTAGAGGCCATCACAGATCACACGAAGCGTTGATGACTGACTGACCGACTGACTGCCTGACCTGAATATGTCTTGTGATGTCCTCAGCTGCACCATGGGAAAAAATATAATTTAAAAAAAATGGTTTATATCATTATATCCCCGAAACTCATTTCGGGGATATTATGGATTCACCCCACCCGCTGCCGCGTCCGCCGCAGATCCTTCGTGTGCATGCGATAACTTGAACAGTTTCTATAAGAATCTTTTCAAATTTGGTATGGACATTGATGACCCCTAGAGGAAGAACTCTATTGATTTTGATGTGTTTATGATTATTATAACTATTATTAATTAACTGATTAAATTCATTTCCGTGCTATTTGGACCCATATCTCACCAATGGTGCGTTATATTGTATTATTGTATTATTATTATTGTCAAGAGAATTGTTCAGGCAATTATGGAGATTTGTCTGAAGTTTGCACTTTCTGTGATTATTATTAATAAATTAATACATTTTTTGTACGGGTACTTTTTAAATTATTATTGTTTTTTCTTTGGGCTCAATTTCCCATGAGATGGTAAATGCTAGAGCCATGAAACTTTGCACCATGGTCTAGTATGGCTTCAATTAGACCCACAAGCAATATGACTCCCATCGGCTGGATGGTGGCGCTATAATTAAAGGTCAAAAACTAAAAAGTTTAAAGGGCTGTATCTCCCACACCGTTTGTCCGATTTACATGAAACTTGGTACACATGTCCACCTAACCGTACTCTACAAATCTGCCATAAGGACCCTCAAGGTTCGCCTGGGAAATTTTTGAGATATTTTGAATTATTTGAAAAACACATTTTTAACATCTACTCCTACACCGTTTGACCGATTACCACCAAAATCGTTCAGTAACATCTATGGTCCCACGTTCTTTAAATTTTGTTAATGGATTGTTGATATCTACTGTAGTTTTGAAGATATTAATGTTACATTAACTTAAAGTTGTGAAGGAATAAGCTAAATTGTGATAACTTGGTAATCATGTTCTGATCTGTATGTGGAACATGCACACCAATTTCCATACAGATCCGACCAGATTTTGCCCAAAAGCAGCATTTTGATTGTATAGCTAAACACAGTAAAGCCAATACCAAGTTGGATATTGACACCTTTTAACTTGCTGTTACATTGTTCAGTATCAGAACTTGATAGCTTGGGGCCTGATGGCTCAACAGCCTAATATGACAAAACTGACAGTAATCTTAATGCAAACTTCCACGTTTCAGCTCTGGCTGCTGTACTGGCATGAACCCAGCCATCGGCGCTAGCAGCTATATTTAATTAGTAAAATGTATTGAGTGTTAAAAAAATAGTTATGGTACATACCCTTTATTATTGGGGAGACAATCCCTAGAGGATTATATCCATTCATTTTAGAGTGTTTAGGAGTAATAATAATATAATTCACTTTAGATTAGCCCAGAAGGCAAAATTTTATAATTTGGCAAAATAAAAATAGTTGGGACATACAACCAATATAATTGGGAAGATTAACCCTCGAGTCTTATTGTGTGATTATTGAATGGCTTTTTATTACATTTGACTTAATGGGGCCTTGAGGATTGGGGAATTTCAGGGATATACCCTTGCTGTTGGCCCCTGACAGCATCCTAGTTATGTTTCAATGAAATCTCCACATAGCACACATTAGTTTCAGGATTGGTTATAAGGTCTGATATCGCTTATTGCAGGTTTAAAGGGAAATAATGGATATAAAATGTGGTTGACTTCCTAGTGAATGACAGATCACCTGTCCAGTGATCGACAGATCGCTGATTAGGGGCCAATAGCAGGCGGTGCTGCGGCTCTGCAGACAACCCTCGGCCTCGCTTTGGCTGCTCTGGCTCCCAAAAAATTTCAGCATGGATGCGATTGTAAACCCAATCTCCAAGGCTTCAAAATGGCCCTTCAGAAGCCTATAGGTGATGTCACACTCACTACATCCATCTTTTTTTTACAGTCTATGGTTACCGCCCCACACTGAAGGCTACTGATTAAAGCCACCTAGTGGTCACAGAAAATAGCCTGGTAAGACCATCCTGATCACGTGACCTCACATTCTGTTTCGCTCTACGGATCAGTCTGGACTTCTAGCCGCCCACATCGATTTCAGTGGGCGGGAGTACTTGCCTTGACAGACAAACTCCTTCAGCCAATCAGCGAATCCGAATTCAAATCCAGTTGGAAGAACGGCGAAAACATATTTTCCGCCGAGAAACTCCGCTAGTGCATACTTTTGTTCTTGTTTAATTGTTGTTATTGAGTCTATTTCTGCAATAACTGCACTTATGGCTGTGTTTATTCTACTAACGTTAATGTTACAACGTTATAACGCTACAACCACAAAATGTTTCTTATGGAGAAAAAAAAAACTTGAATGTGAAGGAACTAACACTAGTGTCCATGCAGTATACAATTATATGCCTTTATGGAAATGCATGAAATCTAATGTTGTATACATTGTACAATACATTGTATAATGTATTGTGATAATTCAACACAATATACATATATTTCTTCTACACCTCACATCTAGACCATTTATGAGAAATGAATGAGGCAAATCACACATATACACATTCACACACGCACGCACACACACACACACACATACACACACACACACACACACATATGCAGATCGTATTAGTGAACATGAACAGCCAGGACTGACAGTATGACCTTGATCTGCCCCATAGACAATGAATGGGATACTTATTTTGTGGATACATATGATACTTTTAAATCCAAATGAGCTTTATATTATGTCAGCCAAAAACATGCTCAACATGTCCTAGACTTTTAAACTGCCAGTGCTTTCCTGTTAACTTAAAGGCCTTTACCCCTCTCCAAGGATACTTGAATCATGGATGATAAAAAAACAAGACCTTTGGTTAGCAAAGACACTTGTACATGTGTATGATTGCATACAAGCCTGACCACAACTCCATTTTAGAACGGCAGAGTGAATTTCAGGTTACTTCATTGTTATCAAATGAAAGACTTCAGTCTAAATGATTATGACTGGGAGGATTCATCAACACTTATTTTATACTTACATCACTTCATTTGCAAAAATTAAGAGACATTTGAAGAGATTTGAAGAGAGATTTGAAGACAGTGTTATTAGTTCATTATTCAGCCATTATTCAGCCAAAAATAGTTAACATGTCAATACCGTAATGAGTGGCCAATAATGTAATACATTATTACATTATTGGGAAACTGTTGTTACATTATTGGTTCAAGATTTAATTACATTATGTTTATTACATTTAGCTTTATTACATTATTGGCAGCTATTATATTATTGCCCTGTACACTCTAACAATCCAGTCAATAACCACTCATGCTGAGTGGATGAGAACTTTGTGATGCTGGAAGAGATGACTCCTTTTAGAGTCGAAAATTTCACGACAAAATGAAGGCTATTGCGCAGAATGGCATTGCATTTCTTTCCTGCCTTTAGTGTTGAGAGTGTTTGCCAGACAACATGCCAGACAAAAACATGCAATGCAATAGTATGTGTAATTTCCAAAAGAATCACGCTAATTTTAAACCATTTTACATCTTGTTTCATATTTGGGTGCATAATTACATTTATGAATGACTTTTAAATAAACAGCAAAAAGCTTTATAATATTTCTGTGTTTTAGCCTAATGATTAAGTTGTTTGTTTATTTAGCCATTCATCACAAGCATGTCTCAAAGGACTACTAATAATTACTAATAATATCACATAATCATATTTTATCTGTGTAATTACCCAGTGCCAAGTCGCTGCAATGGTTAAACATTTCTAAATGATACAAAATATATGTTCATACATACTTTATGAAGGATAATTATGAGGTTTACACAATGTGTAATCTTAATTTACTATTACTTGAAAGTAACTTACCTTCCACTGTAAGGAATAGAAATAGTTGCACAATGAAGCCTCTCATTTTCATGCTTGGCAAGTTCAGGTTTCCTTAGGCAACACAATGTTTATTTATTTCTTTTGAATGGAGTTGTATATGACTGAGATGTATCTCAAATGACCATACACCTAAACTCCTTAATTTCCTTCTGCGTCTTCTGCTACTCAATTCTAATCATTATCTTTATCAACTGAAGCACCTAACTTCCTCCACTCTCTGAGCAACCAGAGACCAACAGATACACCAAGTCAAACTTGTAGCTCAAGTGGAAAATTGTGGTTAAACTCAGAATCAAGAGAGGAAATGATGCTTAAAAAACACTGATAAAGATCGGTGATGTTATTTATGTGTACTGCTGAAATTGTATTCAGTCTGAAAATGTTCTGCTCAATGATGGGCTTTCAAATCATGTATTAAGCTACAGCATTTCCAGTTTGAATCCATTTGTCGATTAAATCAGGTGAAGCTCTGAAAGCAACTGTAAACTGAAAGGTGTACTATAAGTGTTTTAAATACCATTTTGGAAACTATCAAATAAATAAGATAGGCTATGGATGTCCTAACATTAATAAACTGAAATTAAAATTTTGACTTCTTTTGACAGTGACACTTTATTATTTTTCCCCATTCTGAATGTGTGAAAGAACCTAAAATGTAATCAACAGTGAAAATATCAGTTAGATTCAAACATGGAAAACACACATAAGGTTCCTCTTTTGTGTCTCATTTTCCATAGCGTAGGCCAAAAGAGTTCAGATTATATGAGGACAGATCTTGACGTTTCTTGGTCACTTTTGGCATCCACCATCTTTCCATGGGAAACTCTGCCCCAACCAGGGGATCGGCTTCATCAGTGGGCAAATTCCCAGAGGATTTTGCTGAAGGCAGCGTTGCCGCACTGGCTAAATCTCTCAGGGCTTTCAGTATCATCTGGTCTGGACTCTCTGCTGTCAGACAGAAAAAAAGAGTTCATACAAGGGGAAGACTAGGCTATGTAGAATAACTGCTTGTCTTGCTAAAATATGCTCTTATGTGTTTTGTACTAAAGTTGCTAGATAGCCAATATTTTGAGCTGATATTCAAATTTTTTTAACTTAGACCAGTTTAATTCCAAAGAATGACAAGTATCTATGAGGGGTGGAAGTAACAAAAATTAAATGATAAAACTAGATGTGATGAAAATGCTTGTGAATTGAAAACAAGAGTGATGAAAATGCATGTGAATTGAGAAACTGAGTGATGTATTGTTAAGTGATTTGATGAAAATGCATGTGAATTGAAAAAATGAGTGATAAACTGGCAAGTGATTTGATTAGAATGATGGTGATTTGATAAAAACAGAGCCATTTTCATCATTTATCACCACTTTCTATCATTCAACATTGCCATTTATCATTTAAGGGTGGAAGTAACAAAAATTAACTGATAAATTTAGAGGTGATGAAAATGAATGTGAATTGAAAAACACTGTGATGAAATTGCATGTGAACTCAAAAAGACAGTGATAAATTGTCAAGTGACTTGAAAAATTCAGAGGAGATTGGATTAAATAGCTCAGTGATTTATCATTTACCCAAGTAATTTTTGTTACTTCCGCCCCAAGTAAGTAATTTGTATTACTTCCGCCCTGAAAATGGCTCTGTTTTTATCAAATCACCACCATTTTAATCAAATCACTTGCCAGTTAATCAAAATTGTTTTCAATTCACATGCATTTTCATCAAATCACTTAACAATACATCACTCAGTTTTTCAATTCACATGCATTTTCATCACTCTTGTTTTCAATTCACAAGCATTTTCATCACATCTAGTTTTATCATTTAATTTTTGTTACTTCCACCCCTCATACATATCCAGTGTTTCCCCCAAAATGTTCTTCCTGTCATGGTGAAAAGCCTCTTAAACAGCATTTAGACCATTATTCGTCAATTAAATTATTTTAGGGTTAGCAGCTCTTTAAGGCAGAATGACCCACAACACTTATTCATTGGTCTGGGAAACATTATTGAACAATTGAATGCAGAAATAAAATGTACAGAGAAAATATTTTTTTTATTGCAGTTTTTCCTGACTGTTTTTTAGCTGTGATCAGGGATGAACCTCCATTATGTGGACCACATAACTGGCTGATATCCAATATTTCATAAAAGGCCAGTATCGTCCCGATATATCGGCAAACCCATATATCAGTCTAATCCTACTTCATACATTAACCTCTCCATTGATCTGCATTTACAAGATGGTTTTACAGGCTACCAGTATATTAACTGTACCTTCATTGTAGTAGGTGGACCTCAGATTCCTAATGGTGTAGGCCTCTGTTGGCAAAGCAGCCAGCAACAGTGCTACGGTGAGTCGTAGCATCATGTCTGTCAGTGTGTTAGTGCTGAATCCACACCTAAAGTTCCACTGCAATAAGACAGAGATACGAGGAAACACATAACTAGAAATAGGCAAAAAACAGTAGAAACAATCAGAATTTTAAAAATAATGAAACAAAAACTATAAAAGCAATAAAATGGACTATAACAATAGTGGGGTTATGCAAACATAAGCTGCCGACAATTTTAACATGTACGTAGACTGCAGAGTGAGAAGTATAGGAAAGAGTCTGGATTACTGACATGTATGGATTTACTTACATTGTTACTTACAGATGTTACTCACAGTCTCAATTGCTTACTTAAATGTGGTTTAATAGATGTGAAATATGTGTATAATTGAATATTTGTAGAAATATACATATACAGTACATGCACATAGGTAGGTATAAATATATTTGCTACATTACAAACATTGCTAGAGAAAGAGAAAGAGAGAGAGAGAGAGAGAGAGAGTATAGATCATCAGTCTAGCTGTGATAAAAGCTTCCTCTTGACTGAACGTTGGGTAATGAGTTGTTTCTTAGTGAATGTGGATGTCTTTTATGCATCCATAGTTCCCACATACATTTTATATATCCCCTCTCATTGGGCTTGCTGTTGTAGTAGGTTCAAGAGTGGGGCTACCATCAGCCACCTCCTCTACATGGATTACATCAAACTATACACCATGAATGAGTGAGACATCAACTCACTGATCCACCTTACAAGGATCTAGAGTATGACATAAAGTGAATGTCATTTGGACTGGAGAAGTGTGGGTGGATGGTAGCAAAGAGAGGGAGGATAATTAGGTCTGAAGGGTCCAAACTACCAGAATGTCACATAGCAGACATACAGGACAGCTATGTATATATATATAGATGTATATACTGTATATATATGTATATGTATATATATAAACAAACACACAGAACATAAGAACTGTCGGTTCATGTGAAGAGAATGTGCAGAAATATGCAGAACTATGTCCAGAGGAAAACAGTTAAGCAAAAAGATTAGATTTTTGCAGAATATAAAAGCAAATAAAAGCCAATATATAAGTATATATAACTATATATACTAACGATATGTATAACATATTTGATACATATGTGTATAAATAAACTGTATGTATAAACACAAAGTTGTAAAAATCAAAATCAGTATGTATACAGTATGAAATAGCAGTTCAGCACATTAAAAGCTGTTGAAAGACTAAATAAAATAATGCGGAGCAAAAGGAGCTTGGTGTACTTCATTATTTGTGTACTTAAACTTCTTCTCGTCCTCTCCCTTTGCCTGTAACACAAAGCCTGTGTCAACATTTGCTCTGCATGGACTAGTAGAGTACTCAGACAGACAGGGTTTCCAACTGGACGACTGAACACTGGTTGCTGGGCAACTTTCCAGGCTGACGTCAGTACTAACACACCCTGCAGGGATGAAAACTTTATTTTGATCAATAATTCAACAGTGCCTTTTTAATGTTTGTCTGTTTAAGTCCATGTCCATGTTTGAAAGCCATAATGCATTCTTTGTCTTTCACTTATCTGTTAGTTTATGTTACATTATGTTTTATTTTCTATGTCTATCTTTATTTGATGCAATAAACAAGAAAAGAGAGGAAAAGCGGGCTCACCCATAGTGATAAACAGAATGGAAAGGTTGAAATATTGGTTAAGCCTAATCCATCCCAGGATCTACATCAGAGCAAAATCATACAACTGTTTCTATCAGTGCACGCCATCAGAGTTCATTTTGATAGTTTTGAACATAGCTATATCAGCTGTATGAGTGGACAAACCACTCTCCAATCAACACTTGTAAACTCAATATAATTGTCACTGAAAAAACAACCTTTATTAACACTGGAAAATGTTATTAAGTTTCCTATACTCCCTTGTAGCCTAATGATCATTCGCACCTCAACTATCTCACTACCCATATTGATATGGCACACAATACTAACCAGCTACGTAAGATAACGAGCAATTTGCTCCAATTAAACTCACAAAAAACATATATTAACCTATATATATATATATAGGTTAACCTATTTACGTATATATATATAGGTTAATGACTTATTTTCTTAAAAAAAAAGAAAATTATTTTAATTCACAAAATAAGTGCACACATTACACGTGCACGTACAGACATGTACATACATACACACGTACATACATACATACATACTGTACTGTACAAGCCCACATTAAGAATTCTTTCCCTCTGTTTCTCTCTCTACCGATCACCAGTTTCACTTCAAATTAGATCAGCAACCCATGACCTCCCTTTTAAAGTCAACACATTTCAATTTCTAATTGTCATTCATCATAACCAACATGTAGGGCTTTAACTGTACTCTAAATAAATCATCTTTGGTATGATGACAAAGTAAAATATGAGGCAATTTCCTGAGACTCTGGTTCTTGGGAGTAAGGCTAACAGCATTAACACCTTATCTGTCTATCTTGCTGCATTTGACAACATTTCACTGTAACAAATTTTAAATCCAGACCTAAAGGTCCTAAATAAGAGGACTTCAAATGTCCCTCTATTTATATACATGTATGATCAAAGATGTTTATTGAAGGCATTGTTAAAATGTGATTTTGTTTGAGTGGTTAAATTTAAAGTTATTGCATCTTAAAAAAATCCACCCTCTTTTCCAGTCAGTTTCAGACTAACTCCAGCAAACGCATTAGAATTGGTCCTGATTGTCTCCCCTCAAGAAAGAATTACTGAAATCCTTCCAGGATCCAGGCAAGTTTGCAGCATTTGAACTGGAAAGCCTCCACTCAAGCAGGTTTACCTCATTTGAATAGAGTTGAAAGTCTTTTACAATTTTACAGGCTGTTAAGTTAGCATTTCCACCATTTGGTGTGTAGTCCAACAAACAACAAAAATAAACTATGTGCCACTACTAGCTATACTATATTTTGTTCCATGAAATAAAATACATCAGCTTAGATCACCTTCGTGAATTTTCATCCTTCAATTGCTTTTTACATTGATTGTTGCTAGCAAAATGCTAATAATTTGGGAAAGACGGCTGCAACAGTTGTTAGCTAGCTATCTGGTGTGTTTGATGTGATTAGCTAAATATAAACAGTAACAACTATAATAAGTGTTCAATGCAACGCTATGAAAATCTTAATAATTTGAATGTACAACACAGCCAGGAGGTCCAGCTCTAGCAATGAAATCATGTGTAGACGAGATGAATTTGCTCATCATTGCTATTATAGTGCGCTTTTCCCAGTGATTAGCATTTTGTTAACAAAAATCAATATTAAAAGTAGATCGATGTATTTTAAGCAATGGAACAATATGTTCTGGGTATCCGCTCAACACAGCCCTTACTTTTGGCGACCCCGATCGAAAAGCCCATTAATACAAAATGATGACTTCCACTTATGGCCTCGATTAGAAGAGCTTGTGTTGTTGGCCAATCATGGTCCAATTTTGTGAGGACCAGTGTTGGGGTCATTACCGGAAAAAAGTAGCCTACTCTTCGTAAAAGCAACAAATTACTTTACTTATTACTCCCGGAGAAAAGTAATTTGTTACACTACTCATTACATTACTTTTGCGTTACACCCTAAAACGACTGTGTTTTCTCAGCCAACCAATCAAGATGAAGGAGAGGCTGGGCTTCATTAGTTTCAGAGTTTCTCCTACCATTAAATTGGTGTGGTGGGTCTCTGTGCCTTAAAGAGCTGACAACTGTGTAAGAATTTCATTAGTCTGGGTTTCAAAGGAGGGTTTTAGTGTCCCATGTAGTTCTAAATGCTGTTTCAGAGGCTTTTCCGTCCTGACAAGAATAAAAGGATTTTTTTGGCACAAAAAGTCTGTCTCTAAAGTCTCTAAATATATTGAAAATCGGTACAAAATATCAGCTAGCAGCAGCTTCAACTCAAAATGTATCAGTATCAGCCTTAAAGGAACAATAAGTAATATTTTACTGGCTTGTTTCACAAAATGACCATAGTATATTGGCGGGGGTTGTGCTGTTAATCAGTGCCAGTCACTCCACTGTTACCTCACTGGCTGCTGAGATTTCAAGCTTTCTAAACAAGCAGTCCAGTCCGTACTCTCTGTTTTGGTGGAAATGCTCCACAGCCCCAGGCATTTCAAAATACATCAAAGCAAATATATATATATATATATATATATATATATATACATATAGTATACATATTTATATACAAATACATGTGTATATAGTATATACAGTATGAATCCAATTAATATAGGTGCAGATGTGTATATACTTTTACATACACACATACATATACACACCTGCACCTATATATTAACTAAAATTTAAATGCACATACACAAACACTAAGACTACAGAGATATGATGTTTTCACATAATCTAGGAACAGGAGTCCATTTTACATTAAAAATATACATCTTTAGTTGAAGTTTAGTTGTCATGCTCTCCATAGTAAACACTCTTTTCACCCTGTATCCATTGTTTAACTGTTGGTGGACACCCATTCATTAAGTGAGCAGAGCTACTTGTGTGTTCACCCAATAGAAGCTGAAAATCCCACTGATGTAAACAAGTTTAATACCTTAGTCCCCTGGACTGTCTTCCTATCCAGCCACAACCACACTTTACACAAACTTCACATGCCCTTCCCTTGCTGCTGCTGGACTTGCTTCCAGTAGGTTGCTAATGATGGACTTTCCCATCGGATTGGTGGTTACGGGTTATTGCCAACCCACCAAACCAAAGTGCTATTGAACAAAATTCTGGTTTTGACTGACTGCTATTGATTGTGTAAGATGTGTATGGCACTGGACTTCACATGCATGAGTATAGGCTACAGATGAATTCTTTGTCAGTCACACACACACACACACACACACACACACACACACACACATAGCCTTGTGACAGCCTTAACTGCAATGACCACATCCTCAAACAGAGAAGCTTGGTGAGGCTGTTGTTCAGATGTCAAATCATGATGCATTACTGTATGTTGAAATACCTTGAAACATAAACACTACTCCTCAACTGAATGAATGTTTTGTTTTGGGATTATATCCAGATAATTTCACAAAATAACAAGGTTGACAGGCTTCAAAATAGATAATCAGTGGAGATTCAATCTGATGTTATGGTCTTACCTGTGTCCTTAGGGCGTCCAGTTGTGGGGTAGTGCACCGACTGAGATCCATAACCCTCCTCCTGTGCCAGAGGTCTCTTTTATAGGGTGACACTTCCTGCATCATCATCCCTGGTGGGGTTGATCATGTGTGACGCCAGACACACAAACACAAGCACACACACTGCATTTTCACTCCCACTTGACTTTCTCTTTTATCTTTTGAGGTCTTCATCTTATATCCAAAGATTGGCCAAATTCCAAAATTTGGAATCCCATGTACACGCTTAAATAGTGTTTGGTCACCACTGTCCCCCCACAATGGATGTGTAATTAGGTTTGCTCTCAAGACCAATGACAGCATGACAGCAAGCACACAATGAAAGTGAAGTGGGTTGAATCATAAAAGAAAAAATATACACATGATGGATATGTGCCTTTTCTTACGTAAGAATTGCGTAAGACCATTACATCCCATTAATTCATGGGGCCAAACCAAAATCCCGGACACAACTCAGATCAAGTAATTTTATGATGCCACTTTATGGCCATATGCTGTATTGTTTAACAGTTATCCTGACAATGCCAAGGAAATATAGCATGAGAGCCGAATAGCTATTGAATAACAGTTCTTGCTTCTCTACCTGGAGAGTGCAGCAGAGATTTTAAGCAGGGGTTCACATTATAAGTCCATGCTGTTTGCCCTCTCTGTCGTGTAGTATTTAAACAAAATAGTTTTTAAACAAAAAAGCTCATTGATAAAAATTAAAAATGATAATTTTCCATTGTAGATTGATGTTTGAAAGTCAACAATCCAGATGTATTTAGTAGGTAAAATTAGGTCTACACTAGCCTGAGGTATGACTGTGATTAGGGGAAATATCAATACCACTAATATTATAATACTATAATATTTTTATTTTTTATCAAAAAACAAAAGACTTGATTTTATCCAGGCTGCAGTCTCGAAGGCTCTCATAATCGCCTGAAAAAGGCTGGGGTGGGACGCGGAGGTGAAAATTAAACTTTGCCAGAAGACAAAATTGAAGACATATTTGGAAAGGCCTTGACCTGGAGAGATACATATATCAATATGAAGAACATGGGTGGTTCCTGCACTGCAATATTGCCCTTTGAACTCTGACTCCAGGCCTCTTTTATTATGCAACAGAAGGGGCTAGAGACACGGGGTCAACTTTTCTAGAAAGCTATTGAGCTGTACTTTCATGGGGGTGGGGTTACCGATGGGGGCGGCACTGAGTAGGGTTGAAATGCAATATTATCTGATCCGCTTCCCATTAAGATGGCTCAAATCTGACAAAAGATTTGTTTTTTTCCACCCTCAAATAGCCCAGTAACAATGTCAATTCCATGAAACAACAATAAAACTACAATGCCCACACAGCAGGGCATTTATTGTGAAGTGCTAAACAGCGCGAACTGTAGTTTTTCCGGGTGGCCTAAGGTTAGATCTCAAGATCTCAAGCAAAGAAATGCAGTAAACCGGAAATCCCTTATTTGGGCAGAAAATGTAGGCTATGTAACGTTTCCGTGTTTCGTGGTCTAGGAGAAAAAGTTGTAGGCGTCCAATACTGCTGCAAGAGGTTTTACCATGGAGTCAATTGAACACCCAGTGCGTCCCTATACAGACATGAAAGGGTACCTTTTGCATTGTTATAGTGACGCCAAAGGATTTGACAAAGCGTCAATATAGGACTAGTTGGGAATGAGAATTGATTGTTTAAGACTAGGCCATTTATACATCCCCTAGATTCAAGATGTTTCTGTTAAAAGTTGTAGTATTGCAGTAATTTGTATTATTTTGTACTGCTCTTATGTATATAATCCCCACTTAAAGGATACAGCTGGTGTTTTTAAATACATTTCTTATTCTCAACAAATCCTATGAAAATAACAAAATCAACAATGCGTTTGCTCTACTCCCATTACTTTCTGACTTCCCACGTTCCCTTTTTAGCCTTCAAAACGGAAGTCATTGGCTCCAATTGTAAGCTAAAAACCTTGAAATACAGCTCACAAAGACATAGTTTCAATTTTAAAAATCGCTAACTGTTACCATGAAAAGTCAGGCTGTTGTAGTTATTACCAAATCAAATTCAAATGGGAACAAATTCTTCATTACGATGGGGACTACTTTCGGTGCTACGGAACTACTTTCCTGAGATCAAAAAAAAAAAAAAAAAGTTGTTTGAGGAAAAAGTCGGCTGGCCCAGTGCATTGATGAAATATGCTGCCCAGAGCAACAACATGACTCTCTGACGTGTTTTTAATCGTTCTTTTAATACAATGGAGATCTATGGCTGCTGGGACATGGCTTCATTGGGCACCGGCTACATGGACGAGACTTGTTGGCAAAACAAATTCATTCAAAAAAGGAATATAGGCTACCAGTCACAAAAGTGAAACGAAATGGTTGTCACATTGAGAATGGTTGCTCACCCTCCTGTCCACTCATATTTATCAACATGAATCCCAATTAGTATGATTGTATGAAAATAATTGTTAAATTCATGCAAGATAGGCATAACATGTTAGGCATACAAATCTATTACTGTACATATCATTCTTAAGTTTCAAACATGTTGAATTAAAAACATCATCTGGCTAAAAACGTCTCATATCCCTTTTTCTTGAAAGACAGACTTCTGTGTTATGGTTAATATGCTGATTATGATCTGATTATAAGCCTATGCATATAATAGCTTAAGAACCACCACACAACTCAGTAAACACCTTGAAATGTTGACTTGATTGTGCTTTGAAGTTGTTATGGCTGATACAGGCCTTTATTAAGGCAAGGGTTTCAGCATCTGTGACTGAAGTAAAATTAATTAATGATATTCCTAAAGGCCGGCAATACAACAACGCTCAGAATGAAGAAATAGGCCTAACTAATGCAAACTGAGTATAGGTTACGCTACAACGTTAACTTCACTTTGATAATTTTACAACAGCAGCGTAACGTTCATAGTTCGCCTATGGGTTACACATGCAAGCATATTAGCAAGTTATGGCATAAGATGGAAAATGGACGGCATTATCTCCTTTCCTTTCGTAAAGGATGGTCCAGTGTATCCTATGCTAAAAGAGCTAAGTAAGGAAGCATTGAAGCACCTTTCCTTAGCATTTAGAGAATTCGAACAGCTCTTATCATGGCTGCCACTTAGGTACTTCCAGGTCATTTCACTCAGTTAGGAACCTTCCTAAGCAAAAAGATAATTCGACCGCAGCCCTAGTCTTGTTTCCTTGTAGTCAGTGCCAGTTCGTTGTTCAGTGTTCTGTTGTCACGTGTGTTACCTGACCCTGTGTTTCCTATCTCCTTGCCGTGTCACCACCCAGGTTTGGTTCTGTTTTGCCTTTGTTCTGCCAGCCTGGTTGTGGTTTGTTACTTTTGGTTAGCCTTCAGTTAGTTTTGCCTTTTGCCTTTTGGATCTTGCCTGCCTTGGTTTTGTTTGTTGCCTAGTTTCGTCATTAAAGACTTTTTTCGTAACCCCAGTTCTCTGAGCCGGTCATTGCATTTGGGTCCAGCCCCCCTCCTCACATACGTGACAGCCAAGGGCGTAACTTTGGTTTGAGAAGTGGGGGGGACACAATAAAACGGGGAGTCTGGGGGTACTCCCCCAGAAAAAAAATAGCGATTTGAATCCCATTTCCTGCATTTCTACATACATTTAGGGACTACGG
This sequence comes from Centroberyx gerrardi, assembly GCF_048128805.1. Classification (NCBI taxonomy): domain Eukaryota; kingdom Metazoa; phylum Chordata; class Actinopteri; order Beryciformes; family Berycidae; genus Centroberyx; species Centroberyx gerrardi. Next base: position 3,040,362 of record NC_136001.1, on the reverse strand, counting down.
TAACCAATACAAAATCCGGGAAATAATTAAGTTGGTCATCATGCTAAATTCTGCCAGAATAGTACTAAATATGCATAAGAAAAGCTGTCTTACTTTCTGTATTGTTTAACCCACAACTTTACTGAACTTCACATGTTGAGTTATTCAATTATGGATATATATATATTTTTAAGAATAGGACTGACAGATCTATGGTACATTATTGTAGCACTATCGATAGATAATGTGTCATTTGCAACTTCAATCACAACAAACATATACAAAATGTATCAAAGAATATGAAACTTTTTTTTAGAAGTTTTTTAGAAGTCACACACTGTCAATACTATACTATACTATACTGCTCAGAAAGTCGCTAGAAGTCGCCAGATGATGTCATGCGATAATTTGCATATCAATATATAATGCTGCACTTGTTATGCATGCCGCGGCGTAGCCCGTTTTAATATAAGTGCTGACTCCGCCCACCCGGGCCAGTTTCGGCATACGCCGGTAACAATTACAAGTGGACCCTATCCTACAGTCCCTGCTCTCAGCGGAGGGAGGGGCTACGCTGCGTGTGGGAAGTGCTGTGATCATCAGACCTCTCTGGATTAGACAAGCAAGTAGAGCATACCGGCATCAGCCGAACCAATTTATTGCCAAATGCTTTGGGATTCAGCACATTAACATTGCTTCCCATGGTCAGAAAAAGTCGCCAGATTTGTCGCTAGTCGCTTTTGAGAAATAAAGTCACCAGGGGGATCTGAAAAGCGGCAAAGTCGCCAAGTTGGCAACGCTGGTCCACAGACGCCAAAATGTACTATAGAACCGCGCAGGCAGGCTGTCCGTGTCCGTTACTCGTCCGTGGCAATTTTTTGGAGTATATCAGGGCCTTACAATCAGCAGCTCAATTCACATTCTCAGCCAGAATCTGACGGCTGGCCAAACATGTCCCCGCCGTCCCCAGTGGAAATTACGGCCCAGGTGACAGCTACAAAAACACTGTCTGGAAACATTTATTTTCTTTGCACATTTTATTCATTTCATTTCATTGTTAAATTAGGTTTTTGTAAATAAATTCTTCCAAGGCCTAATTTCCCTAACATTGAACAGGTGTGGTGAGTCAGCTACTACCCCTTTCTTTCTAAATGCTGTTGCAGAGGCTTTTCTACACTGACAAGAATACAATTCTGGGGGAAAGAATGGATGCTTGCATTTTTTATCAGTATCATCAGTATCGGCCCATATTGGTTTAACTGTGGAACTGAGGAGTAAGCCTGCACACTGGCATTATGTATGTATGCATCAGGAGTGCATGGCCTTCCTCAATGTGTCAAAGTGTACAGCATTTATTGGTCTTACAGGTATGATTGTAAACATCTATAATTAACAGGTCTCGCTACAAACAATCCCCAAAGTGAATGTGTTATACCAACAGTACCAAGTAAAAGGGAATCCCCAAATGATGTACCTTGTCATGCTTGACAGTATAAACAAACTTTAATCATCTTTAAGTAGAACTTACTGTATATCTTTAACTTAACATTTTATTGTCCAAATACAATACATTGAGGTCCATTAATACAAGTTTATTATCTAAAATTAATCATGATCAAATGTTATTCAGTATGTAAACTAGTACAAGTGACATCTTTTTTATTTTCAACATTTAAAATTGTTAAAATAAGTGATTGCCTTTTTAAGTATTATATGGAGTCATGGTGCTATAGTATAAATAAAGGAGGTCATGGTATTACTGAAGTTTTCAAATTAGAGATGGAAAACAGATATAACTGCATACTATTTTTCAATCAGTAAGCTTTTAAGTTAAAATAATGAGCAGATTTAAGCAGATTATTTGACTACTTGATTAAGTTACTATTACTATTAAATGTGACCATATACAAAAAAATACAGTATATTTTATAAATACATTATCATTCCTACTGGCCAATAAATTAAGTTATCCAATAGTCACTAATCACAATTCCCCCCTCACCACACCCAGTTCCTGACAAAGGGCAGCCAACTTTCCTGTAGTGCTGTATCACATTCCTGTCTTCCTTCATGTCTTCCAACAGCATCTACTCAGACCATGGAGGAACTGCTTCCAAGCAGCTGAAAGAAAGAGAAGAGATACTTAAGGATTCAAACAACAAACAACACTATTGGGTCAAAACCTACAATTACCACCCACTGAGAAATTACTTTGTGGAAAATCTTAACTTCATTGTTCAAAAGTCTAAGAAGCGTTAATCATGTCAAGCAGTACTGGAACTCACATACTTTTTTTGTTGCTGAGATAAGCAATAAGCAGGGCCAGACTGACCATTTGTCAATTCTGGCGAATACTGTTTACAGTTGCCATCTACTCACCGCATTTAGATAAGGGATATTCACAACTGACAGCACAAATCCCAAAACCATAGGGAAGAAGGACCTACAGAGGGGAAGACAACAATGTGCTAGGAAATGCGGGAAATTCAACAGATACTGTCACTTATACTATAAAATGTTTTATTTGCAGGCTGTGGAGATAAAAACCAGTAGAGAGGTAAAGTGGGTGAGCCAACATGATGTTTTGAAGTTTTCTGCCTCCAGTGCCCTACAGCATAAGCTTTCAATAAAAATTCAAACAACAGCAACAAAAAACAACACACAACCCCAAAGAGGTGCCGACTAATGGCAATGATAAACTATAGCAAAATAAATAGTCGCACACTCTTCCATATTTGCTGTGGCATTTATTTTACACACGAAGCATTTTAGATTTCATATTCCACGTGGTCTAAATGTACACGAAATATCAGTTAATAAACAGTACTATTGTCTGTATTTTATAACAGAAAGGTCTCTTTATAGTGATTTACCAATATTATTATTATCATTATTAAGATATTATTATCTTTAAATTTGAATTGCATCATGGGATTGCATCACTGCACATCTAAAAATTTCCCTACCCCTTTTGTCACAGCAGGTCAACTCCCAACATCTTTGTGGTAAATAATCATATGAAAATTTAAAACAAGTTACTTGACATTAATTTGTGGCATAATAATTGCATTCCAACATTGTTTTGTGCGGTTTGGTTTTATGCTAAGTGTGTTACTATTAACTTTTTTTCTTTGGTTGTGTTAATTTTGGCTTGTCAGCTCACCATCATGGTAACGTAATTTAAAGCTGGGGTAGGCTATTGTTTTTTAGAACCAGTTTGGTATTATTTGTTGAAATTATCTTAACCGTCCAACAGTTATCAATAAATCAAATGCTCTGAGAAAAAATGTGGTCTCTGTGACTGTCCCAGGCCCCGTAATCAGCTACTCCAAAATCTCGGGATGCCTGAATCTTAACAACCAATCAGGACAGCTCTCTGCAAGAAGGCATCCCCACCTGCCTGTCAATCACATGCACACAGAGTTTAGACTAGTCCTGACCAGCCTGCAAACTGCAGAGAGAAAACAAATATATCCAAGAAGAGGTGAGAAGAGATGACAGGAAACAGCCATAATCCATCCTATGTATGATACAGGATGGATTATGGATGGATTATATATAATCCTAATCTATGTGTGACAAAAAAAAATTGCCAGCGAATATTTCAGTAACAACTAGACTGAGGTAGCAGAGCTGTGTTTTGCATAAAAGGTAGTGGCTAATCTATGCTGACAAAAAATATTTTTGTCTGTTGTGAATGTTTTGGTAACTGCTAGATTGAGCGAGCAGAGCTGTGTTTTGCATGAAAGATTTGAATTTACTAAATTTGTCCCTCTCGGTTGACAGGTAAGTCAAAGTCAACTGTATTTGTTGTACAAATAAAACGCTGGCCCCAAATCTCCGAGAGCAAACATAAGCACAGTGGCAAGGAAAAACTTGCTAGCTTTTAGCCGGAAAAAACGTTGATAGGAACCGGCTCACAGGGATACCATCTTCACCCGGTTCCCAAGTTGGACAGTACTACACACTGGTGGCTCCAAACATAGATCGGGTGTTAGGCCAAAGTTTGTATCCCCTACCTCAAATTTGTGACGTGCATGCATTTGCTTTGGCGCTATCGTGTGGCGGTAACGGTCAACAAGAACAAAGCGCAAATCTTTTTCCTCTCTCCACACTAGTATGGTGGGATTTCAAAAGAAAAGATCACTGGTTTGGGAGTCTATGTGTGACAAATACATTTTTGAAATTCAATGGTCTTATTTTCTTACTCTGCTCAAAATTGGCTCCCTCTGGTCTAACCCATTTCTCTCCCAGAAACACCCTCATCTGAATTTACCTGAACAAGAGCACAAATCCATAACTCTCCACCAGCATACCAATGACTGGCCAGCGGCACAGCACCAGGACCACACCTCCCAGGAAGAAGAAAGAGCCTCGAAACTTGTGTCTTTGGAAGAAGAATTGGGCTGTCCTCCGTAAACCAATTATAAATGCCAAGCCTGTCAAGAAGAGGATCTAGAAGAAAGGGAATTAAAATAACATAAAATTCATCCATACTGTACCTACATACAGTATCTTCAAACTCAAAATTTTTCATTCTTCTTTCAGCGCCAAAGACTTTTGGGGATTAGCTGCCTCTACTGAAGATCTCTAAAGGTCCCTTTAGATCTGTGGTAAGAAAACTCGGGATGAGAGAGTGGCAGTTTGACAGGTTTATTCAATCTGCAGGTTAGGAGCAAAGGAACTCAAAATGTGGATGATTACACAGAGTTTTACAGTGTTGAATATTCATGATTATGTTAATACAGATAGAATATAGTAACGCATTGGTCAAAAGGTATAAGGTCATATGAACAAGATTGAACAACCAATGATAATTATAGTTCTAGCACTTTAAGGAGATGCGTAATAGGAGGCGACCAGCTTCTTCTAGAAGACAACAAGCTATTATTTTGCCAAGGCCACTTGGTCAATGTTATCTATGACATATGGGAATTTGTACATTCCAGGCTCACAGGTCTGTGAGAACCACACAAGATGTTACTCTTATAGTTTAATCTAATAATGGTGAACCAGATTCAGTATTCTTGAGTTTTAGGCACTTAAAGGTGTAAATATGGGTCGTGAGCATATAGGAATGTTGCTTAGTATAGTACTTTTCAGCTTCTTCCTCAACAGATCTCTAAAAGGACCGTCAACTTATGTATTTTGGAATCCTGAAGTTTTCCCTGATTTTCAAAATGAAACCCACAATTGTGACACAAGATGATAGCTGTAGCTATGGGATAAATTTCAGCTGGGCAATAGGTGCATCTGCAGGGCCCTTTTTGAGACAGTATTTTTCCCTAAATTATTTTTACCTGAGAACTACAGAAGTTCATGACAGCTTTAAATGTTCATCCCTTCTTGTGCTTGCCAAGCCAGCAAATCAGCTTAGGTCCCAACGGATTATGTCAATGACATAATCAAGTCAAGAAAATAATAAAGACAGATGCTGTAGACCTTATCCCAAAGCGCCCATTTTGAACTATGTCACATTCGGGGTGGGAAGAGCAAATACAGCCCCCCAGCTCTGTCCTACTGTTGTGTACCAAAATACACATACAACTGTCAGGAATCGGACAAACATTTATCATTTCACAGATTCCCCACTGAAAAATGTATTAGAAATGAATGGATCTCAAGAATACGGAGGGCTATAGTTCACATTTTAAGGTGATATACGTTGCTATAGCTAGCAACCAGAATCTAGCCTAGGTAGGCTATAACTAGTAGCTAACTAGCTAGTCAGCTATACCTGCTAAACCAAGATGATAGCTAATTTGATAACTATTTGGTCTGACATCTTCACTTATATGTTGCAGTAACACTAGTTTTATATGCCAGTCCTCCAGGTAGAGTTTCCACCCAGAGTGTTCAAAATGGCTGCCGTGGGAATAAGGTCAATTATTATACTTAAAGCTTTATTGAAATATAACGGTTATATATTCAAGCTTGTAGAATACAGAAAACACCAATGGAACGTTTGATATGCAGCTAACATTGGGTGTTGTGAAAAAGCTTTTATCCATCTTACAGTTCACCAGTGTAGCATTTATTGTGCCACAAATTGTTGACGAGAGGAATAACAACCACTTTACAGGGATTTACAATGCTTAGGAAATTGAACAGGTACCTTTGGATACCCCCATTGGAGTGCAATCTAATCTTGGTCATTGGCTACACCCTGAAAAAATAATTATGTCTGTCATATGAAATATCTCAGACATGAAATCCATAAATGTTGGAGGCCCACTTATGTGTTATTAATCTAGTTGTATGTGATTGGTCATGTTTATCTGTAAATTGTTCACATATAGGCCTAGCTTTACATCTCTATAGTTTAATATGCTGTAATTTATTCTGTCTTTTATGTAAAAATTTTACGTTTCAATGATGTCACAGGTTTGAGACTTAGTTCTCTGCTATCTTCGGAAGAGAGTTGTTCATGTTTTTACAGATACTGGACTGTCCTAGACCGAGGATAATATATCATTTACAGAAGTGTTTCTGTGCTGCCTTTAAAGTTAAGTTAATAATTTAAATAAGTTATTACTTAAATAAGTTAAAAAGTGAGCGCTCTGTTCTCTGTCAGTTCTCGGAAACAGCGTCAGAGTGAGTGCTCTGTTCTCTGTTGGTTCTTGGAAACAGCGACAGAGTGTGCAATCTTTCCGTCTCTGGGCTGCTCTCCTCTTCGGTCTCCTCCGTCAGCTTAGCCTGCTTCAGTTGAGCACAGACAAGCAAGACGGACAATGCTGGATACATGTTGTTGCTGAATGTATTTCTGATATGCTTCTGCCTTGGAGACTATTTGTCTGTAAGTAATATGTGTAAATAATCAAACACTTGCATTTTTAAGGAATGTCATGTTAGAAACTTTTCTATTGGTTTCCTAAAACATGTGCTCTGTTAGCTAGCAGTTAGCAGTAGCTAGCTTGGTTCACTAATTGACTGTGACTTGTTGCTGTTGTGGTAGTTGAGCTGTGTTTTTTATACAGTACAATGCTGCTTTATACTTTGGTAGGTATTGTGCATTTATGTAGTTATGTGTATAATACTTACCGTCTATTTGGATATGTTAATGTCCGTATACTGATTTATGTTCTTATCTCTGTAATGTTTCAGTTTTACAAACAAAATCAAAAGACCAGAAGAAGAAACAAAACTTCAGTAAAATACAAGAAAAGTCAAGCCTTGTGTGTTTATTGGAGGACTTTTGAATGTTAACTGGCTGTCTAGCTTTGCAAGAGTACGCGCTGCAAGGGCAGCACAGTAAAAAGACAAGAGCACGGCGGGCTTAAGCACTCGAAAACAATACTCAGCAAACATGAGTCTACGCTCAGGAAGAAATTATATTAAGGAAGACACCACTATGCAGCAAAATGAAGCTAGTGGAGAACAACAAGCAGAGGTTGTAGATCAAGTGACCAAGAGGAAGGAGCCTCCTCGAGCATTTGATGCTAAGTCACAGTCATCTAGAGCATCCACTAGACCCTCTCAGCGATCATCATCAACAGCCTCTTCAGCCACAAAAGCCTATGCTAAGGCAAAAGCTGCCCGGGCTCAACTAGCTTACGCCGAAAGAGAAGCTGACATGATGAAACAGAGAGCGGACCTGGAAGCAAGCCTGCTAAAACAAAAGGCTAACTACGATGCTAGTCTCCATCTTCTCCAGTGCCAAAGAGCTGCTGCAGCAGCTGAGGCTGAAGCTACAGCCTATGAGGAAGCCAAAGTTGAAAGCGGGGAGCTCGTTCGAGAACCCTACGTTGAAGACGAGCCCTTCAGTACAGTCCAACGCACTGGTGAGTACGTTCAACAACAGTCGGAGTTCTTTACGGAACTGCCTTCGAAACACGTAGCAGTGGAGTCACATGGGATAAAAATAAATAAATTGGAAATACCTGACACTAAACCAGTAACTTATCATGGTATCCAAAGCAACACACAACCAGTTTACAAAGACACAGGAAGAGTCAACAATGAATATGTGTCCGAGCAAGACTTACCCTCATAGTACTCCGAAGCACACAGTCAATCCTGAAAAAGAATACTTACCTGAGCCTAAAGGTGCACAAGATTTTACAGGATACCTCATCCGGAGAGAAATGGTGAGTGCTGGTCTTCTGCAATTCGATGACAAACCTGAAAATTATTGGTCATGGAAAGCCTCTTTTCTAAGTTCTACCAAGGACTTGAATCTCTCAGCCAGGGAAGAACTGGACCTGATGACAAAGTGGCTTGGAGCTGAATCGTCAGAACAGGCAAAGAGAATTCGTGCAGTGCATGTCCTCAATCCCGCAGCAGGTGTCAACATGGTTTGGCAACGACTGGAAGAGTGTTATGGGACACCAGAGGTCATCGAAGACGCACTGCTCAAAAAGATTGAACACTGACCAATAGAGATAATGTTAAGCTGAGAGAGCTAAGTGACATTCTCCTTGAACTGGAGTGTGCTAAGGAGGACGGTGCTCTACCAGGGCTCTCGTATTTGGATACAGCTCGTGGGGTAAAACAAATAGAGGAAAAGCTCCCCTATAACCTCCAAGAAAAATGGACAAGTCTTGGAAGCAAGTACAAGGAGGATTACAGAGTGGCTTTTCCTCCCTTCTTTGTCTTCTCCAAGTTTGTTCGACAACAGGCAAAGATAAAAAATGGTCCGAGCTTCACTATATCCACCTCCAGCAGTCATGCCTCTTCCAGGACTGAAAAGCCTATGAAGTACAGTAATAAAGCCTCTGTGACTGTACACAAAACAGACATCCCGGCAGAGCCGTCAGGCATACAAACCAGTCCTGCTCTGAGAAAAATGGATGAACCAGATCGTCAGTGTCCAATACATAAGAAGCCCTACCCACTGAAAAAATGTAAGCTCTTTAGAGAAAAATACTTAGAAGAGCGCAAAGCATACCTCAGAGAGAATCGCATCTGCTATAGATGTTGTGGGTCCATTCAACACATGGCAAAAGACTGCAAGATGACTGTCAAGTGCTTTGAGTGCAACAGTGATAAACACATTGCGGCACTGCATCCTGGCCCTCCTCCCATAACCGCACAGAGTGCTATGGCTGACAAAGATGACAGCGGGGAGGAAAGAGAAAGCTCATCTTCTTTAGTCACCTCCAAGCATGGGCGGAAATTATGGGGGGGACAGGGGGGTCCGGACCCCCCCTTCCTGGGAAAAACAGAGAGTTGTCCCCCTCAATATATCATTGTAAACATAACTATATAATTTTAAATAATATAATAATATGCATTGAAAGCACTTGTGCTAATTATAGACACAAAACAATGCGTTTTTAAGTTTCTAGAGATTGCGCCCCCCCCTCTCATATGCCTCACAGTGGTTTGGTCCACTGCCTACCTGCCTCCCCGAACCCCCCCACACACACATTAGCCCTCGGTATGAGTGTCTGTGGAGGATCTCTGGGAGTGTGTCAGTGGTGGCTGACCTCCAGTAAGTAGCTGCTTCGCAAAGGTTAACTTAAAACAAAGGATGTGTCAGACATTTTTCTTTACTTCTACCATTCAATAGAATAAAACACATTCACAATTGTAACCAGACTACATTTTGTTCCATTACCTCGCGGTTGAATCTTGTGCGTCAACGTGTTGGTACGGGGCAGCCGCGTCTCCTAATGCATGTATGTGTATGGAGGCAGGAGGTCTATCCACAATTAAAATCCTCATAACTCACTGAATTTTCGACCGATTTTCAAGCGGTTTGGTTTGTTACAAATGCCAGACATGTATTTATGATACAGGATACTTGGTTAAATGAAAATGCGGGTTTTCATACCAAAATTATCTTTTGTAGATGGTAACAGTAATATTTCTATAATATAATATTTAAGATTAACTTACCGTACGTAATTAGGTTCTAAGTATATTCTTTTTTTCTTACTGCATGTAAAATGGCTGCCACTATGTAATTTTGTTTATAATTTTGGAAATAAATGAAGACTTAATTCTTAAAAAAGACCCTGAAGTAAGTTTCTGGCAGGCTTCATAGTGTTCTGGACTTTTACACATTGACAGCAAAACATTAGAGATCTGCTTTTTCTGGAAAACTAAATCTAATTAGGCATATATTAGCTTTAGTTCAGTTAATGGGTGTTGCTTCTCACCTACTACTGTAAATAACCTGCATGCTGTGTGTGTGTGTGTGTGTGTGTCTATTTGTCAGCCAGCCAGGTCAGTTAAAATGGCAGAGAAAAGAAAAACAGACATCCGATCATTTTTCAGTGCACCGATACGCCAAGTAGAAAGACCCCAGTAATATCAAAGGCAATTTGATAAAATCTTCATAAGAAAGGAATGAAGTGCTTATGGAAATGTTTCATAATGGACCTCTATATACATATAATACAACAGTACTTTTGGCGGCACCTGTGGTGTCCCCTTCAGGAATTGCTCTTGAGAAATTTTTCTGTTTATTGTCCCCCCCAACAGTGAAATAAAATATCCGCCCTTGCCTCCAAGTGTACTGAGATTTGTGGAAGTGCAGACAGTTCACACTCATGTTCCAAAATCTGCTCGGTGAAAGCATATCCTGCAGGAAAAAAGGAGAAGGCAATTAAAATGTATGCGGTGCTTGATGAACAAAGTAATAAGTCCCTTGCCAAGACAGAGTTCTTCAACCTCTTTGAAGTTAAAGCCAGCTCCACCCCATACACCCTGAGAACCTGTTCCGGGAAATCAGAGACTTCAGGTAGGAGAGCTGTTAATTTCATCATTGAGTCCATGGATGGGAAACTACAGCTTCCCTTACCCCCCTTAATAGAATGTGACATGGTGCCGGACGATAGGACAGAAATTCCCTCCCCAGAGATTGCACACCATCACCCCCACCTACAGCCAGTCGCTAACAAGATTCAACCTGTAGACCGAGATGCTCCAATCCTCCTGCTCTTTGGGAGAGACGTCCTTAGGGTGCACAAAGTACGCGAGCAAATCAACGGGCCCCACAACACGCCTTATGCTCAGTGGCTAGACCTAGGCTGGGTCATTGTGGGAGAAGTGTGCTTGGGAACAGTTCACAAACCATCAGAGGTCAATGTCTACAAAACAAACATACTGCACAACGGTCGCACATCCTTTCTCAGACCATGTCCAAACAGTATCCACGTGAAGGAAGACTACAGTGGCATGACCCAGCATCACAGTCCAACCTTCCCTGCATGTAAGGAGAACACAGGTCTCACCGTGAGTGCAGACAACCTAGGGTGTTCGGTGTTTGACAGGTCCAAGGATGACAACAAACCAGCACTATCAATAGACGACAAAACTTTCCTGGCCATCATGGATGCAGAGGTCTGCCAAAATAAAGAAAACAGCTGGGTGGCACTGTTACCATTCCGGTCTCCTAGACGACGCCTTCCATGTAATAGGGAGCAAGCTTTGAAACGCCTCCGCTCACTACGGAGAACTTTGGAGAAAAAGCCAGAAATGAAAGATCACTATATCAAGTTCATGCAGAAGATGCTAGACAATGATCAAGCTGAGCCTGCTCCACCTTTGGACAAAGGTAAAGAACACTGGTACCTGCCAACGTTTGGTGTGTACCACCCGCAAAAGCCAGGCCAGATTCGGGTTGTGTTCGATTCAAGCGCTGAATGTGGTGGAACATCTCTCAACGATGTGCTCCTAAGTGGACCAGACTTGAACAACACCCTGTTGGGAGTTCTTTTGCGGTTCCGAAAAGATCCCGCAGCCCTTACAGCAGATGTGCAGCAAATGTTTTATTGCTTTGTCGTCCGAGAAGACCACAGAGATTATCTCCGGTACCTCTGGTATGAGGATAATGACATCAGCAAAGACGTGGTCGAGTACAGGATGAAGGTCCAGCCTTCCTGTATCATGACAAAGCAGCGGAGACAGCTGAATCCAATCTCTTCACCCTCATTGAGCAACCAAGGCAGCAGAGTCCCAGTTGGGCTCACAACACTTTGAGCGATGCTCAAGCTGGAGAACACTCTATCAAACTATAGCCAGACTGATTCATGTTGCGGCATCCTTCAAAGGAAAGACAGACAATGCAGAAAGGAAAGGATGGAAATGTTTCAAAGAAACGTCCAGCATAAGTGAGCTTTCACAAGCCAAAGCTGTGATCATTCGTTCTGTCCAGCACAAAGCCTTCAAGGAGGAATTTAAATGTCTTGAAAACAGACAGACATGCCTCAAGCGAAACACACTCAAGAGGCTCAATCTGGTTGTAGATAAAGATGGTCTGCTTCGTGTCGGAGGTCGTCTTTCTTCTGCTGACCTGTCGAAAGAAGAAAAGCACCCACTGATCATTCCACACGCCCATCACATTGCCACACTACTCGTGAGACACTTTCATGAACAAGTAGTTCACCAAGGACGACACATTACGGAAGGAGCTATCCGAGCAGCTGGATACTGGATAATTGGGAGTAAGCGTCTGGTGTCTTCTGTCATCCACAAGTGTGTTACCTGCCGCAAACTGCGAGGGAGGTTGGAGGACCAGAAGATGGCAGATCTGCCTGCTGACAGACTCACTCCTGAACCTCCGTTCACCACTGTTGGCCTTGATGTCTTTGGGCCATGGTCTATCATGACACGTCGCACAAGAGGAGGAGGTGCGGATAGCAAACGCTGGGCCGTGCTCTTTACATGCATGTCAACCAGAGCGGTGCATATTGAACTCATTGAAACCATGTCAACAGACAGTTTTATCAATGCTCTAAGGAGGTTTTTCTCGATTCGTGGTCCAGCAAAACTTCTGCGGTCGGACAGAGGGACTAACTTTGTGGGAGCTTGTAAGCAGTTGGATATAAATACAGACGACACAACAGTCGCCAGGAAGTACCTCCAGGAGAAAGGATGCTCCTGGGTGTTTAATCCCCCTCATGCTTCCCACATGGGTGGCTCCTGGGAGAGGCTCATCGGAGTTGCCAGGCGCATTCTGGACGCAATACTGCTTCAGACAGGACCAACACGTCTCACACATGAAGTCCTGAGCACTTTCATGGCAGAGGTGATGGCGATCATGAATGCAAGACCCCTTGTGTCCGTATCCACTGACCCAGATATGCCTGCAGTACTCACCCCAGCGATGCTCCTTACTCAGAAGATGAGCGCTATTTTAGCCCCCTCTGGAAACTTTGGCACGGCTCAGTTGTACGGAAAGCAGTGGAAGCAAGTACAGTGTCTTGCTGACACTTTTTGGAAGAGATGGAAAGGAGAGTATCAGGGCCGCAGGAAGTGGACAAAAGACAAGCCAAATGTCAAAGTAGGAGATGTTGTCTTACTGAAAGACAGCCAGGCCCACAGAAATGAATGGCCAATGGGACTGGTCGTTAAGGCTTTGCCAAGCAGTGACAAGAGGGTCCGCAAGGTAGAGGTGCGGATTGTGAAGGATGGGATAGCCAAGGTGTTTCTAAGGCCGGTCTCAGAGACTGTAGTCCTTCTTTCAGAGACTTAGTGAAAGGACTCTAAGTATTGCTGCCATAGGACATTCCCCTTCAAATTTGGTTGTATCTGTAGTGACATAATGTTATTATATCAAGCAGGGAGTGTGCTGCCTTTAAAGTTAAGTTAATAATTTAAATAAGTTATTAGTTAAATAAGTTAAAAAGTGAGCGCTCTGTTCTCTGTCAGTTCTCAGAAACAGCGTCAGAGTGAGTGCTCTGTTCTCTGTTGGTTCTTGGAAACAGCGACAGAGTGTGCAATCTTTCCGTCTCTGGGCTGCTCTCCTCTTCGGTCTCCTCCGTCAGCTTAGCCTGCTTCAGTTGAGCACAGACAAGCAAGACGGACAATGCTGGATACATGTTGTTGCTGAATGTATTTCTGATATGCTTCTGCCTTGGAGACTATTTGTCTGTAAGTAATATGTGTAAATAATTATCAAACACTTGCATTTTTAAGGAATGTCATGTTAGAAACTTTTCTATTGGTTTGCTAAAACGTGCTCTGTTAGCTAGCAGTTAGCAGTAGCTAGCTTGGTTCACTAATTGACTGTGACTTGTTGCTGTTGTGGTAGTTGAGCTGTGTTTTTTATACAGTACAATGCCGCTTTATACTTTGGTAGGTATTGTGCATTTATGTAGTTATGTGTATAATACTTACCGTCTATTTGGATATGTTAATGTCCGTATACTGATTTATGTTCTTATCTCTGTAATGTTTCAGTTTTACAAACAAAATCAAAAGACCAGAAGAAGAAACAAAACTTCAGTAAAATACAAGAAAAGTCAAGCCTTGTGTGTTTATTGGAGGACTTTTGAATGTTAACTGGCTGTCTAGCTTTGCAAGAGTACGCGCTGCAAGGGCAGCACAGTAAAAAGACAAGAGCACGGCGGGCTTAAGCACTCGAAAACAATACTCAGCAAACATGAGTCTACGCTCAGGAAGAAATTATATTAAGGAAGACACCACTATGCAGCAAAATGAAGCTAGTGGAGAACAACAAGCAGAGGTTGTAGATCAAGTGACCAAGAGGAAGGAGCCTCCTCGAGCATTTGATGCTAAGTCACAGTCATCTAGAGCATCCACTAGACCCTCTCAGCGATCATCATCAACAGCCTCTTCAGCCACAAAAGCCTATGCTAAGGCAAAAGCTGCCCGGGCTCAACTAGCTTACGCCGAAAGAGAAGCTGACATGATGAAACAGAGAGCGGACCTGGAAGCAAGCCTGCTAAAACAAAAGGCTAACTACGATGCTAGTCTCCATCTTCTCCAGTGCCAAAGAGCTGCTGCAGCAGCTGAGGCTGAAGCTACAGCCTATGAGGAAGCCAAAGTTGAAAGCGGGGAGCTCGTTCGAGAACCCTACGTTGAAGACGAGCCCTTCAGTACAGTCCAACGCACTGGTGAGTACGTTCAACAACAGTCGGAGTTCTTTACGGAACTGCCTTCGAAACACGTAGCAGTGGAGTCACATGGGATAAAAATAAATAAATTGGAAATACCTGACACTAAACCAGTAACTTATCATGGTATCCAAAGCAACACACAACCAGTTTACAAAGACACAGGAAGAGTCAACAATGAATATGTGTCCGAGCAAGACTTACCCTCATAGTACTCCGAAGCACACAGTCAATCCTGAAAAAGAATACTTACCTGAGCCTAAAGGTGCACAAGATTTTACAGGATACCTCATCCGGAGAGAAATGGTGAGTGCTGGTCTTCTGCAATTCGATGACAAACCTGAAAATTATTGGTCATGGAAAGCCTCTTTTCTAAGTTCTACCAAGGACTTGAATCTCTCAGCCAGGGAAGAACTGGACCTGATGACAAAGTGGCTTGGAGCTGAATCGTCAGAACAGGCAAAGAGAATTCGTGCAGTGCATGTCCTCAATCCCGCAGCAGGTGTCAACATGGTTTGGCAACGACTGGAAGAGTGTTATGGGACACCAGAGGTCATCGAAGACGCACTGCTCAAAAAGATTGAACACTGACCAATAGAGATAATGTTAAGCTGAGAGAGCTAAGTGACATTCTCCTTGAACTGGAGTGTGCTAAGGAGGACGGTGCTCTACCAGGGCTCTCGTATTTGGATACAGCTCGTGGGGTAAAACAAATAGAGGAAAAGCTCCCCTATAACCTCCAAGAAAAATGGACAAGTCTTGGAAGCAAGTACAAGGAGGATTACAGAGTGGCTTTTCCTCCCTTCTTTGTCTTCTCCAAGTTTGTTCGACAACAGGCAAAGATAAAAAATGGTCCGAGCTTCACTATATCCACCTCCAGCAGTCATGCCTCTTCCAGGACTGAAAAGCCTATGAAGTACAGTAATAAAGCCTCTGTGACTGTACACAAAACAGACATCCCGGCAGAGCCGTCAGGCATACAAACCAGTCCTGCTCTGAGAAAAATGGATGAACCAGATCGTCAGTGTCCAATACATAAGAAGCCCTACCCACTGAAAAAATGTAAGCTCTTTAGAGAAAAATACTTAGAAGAGCGCAAAGCATACCTCAGAGAGAATCGCATCTGCTATAGATGTTGTGGGTCCATTCAACACATGGCAAAAGACTGCAAGATGACTGTCAAGTGCTTTGAGTGCAACAGTGATAAACACATTGCGGCACTGCATCCTGGCCCTCCTCCCATAACCGCACAGAGTGCTATGGCTGACAAAGATGACAGCGGGGAGGAAAGAGAAAGCTCATCTTCTTTAGTCACCTCCAAGCATGGGCGGAAATTATGGGGGGGACAGGGGGGTCCGGACCCCCCCTTCCTGGGAAAAACAGAGAGTTGTCCCCCTCAATATATCATTGTAAACATAACTATATAATTTTAAATAATATAATAATATGCATTGAAAGCACTTGTGCTAATTATAGACACAAAACAATGCGTTTTTAAGTTTCTAGAGATTGCGCCCCCCCCTCTCATATGCCTCACAGTGGTTTGGTCCACTGCCTACCTGCCTCCCCGAACCCCCCCACACACACATTAGCCCTCGGTATGAGTGTCTGTGGAGGATCTCTGGGAGTGTGTCAGTGGTGGCTGACCTCCAGTAAGTAGCTGCTTCGCAAAGGTTAACTTAAAACAAAGGATGTGTCAGACATTTTTCTTTACTTCTACCATTCAATAGAATAAAACACATTCACAATTGTAACCAGACTACATTTTGTTCCATTACCTCGCGGTTGAATCTTGTGCGTCAACGTGTTGGTACGGGGCAGCCGCGTCTCCTAATGCATGTATGTGTATGGAGGCAGGAGGTCTATCCACAATTAAAATCCTCATAACTCACTGAATTTTCGACCGATTTTCAAGCGGTTTGGTTTGTTACAAATGCCAGACATGTATTTATGATACAGGATACTTGGTTAAATGAAAATGCGGGTTTTCATACCAAAATTATCTTTTGTAGATGGTAACAGTAATATTTCTATAATATAATATTTAAGATTAACTTACCGTACGTAATTAGGTTCTAAGTATATTCTTTTTTTCTTACTGCATGTAAAATGGCTGCCACTATGTAATTTTGTTTATAATTTTGGAAATAAATGAAGACTTAATTCTTAAAAAAGACCCTGAAGTAAGTTTCTGGCAGGCTTCATAGTGTTCTGGACTTTTACACATTGACAGCAAAACATTAGAGATCTGCTTTTTCTGGAAAACTAAATCTAATTAGGCATATATTAGCTTTAGTTCAGTTAATGGGTGTTGCTTCTCACCTACTACTGTAAATAACCTGCATGCTGTGTGTGTGTGTGTGTGTGTGTCTATTTGTCAGCCAGCCAGGTCAGTTAAAATGGCAGAGAAAAGAAAAACAGACATCCGATCATTTTTCAGTGCACCGATACGCCAAGTAGAAAGACCCCAGTAATATCAAAGGCAATTTGATAAAATCTTCATAAGAAAGG
The DNA here is from genome assembly GCF_048128805.1 of Centroberyx gerrardi. NCBI lineage: Eukaryota > Metazoa > Chordata > Actinopteri > Beryciformes > Berycidae > Centroberyx > Centroberyx gerrardi. Next base: position 3,023,065 of record NC_136001.1, on the reverse strand, counting down.
AATGAAGTGCTTATGGAAATGTTTCATAATGGACCTCTATATACATATAATACAACAGTACTTTTGGCGGCACCTGTGGTGTCCCCTTCAGGAATTGCTCTTGAGAAATTTTTCTGTTTATTGTCCCCCCCAACAGTGAAATAAAATATCCGCCCTTGCCTCCAAGTGTACTGAGATTTGTGGAAGTGCAGACAGTTCACACTCATGTTCCAAAATCTGCTCGGTGAAAGCATATCCTGCAGGAAAAAAGGAGAAGGCAATTAAAATGTATGCGGTGCTTGATGAACAAAGTAATAAGTCCCTTGCCAAGACAGAGTTCTTCAACCTCTTTGAAGTTAAAGCCAGCTCCACCCCATACACCCTGAGAACCTGTTCCGGGAAATCAGAGACTTCAGGTAGGAGAGCTGTTAATTTCATCATTGAGTCCATGGATGGGAAACTACAGCTTCCCTTACCCCCCTTAATAGAATGTGACATGGTGCCGGACGATAGGACAGAAATTCCCTCCCCAGAGATTGCACACCATCACCCCCACCTACAGCCAGTCGCTAACAAGATTCAACCTGTAGACCGAGATGCTCCAATCCTCCTGCTCTTTGGGAGAGACGTCCTTAGGGTGCACAAAGTACGCGAGCAAATCAACGGGCCCCACAACACGCCTTATGCTCAGTGGCTAGACCTAGGCTGGGTCATTGTGGGAGAAGTGTGCTTGGGAACAGTTCACAAACCATCAGAGGTCAATGTCTACAAAACAAACATACTGCACAACGGTCGCACATCCTTTCTCAGACCATGTCCAAACAGTATCCACGTGAAGGAAGACTACAGTGGCATGACCCAGCATCACAGTCCAACCTTCCCTGCATGTAAGGAGAACACAGGTCTCACCGTGAGTGCAGACAACCTAGGGTGTTCGGTGTTTGACAGGTCCAAGGATGACAACAAACCAGCACTATCAATAGACGACAAAACTTTCCTGGCCATCATGGATGCAGAGGTCTGCCAAAATAAAGAAAACAGCTGGGTGGCACTGTTACCATTCCGGTCTCCTAGACGACGCCTTCCATGTAATAGGGAGCAAGCTTTGAAACGCCTCCGCTCACTACGGAGAACTTTGGAGAAAAAGCCAGAAATGAAAGATCACTATATCAAGTTCATGCAGAAGATGCTAGACAATGATCAAGCTGAGCCTGCTCCACCTTTGGACAAAGGTAAAGAACACTGGTACCTGCCAACGTTTGGTGTGTACCACCCGCAAAAGCCAGGCCAGATTCGGGTTGTGTTCGATTCAAGCGCTGAATGTGGTGGAACATCTCTCAACGATGTGCTCCTAAGTGGACCAGACTTGAACAACACCCTGTTGGGAGTTCTTTTGCGGTTCCGAAAAGATCCCGCAGCCCTTACAGCAGATGTGCAGCAAATGTTTTATTGCTTTGTCGTCCGAGAAGACCACAGAGATTATCTCCGGTACCTCTGGTATGAGGATAATGACATCAGCAAAGACGTGGTCGAGTACAGGATGAAGGTCCAGCCTTCCTGTATCATGACAAAGCAGCGGAGACAGCTGAATCCAATCTCTTCACCCTCATTGAGCAACCAAGGCAGCAGAGTCCCAGTTGGGCTCACAACACTTTGAGCGATGCTCAAGCTGGAGAACACTCTATCAAACTATAGCCAGACTGATTCATGTTGCGGCATCCTTCAAAGGAAAGACAGACAATGCAGAAAGGAAAGGATGGAAATGTTTCAAAGAAACGTCCAGCATAAGTGAGCTTTCACAAGCCAAAGCTGTGATCATTCGTTCTGTCCAGCACAAAGCCTTCAAGGAGGAATTTAAATGTCTTGAAAACAGACAGACATGCCTCAAGCGAAACACACTCAAGAGGCTCAATCTGGTTGTAGATAAAGATGGTCTGCTTCGTGTCGGAGGTCGTCTTTCTTCTGCTGACCTGTCGAAAGAAGAAAAGCACCCACTGATCATTCCACACGCCCATCACATTGCCACACTACTCGTGAGACACTTTCATGAACAAGTAGTTCACCAAGGACGACACATTACGGAAGGAGCTATCCGAGCAGCTGGATACTGGATAATTGGGAGTAAGCGTCTGGTGTCTTCTGTCATCCACAAGTGTGTTACCTGCCGCAAACTGCGAGGGAGGTTGGAGGACCAGAAGATGGCAGATCTGCCTGCTGACAGACTCACTCCTGAACCTCCGTTCACCACTGTTGGCCTTGATGTCTTTGGGCCATGGTCTATCATGACACGTCGCACAAGAGGAGGAGGTGCGGATAGCAAACGCTGGGCCGTGCTCTTTACATGCATGTCAACCAGAGCGGTGCATATTGAACTCATTGAAACCATGTCAACAGACAGTTTTATCAATGCTCTAAGGAGGTTTTTCTCGATTCGTGGTCCAGCAAAACTTCTGCGGTCGGACAGAGGGACTAACTTTGTGGGAGCTTGTAAGCAGTTGGATATAAATACAGACGACACAACAGTCGCCAGGAAGTACCTCCAGGAGAAAGGATGCTCCTGGGTGTTTAATCCCCCTCATGCTTCCCACATGGGTGGCTCCTGGGAGAGGCTCATCGGAGTTGCCAGGCGCATTCTGGACGCAATACTGCTTCAGACAGGACCAACACGTCTCACACATGAAGTCCTGAGCACTTTCATGGCAGAGGTGATGGCGATCATGAATGCAAGACCCCTTGTGTCCGTATCCACTGACCCAGATATGCCTGCAGTACTCACCCCAGCGATGCTCCTTACTCAGAAGATGAGCGCTATTTTAGCCCCCTCTGGAAACTTTGGCACGGCTCAGTTGTACGGAAAGCAGTGGAAGCAAGTACAGTGTCTTGCTGACACTTTTTGGAAGAGATGGAAAGGAGAGTATCAGGGCCGCAGGAAGTGGACAAAAGACAAGCCAAATGTCAAAGTAGGAGATGTTGTCTTACTGAAAGACAGCCAGGCCCACAGAAATGAATGGCCAATGGGACTGGTCGTTAAGGCTTTGCCAAGCAGTGACAAGAGGGTCCGCAAGGTAGAGGTGCGGATTGTGAAGGATGGGATAGCCAAGGTGTTTCTAAGGCCGGTCTCAGAGACTGTAGTCCTTCTTTCAGAGACTTAGTGAAAGGACTCTAAGTATTGCTGCCATAGGACATTCCCCTTCAAATTTGGTTGTATCTGTAGTGACATAATGTTATTATATCAAGCAGGGAGTGTGCTGCCTTTAAAGTTAAGTTAATAATTTAAATAAGTTATTAGTTAAATAAGTTAAAAAGTGAGCGCTCTGTTCTCTGTCAGTTCTCAGAAACAGCGTCAGAGTGAGTGCTCTGTTCTCTGTTGGTTCTTGGAAACAGCGACAGAGTGTGCAATCTTTCCGTCTCTGGGCTGCTCTCCTCTTCGGTCTCCTCCGTCAGCTTAGCCTGCTTCAGTTGAGCACAGACAAGCAAGACGGACAATGCTGGATACATGTTGTTGCTGAATGTATTTCTGATATGCTTCTGCCTTGGAGACTATTTGTCTGTAAGTAATATGTGTAAATAATTATCAAACACTTGCATTTTTAAGGAATGTCATGTTAGAAACTTTTCTATTGGTTTGCTAAAACGTGCTCTGTTAGCTAGCAGTTAGCAGTAGCTAGCTTGGTTCACTAATTGACTGTGACTTGTTGCTGTTGTGGTAGTTGAGCTGTGTTTTTTATACAGTACAATGCCGCTTTATACTTTGGTAGGTATTGTGCATTTATGTAGTTATGTGTATAATACTTACCGTCTATTTGGATATGTTAATGTCCGTATACTGATTTATGTTCTTATCTCTGTAATGTTTCAGTTTTACAAACAAAATCAAAAGACCAGAAGAAGAAACAAAACTTCAGTAAAATACAAGAAAAGTCAAGCCTTGTGTGTTTATTGGAGGACTTTTGAATGTTAACTGGCTGTCTAGCTTTGCACAAGAGTACGCGCTGCAAGGGCAGCACAGTTTCCTTGTTTTACAGATACTGGACTGTCATACACCATGGGAGGATAATATATGATTGACAGAAGTGTTTTCTTTTCATTTCAGCCAGTCCATAGGATTTATTATACAACATCCGAATGGTTATTTTTTAAGTTTCAATCTTTAACTTAACCCCTACGTATGGGCAAAAAGGTTGCACTGCAAAGTGAATAATGATACAGGAGGGTTTCCAGGAAGAGTTAAAAACTAAAAAAAAAATAAATTTGAAACAGTGAGCACGTTTACATGGACTGCAATATTCCGATATTAACCCGATTAAGACAATACTCTGCAAACTGAAACTGCCATGTAAACAGCATTTTCTGATTACCTTAACCCAAATAAGTTCATAGTTGGAGTAAGCAATAGTCGAATTAAGACATGGAGTATTGCGATTTTAGTCGCATTATTGAAGTGCATTGTAGACATGTATACACCATAATCGCACTATGACGTCCTATCAGAGTTTTCGCAGCATTACGGTGACACGTACGGCAATCCAACTGCTTGACGACACATGCTCTAGCTTCCAGCGAGTGTTGTGCAACTTGTTTACAGAAGAAAAGATGACTGCCACCGGTAAAAAGACGTCCCAACACTACATACTCATAAGGGTATATACCACGGTAACAACATGACAGAAAGGTTTTCAGGTTAAATTCTGGAGGGAAACTCGGACGTAGGACGTAGGGACGTAATGCAGGTGTGCATATTCAAGTAAACAGCGAAGGATTACATCATCTCAGGACCACCGGTCTAGACAATAGTATTATGGAGTAGATTTATTTGAAGGGATAGGGAATGGGGTTTAGTGTAGATTATTGTGGAAATTGGATTAGATTTATGATGGTTCAGGATAGTTGGTAATTTAATTTTGAAAAGGGAAGGATTGGGATTTTAGATCTTGTGTTAAGGTTCTCCCACTTACTGATCGTGAAAGCTGCAAAGAACACCAGCTATGTCACCTGCACACCAATTTAGTGTAATAGCAAGTATTCTGTTTATGAGCTGCTGCATATAAACACCTCCCGTAATGGTTGGCTTTGGTGATGAGGGATTAGCTCAGTTTAGCAGTGGTAAACCGTCCCAATAACCTAATATTTTTGAGATTGGAAGAAGTTGGAAATTACTGGGAGAGATTTTGAGGGCTAAGTGTAAAGGCAGCAGTATTTTTTTTATTTTTTTAAAGGCAGCAGTATTAACAACAAAGTCAAAATTGCCCCACATAGAAACACAGTCGAACATAGCGCCGGATATGACTGTGAGCATAAGATACTCATTGTGGCTGTGTATTGTTCCTTTATTTACACAACACCAGTAGGGCATGAAGATTAAAGATGTAACCATAGCCTAGGAATACCGGGAATAACGGGAACTAAACCTCAGAGAACAACAGCAACGGCTGCTGTGAAAATGTGACAAACGTGGCTGTGGGAATCTGAGGATTTAGATTGGTTTGATTGGTTTTAAAGCTGCAGATATCCTCTAACAAGCTCAACAAGCCGAGCCTCCAAACCATTCATTGTGAAGAGTTGACCATCAGATGTTAGCACAGAGATGGAAACAACTAGAAAAGGAAATCAAAGTGCTTTTCCACAAGGCAACACAACCAATCGTAATATTTTAGACCAATTGCAGACAGTCACACAGGCAGCTGCTGTGTGAAGAGTTTGACTCTTTCAGCCATCAAGCCTATTCACGCTGCAGAGTCTGAAGCCAATGAGGCCCTTTGTTTTTCCCACAAACATGTCCTTTTGTCTGTTAAAAATCGTAGAAATCAATTTCCTTAGCAAGTATACCGTCACCTTAATAAATGTAGGAGTTTAGGTCGTTTCTGATCAGTCATGAATTGAGTTCAGGTAGTTTCTGATCAGTCCTGCGAGCAACTAGGTAGGTGGTTCTGAAACAGCAGAATTTACGTTTCGGGAGCTGTTGTGGCCCTGATGCAACAAAAAAAACTGTGATGGAAGGTGCCCACTCCATAACTCTAATAACATGCGCACTCTCATGCACCCAAGGTTTCCTCTCACCCCCAAACACAGCTTTACAAAGGTTTTTGGTTAGTGTAGAATTGAAAACCTTAAAGCAATATTCCACTTAGTTTTAACATGGGGGTTATTTGGCACTTGACCGCCATGAAAACTATAATATAAACTGGATGCAGCTATTTTTACTTCCCATTCATTTGAATGAGGCCACGAAAATACCCTGAAAACTTACATTTAACACATTTGTGAACAGATTCAACAACAGATCCCACTACTGTGGTTTTCAACTGACGTTTGGTCATATTTTTTAGATCAAAAATAAAAAATTCGCCAAATAGCATTTTTATTGATAGACGAGAACATAGTGGAAGGATACATGCCTCCTCTATGTGGATCCACCATAGAGTAGGGCAGACACAATGACCAAAAAAATTATATATGATCTCTGTTGTTCCAAGGTTCTCAGGAAATATTCCTTGTTGCTATTGACCCTCTTCTTAAAACGATGCTTAATACTATATGACTTTGTAATGATTTTCACCGAAAATCTGGTGGGAATTCAGTGTTTCCTGGCATTCTCACAATGGCTACACTTTTACATACACTCTTCACACACCTGATCATGATTATGATTATTACTATTATTAAGAAGAAGAGGAAGAATATCAACACAGACCATTTTGTAGTCACCCTTACATTCCCCTATTGTTTATCATTAGTGTAATAATTGATTTTGTCATTGTTCATTTTGTGTCAGTGTCTTAAAACAAGGTACTGTACATCTGTTGTCTAGCTGTCATATACTGCCAGTCCTTGTATTAAGTTAATCTGAAAGGTCAAAACATGTCTTCAGTCCTATGAAATTAACATAAAAGCCAGTAGTGGGAGTAGTGGTGTCACAAAACAAGCTAAATTCCAATTCCAGATACTGTTCTTGAACGTGGTTATGAGCCTACTGGATTTGGATATTAAATCGGTATTGTGTGTGTGCCATTAAGAACTTTAGAAGGCTACTCACATTCCCAAATGCCAACAAGACAGAGTCAAAGTACAGCAGCACACCAAATAGCAGGAAAAATAAACCAAATCCCGACAGACCAGCGCCAATTTCTGGAAAGACAGACAAACAGACAAGGGAATAGTGAAAGATTATCAATGAGTAGGTCTAACATATTTCTCCCAGCAAGGTTGTGGTTAGTTCGGTTTGAATTTAGTCAACACAAAACAAAAGTGAAATGGCAATTCACTAGTTAATAGTAGTGTTTTCATTCTCAATTTTGTGAATTTGATGGTTTTAAAAGAAATCCACTTCCTGAATTGGTTGAATTGAAAGTGAATTAACCTCAACCTTGTGTCTCAGTACTCAACTTTGTAGCATTGGTGTCCATGCAGTATTTTATCTTAAAGTTCAAAGTCTTCATAACCACATCTTTCCACTCTTAAATCACATATCACTGCTCTCTACCCCATCAATAAAGGGATTACAGCCTAACCCTAACAATTTTTGAAAGTCCCTGAGCGAAATGTTTAAGTTTAATGTTTAAGTGACACATTCATAACTATACAAGGAGTAACTGTGGGAGGGGAAGCACTTACTCTGAAACTCTGTGATCGCCACCATGGTAATCCCTTATTTCTTCCCTCCTCTTTCTCACTCCGGCCTCCCCCCTTTCTATTCTAACGCAGTCTCGCTTTTTCCGCTGTGATTGACGGGGAGAAATGAACGCGCACTGCTTTTCTCAGAGCGTGACCTTTGAGCCTGGATGTGTGAGGTGAACATTAACCAGAGCTGGTGCAGACTGAGCCTGATGATAAACTGGGGACTCCCCCCCACTCTTAGGATAGGTATACCTGAGAGATACAATCAATCATTCAAACAGATTTATTTTCATAGGGATGAACGCGATGATGTCATTTATCTCGCCTTTTGCCTTCATGATGCATTCAAGAGCGTGTGTTTTAACTGATACTGTTCTAAACCCAAGTTTGTTTGTCTGTCTTTATGTCTGACCTATCCGGTTAGGGTTAGGTTTAGTTTTAGGGTTAAGGGTTTTGAACTTTGTATGTATACACAGCTCTGAACTAGGTTCAGACCGATATAAATGGGCCAATATTGTCCTCTCATTAAAAATCAGATATGTTCTAGTCAGTGTGGTCCACCTCTGATATGATGGAGGTTCCTCTCTAACCACGGCTAGTCAATATGTTTTTATTATTTTTTGTGTTTTATAACAGATGTCTGACCAGAGAAATCATTCCAGGGTGGTGTGGAAGGATTTTACTCAACAGTCTGTAAAAGCTGCAGTGAAACCTGCCTCACCCTGCCTTAAGGAGCTGCTAACACACCTAAAAGAAATTCATTAGTATGGCTTTCAGTGGAGAGTTTTGATTTAAGTGCTGTTTCAGAGGGTTTTCCAACCTGAAAAGGATAAAAGAAATTCTAGGGGAAACGTTGAATCCTTTTGGGGCATGAAAATTGTTACATTCAAAGATATATCTTTACCCCAGGGTAGAGGCAAGGGTAGAGGCAAGTTGAGCTGCGGGGGAAAAAATGTTACGTTTGTCCTTTTCAGTCCTTTCACTAGGGCCTTCTAGCATGCCACTAGTTTGGTTTCAGGGGCAGACAGTCTGTCTCTCCATTCTGTCTCTTCTGAGAATCACATTCTCGCAACATAACTGATGTTTACTTCAACATAAAATGGTGATAATTTATCTTATTTGCAAAAGGATAACAATGCGAAACTTGGCTCAACACAGCTGTCGGCACATTTGAGCGTGTGTATATGTGTGTGTGTGTGTGTGTCTGTCTGTCTGTCATAACTTGTTTTTGGTACTTCTCCTTTGTTGATTTTCTTAAAATATCTCTTCAATGTCATCTTCTGTTCCCCTGCCACTGATTGAATTAATTTTCCCTCATACTCTTCCTTGGCTTCTCTTTTTAGATCCTCCTGTTGGTTTTGCTGGTTGTAGTCTCGTGGCATAATGATCTCTGCTCTGTATTATTAAAAAATACAATTTGACCACATACAGTATGTATTTAACTTAACTACATTTTAAAACAGTGTAATTGTATTTACATTATGGTAAGCTAAGCCGTTGGCTCAACTTACCGCAGGGCTATTTACCCCACTGCCACCATTTTGACAAAACTGCTTAACACTGCAACTCAGTTATGCTGTATATGACCTCATATTGTACATTATATAGCTTCAATACAACCTCAAATGTATGTGCCTTCATTTAGATAGAATGATATCTTTACCATGATGAAATCACAGCAAATATCACATTTTTTGACCTGGCTCTCTTACCACTTTCCCCATCACAGATTCAGGGAAATTAATTACTAATTACTAATTAAAGGTAATTAATTAATTGTTACTAATTAATTCATGAATTATTCTTCCGAAATCTCTCTAGGCTACAGAGGCCGATTTGTAGCCCCACTGATTTATCCCCTCGATGCACACACACATCCAGTCAGGGATGTAATGGAGGTAAACCCACCCAAACTCACCTAAACCCACCTTTTTATTTGCAGAATAGAGTTTAGCGTATTTTAAGGCTGACATAAAACTTTATGATGTAGCCTAAATTTGTAGTACATATAAGTAAGTAGTATAAGTAATGTTAGTTATACGAGTATAGGGTACTTTAAAGGCATAAAAGCATAAATCAATGCTTTTCTGAAAATATAATTGATTTTTGACGAGAGGTCATAGTTTACCCATCTTCTTCTTACTCTAATCTTCATCACTGTCCATGGTGGACAAAACTACAAAACCGCTCTTCAGCAAGGCAGGCAACCCTCCACTCCTGTTTGTTGTTTGTTGATTAATATGTGTGGGGTTTCTGTGGATGGACACTGGAAAGTGAAAACATAATTTCCCTGCAAAAAATAACTCCTCTGCATCACACTCCAAAATGTGTTCAAGTAATATAACTTCCCTGCGGTGTTTATTTCCCTTGCTGCATTCTTGCATTCTTTGTTGCATTGCCAAAAAAGATAAAACCTTTGATGTTTGCAGCTTGTTGGAAGAGTGCAAATCAGAGCAATAATAGTAGAGAAAGGATTGCCGGGATGCAGGGAAATCATGCTAACCTCATAGTCACACACACACACACACACACACACACACACACACACACACACACACACACACACACAGACACACAAGCACAACCTAACTTTTCCCTCACCCTGCATGCACAGTTTTTCCCCAGCACTCACAACTACCACAAATGACATAACAACCTCATTAAAACCCACATCATTTGAGATGGGTATACCACACACACACACACACACACACACACACACAGACAAACACACACACATACAGACAAACACACATGCGCACACATGTTGTACACATTTGGATTAGTATAACTAGAATAGTCATTCCTGTCTTTTTCTATTAACGCACTGTAAAAATGTTTCAGATGAGTAAAACCACTGCCTTCTTAAAGGAGCAATCCCCAATAAAAACATTATTGAAGGAATTGAAGGCATTATGCAGTTAACAAACTAACTGTCCAAGATCTCCATATCATGCAGGAGCAACTCTATGTGACAGGCAGAGTTTTTGTGTATGTGTTTTATAGTTATGAAAGTATATGTTTGTATTGGTTTGTAAAGAGTGGAGTGAAATAGATCTGTATGTTGTATTGGGAACAATAAAAATACCAAAAATGGCAAAAATAAAAATAGATTATAACTGCTAGCAGCAGTGTTGAAGCTGGGAACAGCTTAGCCATTTAGTTATGAGGAAAAAAGGAGGAGAAAATAAAAATCTGTTATGTTCAAATAATGCCTTTTAGCCTTTAGAGGAACTTCATATAAACCATCCAGTATACATAAGTAAAGTAAGTAAGTAAAAGTTTATTTAGTATAGCACCTTTCACAGAGCAAGGTCACAAAGTGCTTCACAAGAGTAAAATTTAAAAATAAAAATAAGACCATAAATACAGTAAAAAGAAACGAACAATAAAACTTAACACACAAAATACAAACACTAGACAGCACGAGGCGAGACAAAGGCCAGTTTGAATAAATGAGTCTTTAGCTGCTTTTTAAAGGCATCAACAGAGACCTCAGATCGTATGTCTATTGGAAGAGCGTTCCACAGTGTTGGAGCCACCACTTGACAGGCACGATCACCTTTTGTTTTCAGTCGGGTGCGAGGGACAGCCAGTAAGCCCTGGTCAGAGGACCTAAGTGACCTACTGGTGATATAAGGATGGAGCAGGTCAGAAATGTACACAGGTGCCTGACCATGCAGGGCTCTATATGTGAAAACAAGAACCTTAAAATGAATCCTGAACTTGATGGGAAGCCAATGTAATGAAACTAAGATGGGTGTGATGTGAGTCATCCTGCTGGACCTGGTCAACAGCCTTGCAGCAGCATTCTGGACCAGGACCTGGACATAGCTGTATTAGTGTCACATTATGGTTGCACTACCCAGAACTCAATCTCACAAACTTTCTCTTCATGGGCAGGTCACAAATTTGTTGAGCCAGCTAAGAAGTGAGTCCACCTGTTTTTTTTTTTTTTTTTGGTTATTTATTTCTTTATCTTCACAGTATGACTTTATGATTGCAGGGTTTTAAAAGCTGGGGCATAGAGAACATTTGGTTATATTGTAACAGTGGTTCTCTAGGGTTAGGCACTGGGACTTAAAGCAAGCAAACAACTGGTCTCTTTTCCTAAATGCCTCTGTCCGCTGAATGTAGACCTTCAGGGCTCTGACTGGGCATAACCATGACCATCCTTGATCCTCCTCACCCTCTTCCCAGGCAGGGCAGAGGGATCGCAACTCCACTGATTGATTCAGGTGAAACTCTGAGAGCACCCTCGGCAGGAATGCTGGATTCGGACACAAGATTACCCCTGCATCATCTAGCAGGAACCGACAGCAGCTCTCGTGCGTTGACAGAGCCTGCTATGAGGAACTGCTGTGAGGAATGCAACCTTGAGTGACAACCACTTAACGGTCACCGACTCCAGGGGCTCGAAGGGCTCCTGTCGTAAGGCAGCCAGCACTCGATCTAAGTCCCATGTCAGGATGGCCAACTTCTTTCTATAAGCCTCTGAGCGCCTTTCAGAAACTGTGAGATGAGGCTGCAGTCGCCCTCGGTAAGCCTATTACTGCCTACATGAGCGGCCTTGATTGCTGCCATCATGCCCCTAAGGGTTGAACGTGATTTACTTGCCTCAAGTAGCCCCTGCAGATACTGGAGCACCTCTCGAGCTGTACATGTCACTGAGTCAACTTGGTTAGCCCTGCACCATGATTCAAAGAGTTCCCAGCGATATAAATATGCTGTTCTCGTTGATGGTGCTCGAGCACCCTGCATGGTTTGAACCACTCACTGCGTGAGCCCCATGCCTAACAGACTGGCCCTCTCAGGGGCCAGGCCCAGGGTTTGAGCCCCTGTGGAAAGGGATGGAACAGGGTACATATCAAACAATCATCGAGGTAGTTCAGGATCCTGAGACCCTGCTGCCACAGAGGCCCCAGGACTGCATCCATACACCTGGTGAAGGTGCAGGGGGCTAGTGAGATGCCGAAAGGGAGAAAACGAATTTGAAGGTTCTGGCGTCGAAGGCAAACCTGAGAAATCTCCTGTGCCCTTCCCTGATTGGTATTTGGAAATAGGCATCATTGAGGTCGACAACTGCAAACCAATTGCCTACAAGGATAGCCTGCTTCACCCTCGGCACGGTTAACATTTCGCATTTCAGAGGCCTGAGGAACTTGTTTAGTCCCGAGAGTTCCGTCCCGCTTCGGGACAAGAAAATATTTCCTGCCAATTTTCCCGCCTCACCTCCCTGATGGCCTTCTTTGCCAGGAGAGTGGAGGTCTCTGAGCGCAAAGTCTCTCTGTGCTGAAGGTCTGCAATGATCGAGAACGCAGCCGACTTTGTCACAGGAGGGATGCTCATAAACTGTAAACGATACCCCTTGGTCATTGTTGAAACAACCCAGGCTTACCATGACGCACAAAACCCCACAGGGCAGGGGCAGGCTGGGAATGATGTCATGTTAGGACTGAGGCGAGGGTTGCCCCGTCTACCCCGCTTAGACTTTTCTCGCCATGATGCATCTAACCGGACCCTCAGATCCTCCTGACTCCAGGTAGGATGCTGTGGTTGCTTAAGCTGATGTGGTGGAGGCCGGTGCCATTCCTGGCTCAGCCTCAAAGCACCTGACACCTCGAGCGAGGCGAGCTTCCTGTGCCTGCTGACGCATTTGAGTAGGGCAGGCCCAAGCATGGCAGACAGCTCTACAGGTAACCTCAGTAGACACGCCCGGTGGTGCCACCACAGGTGGTGCCTAACTCCCCAAAGTCCTGTCATGGCCTTGCCAGCTGCTTCCGCCTGCTCCCTCATTAGTTTAGGAGACCTGTTGCAATTCCATTAGCAGTTCTGAACTGCACTCCTCCTTCAGCTGCTGAGTCAGATGGCATTGGTAAAGAGCCAATATGGCCCCTGTGTTAGCCAGCTGGGTCTGGGTAACACAGGGTCTCATTTTGCAGTTCTTGCTTGGGCAACTACTCTTCCCAAGGATTGACGTAGATGGAGACACCAAGGCTGCCAAAGCCTGTTCCACACGAGGTAATGGCCCACAGCCTATCCTCTCCCGATTGTGAACTGATGCCAAACGTCTACAGAGCCCAGACCAGCGACCAGCAGCTGACGGTGTCTGAAGTCAGAAAGAAGAGGCATCAAGAAGCACATGGCCCGACCCCCAGCCTCATCGTCAAAGCAGGAGGGGGTGGGTGCCTGATCAGATGTCATTTCAATATTCAAAGCTAGGGAACACATCATCCTCGTCTGAGGGTACCAGGTTGATCAACCTCCCTCTCTGACTCAGGGGAAGAAGGGCAGCCCCTATCAACTATCTGACCACCCGGTTCTATGTCAGGGGGCCCAGGAGCAGGAGGTTTACTAGTTGTTGCATGAGACCCATGCAATACTAATCGCTCACCCCCCATTGAGCTTATTGTAATAGCGGAGGGTGGGGGGACATCCTTGCCTGCCACACCCGAGAATGGAATTATAAATGGTTAGAAGTTGCCAAACCAAACAATATTTAGGTCAAAACTGTAGAAAATTTCTATTATTCTATTATTATTCTATTATTACCAACAAGATCATTCTTGTTGGTCAATGAGCGGTAACGTTAACGTTAGTAGAGTAAACACAGCCATAAGTGCAGTTATTGCAGAAATAGACTCAATAACAACAATTAAAATATAGCCGCAAGCGGCAATTCGAGGGTTCATACCTTTTTTGCGCTCAACAGAAGGAAGCACCTCAATCGGCCAAAATTAAAGCCGCGAGCAGCAACGAGCGGGTTTCAGGCTTCACAAAGGTGAGCAAAGTCATTTCAGCTAGTTTAATTCTGTTTAAAGAAGGAGAGAGACCAATCACACACTTGTTTCATCATCACAAAGCCTGCAGCATTTCAATAATTACGCACTCAAAGTTCCACCATTCGTCTCCCCTCCATCGGATTCCAGCTCACGGCAATTTGAGCTGCGGCAGAAGACAAATAATAACTAGTTTACTTTCTGGGAACACTTATCATCTGAGCAAATACAGTAATATATATTTTGATTCAGTCTTTATAAAGTGAGCAAAGTGAGACAGTGAAAGTGAACACACCTTTTCTCTCTGCACCATTTTCTTGTCGAAGTAGTCAGGGAAGGTGCGCTGTGGGTAGAATTTTCCGGAGCCCTCGGCGCACATGAACACACCGTTCTCACACACCGAGCGGTCTTGGCTGATGGTGACCAGAGGAACACCGTGGCAGCGCAACCCCTCGTACAGGTTGAAGTCTCCACCCTGCACCTGAGTGCTCACAGAGATCGTCCTGCACTAAAAGAGAAGGCATCTGTGTGTGTGTGTGTGTTCTGCACAGTACTTTGTATTTGTGAACCACACCTGCATGCTGTAAACATAGTTATGTACCTTGTTGCGTCTGGATCCCACACCACCACGTCAGCGTTGGCCCCGGCGATGATGCAACCCTTGCATGGGTGGAGGTTGTAGATCTTTGCGGCATTAGAGCTCGTCACAGCCACAAAATGATTCTCATCCATTTTTCCTGTAAACTACAGGCATTGATGCATTGAAATGAAAGGAAACAATACAACTATGATATTATTATATATCATTAATCTATGATTTTCAGTACATGTCAGGAGATCATTAGGAAATCAGGAAATCAGTCATGTGCAGAGTAATTTTTTGGAGGTTTGGGGGATCGTTTTAGGCAGTTGCTCATGTATGGACTTTATTCGTTTGGGTCAATGTTATAAATGTTACAAATTGACACTGAATGGACACTCATATAATTGCCTGCAGCAACACTGAAAAAAAACATTCTGTCAAAAGATAAAGCACCAAAATCTAAGTTGAGATGTCCATTGTCATCTACAGCTGATATCTGCATTATTTTATAAAATCACATCCAACACATCTGTCTCATATCCGTTGAATACAGTTTCCTGAGCTGTTCTAATAGGAATTCTTACTTCAATTTAGTATCATACTATTACACTAATCTCTTTTTGCATTGTGCAGAAAAAAATAAAGATGAGGAACCTGGTCTCTTCCTGTTCCTGTCACTCAAATACTTGCTAAATAGTGACAACAAGGTTTGTGTGAGTGTGTATGTGTGTGCGCGAGTGTACGTACCACTCCCCTCTCCCAGATGACACTGTCATCCTGTTATGGACTCCAGCCACTCTACGAGGGACCTTGGTGAAGTCCTCCTTGCCCAATCCTCTCTGCTTGGTGCTAAATGGGCGGTGCTCTGATGCCACGACGCTCAGAATGTCACTGGAAACAGGATACCCATGTTTATGTCTAAGAACTTCAGCCTAAATTATAACTGATTATTGACTTCTTGCATGATAAAAATCCACTGTTTACAAACAGTATGTTCATGTGTGTACAGTGCACTTACTTGCCGAACAGGCCCATGAGGTAGCTGGGTGTGTTGGAGTCAAGGCGAGAGGAGGGATGATGACGTGGGTGGCAGTATGAGCCCAGTCCTGGTGGTAATACTGCATCCCATTCAAGACCACATGAGCCACTGTGGTCTCTGCATGGACCACCTTACCTGGAGAGACAGCAAGAAGAGAGAAGGGAGGAAGAAGATCATCATCTACATCAACACAGTCACCATCTTCATGCTGGTATTTTTCACTGGGCAGGTAACTCACCCTGCATCTTTGCAGCAGCAATCATGTCTCCAGCAGACATACTGGATACATTCACCAGGTAGATTGGCCAGTGAGCCTGCAGTCACAGGCACATTCATTCATTCATTTATCAATTACATATACAGACACCTGCATAGAGATGGGAATCGAGAACCGGTTTCAGTTGAGAACTGGTTCCAAATTGTCCAATCCATCGGAATAGTATGCCTCCGAGCTTATCAGTTCCTCTTATCGATGCCCAGGCATGTCATGTTGACAGAATGAAAAAGGCAGAACTCAACTGCGAGGGCAGTGCAGCCTCCGGACTGTCTACAGCGCGCACACGCTAGAGTTATCTTCGGCTATCTTGTAATTAATCTTCAAAAAAGGCAGCGGTTGCAAGCATGTTTTGATTTAATAACTAAATAATTACCTTTGCCAGACGAATGTGAAGTATATTGTGAACTTTCTACCCCGTCACCCAGAGACTAACGTTAGCAGAGCAGAGCAGCGAACTCCAGCAGTAACAAACGAGATGAGACCAGCTGACCAACACACACTGCAGCATTAAACAACTTAAACCAACTCTGAGGTGAGAAAAAGAAAAGAG
Organism: Centroberyx gerrardi; assembly: GCF_048128805.1. Classification (NCBI taxonomy): domain Eukaryota; kingdom Metazoa; phylum Chordata; class Actinopteri; order Beryciformes; family Berycidae; genus Centroberyx; species Centroberyx gerrardi. Next base: position 3,006,244 of record NC_136001.1, on the reverse strand, counting down.
AATAGAAAATAAGAAGACAATAACTCTGTGCTCAGTCTGTTTCACCTTAAAAACGCTGCGCTTGTTCAGCATCTTGTACAACGATGGCTTTCCCCGGAGCTAACGGTGCAGCAGAGAGGCTGCTCTCCAATGCTGGAGATATAATGTTAGCGTTAATAACACAGCAGAGCAATCCTCCTCCCCTCATTTTGTTATTCTGATACAGGCAGGAGACTGAAAGACGCTTTCAAATTAATTAATTCATTAATTAATGCAGTTAAGTTTTGGCTGCGGACCATTTATCTTATCTACCAGTTATGTTTCATATATTCATCAGCATGCAAGTTCATTGATAAACAGTGGAGATAATAAAACAGGTGTGTTAACACTTAAAACCTGTGTAGCCTACTTTTTTCCCGCATAGAAAATTGATCAGGAATCGATAAGGGAATTGATAAAGAACTGGGCCGATAAGCAGAATCAATAATGGCATTGGTATCAATAAAATCTTATCATTTCCCATCCCTAAATCTGCACACAGACAGGGTATTAAAATCTAGTGTTTACCCTGTTGGTGATGGTGACCGCTCTGTGAGTCGCCTCAGACTCCCGCTGTAGACAGGACAAAGATAGAATCACAACATGAGAAGTTTAATATGAATTGAGATATGATTTAGATGTTAGAGTATTCCCTTAAGAGAATGACGCATCTTATTGTAGACCATGTAATCAATAATTATAGCTGGATTTTTGTGTTTTAGCTTTTGTGTTAACTGATGGCGTATAACTTTCAAAATGTGCATATTTTAGCTTCAATTATAGCATTTGCATCCGAACAGTCAGTGTTTTTAAATGTCACCAGAACTCATCACCCCTACATGTTTTCTCAAAATCTGGCTTCCAGTTTCCATGTCTAATTTTCATTCTGATGAAAACACAAATAATGCCAAATTTATGTTCAACTATCAACATATTAAGCTGCTAATCAAAAGGAATGGAAAAAAAAACAGCAGTAAGTAAATGCAGAAGATAATGCAAAACCTTCCTGTGCATGTTACACCAGCAGGCTAATATCCAAATAAATGAGTGATAAGAACCTGTAAATTCACCTCCTCTGGTTGGCTGACCTGAATACCCTCCAGTCCACTGATGACCAAATCCAGAGCCTCTTTGGCACCCTAAGAACACACACACACACACACACACACACACACACAACTTTAACATAAGTTCAGTTTCTAATTCTTTCCTCTACTGACACGTATAGTATCACAATAAAATAAACATATTCAGCACTTTTCGGTGAAATTCCGTCCACAGGGTTTTCAGGTACACGTTTGTGGCATTTGTGGCGCCCCCTATGGGTCGGGCTCAAAATGCTTTGGGAGACCTATTCCCAAATACGGACTGAAGTTAGCAACCAAGATTTATGATGATCGGACAAATGGTTAATGACTTATGGCCAATATTTGCTAAGCCCTGCCCTTTGTGAAGATATTTTGGTTGATGGCGGCCATGTTTTTCGACCAATCTTGCTCATTTATAATAGAAATGTGTATCGCAGTCCCCCAAGGCCGTATGCCAAATTTGGTGTTGATTCGGTCAAACTCCAAAAAGTAGATGTCACATTACTGTTTTTCACATTATGCAAATTAGCAAAAAATCCATCTAGGCAGACCTTTATGGTCCAAGAGGCTTTTTTGTAGAGCACACTTGGACTTGTGTGTCAAATTTCAAGTCAATCGGACTGACGGTGTGAGGGGCGTGGCCTTTCCAATATTGGCCTTAATTACAGCGCCACCATGTGGCCGATTGGGCTCATATTTCTTGTGAAGCACATCATTTCCAGTTATTGGGCCAAGTTTCGTGGTTTTCGCTCATTCCAGCTCGCAGCAATTTGAGCCGCGGCAGAAGACAAATAATAATAAACCAGCACAAAAACAATAGGGTTCTACCCCTTCGGGGTATGAACCCTAACAAGAACAAGAGTATGCACTAGCGGAGTTTCTTGGCGGAAAAGACGTTTTCGCCGTTCTTCCGACTGGATTTGAATTTGGATTCGCTGATTGGCTGAAGGAGTTTGTCTGTCAAGGCAAGGACTCCCGCCCACTGAAATCGATTTCAGTGGGCGGCTAGAAGTCCAACACACAACACAGTGTCCAACACACCTTATTTAAAGGTCCCGTATTCTACACTTTCCACTGTTTTATTTTATGTCTTGAGGTCCATTAAAAGCTGTGTGTGGTGTCATGTACCAAATTTTTTTTTTACACTTTCATTTTCCAGCATCTCTCTGAGCCTTACCAAGAACAGGCTATTTCTGTTGCTGCGTCTTTAAAGCTCATTAATATTAATGACCCCTCTGTTCTGATTGGCTACCCGTTTCAAGAGTGAAACGTGAGACACCACAGACCCGGCAGCTACAGGTAGGGAAAACTCTCTGGTGATAAACAATGACAAGCGCTTTGAAAAAAACACTTTGGATTGTTTTGATACTTTCACAATGTTTAGATAGTACATCCAACTCCTTTATAATCAAAGAGGCAAGGGAAATCCCGTTTTCCGATATGGGACCTTTAATACTTTCACTTGAACCAACTTCGTTTTGAGTTCTCTAGACATCTTTTTAATGTCTTAGCATTTTATCCACTCGTGATCTGTGATTATCGTTTTCAAATCTGCTTCCCATACAGTTTTTAGAGCAAATCTGCTTGCAGTCTCCATACATTCCAAGATCTTCAGCAGCAGATCAGTCTCCCAGGCACATCGTTTTTCTATTTATCTGCAGCTGTGATCTGCCTTATGTACTTATGGAGTTCCCTGGGGGCTAGAACTACCTTTGCACCCATTACATAGCATATATACAGGGGTGGGTACCCGAGGTCTAGTCTCCAAATTGTATTATGTGCTGTTAAATGTAACATTTAATTGACAACATATGGAATAAAAGGAATTGTCACTCACCAACACAGGTAACTGGATCAGAGTCTATGACTTTCTCCAAGAAACCCAAACCATCAAATGATCCATTATAATTTTGCTTTAAGAACATACTGAACACCTCATAAATTATTTCAAATGAAAGCCAGACAAATTGCACACTTTGACCCCAGGGGGCTCCTGGGATAGCCTGGTAAGACCATCCTGATCACGTGACCTCACATTCTGTTTCACTCCACAGATCAGTCTGGACTTTATGTCCTCATTTTTCCATCTTGGGAGACGCGTGGAGAATTAAAGAGATGCCGAATGTCATTGCAGAATGGGTACACACAGCTGCGTTGGTTGGGAAAAAAAGTAGGTTTACTGGAGGTCTGAAAAGGTGAGTGGTACAAAGAAATACTGGCATTTTATGAGAGACTCTCATATAGAATGATGGGTAAGCCAGAAACATTTGAAATTAAATGGCAAAAATACTTTCATTTTATTAGTAGAAGCGCCTCTGTCTCTGTCTCTGAGTAGTGCATAGCCGAAATTGAGATCAGATTTGTAACATAGGTTATTGCTGTGTATGTGTTTATAAGTATGTAGGTGTGCATATATGTATGGGTGTGTAAATACTGTATGTGTATGCTTATGTATGTATGTATGCATATATATATACAGTAGATATTCCCTGTTTTTTTGTTTTTATTATTTTTATTTTATTTATTTTATTATTATTAGGTGTTTTCTTCTGTTTTTTTTTTTGGGGGGGGGGGGGCATGGTATGTGTTCTGTTTCATTATGTAAAATGTTTGTGTTCATCTGGAAATGAAATTGTGACAGAGAATGAAATAAAAAATACTAATCATAAAAAAAGCAACTGCTGCTGTAGAACTGTTGTGTACGGAGACTGAAATCTTTTGTGATATCGGCAATTGTATGTATCCCTCTGTCAGTCCATGGAGGAAATGAAAGAGGCCGTCTTCCCATAATTATGGAATTATGGAAAGTGTGAATGAAATTTTGGATTGATTGTGGTGTGGTTGTTCACCAGGCACCATACTGAAATTAATTGGGAGATGATTGGACCAAACCTGTTTAAATGGAATGTTTGAATGAACTAAATCTTGCAGTCTATGAGGGGAAATTAGCTTCTCCTCTATGGGAGGCCAGGCCACAGAACCAAAAATGCAGGGGCCGGAGAATAAAAGCCCAAAAGTACAATTAGAGAGTGATGAAGGCAGCCTATCCCAATACCCCACTGGAGATGACAGAGGAATCACGGAGCTGCAAAAGTTTATACAAGGTAAAAGACTGTAAAGAGAGTTTGGGATTTGTACCAATCTGTGCAAATTGGCTTCTACAATTCTTAAAATTGCATTGAAATTGTTTTTAGTGATATGATGTTAACTAACAAGGTAGTTAACAAGGTTTCACAATATCCTACTAATAATACATTCTAAAACTGCAACTAATAAGTTCATTTGAATATCATCAATAGTACTGATAATAATGTCTTTGTAAATAAAGCAGAATTATGTGAGTGTGATCACTATGTTCACATTATTGTGGCTGTAGCTGATCTGCAGAGTTTAGTGTTAGATGTATGGGGATAAGTGGGAAGAATAATAGGCCTACAGTTGACTCTCCTCCCTAGCTTGCTTGGATTTAGATATTAGATATTAGGTTGATTGTAGCACATTAGCACATTATCACTACACATTTCTCATTTTTTCCAAATCACTTTCAGTACATCAGCACAGCAAGAGCCACAATTAAGGTTTAGGAACTTACTAGAAGTGCTCTAATTACTACCGTACGGAAAAACTGTGCAGCTTTCTCCAATTTAGAGGTTTGGTCGTCACGACTGCATGACTCTTCTTAGTCCGAGGTTTCAGTTCGTTTATTTCATCAAGCAGTGATGATATGACTTGGCAATCGATACTTTCTTTTAATCTCATCCTCTGACATTTATTTTCTTATTATGCTCTTTATTTTGTCTCTATACAAATAACACAGCAGCCATGACTTTCTAAGGGTGTGAAGTGTTCTATTGTGGAAAGTCCCCAGCCTCGTCAACTACGGTAAAACCTTGGTAACCCTGTGTTGACCCAGTACAATGGGATTAGCTGTTTTATAAGCAATCTATTATTAACCATGAGACTATTTGCCTGTCTCTATTTGCACTCTGACGAAGTTGGGTGGTTACCACATGCCAAATGGATCCATGTTGAGAAAATTAGGTCAAACAATTGATTAAATAAATACTGTGTGTGTGTGTGTGTGTGTGTGTGTGTGTGTGTGTGTGTGTGTGTGCGTGCGTGTTGGCTGCATTAAACTGCTTTCAAAACTAGTCCCATGACCGCTGGCTTGCGCAGTAACTGAACAGGTCATATGCTCTGTTATAATGGTATAATGGTCACAGTGTCTGATGTAATGACTTCAGACGGTGGCATGAGTTGATCCAAAAAGGCTGGGAGGTACAGTAGGCTCGTCCCCGTCTCCCCACTCAGAAATAGTTTATATCCGACAGAGATGGCGAAACCAAGAGCAAAGCAACAACAGAGAGTGCTGCTGAGCGCATGAAAAGGGACCCGACCCAGTGGGACTCTCTCTCCGGGAAGAGGTAAATGTTGTGGAAGCAGCGGGTCCATAGTGTGGGATTTCATATCATGCTCCAACCTGGAGCTGACCTGTTTTCAACAAGTCAAATTCAATCGCGTGTCAAGAACTTCTATGGGCGATTGTCAGCCAAAGTTTGTCTCCTCACAGACATCAGACATTTTCATGACAATTAAAACAGTCCTTTTAATTGCACTGTGGGCACTAATAAGCTATATTATTCATTGAAATATTAATTTCACTATGAATTCTAGACAAAGTATTGGTCACTTCACCTGGATTATAGCCTACTGCAGAGAATCTTTTAATAGCAGTGACTTATTTTCAAGGCTTGCAATAGGCCTATTGCCCTAATCGCATAGAATAGAGCTATAGAGAATAGAGCAGCATCTCACTCAATTCTTTTTTTTTTTTGCATTTTTTTAATCTTCATCCAAAATCAGTGGAGCTAAATATGGAGCCAGATGTCTGAAAAGCTTAGATAGTCATAAACTTTCCAGGTTGTTTTGCAGGCTTGTCAATGCAGAACTAAATCTTTGTGATTTCACGTTCAATAGGTTACCCCCAGGCTAAATTTTCTGCATATCTGCTGGAGCGTGCTACCAATAAAGGGCTTCACTCTGTCTGTTGTAAGAAGCTGTTGTATCAAATGGACAGTTCCGATCATAATCCATCACATTGTAGAATTTCAGGCACCTGTATAAACAATGGGAAGAGTAGGAAGGGGTGATAGTGAAAAATTAGTGTGTGAGACAGAGCTAATGCTAGATAATGTATGTATTGTATTATTATTGTTATTATTTTTATTAGAAGTAGTAGAAGTAGTGGTAGTATGTAACCAAACAACAACAACATACTACAACATTACTACTATTACTACTACTACTGGTACTACTACTACTATTAACTATTACTAGTAATAATAACAATAATGTGGGGTGATCATTTGTGGGTGCATGTGTGTGTGTGTGTGTGTGTGCGTGCGTGTGTGCATGCGTGTGTGTGCACAAAAGATCTTCCATGCCACCTACCCACCCACACGCACACACACACACACACACACACACACAAATACAAAACCCTATCTGTTACCCATTATGGTTGCCTGACAGGATAATGACAACATCTGATACATCAAGGTCTTTACTCACCCACTGTTTCCTCCTCAGCTCATTGAACTGTCATTGTTCACACATCACAGACAAATGTACTCTGTATCAATCTAGATGATATTTCGTCCTACGCTTACTCTTTGTCCTGTAAAATGGGTTACTCTCTAAAATGCTTTTGTTTTGCTCTTTCAAAATAATGTGGCTCTCAGCTGAATAGATGGAAGAAAAGCCCTCTCGAACATTTCCTACATGCAAATGAGAGGTGTGGGGAATTTGCCAATTTTGACAGGATATATTGTTGCAAATTGATCACTCATTTAAATTTGGTTGGAATGTTGCTCTGTGACATTCTGGGACTTTCTCAAGCTGTGATTGTTTATTTAACTGATCGCTTTTCACCATTTGGCTGCTTCACTGTTTTTGCATTCAGAAAAGCAGCCAAAAAACATACATATGGTAACCTACATGTCTTTTCGTGTGCTAATGTACTTTTCCCAGATGTGTCAATTCATAACAAGATAGAATATAGATGAGGAGACTGGAGTTAAGAAAATATATATATGTTTTTATATATATATATGTTGTTTATGTGTAGTGCACAAATTTTAGAATTTATATAATGTTCTTCAAAGTTGAATAAAACCTGCGTGCAAGTGTGTAAACATGAATTGAAGTAAAATTACATTTTTATTCAAAACAGACCAAAGTCCAACAATTTACCTGGGGCTTCATTTTGAATATTATTTTTTTTCAATCTGAACCTTAAAATCTGTCTCTAAGCAGTTGTCCATGTTCTTGTCACTCTTTGACTCGGCCCACCCAAGGTTTCTTACATTTTTTTCCTAATAAGGTTTTCTTGGAAGTTGTTCCTTGTATGCATTGAGGGTCTAAGGCTGGTGGTGCAGAGTAGGTTAGGCTATGTAGAAGAAATAGGCTGTTATGTCTTGCTATAATCTGTTTTTGTGTCTTGTGCTTTTCCTAATGTTTGTCTTATATCATTCTGTTCTATGGTTGATTGTTGATCAGTTAGATGTAGTTAGGCTCATTCTCTGTAAAGTCCTTTGAGACATTCATGTGATAAAGGGCTATATAAATAAACAAACTTGAGCTTGTCCAATGACTATGTAAAACCATTTCAGATTTGCTTGGGCCATGGATTTGCTGACTCACTGTGCTAAATGGTAAATGAAATATTCCTCAAATGAGTTAAACCCCACCAATCTAAGCCTAGAGAGCACCAAATATAAGTGTCTCGTATAATTACGAGAAATGCCTTAAGTGCAGTAATTACACATGAACAGAGACGTAGCTTCGGTTTGAGCTACTACTGTCTTAACAGTGTTGGCCCAACCAAGGAAATGAAGATTGGAGGTTGTAAATGGGTTTTCTATGATGTGATGTGGTGGTAACATGGGAATTCTGGAAAAGAATAGATTCCAGCAACACTTGCAGTACTGGGAACAAACATTTATTAGCAAAACCAACGCGTTTCGGCTCATGGTCTTCATCAGGGTTTCAGAAATTGACAGGAAGCAACCCTGCATCACATCTAGCGGCCTTCATGGGGAGCACAGGTTTCACCTTTGACCTCCTCATAGGGGTCGCAGTGGTGTCTGCCACAGTAACAGGTCTACAAAGCCAGAGAGAGATCAGAATGGGGGTATTGAATGATTACTAGCAGGTCTGAATTTAGTTCCCCAAGCTTTGTTTTTAAGGAATCCAGTCTGTCTTTGTTTTTCAACTTTATTCATTCAGACATACAGAGTTTGATATAACAAAGTCTGTAGAATATCATCAAGGAGCCTATTGATAAAGAGCAAGGGTGAACAATTAACCTCAGTAGCATCAGTATTTTGGCAGTGATCCTCATTATCAATAACTTGATTAAAATAACAGCAGTAATTATATAATCATTCCAAACAGCGAGACATGTTTTTATCATACGAAATACTGTGGGAATTCAGAAGCATCTAGAGAAACACATATTATATTATATATATGTATACATTCACTTTATTGCAAGGTTTTCCTAAAGCAAGCATACTGATTTTCTCTTTTTTATTATTTGCATAGTTCAAGCAGTTTGTGTATTTTCCCCCAAAGTAGCAACAGTTAAGATTGATATTAAGATATACTGTAATTGAAATCTGAAATATTATGTACATTGACCAATGTTCTAAATATTCCTTTATTTTCATCAGCCATAAATGCTACATCTAGTATCAAATATTGGACACTGCTTTTTGGCTGTTTCGCATTTCTCAATGCATCTGATGCCAATTGCTCCAAAAATATCTATATTCTAGTCCTCCAAGACAATTCCCAAAAGCAATAAATAAAAAAAAATGTCAGCAATAATCATTTCTCGTATTTGTGAAAAATGCAAAACATGTAATTGAGTGTAAAAATCGAACGTGTCAGCATATTTATCATCGAACACCCATGCGTCTAAAAAAATATGTACTGCCTCTTTTAACCGTATTATTCCCTTTCTCAAAAAAAGAAAACAAGAAAAAATAGAAATATTCTCTTCAGACATAGGTTTTTTGTTTTTTTTGCCTTGTGAGAGCCATAAACTGCTTATACAAATTCCATTTTGTTCATTTTCCATTCCAACATATTGTCTCTGAATCGGAGTACGTACATACCTTTCTACAAAGACACATCTTTACTCTGGGTCACTTTTGCAATGAGATGTGTGAGGGGGAAAAAATAGGATGACAGATAGTGACAGACGGGGTGAGGGGTGGGTGGGGGTTGGGGGTGGGGGTGGGGGTATGCACAGAGGCTACAGAGTTCAAATGTGGAGGAACTGGCAGTGGAGGGATTCAGAAACAGATTTTCCTTATCAAGAGACATGGCCAAAACACACAGGGACAGGTCAGCAAATGCTATACTAGGGTGAGGGGAGTACGCCACATTCCTCTGGACTGACTCTCTTCCTCTCAGTTTGAAGAAATGGGCTGGGGAGGTCAGGCCTCCACTGGCCATCTGGCAATTCCGGCAAACGCGAAAAGAGTTGCACTACTTTTAGATCTTAGCCATCACTTGCAGAAAATCATTTATTAAAGTAATAATCCACAACATTTTCATATAGATAAATATGTTTTGCTACCGTTTTGCTATGCTCTATGACCGATTGATAAAACATAATTGTAATTCAATCTATAGCCGGTTCATGGAAGCTTTTCCATTTGCCATTCTAAACACTCGCTAGGTCTTTCCTGGGAAAAATCCTCGGGATTGATATGCTTTATGCTTCCATTTTGTTTGGAATAAATAGAAGAAGAACTGGGTAGGGGCAAAAACCATCTTAGATTTGTTCAAAATGTAACTGAATAAATATCAAAGTGAGATGTCTTTTTTCACTCGTCAAGCCTGATCTGAGATATTAATTATTTGGGGTGTGGGTGGTGGGGTGTGTGGGGTGAACCAGTGTACGATTACAGTTGGGTTTCCTCCAGATTCAAACTCATTACATTTCATGTTACTAATATGTCCATTCATCACAAAATATTAAAAACATAGACATGGTTCAGACTTATGGCACTGCATGATATGATGAAATGTTGGGATATGCTACATGATAGTATTTTCCAATATATAACTCCTATCAAATGACTGCATCATTAGCCGCTGGCCAATCTTTACACAGACTAGTGTTTTCAAACTAGCAGACTTGCACTTCTAAGGTCACTTCTATTTTCGCTGACATCTTTCCACATACAATGTACCATTCATGAATGAATATTCAACATACTTTACCTATACGTTTAGGCAATCACTGAAGTAATGTCTTGAGCACTATGATTAAGTCCAATGGATTTGATGCTAAACCTGAACGGTCTGGTTATACCAAATTCAGGACTACACACAGATGTGGAAAAGCACTATGTGTAGAGTGGGCGTAGTGGAGGGGATGGAGGGCAGGGTGAAGATAGGCATCACAGTGAGTTCAAAAGGTGTCCTCAGCTTGTTACAAGGGGTGAGAGGGTAAAAGTGTAAAAGTGTCAAAACTACGTGTAGGTGTGGGAAAATGCCCAACCCTCTGTCCATGTCAATGAACCGTAAGCCCTTACAGGGTCTAACACCGCTGGCCAATTCTCAATGTCGGCGCCGTCGATATGGTAATGAAGATAATAAGAGACAATGTGGCTCTTTCAAAGAGCCTTCTCCTAGGGCTTTAAGTGTCAAGAGGTTTAAAACCTCTTTATGGTTTAGCTGAGCCTCTTGTTGTTTACTTCTGAACCTCTATGATATTCCTCTTCCTGAACTCTTTCTCTTCCATCTATCCCTGCAGCTCTTTTCCTTGTACATCTTCACTGTGAGTCTCACAAACTCACTGTCCAAACCTCAGTTCAATGACTTTTTTGTCATAGTGTAAAACATCTTGGTAGTCCATCAGTAATCTCTCCTTTTGTAGATAGTGTCCTGAGCTAAATTATACAGAAATGTTGTGTCACAACTTGAAGCTGGTAAGAGATCTGGAGACTTCCCTTCCAGGTTTGTACAGTAGCTTGAGATGTGCCACTGAGCACACACACAGGGAGTCCGTCGTGGGTTGGATGAATTCAAAGAGCTAAAGCACTCTACTGTAATCATCTACAGGAAAGTGAAGGTGGCAATGGGATAGTGCCCTCTTGGAGATGGGGGAAGTGAACTTTAAGTCTTTCTATCTCCCATTTGGGTTTTGAACCTAGTGAAGCCTCCAGGGAACCTCCTTTGACAACTTTCGGTGCTTTTGTCGTACTGGTTTAGGTGATAAAAAAAAGCAAAAGCCGTTTGTCTGGGGTCATCTTCAATGTTCAATTGTCCGGTGAATCCTCAGAAAGGCGCCCCGTCAAACTTAACCGCAGCCAGGGCTTGAGCTAGAGACAGAGGCAGAGAGGGACGGGGTACAGAGAGATGAAAAAAAGAAGAGAAAGACTTCAGGTCATAGTTTCAGATCATTTCTCTGTTGTTTGTGTGCCACGCATAATACTGTTTACAACCACAGGAGAGAACTATGTAAGCCATTTTGAGGCAGATTAACTTAATTGGCAGGAAGTGCTACCGCAGTGTTTGAGAGTTGTTATTCAAGGGAATCTGCTTTGTCGCAACATAGCCTACAAACCAAATGATAAATGTTCACATGTATTGTTATTGCACAGGAAATACTTGTACTATATGGATGTAATTGTTACCTCATAAGACCATGATGGTTTTTGATATGGTGCCAGATAGCCATTATCAAAAAAATCTGTGTACTTTCATCATTAACTTATTAAGAAAAACTAAACCCCAATGAGTGGCAGGTTTTCATCGCATTCTGACTATTAATGACTTGTGGTTCAACTACCTGCAAAACCCGGGGGTTGAAATTAGATGTACAACCCTGTGATTTTAAAAGGTCATTCTGTTCCATTGGTTTCTGCATTCAATTAGCGTTCTCAACTTTTTGGATGGGCCACATCCGTAAAGGGTGCTTCCATCTTTTCTGCCAATAACAGAGAGGCAGGCAGAAGTCTGTTGTTTGTTTTTGCCAAACACATTGGATGCATATAAACCCTAGTGGGATTCGTTTTTTTATCCTTAAAACATATTTTCGAGATTCCAACAATTTTGCAGCCCATTAACCCCAAATGGAAAACAAGAATGACTGCATTAAATGCATAAAATACACTTACATGCATTTTTAGAGGTATAAATTGTGCAAGAGCAATAGCGTGATTACTGGCAAAAAACAGATGGAAAAAATCTATTACTATCCATATATAACTTTAAACGCTTCATCCCTTAACTCACTGCCACTCATTTCTTATTTCTGGACAGCACAGACTTTAAATGCATTTATTATTAAAATTGAATAATAATAACAATAACCATAACAGTAATAACTAGAAAGGTGCATTTTCTGGAGAAAATGCGTGTGATTGCTGAGCGTGCAAACTGTTGCTCGTGACAGCCCATAGTAACGAATACCTAGCATATGTGGTGTGTGTAGGCACGTGTGGGCGTGGGCGTGTTTCTTAACATGACTGACCATGGATCGTCTGTTCAAATTGAAACGGCTGAACCAAAGTATATTATGTGTATGTAATGTTAAAACTGTGAGAAATGTGGCAGTTTAAAACACTTCTGTGAAGGAGCTGTAATGAGTGTCAAAGTGATAATTAATAATGTTAGAAATGTACTAAAATTTCATAATAGTAACAAGTACAAAAGTAAGAAAATATGTAGGAAGGCTTATGTGTAAAAGGTGGAAGGAGATAGTTAGTAGGAAGGCTATTTTGTAAAATCTGAAAGGTACAAGGAGTATGAATAGCAGGTATGAAGAGTATGAAGAGTAGGTATATATTCAGTAGAAAAAAACAAAGTAAGAAAGTGACAAGTAATAATGTTAGAAAAGTACTAAAATGTAAAAATACTAAGAAGTAAAAAGGTATGAAAATATGTAGTTGGTAGGAAGACTATGAAGGCTAACAAACTATCTGTTAGTAGGAAGGCTTATGTGAAAAGCTGGAAAGTATTAGTAGTATCAAGAGTAGGAAGGCAGTGACAAGTAATAATTTTAGAAATGTACTAAAATGTAATAATACTAAGAAGTAAAAAAGGTATGAAAATATGTAAAAGACATGTTGAAATGGAGAAGAGTGAAATAAGCACAAGAGCTGCATGTGTAAGAGAGCAGCAGAGCAGCAGAAACTACTGTGAAAGAGTGAAAATGTACTAAAATGTACTAAAATGTAACAATACTAAGAAGCAAAAAGGTATGAAAATATGTAGTTGGTAGGAAGACTATGAAGGCTAACAAACTATCTGTTAGTAAGAAGGCTGATGTGAAAAGCTGGAGGTTACTAGTAGTATGAAGAGTAGGAAGGCAGTGACAAGTAATAATGTTAAAAATGTACTAAAATGTATTAATACTAACAAGTAAAAAAGGTATGAAAATATGTTAAAGATATGTTGAAATGGAGAAGAGTGAAATAAGCAGAACAGCTGCATGTGTAAGAGAACAGCAGAGCAGCAGAAACTACTGTGAAAAAGACTGGAACACTAGTGTCAAACAAACGTTAATATCTCAAAAAGTATACATCGCATCGCTTATATATTGACATTGTGAGTGAGAGCAGAAGCAGCTGAAGGGTTTGATGTATAATATGTGTATGTAGTATTAAAGTTGTGTGAACTGTCACAGTTTTAAAATGTGTGAATTTAGTAAAAAGTGCAGCCTGTAAAGTCTGCTAGAGTGAATTGTGACATCACGCACTCTAGCGTAGCTCCATAGGGTCCCATTATAAAGGTTGAAAAAAGTATAAAACGTAAACTGCGATTACTCAAAAAGTACAAAAGGTATGAAAAAGCTGAATTAAAGTGATAAAGTACTAAAAGTGGTGACCCGTTTAAAGTTTGAATGGAGTGTCTAGCTTAAAGTATGAAAGAGTAGTTAGAGTTCAAAGAGGGCATGGTTTTAACATTCCGCCCATAGACTTCCATTGTAAAAAAAAGTAGAAAAAACTAGAATAGTTTAAAAAGTAGAATAGATATCAAAAAGTTGAATACACGCGCCTATGTCCTAAACGAGCTGAACATTTTAAAGTTTGAACGGAGTTTCTAGCTAAAAGTATGAAGGAGTAGATAGGTGCCAAAAAAGTGTACGGATTAATAATAATAATAAAGAGCGAGAAGATTATACCTGTGATTGCTGAGTCAGCAATCACACAACTAGAAAGGTGCATTTTCTGGAGAAAATGCGTGTGATTGCTGAGCGTGCAAACTGTGGCACTGGTGCAGTTTAGTGTGGGTACAGCTCACCGTTTCTGTTGGCTGTCTGTGACTGGTCTTTCACTCTCCTCTTTCCCACTTTCTTATCCTATGGCTGTCATGGTATGTAGTGTTAAAGTTGTGGAAGTGGTTGAAGTTTCAAAGAAACAATTTGTTCAAAATAAGCACACCCGGTATAGCACTGGTGCTGAACAAACACATTCATATCTCAAAAACTGTGAAAGATAGTCTATTAAAAAGCTAGAGAGTAGGGTGAGACAGACAGAGAGAGTGTGTGTGTGTGTGTGTGTGTGGCCCCCCACGTGTGTATGAAAATGGAGAAGTGCAGAGCGCTGCATTAGGAGAGCAGCAGTGGCCCAAGTGGAGCTCAAACGTTCATAATTCAAAAACTACAAATCCCATCACTTAGATGTTTACACTGTGAGAGAGAGCAGGACTGACTGAACATTTTAATGTGTAAAATATGCATGTAGTGTTAACATTTTGGAAATTGTGAAGAGCTGCATGTGTAAGAGTGCAGCAGAAACTACTGTGAAATAGAGTGGAAATGTACTAAAATATACTAAAATGTAACAATACTAAGAAGTAAAAAGGTATAAAAATGTGCAGTTGGTAGGAAGAGTAGGAAGGCTTATGTGAAAAGCTGGAAGGTACTAGTAGTATGAAGAGTAGGAAGGCAGTGAAAAGTAATAATTTTAGAAATGTACTAAAATGTAATAATACTAAGAAGTAAAAAGGTATAAAAATATGCAGTTGGTAGGAAGAGTAGGAAGGCTTATGTGAAAAGCTGGAAGGTACTAGTAGTATGAACAGTAGGAAGAGTAGGAAGGCTTATATATAAAAGATGAAAGGTACAACAAGTATGAAGTATGAAGAGTGGATATATATTCAGTAGAAAAAACAGAAAATACAAAAGTGACAAGTAATAGTTAGAAATGTACTAAAATGTAACAGTACTAAGAAGTAAAAAGGTATAAAAATATGCAGTTGATAGGAAGACTACGAAGGCGAACAAACTATCTGTTAGTAGGAAGGCTTATGTGAAAAGCTGGAAGGTACTAGCAGTATGAAGAGTAGGAAGGCAGTGACAAGTAATAATGTTAGAAATGTACTAAAATGTAATAATACTAAGAAGTAAAAAAGGTATGAAAGTATGCAGTTGATAGGAAGAGTAGGAAGGCTTATGTGAAAAGCTGGAAGGTACCAGTAGTATGAAGAGTAAGAAGGCAGTGACAAATAATAATTTTAGAAATGTACTAAAATGTAATAATACTAATGAGTAAAAAAGGTATAAAAATGTGCAGTTGGTAGGAAGAGTAGGAAGGCTTATGTGAAAAGCTGGAAGGTACTAGTAGTATGAAGAGTAGGAAGGCAGTGACAAGTAATAATTTTAGAAATGTACTAAAATGTAATAATACTAAGAAGTAAAAAAGGTATGTAAAAGACATGTTGAAATGGAGAGGAGTGAAATAAGCACAAGAGCTGCATATGTAAGAGAGCAGCAGTGCAGCAGAAACTACTGTGAAAAAGAGTGGAAATGTACTAAAATATACTAAAATGTAACAGTACTAAGAAGTAAAAAGGTATAAAAATGTGCAGCTGGTAGGAAGAGTAGGAAGGCTTATGTGAAAAGCTGGAAGGTACTAGTAGTATGAAGAGTAGGAAGGCAGTGAAAAGTAATAATTTTAGAAATGTACTAAAATGTATTAATACTAACAAGTAAAAAAGGTATGAAAATATGTAAAAGACATGTTGAAATGGAGAAGAGTGAAATAAGCACAAGAGCTGCATGTGTAAGAGAGCAGCAGAGCAGCAGAAACTACTGTGAAAAAGACTGGAACACTAGTGTCAAACAAACGTTAATATCTCAAAAAGTATACATCGCATCGCTTATATATTGACATTGTGAGTGAGAGCAGAAGCAGCTGAAGGGTTTGATGTATAATATGTGTATGTAGTATTAAAGTTGTGTGAACTGTCACAGTACAGCCTGTAAAGTCTGCTAGAGTGCATTGTGACATCACGCACTCTAGCATAGCTCCATAGGCTGCCATTATAAAGGTTGAAAAAAGTATAAAACTTAAACTGTGATTACTCAAAAAGTACAAAAGGTATGAAAAAGCTGAATTAAAGTGATAAAGTACTAAAAGTGGTGACCCGTTTAAAGTTTGAATGGAGTGTCTAGCTTAAAGTATGAAAGAGTAGTTAGAGTTCAAAGAGGGCATGGTTTGAACATTCCACCCATAGACTCCCATTGTAAAAAAAAGTAGAAAAAAGTAGAATAGTTTAAAAAGTAGAATAGATATCAAAAAGTTGAATACACGCGCCTATGTCCTAAACAAGCTGAACATTTTAAAGTTTGAACGGAGTTTCTAGCTGAAAGTATGAAGGAGTAGATAGGTGCCAAAAAAGTGTACGGATTAATAATAATAATAAAGAGCGAGAAGATTATACCTGTGATTGCTGAGTCAGCAATCACACAAATAGTGGGAATATTATACCTGTGATTGCTGAGTCAGCAATCACACAATAACAATAAGAGCGCGCTCGTACACATAACAGTTGTGCATATGTCCATGTGTGCTTGTGTGACTGTGCGTGTGTGCTGTGTCGGCAGGGGGCTGTGCGTCTGTGTGCGCTGTCTGTCTGTGTTTGTGTGTGTGTGTGTGTGTGTGTGTGTGTGTGTGGTGGTGTGAGGAATAATTTCACCCATCCGTTCCCACCGTCACCTGGTCTGGCACCATAAAGTAGGCTACATTTTTCGATAGTGTGTGTGTGTGTGTGTGTGTGTGTGTGTGTGTGTGTGCGGAACTCAACAGTCGGGAGGGGGTGTGATGTAGTCTTGAAAAAAAACTCAATTTTTTGGGCATGAAAATGGTCAAATTTAAAATATTGGCACAACAAAGGGGTGATGAGCAGCTTCAACCCAAAAATATTGGTATTGGTCTTCAAAAATCCATAATAATCCATAATAATAGGCCAAATCCGGGAGAATCCTTTACAAAACCAAACTCAGAGGGTGAAAACCAAGCAGTGCGAGATAAGTGGGAGGATGGGGGAAAGAAAGTGATCGGCAGACATAGTGTGGTGAACGGAGACTCACCTTGCCAGACTCACACCTTCATGATGTGGGCGGAGTTGGGGAAGTCAGCAGAGGAAGGGGGAGGGGCCAAGCTGGTCGGGGAGGTGGGGGGACTGGGGGCGCACTGGGCTGGAATGGGATGGAGGGAGTTGGGAGGAGTATGAACACAAGGGAAATGGCAAGCGAAACAATAAGTGAGCCAAAAAAAGGGAGAGGTAAGGTGAGGTACTCCTATGCATTCGCAGTTTGGACATTCATCATGATTGGTTTTGAACTGGAGCCCAGCACTCTTCTAACTTTATCTGTTTTTTTTTAATTTTTCTTAATTGGTACTTAAACAGAAAATGGCTTCCTTTGAAAAAAGAATGCCAGTTGTTTTTGGTTAAGCCATTAACCAAGTTTAGTTTTTGATGGTTACTTGCCTATCCTGATTTTTCCTTAAAATAAAACCAAACATTATGTTGATTGTTAATTAGATTTGTAAGAAAAATGCTTAAATATGGTCTATTGAGTAGGCATTTGAGAGCAAGACGAAGCCAGTGTAACAGAAATGCTTCTCAGAAGGTAAACACAGTATCATTAATAAATGTTAGTAAATTATCAATATGACTAAATATTAATGTGAGGAAAAATTGTAGCTTTTTCCTATATGCAGTCAGTCTATACTACAGGAGTCTGGTGGTCGGTTGCCTGCTTCTAGCTTCACAAACTGCTTTAGGGGAGTCTTCATTAACTATAATGTTTATTTCATTGGTATTGCTGAGTATGGAAGGGTGAAGGGTGAAGTGTGGGTATTGCAGGCTATCATCGACAGCTGAAAATGAGGGATCACTAGGGATTCAAGACATAATTCAATGACAGTGGAAGTATTTACGTAGTTAAATCTCTTCAAGAAGATTCCATTAAGAGGACATTATGTTCTGCTATAACCCTGGTAACTGAGGACAGGCCTGTGAATATTACCTGACACAGTGGGAGGGCCTTAATTTGGGATCTGCATATGAATGTCAGTTTTTATACTTCACATTAATAACAATGCATGCAGCATTGAAAATTTGCATCATCCAAGTACCAAATGCTGGTAACTGCTCATCTCTTAAAACTTGAAGGGGTGTTAAGTAATTTATGGCTTTATTGACCTCTATCAGTGACCAGGGAATCAACAGATCTACTAATATAACATAATATACTGTATATAATAATTTTATATAATTATACATTTTGTGCTATGGGACAGTAAAAATCTTATTTAATGCACCTTTAATGTTATTCCTATAGCAGGTGTAAGACCATTGAAAGGCCACACAGTACCTGATTCTGTACACAAAACAGCATTGAAAACTGGGTGAGATAACACATTTCTATGAAAAATGTATATTCAATCATCTTTGCCAGTAGAAATTATTCTTTGCCGATAATGTTTTTTATTTACCAGCCTTTGGCAGGCGTGATATAACTTGCATGGAGATCCCACATTAGAATTCAGCCCTGAGTAGAGTGAATCATGTAGGTGTGTGCAGAAATGTGTATGAGGTACTTATGTTTTTCAGGTGGGAGTAAATAGGTTTGGCCTGTGCTGTGATGCATCGTTCCTTTATCATGGTAAATGGTCGGTGGGAGAGGGTTAGTGATTTGGTGATGTTGTCGGTGTGTATGGAATTTTAAATCTATCATAAAGGTGTACTTGTGCATTTAGGTTTGTGGCGGTAGTTTTGCAAGTCCGTAATTCAGGTCTGTGGTTGCAAGCTTAATTTTGCAAGTTTGTACATTTAGTTCTGTGCATGCAGTTTCAATTTTACCAGCTGTGAGGCAAAAAATAATGTGCAGACTTTTGACAAGTTTAATACGTGGTAACGTTTTGTAAACTGTGGTTTGTAAAGGAAAACAAACAGATTTTTTTTGCCTCACAGCTGGTAAAATTTAAACTGGAAGCACGGAACTAAATGTACAAACTTGCAAAACGGAGTTTACAAGCACGGACCTGATTGTACAAGCCTGCAAGCATGGACCTAAAGGTGCAAACGTGCAAAATTAAGCTTGCAACCACAGACCTGAACTTACAAACTTGTATAACTAAGTTTACAACCACAAACCTAAATGTACAAGTACACCTTTATGACAGATTTCAAATTCCATAGGTGGGCGGCAGTGTGGAGGGAGGCCTCACCGGAGAGAAGGCGGCTGCGGCGGGAGGCTTCTGCAGCCAGGGCGCAGGAAATCTCAATGCGCTTCTCCTGTTCCTGTAGCTGCTGCTCTGAGTTGGCCTGGCTACCTCCCTCTACCGGGCCATCCAATAGGGGGACCACATTCTGTAGACTGGGGGGGAGGGGGGTGGGGGCGGATAGAAAGAAAAGCAAAGAGAAAGGGAAGGAGGAAGGATGGATGTAGGAGGAAACATGGAAGGAGAATGGAAATATTGAGTAACGGAATAAAATTTAGTCTATATAAAGAATATTACTAGTGTAGGTTTGAACTCATTTAACATGGGACACATTTATGTAATGAATTGTGAGTCATTGCATTAGCAGCAACTTCTGAGTCACCAATCCACCTGACTTGCAAGTTATGGACTGTGGGAGGAAACCCAGGCAAACATGGGGAGAATATGCAAACGCCACACAGAAAGGACCACGAGTCAAACCCGTGATCCTTCTGTGAGGTTTTTTTTTTAATCCCCTGACTTGGCATCGAAAGTCACAACACTGACTGAAAAAAAATCAGTCACCAAAACAAATACACATGACTGCTTTGATGCATGGGAATCTGTAAAGAATGTGAAGAAGATGCACAATATAAACTCATGGAGAACATTCCTCTGCACAACCAACAGGATAAACCAACGAAAGAGAAAGACACCCGCGGGACTGAGAGGGCATATGACTAACAAGTAAGTCCCTTCAACTGGTTAAACTATGATAACTTCACAAATATGATACACAACTTAAACACTGGCAATAATAACCTGAATGTATTATGTGGCCTATGGGCCGTGCATGTCTGTGCAGTAGCGGCCTTAGCTATGTTTCACCCGTTTCAACTGAAACGGGCCCCGCACTCCCAAAGGGCCCCCGACTGACATGCAAGCATTGAATAATTCACCCACTTTTTATATATACTAGTCCATACCCGGGGATGTGCACGCCACAACTATGTGCAGACTTCCGGGGATGCGCGCGCCACAACTACGTCCACACTAAGTCTGCACGTAGCTGTGGCGCGCGCATCCCCGGTTATCTGCGCGGAGTTGTGGCACGCGCATCCCTGGAAGTCTGCACGTAGTTGTGGCGCGCGCATCCCCGGTTATCTGTGTGGAGTTGTGGCACGCGCATCCCCGGAAGTCTGCACGTAGTTGTGGCGCGCGCATCCCCGGGCATGGACTAGTATATATATATTGTGGCGAGCTGTGGTTACTTCAATCAAAGATAACGCACCGGACACCATTTCAAAGCTAACAGCCAGCTTTAATTGCAGTTAGAACCAGTTAGCAGTTCAATATTCACAGCAAAACGGTAGGCGGGTCATTTCTTTCACTACGAACATTACTAACAGTGTCAACTAATACGAACTAGTAAATTCTCAAACTAAAGCAAATACACATAATAAAAAGAATCTCTATAAGCAATTATTTAGGGTTAAATAATCCTACCAGGCCAACAGTGCATGAATAACAAGCTCTCCAGGCCTGACGGAGCTGTCCACGGTGCTGAAAGAGCGCAAAGCGCAATTCATTGTAAACAACCAGTAGTTTCAGACACTTTTCATTCCCAAGCAAAATACGGCATTGCTTTTGTTGTTAATCTAATTTGAGGGAATTGTTTAAGCTGTTTTTATGTCAGCTGATACATAACACATAGGCCTAATGCTATTCAATGCAGACTAGTAGTTGCCGAGAAGGGCGAGGCTTCTCCTCATTCCAAAGCAAAAATGTCATTGTTTCAGTTTTAAATTGTTTGGTTTGTAATTGTTTGTTTGAATTGTTTGTATTATTTCTATGTTGAGCTGTCCATGATGCTGAAAGTGCACATAATGCATTTAAGTTGAAGTCTGAAAATATACCTTATTGATGCAAACCAACTTGAATCCTTGCTTTTTTTTCTCTTTTGTCTTTTATGTTGTTTTTTTTTGCACATTAGCTCTTGAAACGGGCCCCCAGATGCTTAAGGCTGCCTCTGTGTCTGTGTAATTGTATGCAGTCATTTTGGTAAGCTGAGCATCTAAACAATTTCAGGAAGTGGGTTACTCTGTTTTCTCCCTGTTTCTCCCCATGGTGTTTCTTGCAAAATTGGTGCACAATCCATGGCATGGTTAACCCTCCTATTATGTTAAAATGAACAAATGCCTTTTAAGTTTGGGGTCAAATTGACCCCAGAAATTTAAAACTACAAAAAAATGATTGTAATTGAAAGTCTTTCCCAAGTTTACACGTCAGCACATCAGCAAGTAACGCATAGCAGTTAGTCAATAATGAAAAAAACGCCAATAAAAGGTAAATTAGTCACCAAAATAGTCTTTCAAAGAGCTGTGACGGGACCTCATGGGCAGAAAATCTTAAGGTGAGATAAAACTCAAAGAGAAATGGTGTGTGCGCGTGTCATATGTTATGGGCCCTAAAGCATGGGAACATATTTGAAAGATCCCAAAAAAATTACATGGGAAAGTTCCCTCAGTATCAGTCAAAACAAAGAGAAAGAAAATATGTGTAAAACTTGGTTTTATACGGCTATTCGAAGTGTGTACAGGACCATGAAAATATCAAGCTGGAAAAATTGACCCCAAACCTAATAGGAGGGTTAAGTCTGTTTCTCTCACTCCTGGTGTCACCTTCCATTAAACATACTTTGATTTGGCGATGAGGGTCTTGATCCTCTCTACTTTCTTTTGTTTTTCTTTCTGCTCCTCAGGGCTCAGAGGAGTGTTATCCTCTGTATCCAGGTAGCGCTCAGGGATCAGAACCTTGTCGGGTGCCATCAGCTGAAAAAAAGAAGAAAAAGAAAAAAAAAAAACACACATACATAACCATTTATTAACACAGCCACACAAATGTAATTGGTAAGGCACACAGCCACACAAATGTAATTGGTAAGGCACACAGACACACAAATGTAATTGTATTTCATGACATTTAACAAAGACCTTTGTCCAGAACATTGAGAAAGTGTGAGCATGTGCATATGTCCTTTTATTAGTCAACAGTAGTAGGTCATACACAATAGCCTTATGATCAGACACATGGATATCGTCTCAATAGTGCAGTGGTTCTCAACGTGGGGTCCGGGGACCACCGGGGGGTCCTTGAGGGGGTTCCAGGGGGTCTACAGCAAATTGATGAATTATTAAACTTCGCCATTATTTCATTTACAAGAAGTTCACACAGTTAGAGAACATAGAACAATGGCTATTTTGATCATAGTTTCACTGTTATCGCTCTGCCTACAATACAGATAGTCATGGAATTCTGGACAAAATCGTATCTAACAATAAAAATATTCTCAGATTTGGGTCCGAGAGACGAAAATCTTAGCAAATGGGGGTCCATGGCTCTAATGTGTACTAAATTAGGGGTCCTTGATATGAAAAAGGTTGAGAATCACTGCAATAGTGCATGGGGGTAGGCTGGAAGACGCGCAGCAGACATGGATGTTGAAATCATCAAGTATTCAGATTCTGTCATATTTTAGGCATGATGTGAGAAAACGGGTCTGAGAACTCATTAGTCCACAGATCACCTAGACCTTGCTTGTCTCACCTCTTTGCTGATGTCCAGGTCATAGTGGTCTGGTTCGATCTGTAACCGTCTAAGGCGGGCAATCTCTTCCCTGGGCGACTCCACCCCCTGGCCTCGAACTGCTGCCTCTAAGTCCTTAATATCCACCTCGTGGGCTGTCAGCCGCCTCCGAATCTGCACACGCACACGCACACGCACACGCACATGCACACACACACACACACACACACACACACACACACACACACACAATGAAATGAGCAACAAATTGAAGAACGAGAAGCCTGGTTGAACAATGCAAATCTGAAGCTTGTCCTGAGTTTAGTAATAAGAGAGCAGAGTGTGAAAAATATTGGGAGGAGAGTATGCAAATAGAAGAATTGGCATGTGTAATGCGATTTACCAAGACTGAAAGTAATTACAAGAATGGTTATCGCCTATGTAATATAATACATAGGGAGAGCACGTATTAATCAGACATCCATTCAGAGATGACAGCTCTGATAGGGAGAAAGAGACGTCAGCTGCGCTTGAAATCAGAGAATCCACTGAGAACCGTGTAAACATTTTTGAAAATGCCAGCGAAAATAATACAAACAAACAGACTGCCAAGCAAAGCAATTTTAGAGCTTTTGGACGAACTAAACCGCAGCAGCAGGATCTCCCAGTCTACTTTTCCAGATGGCTGGCTTTTAGGTAGCCTATTCTCTAATTCAAACCTGTTTATTTATTGCATTTAGCAAAATAAACCATAACATGTCTTTCTTTTTCTATTCTTATTTCTATTCTGTTCCTAAGCCGATAGCACATACCCCGTCCACTCCTGGCTTCTAACTCCAGTTTTGAACCCAACTACTCCAGAAGAGAACAGGAAGGCAGCATGACTCTTCCACCAGATTGCTGGAGGGCGACCAGAGTTCAGTGAGTGGGAGAAATCTGGGAAATAATGAGGTAAATAATGGACTCACAGTGTAATCTTTTGGATTCAGAACACTTGTTGCTTTTTAGAACTGTAAACTGTAGGCCTATGTTATGTGGACATAGTAGTGTTTGACTGACATCATGGTGAGTGTATAATGACCAAATTTTCATTTTTGGGTGAATATATAATTAATTATAATTCAAATAATAGCATATCCATCCTTAATAATTGTTGGCAAAAATATGAATGTTCTGTGTGTGGATAGCGAGCACTTGTTGAGCAATGCCTTGCATATCCTGGATGAAAAAACAAACAGACTGTTGGAAAAAACGGAGATGCTCCTCTAATATTGATGCTTTAAGACATAGAGTCCAGACCGCTTTTTATTTGGCCTTTGCTGCCTGATATTATTTTCAGATTTCTCAGCAGTTTCATAGCCAGACCTTTTGCCACGTTGTCTATTTTGTGGAAAAATAGGCTTAAGCAACAGCTTATGCTGTTGCTTATTGTTAACCTATAATGCATACACCCAGACCTACAACAAACCTATTCATTTTTCTTGGCTTTCAATGTAGGCTGTTTCAGCCAGCCTTTTATTTACTATTTATTTATGGTTAATTTAGCCTATTTGTTATGTGTAGTTCATGACCTGTTATGTTCTGGAATTTGAAATTAGGCCAGTCTTTTCATTTTATAGCCTATGAAGAATGAACGGTTTGTTATGCTGAGCAGTAGCCCATCCTATCAGCCTACTCAAAAACATGTTATTTCGATACAATCTACACTTTTTGTGTTCCTAAAATACATTTTGGGTCACTGACTGTTGAAATTAAGGTTAATTGTTTGTCAACCTATCAGATGTCTTAAGGCCCGCCTGTGAATAAACAGTTGTCAGTTATTATCATATTTCTTTGGGCTACGTGATTATTAAAAAGTCCCAAATCTTCATGGACAACAAAAGTAGCCAAGTTATAGCATAGGCTCTTAGACTAAATCAGGGGATTGCGATATCAACTGAGGGCAAACCTGTGGGGGCTTTAATAACTTTAATATAATAACTCCCAGTAAGTTTTAGCCTACTTCTAACTATTTTGTAGCCTATTTATTTGGCAATTAGTCTAAAGATGAAAATTTGTCTCCAGTAATCTACAAAATAGAATGTTTGTTGACATACCAGTGTAACTCGGTGGATGACAAAGCAATTAAATTAATGCAGAGCCTTTTTTATTCATAGGCTACAGATAATGTAGAAAAGGCAAAGATATTCAACAATCAGGCCCTTTATCAACGATTCTGTTCTATTTAATGGAATGGAATAGAAATCATTTAGGCTACTAAAATTCTACTGCTATAGGCCTACTGCTGCAGAATAGAGAGACCTATCCACCAAGTTGCTCGCAGTGTCACATATGGTTAGGAATTGCTCCATCGACATGTTGACAGCATGTTCTAAATGGATAATCAAACATACCACTTTGTAGTTGCCTGCTGACTGGCCACCTGAAAGGTTTAGACTTCGCCTCTTGTCCCTTACAGAGCTGCTCTGGTTTCGGCGGATTCGCTCGTTCTGCTCCTCCACGCTCATCTTGGACTTTATCTCGGCAGGAAACACGGCACTCTTTGGACGCTCCTAGGAGAAAGCAGTGACAGAAAATACGCTCTGTATCACTCAATCCAACTGACTCTCATGCAGGTAAACTTGGCATGATCCACTTGAACTCTTACAAGAATGCCTGAAGGAGTAATTATTACTTGACAATGTTTAATATGCAATGTTCCCATCAACAGTACATGGGTGGACATTAAATGGTGTGGTGAGTGTGAAAACAATGTAAACTAGTTTTAGTTTAGTGTATTTGTGCAAGAAAGTAAAATATAAAATGTCAATAGACAGAATTAAACAAGATTGTCCAGTATGCACAGGTGGCTGAAAAAAACCCATAGGGCTTGTGAGATGACCACCTGTATCAACTGAGTCACTAAAAGGGAAATTAACTAATAATTAACTTACAAATGAAAATTAAAATTAGCATTAGTAAAAATAGGAAAAAGAGTACAAAAGTAATAATAGATTATAGTTATGAAAAAATCTAAATCAAAATAACCAACTAAAAAATTACAAAAAAAAGTAAATGGCAGAATGAAAACAATTGAGCAATACATGAGATAGAAATATAAGTAGATAATAACATCAGCATATATAACTAATAACTTAATGCCGTGGCCATCTGACCAGATCTCAGCCCCACTTATGGGGCTGAGACAACACCAGAATTTCTCTTGAAACAATAGTGTTACATTCCTTTATCTGTAGAGCTTGTAGAACCAAGGCTTAATAAAAACAACTGCTGTGTTGTGTTATGATGATCCAACATCCAGCTAAGATGCCTTAATTTGGTGTTGCTGGCCTGTATGCAGTCAAAGGAATGCTGCAATAGTGATATCATTTGTTGATGACACTACAGTTGGCTGACATTATAAATTGAATGAATTAGAATGATTAGAATGATAGTCATATTTACTGTCTGTTGAAGGCATTTTGATTTTATTAATATTGAACACAAACCCGTAAGGGAGGAGATCAGTTGTTAATGTTACTACCTACTGCATGCAGGCTACACCTGTATGTGCTTAACACTAAAGTTGTGGCCATTCAATAAATACAGTTTAGGATAAGTATTAAACTACCCACCCTACAGATAACTGACAAAGGATAAAGAAATGGATGGAGTTAATGAGAGATAAAAAGAATATTGAGAATAGGAGGAGTGCATTTCCCAGGCAGAGCAGGACAAATGATATTCTGAGTGATCCCCTTGATCCTGTGGTGACGCATTTCATCCTGTGAGTAGTAGGTTTTATGTTATGGTTGTCATATTATTGAATGATTTATTATCTGCTGTGCCTTGGGGTTTACGCCACATAATCTCTCACATGCTGCTTAGATTCACTTGGAGACCATCCTCAAGAGCAGAGCCTTTTCCGGCAAAGTCAACCAACCATTTGTCACAATAAATGGTCCAAACACCTTTGACGTAAGTGTTTCTGACTGCATCAAACCTTAACGTTGGACAATAGCCAGGACACTCATGAAAAACACAGCATGAAAACTATACAAATTATACTCCAGGAACTGGAGGCATCAACAAAACACCAAAACAATGGCTTTTCTCATAGGAAAATTGTGTTGTGACATCTAGAATCTAAGTCTAATGTGCAATACAGCTGTTTTGGCTGATTGTGGTGGCCGCTAATGCTGGTATTTCCTTTATTTGACCAATACTGAATGTTGTTACATTGAATGTTATTGTTTGAAGACAATTGTTTGAAGAGCTACACATCTGTGTAAACTGCGGTTAACATTGAAAGTACTGAAGTTTAGGTCGACCTACCCTGGAGATTCCATTAGGCACCTTGCCATTACGCCGGGAGACGCCATCATAGCTGCTGTCTGGATCGTCGGTGGGTGACTTGGTCCTAGGAGGAACAATGCCAACTGGCATTGGATACAACAGACAAGTCCAGACCATGGGGAAGAAATTAAGTTAAATTCTCTCAGCATGGAGGCACACTACCTTTACAAGGCAATGTATATCCTGTGAATCCCACTTGATTTAATTCTCTACTGTCAGTTTTAAAAAAGACTTTGTACAATGCCTTACAGTAAGTTGCTTTCTAGTGATTGTGAGCTGAGAAAGGGTCAGTAACTCGACTTGCATGAGATACCACATGCAAACTTCACTACCCAGCAGACAGGCCTCAGTTGTTGTACCTTTATTCATGGTGGATTGTCTTTCCTGGTCCTGATCCTGCACTTCATTGCTATTGGTCCGTTCTCCAAACTTGGGCTGGAAGACAGAGAACTGATCTTTATTGTTGTGTAATCAACATTAAAACCACTTGAAGGTGTGGAAGATACACTACTCATCCAAAGGTGTGGATTATAGTCATACAGACTCAGAATGCATTAGATAATGCATTAGTGTGGATAGCAATGAGGGCATCATGTTAAATTGACGGGTATACCTGTAATGGCAGACAACACACTACTTCACAGACACAATAACTAGCATGACCACATCACTACCAAGACACTACACAAACAGGCACATAGAGAGCATGAGGGAGGAACTGGGATGGTGGAGAACTCCACACCTCCAGTCCTGATTCTACGATTGAAAGCATGTTGCTCATCTTAGGCTAGAGAATGCATTTGCACTACAAGCACCAGAAGTCCATTTTGAATTGAAAGCTTAAGTGGTCCGTTTGAAAAGCTTTTGTCTAATTAATTATTGACAAATGATTGACAGTCATTTGGTTTCTGTTGCATCCAAACAACATGCAGTTGACATGGCCTTTGTTCCAAAGTGTCAGATCCATCAAAAAGGGGCAAAGGGGAAGCAGCCACTTCTGGAACCAGTGCTTTGGGAGGGCAAATGCAGGCTGAAATGGAGACACAATGGGATAAACAGAAGCAATGGGTGGAGTGCTTGAACGGATGGAGAGGTTTGGAAGGAGAAAATACTTTTGGAACATGGAGGGATGGCTTAGGTTGAGGGTGGTGTTTTCAAAGGACGAGTTTCGCTGACACTTGGGTGAAGTGGGGGCTGGACAGGGGCAGAAACACCCTCCCATCCCCAAATACCTTTCTGTTGTGAGAGTCTTCATCGTCTAGGTAACCATCATCGAAGCCCAAGCTGCGTAGCCAGGCGGCGCTGTCATAGGGCAGGGGGGGAATGGAGGGAGGGAAGGTAGGGGAGGGCTCCAAAGGGTAATACGATTTGGGAAGAGGAGGCCTCGGGGGGCCAATTTCCTACATCACCGAGAGGGCAGGAGGGAGGGGGGGGGGGGGAGAAAGAGGAGGTGGAGGAGTAGGAGGAAGAAAGAGCGCTGTACATCAGGAGGAGTGACAACAAGCCAGGCAGAGTGCAGAGCAGAAAGGATTCATGGGAATGATTTTGTGGAATGGAACCCTGATCCCATGTTGAGGGTAAGGGGTGAAAGACCACAGGCCAATGAAATGCCTGGCCTCATACTCATATTCATACAGTCCACCAAAGGGGATAAACCTCTGTAATATATCCATCACACTACATCCACCATTTTGTAAGTGTTAAATTGATCATAGGTAAAATAGTATTGTCCTCAATATCATTTCAAGCTGAGCTGGCTCTAGGGCAAGAGGGCAAGGAAGTCAGCACTGTATGAAAGATCCATACCTACTTTTCCATCATTCACAAGCAATTCATGCTTAGATTACTTAGTCAAACAGTTCACAGCTGGACATTTATCTTTCAGCTCTCTTAACTCTCTTACTGCTAAATAAACCAAATCAAGATGCCTCAGAATCAATTATCTAAATTAACTGTCCAGCTTGATTTGGTTGACAGGAAAACTCTGGAAATGCCATTTACAAACAGAATGGCAGGTCTTGTGGTCAAAATTAGTCACTGCCAGCCTTTTGTACCATGGAGGGTTTACGTGCAACAGTGAGATTAACAGTGCCTATGCTCTTTTTTTTTTAGAGATAGCACAATTGAACCTTCAACTGAACTTCAGCCAAATGTTCTGCCTTCCATCTGACCGTTACCAAATCAATTCCCGAAAAGGTTTATGGGAATCAGACTGAAGCGCATTGGTGCCAAAGGGTGTTGCGCTCAAAATAATGATATTTAGAAAATAGAGGGATGTGTGCCACTTCTTTCCTCCACATGAAAAAAAGATGTTGAGAGTCAGTGAGGATCATGGGATTCCCCCAAAGCAATCTGAGAAAGACCACTGATGAGGCAGATAAGGATCTTTTTGAGTCTGCCTGGTCGATTAACTTCATTAAATGGTACCAATGGCTTTCTAAACTAGTTTGTCACTGTCTCCACATGAGCAGACAAAAGGGCTCTGAAGTACTTAAGCCATGGGAGAATCTTCAAATTAACTCAACGAAAAACGGTTTACTATGTGGGGAAAAACCACTACATGTCCCTGCCTTTTCAGAATTACAGACCAATATTGATTGAATTCATTCGTTCATTATGTTTGAGTGCAAAGGTCAACTATGAATCGGTGGAAATTTATTAGCATTCATTATTGTGTCCAGCGGGTTTAAAGATGGGTCTGCATGAACACTTTACGTGAATGCTCACTGGGTGAATCAGATTGCGATACAGGACAGAACATTAGGTCGATGCTATTGCCAAGGTCCAGCTGATTGTTGGGGTAAGTGAGTGGCCTGGCACTTGCACGAAGCCGGGCCCGAGAAGCTAACTGGTGATGGTTCTGGGTTTCAGGGCTAGCAGCTCTGAAACGTGGGGACAGCAAAGATGGTGTATAAAGGTCTGGGCTGTAGCTAACCGCTAACAGGTTAGCTTGATAAGAGTCTTGGAAAAGCAGAATCTGTGATTCTGGGGTAGAAAAGCGTCTGTTGGAGGACAGGTACCTGAGGCCATCATGACGGCCAGCTGAGAGGGGAGGTGGGTGGGAGTCTGGATAGACATCTTTTCTGTGGCCAATCAT
Organism: Centroberyx gerrardi; assembly: GCF_048128805.1. Lineage (NCBI taxonomy): Eukaryota > Metazoa > Chordata > Actinopteri > Beryciformes > Berycidae > Centroberyx > Centroberyx gerrardi. The sequence goes on along the minus strand of NC_136001.1, from coordinate 2,975,603 downwards.
GACTTGCTGACCGGGAGCATTTGAGGTAAGCTGACTGATTTCCTGATGGTCAGGATGAGTTTGGTTTGCATCTGAATGCTGATTGGCAAATTTGGTGGTGTGGATAGAGTCCTGGTGTTGTATGTGGAGGAATCTGGTCTGTTCTCCAGCACTGGCTTTGGCTGGATTTATATTTTGGTAGAAGTTTGTGTTGGTTCTGTAATTGGGGTTGTGGTCTGTCTCCTCTACTACAGGCTCTAATCTGTCAGAGGGTTCCCTAAGGGTGTGTTGGAGGGCTAGTGGGGGCTGAGGAATGGTATGTTCACGGGTGACTGCCATCTCTATGGGGACTATTTGGTTGGTTTGGGTTTCACAAGTATAGCAATTTACATGGTTTGCATGGAGGCTTGGGTCAGGCTCCCTGTAGCTTTTGGGTCTAGACCTAGGTTTGGGATCAGATTTGGAGTCAGTTTTGAAATGGGGGCCTATACATGACTTAGGACGAGGTTTAGGGCTGGACCTTCTACGGACTTCAGGGTTGGTGCTGGAGTCTGAGCGGGTACTAGTGTCAGGTTCCGGGTTAGGGTTGGGGTTGGCCCCGGGCTGGGTGCGTCCGGTGCTTACCTCCGGGCCCAGCTGTTTACTGGGGGAGGCCTGGGAGCCGGGCACTGGGGAGAAAGGGCTGAGCGGGCTGGTGAGGCTTACTGAGCTCAGGGGACTGGCTGGACTATTGGTGCTAAAGGAGCCTGACGCACCGCTGGCCACTGTTAAAGAGAAACAGAGAGGGGTGGTATGGAGAGAATCATTTTAATGTGCATGATAATGACACTGGTAATACCCATTTTCCACTAAACATACTGATTATATTTGAGCTCTTTTTTGTTACCTCTGTGCTTGGCTGTGTCAGTGCCTCTGGATGAGTTATTCTTGTGTAGTCCCTCTAACACATCCTGGACCCTCCAAAACTCCTTCTGGATGTGCCTATGGACCAATTCACTCTGTGAGCCAGGACCGAGAGAGCAGTGAGGCAGAGAGTTGGAAAGAAAAGTTGAGAGATGGGAAAAAAACGGGGAAGGGAGCCAAGAAATGGAGTAGCCATTAATATTGGTGACCCATGTTTTCTTGTCTAATTTGCTTCAGAAAAATAATAGAGCCACCAAGAGATGGTTACATCATTACTCCTACGTTCTTATGAAACATGTGTCTGCACTCCCTACGTTTTTGGACCGGTTGCACTCCATTGAGAGAAATAAAAGCCCTCTGTAGATTTCTCAATTCAATAGAAATGTGACCTCAAGCATATATGTAAATAATTCAGCAGAAATTGCGAAAAATGAATGTATATTATCATAGATAAGGGATTCATACTCCCACATTTCTGATAAGACAGCTGTTACTTTTTACATCAGCCTGGGTGTGGTATTTACTTTGAAAACAATCAATGGAGACTGTATCTTAAGTGAGATCTCTTATATATAACTTTGTTGTGTTTTAAGTCACTGTCCAAACAACAAGTTTGTGCATTTCTCTAAGCACAGACTTCCATTTGGCAACAGGGTGTTTGTCTCCCATAAAGATTTGAGCCAGCCTGTTAAGACAAACAGGCGTGACTACACAGTATGACCTCTTGTGGGGTCCTGACACTGATGAGAAGCAATGTGTTTACCTGCCCTCCTGCATTAAGTTGCTCCCATAGGTCTCCATGGATAGCGTTAGCCTCATCCTCTAATGCTTCAAACTCCATGCGTGTGGTAGTTAAAGCCTGAGAGAAAAACAACAAAATGCAGGAACACTTAGAAATACATTTATCACTTCTGTGTCTTAAAAAAAAGAAAGAAAGTTGCATCTTTGACGAGTTTGAGTTTGATAAGTGATTGCAAAGCATTTTGAAATTATAACTTCTTGTCCCCTTCAATGATTTTAAAGTAGTGATTTATCCATATTTTCAATGATGTTTGGAATTGCTTTGTATAATGTGTTTTTTAAATGTTTTTTCATGTTTCAACCCTTTAATGTATGTTGTGTACGTTTTGACTGAACATGTGGCTGATAGCACTGCGTATTTTCTTTGTCAATTTTATTAATGTTTTTTAACCTCATGTTTCTCATGAAAGCTGATCTGGATCTCACTGAGACTACCTGATTAAATGAAAGATAAATGCAAAAACAAGTTCCTCGAACCTATGACCAATTGTATTGAAGAAAGACCAAAAGGTGTCTGTGAAAACTGAATAGGCTTTCAAAATAGATTCTCTCCCCCTGTCAACATTTGAATAGTATCATAGATAGTATCCTGAGTATCTGATCAAGCCTCTTACACTGGATGCCTGTGAGAGCTCTCCTCTGATGTTGATGAGCTGGTTCTGCAGGGTTTCCTTCTTGAACTGCAGTTTTTCCATGGCCAGGGGCTGGTTGCGGTAAAGCTCCATCTCCTGATGTGTGGCCACTAGCGTCCCCTCCAGGCTGTCCTGGGAACAGCAACCACAACAGGGGTGTGTAAGTGTTTACTAGGAGTGAGCTTCCCTGCCCTCTTTCCTAAACTTTAACAATTAGTGATGAATTTGAACTTCCCTTTATTTTGAGTCATGAAGACATATTATTCCTGTGCTGGGAGGAATACTGAATCACTTGCATGGGGACTTATTAAAACATACATCATCAGCATACCGATTGCTGTTATAATTTCACCCATAGAAAGGGGTACGTTTTATTATATTCTTATGGAATTCAATGTTAACACATATTACAGTGGCACTAGATCTATTTGAATGAAATTGCTCAGTTGCATGTGTGAAATTATTAAATTTACTTTGAGCACTGGCCCAAACAAAAGTGGGGGTATATTACCATATATTGTCAATATATGAAATATGAAAAGCATATGATAAGCTTTATGGGTGTGACTTCTAAAAGTGATATTATAGGTTTATCTGTTATATTTTTTTGCCAAAAATATTCATAAGTTTTATTATTATGCCATCATGAAATTTTCTTTCATGTTAACAATCACAGTCATTGTCTCTTTTTATAATGCTGAATTATCAAAAGGAGGGCAACATTTTTGTCTTAACCTAAATATAATGTATGTTAGAAGGTGTACCTTGTCCATTCTAAGTCTGTGGACTACGGCCTCCTGGTCTTTCAGAATTCGGTTCTGTTCACACAGTCGGCCCAAAAGTTTCTGTGCCAGGCAGAGGGAGAAGAAAACACATACATTAGGGGAAAGTACAGAAATATGTGTTTGTTTACATCCCTGCTTGTGTACACTTGTGTGTGTGTGTATGCACATGTGTTGTGTGTGTGTGTGTGTGTGTTCACAGTAACAATTTAAATGAGAAAATTAAGGACACATCATGTAAAATTTAGGATCTTCCCAGAAAATCAGAAGGTTACAAGTCCTTCTTGGAAAAGTCACCAGAAATAAGCATCAAGAAGTCTAATTTTGTTCATCTAATTTTTTCCCAGAACACCCTGCTGCCGCCACACGCTTCACTGTCAGCTGAGTCAGTGTGAGCCTCCATGCTCAATTTGAACAACATTGACCTCATAACATCCTGGGAAATGATTTTGTGTTTAAGTATGTGTGTGTTTGTCTGTGTGATGCGGATGCTAGTGCGTCTCCATTTGTTTGGCTGCCTATGAGTTAGTGTTGTGTAGCTGGGATGCATTTCTCTGCATGTGTGTGTGCATTTGCATCTCTCTTACACTCGTTTCAATCTCGTTGAGCTTCAGTGTGGGATGTAGATCCCTGCTGTAGACATCATGGAAAGGAGGCACCTGTGAAAACAAAGATTGGACACTAAATGGGCTGTATCAATCATGCAGTGCAAAAACTTACCACTCCAATGGGGCAAAACAAAAAGTTCAATGTTTTAATTTGGTTCTTTATTCTGAGAAATGTTTGGCATAATTGTCATGGGTTTTATATATAATATATAATGTGTGGAGAAACATCAGCCAGCAAAGTAATGATTATGTTGCAATCAATTATTTATTTTGATGGCTGAGTATTCTGTGTTTTTACAGTGAATTCACGTCCATCACAGAAACGTAACATTGGCCAGAAGCCAGATGGGAACATAAGAACTCCATGGAGCCATTCCACAGCCTAATATAAACAGCATGTTAACCATACTGATACTGCATACCTGCACTTTGGCTCAGCGCCAGTCTGTAAACCTCAAGCTGTTCTGTGCATGTCTCAGAATGAAGAACTAAATTGAAATATGGCATGATTAATAATGCAAGTATGATAATAAATAACTGAAAAAAGGTTGAGGGTGAGTATTCTTTAGGTCAAGGTCCCAACACCCACCATCACCGTCCCACCCCACCTCCCCCCTTCACCCCCCCATACCCTCAAAGCAAAGACCATATCCAGGTCCTCTACAGTATGTCCTCCTGAGATTGAGTGAGGATGGAATGGGAGGGGGATGTAATATATCGCTTTGAGCATTGAGACACAGGGCTGTGGGGGCTTTTCAAATCGGTGGTTTAGTGAAAATTGAAATTGAAAATGAATTACAAAATAACACGATAAAAAGTTTTTAGTGAATGCAGTGTGGGTGATAAATCGCTAGGCTATAGGCTTGCATTCCGAGCTGCCCATCTCAATTAAAACAGCAAAGTTCAAATTCAGGCTGTCTCTGTCTTCCTAAGCACAGTGATTGTATTTGCATTGTATTGTATTAGAGTAGATTGTAGTCCTGTGTAGCTCAATGGGTGGAGCATGGCACTAACACAGCCAGGGTTAGGGGCTTGTTCCCTATGACACCATCCATGTTAAAAACCAAACAAACATATGGAAGCATAAGGCACTTTTGGATGGGGACATGAGGAAAAGGATGTCGCATCATTAGCTGGGGTTCAAGTGTTTTTTGTGAATTAAGATGTACTGAATTAGAAAAGCTGTATGGAAATGCAATTGCCTCAATATCACGAAGAAGTCTTTACCCTCACTTGAAGCAAAAAAATATTTTGCTGATAAAGAAATTGTGTGAAATAGCGACGGAAACGCAGTTGTCAAAGTAATTTGTACATTAGAATATCACACATGTTGTTTCTAATATGTACTGTATAAGTCTCCATCATGATTATACAACAATTAGCTGATTCATATATTGAACATTGCCAAGTGCATTTCTTTGTTTTCATCTTTAGATGAAAGCATGAAATATGGCCAACATTAGCTGCCACTAAAGAACAATAACAACTTGCCCAATACTAATCAATGATAATCAATTCTTGAAACATTTTTTCCATTTTTCTCATGGATTAAATTTTTTGACATTCAGGGAGCCTATTTATTTGCTTCAACCCAGCTGATGGAAATGCATCTAATTGCCATTTAATTTAAATTTATGTAAAAATTCCTTGGCACATGGATGGAAAAACAGCTATTATAAGGACAGAGATGGGGGAAACGTGACAGGTTGGGGCTAACAACACTAAACGGGTATGAAAGACGATAAGAACTGCACAACATGAAGCAGGAATAATGGAGAACATAACTGCAAACGCTGCTTGAATGTGAGTGACGTTAAGGAGAGTCTACACTATGTCCACATGCCAGAGAAGAAGACTGAAAAGAAAGAGAGGCAGGCTTGTTTAGAACTAGAATTACACTAAACTGGACTTCGACTGGACTATCCAGGCCTGGAATTATGGCTAAATTGGACTGGACTGAACTTCACTGACTAGACTGGACATGATTTAATTAGCTAGATTCTATGAATTTATCTAACTTGGTGGACTTTGATTATGCCTAGTTCAGAAATGAGAAATTTCATGCATTGGAGAGCTCTGCTGGAAAAGGGAATTATTATCTAGGCGGAAGCAGCCCCTAAAAGCTCTGAGGCATGAATACAGAGACAGCATTGCTGGCTGAAGCCTGCCTCTCGGCGGCGCTCTCTCCTCTCTTACTTGTGCAAAGAGCTTTGCTGTTGAGGAGGAGCGTTCCACCATTCGGGTGACCATGCCAATAAGGTGGCTTCCCTCGTTCACCTGAAGCAATGCATTCATCAGCTCAATAGGAATACAGAGACCTAACAACAAGCCTGTGTAACAGGAGCAGTGTAACAGCACTGGAACTGTGATTTATCTGGTTTTACACAGCGGTGAGAAACTAAGCAAAGGAAAGCATCCTTTGGAAGGAAGGAAGGAAAGAAGGGGGGAGGAGAGAAGAAAGAAAGGATGGAAGGAAGGAAGGAAGGAAGGAAGCACAGGTATTGACAATGTAAGACATACAGTAGCCTCTGTGAATAGCTATCAAACAATGCTGTAAATTGTGTGTGTGTGTGTGTGTCTGTGTGTCTGTGTGTGTGTGTGTGTGTGTGCTTGTGTGCTTGTGTGTGTGTGTGTGTGTGTGTGTGTGTATCCGGCCTCCCACCTGTTGGTCTAGGTACTCCAGGTTGCGCTGGAGTTGAAGGTCTAATATGTCCTCCTGAGCCAAGCAGCAGCAACAGCAACATACATGTAGATCACATAGTCACACATACAGTACATATAGAGGGCTTCCAGCTGACGTAAAGCAATGCAACACGACACAACTCAACAAAACCCATCTGGCGGCCATATTGGAGGTCCACAGCTCTTGGGCAACGATGACTGAAAATAGCTGATTGTTTTGCTAAATGTACAACTTGGCTGTCTCAACATGAATAGGGTACACATGCTTAAAGTCTGTGCTGTTTTTGACTGGAAACTGATTGATTTTTGTTTTGTGTCAGCTTGTTAGCTAGTTAACCTAGTATCTGGTAAGCTAACATCACTATAGTTAGCACATCTGATTTGCTAAGTAACTAACATTACAGAGCTTGTAGCTAGTGTTAGTATTGGCTGGCTGTTGCATGTTTGTTAATATTAAAGTGGTAATCTGCAAGATCCAAGGTTTTTTGTTTTTTTTGTCTCCACCATTGGTGCGAAGTGCTCATTGCTGTGTTGCTTTTGCACTGCACATCCCAGGGATCACTTTTCAATCAAACAGTCAGTGTGGGCGGTACTGTGATGTCTCTTCTTTGGGATTTTTTGTTGATGAAGTTTGAGTTTCTATAGGTCCGTGGTGTCCATTGCTGCTCATGCTAACTACCCAGTTCTTTTTTTGTTTATTCCAAACACTTTGGACATGTAAAACGCATCACTTCCTGTGTGCCAGAGGACCCCAATCATCGATGGAGAGTAGCAAAACAGACACTTATTTATGTGAAAAAGTCACCGATTTTTACTTCTGAGCTGACTCTTCTCAAGCTACAACTATGTGTTTTGGAGTAGAGACTAGGGCTAAAGACAAGACAGACAAGACAGTTTACTCTGTCACAGTAACCTACATTTGGAAACAAATCTACCGCATCAGACCATTCACTTTTACTTAGAATGTTACTGTAAGGATCTACACCCACACCCAGCAACATTTGTCAGATGTCTCTCTTTTTTTCACCATAATGTGATCACAGCCAGTTCTCCAATGGACCTCCATGATGGTGCCAGCTGTGGTTGATAAGAGATTTATGATGCAACTGTAAAGCCTCTATAGTACAAATTCATATATTATAGAACATACACAGACACACACACACACGGACACACACACTAGCGGGGCCAGTAGAGTACAGTGTTATGAAGAGAATAGCAGAGAGAAACAGGAGAGGGAAAAATAAATCCATACAGTCCATACAGTAGAGACAGTGATGGGTAGAGGCTTATGAAAGACAAATAGTGGAAACATGTACAGAAGAGTGTACAGAAGAGTGTACAGAAAATGTACAGAAGAGTGTTCAATGCACTCCAGGAGTGCATTGAACACCCTCAGGTGAAGAGAGCAATATCAATAGTGATAACGATAGCATAGTAACAGCAAGAGAGTTTTTCCAGTCGAGAAAAAGCTTGAGTCGTGCCACTTACTCAAAATACAACATGCCCTTACGCTTTGATTCTGAGGGACTGACACCAAAACCTGACGTTTATGCTATCAAACTCCACTGTGGCTGCTCTGGAAATATCTTCATGTGATGTCACGTCATCTACGTTTGGCCAAGTATCCACGGGAATAATAAAAATACACCACCAAAAAAACAGAATAGCCCAGAAATGCAAGGTATATCATCAATAGCTGTTTTTTTTTAATAGTCCTTCAGGATAGATTCCTTTCACGTTAAGGTTAATGTAAAATTAGGATTTTAGGGTTAAGATTAGAATTAGGATTAGGTTTATTTAGGATTAAGGGTTGGGGAATGAATGTAGTCAATTGTAGATTCTCATAAGGATACTACAAGGATGGTACAAGGATGTGTGTGTGTGTGTGTGTGTGTGTGTGTGTGTGTGTGTGTGTGTTGTGGATGGATGTGTATTAGTGGACAGTAGTGGCACATACCATTTTGTTGTGGATGGAGGGGGATGCAGGGTAGTTGTAGTGGTATATTCCTTGGGTTAGGGACCTCCTATCACCAGGGTAGTCATACTGATGGAAGGAAGGAAGGGACGGATGGAAGGGAGGATGTAAGAGTGGAAGACGGTGAATATGGTTACAGCATATGAAAACAAAACATTAACCTCTCTCATACAACGACAATCTATGTGAGCATAAACCACTACCTACAATGATTAAATGGGATTAAACGGAAGCCCTGAAAGGCAAGGTGAAAAAAAAAAATGCGGCCAGTTTGTAAATTTATCTCACAAGATAAACTTAGAAATTGGCAGCAAAAATACATGTTTTCATTTTGCCTTTCATTTTTCATATTTAGGTAATAAGATATTTTGACTATATTTTTTCAAAAACGCTCTAAGGTCACCTTTCTTGATAGGAAGTCTTAAACCAAAAGGTATTCGACACTGTTCTGCAGTATTATGAAGCAGAATACACCTACATCCTAAAATCCTATCAAGAAGTATTCAAGAAACATGCAAGAACTGACAAGAAAGGAAAATCTGTACTATTTTGAAAGGACACTGGCTTACTATTGCCTAAACCTGAAGAATGAACAATATATACAATGAAATGTTTTTTTTATTTTTTTTTCCAGTGATAGAACATAGCCCAAATGAGCTTAGACCAAAAATCCCCAAACCTCCCCCAAAGAAAATACGTACGTAAAGCCAAGTGGGAGGGTGTGTGGGGGGGATACTCTTTATAGCCACTGTATAATACTGCACACACACACACACACACACACAACCCCTCTCACCTTTGGCGAGCTGAGGGATCTTCTCAAGCCGTACACGGATGGATCGGCATAAATCACGTCCTCCCTCATCCTTCCTGGAAGCCGGTCAAAGCGTGTTGACGGCGATCGAGCTGGCGAAGCAAAGTTGGGTGGCCCTGGCGAGTAGGGCCCCCCCGATGACGAGGAGGGTGACCTGGGTACAGACCTGGAGCGTGGCTGGATGGACAGACGCCTCATGGAGGTCTGGGCCATTTCCATGGGGCTCCCGCCGTAGTACTGGGGCCCCCAGGGGTCCCTGGGCATTGGAGGTCCGTAAAACGGAGGGGGTCCGTCCCTCAGCGACCGGCGCTTCTCCTCAACAGTCCATCGGCGGTCGTACCCCCCCACGGCGGAGACAGAGCAGATGCTCTCAGGTCGAACCCCCGGCGGGTACAAGGGGTACTCCTCCACATATTGGGGACCACCAGGGTAGACCCCATAATAATCAGCCGAAACCCCTCGGTTCACTGTGTAGTAGCGAGAGGGACTGGAAGAACAGGAAAAGAAAATGGGAATTTGGCAGAATTCAAAATTTGGCAGAACTCTGTCCATAATTCTTGGACCTTGGCTTATTTCTATTTTTTTATACCTTGCTTCACATTCACACTGGGAGCTGACCAGTACAACCACAATCTACTACTGTCAGCCATTGGGAGCTGCACAGTACAACCAGCAAGGCTGCTTGCCTTGCTAAAGGGCACCTCAAGAGTAGTTGTTCAGGGAGGGAGGTTTTACTCATTCCCTTTCAGACAGTCTGGGGATCTGAACCAGCAGCCTTCCTGCCACAAGCCCGCTTCTCTAACCTATTGTCCTTTCCTTTTCCTGTGCCTCACCTACAATTTCATGTTAGGTAATTTGGTTGCCTCTTATTCAGCGTGACTTCCAATGAGGTCAACAGTAGAATAAGTTTCAATTCCCAGAGCACTAACATAACAGGAAACCAAAAATAAAGCGTGCAGAGGTCAGGGTCTTAGGGTTCTATTTTCGTGATGGCACACTTTTTTTTGTCAGGCGCACACAGGTTTTTGCGGTCATTTGGTGTTTCGGTGACTCGCCATGAACTCTGCCAAAAAGGGAGGAGAGGCGCAATTACGGGCATTTAAGCTTGCTGCTCGGGCCAGGGCAAAAGTGCACGCTACAGAGCACAGTCTTGTGCTGTGCTATTATCTTGGCTGTACTAAGCGATGCGAGCATTAAGGGATTCTATTCAAAAGCATTCCCACCCTTTTTGTGGATGATATGGTCAATTTGACTTTGATAGAAATCCGTCAAGCAGGCACAAATATGTATATATATATTTCATGACAACATTTTTCATTCTAGCTATATACACATGTGGCTATGGTGTGAATGACTGACTGAACTGTCAGTGTGCGCCATGACACAGAGTGGGGACTGTGGACGCAGCCGCATCCTCTATAGATGTCAGGGACTGGCTGGTGGATGCCCCCCCTCCTGTAGCCAAACTGTCCCCCCCCCCTTCTGTTTGGCTCTTCGCGTAATATCACTCAACCATTTCTTACATCGGGCAACAGTTCACCTACGACCAGAGCAACACATATTTATTCCTCAACTAATTTAACATCATCTGCCCTTGGCAGCTTATTTAAGGTGATGTATATTCGCTCATGGCAATTCTGCACCTTCCGCACAAGGACACTCCTCTGTTTACCTACCTGTTCATGTCCTCCTGGGACATGCCCGCGCCCCGGCGCTGGTTGACCCACTGCTGCAGTTGGGTCATGGAGCTCTTCCTCTGGGCCATCCTCTCTGGAGCCGTCCTGGGCACGAAGCCCCTCCTCAGCACCGCATTCTCCTGCTGATCCCTGGGGTCCCGCGGCGGCCCGACACCCACTTCTGGGTGACCCTGGGGTGGGCGATCGCCACTGTGACTCCTAGTTGGAGGGGGATTGCTATTGCTATTGTGGGGGGGGGTGTTGGCTGGGCCATAGTTGCCCCAGCCATTTGGATGGTGGTTTGGGAGAGGGGCGTGGCCGGAGCCAGGACCTGCTCCTCCGCCTCCTCTTCTCTCGTCGCTCATCCTTACCTCCTGGTCCGAGTGGGGGGTGGAGGGAGGGGGTGTTTCAAGGGTGTCGACCCCGTTAAGTTTAGGGTGGGGGTGCAGGTCGCCGCCGGCTTCGTTGTGCGTTTGCGTCTCCGGATGCTGAAGTGTGTGTGTGTCGGGTGCTTTCGTTACCATGGTATGGTTGAGTTCAGCTGTGGTGACGCGGCTCTCTGAGTTTGTTCTGTGGAGTACGAAAGAGTAAAACTGTTAAAGTGTGAGAAAGACACAGGCAGCAAGAGAGAGATATTGTATAGAGCTGATATAGAGGTTAGGGTTCGACCGATATAGGTTTTTGAAGGCTGTTTACAATATCAATATTTTTTGGTGGAAGCTGCTGATAGCTGCTATTTTGTGGTAATATTTAAGATCTTTAAAGGGACATTAAGTAATTGATGACTTTTATCTACTTCTATCAGCAACCACTAGGAATTGCAACAACATTGATAGAACTTATCTCCTCCTACACAGGTCTCTGGCACATGCCCCCCATCCCCCATCCCTTTGAATTACAGTGGCTTGTAATAGACGCAAACAATAAAACCACATATCCCCAATGTAGAGGAGTAAGCGAGTTAATTAGAGAAGAGAACCAACATAAACATCGAGTGAAGAGGTAATACGTCACCATGCTAAATACTGGAATAATAATATTGCATTGTCATTCACTTTTTTGGCTTGAGAGCGAGGCTTTTTAGTTTTTATAGCTGAAATGTGTTGCGATGACAGTCGCTCACTCATAGCACCATCCTCCATCGCTGAGTAGTTGAAAATGGCAGTAGATGTGTATGTGTTTATGTGTGTGTGTGGCAGTAGAGGGGGCTCAACTGGGGTGATCTCGAAAGAACCGCCAACAACCAAGTGAAATGGAGGACATTTGTCATTGGCCTATGCTCCCTAGAGGAGCAAAGGGCTTAAGTCAGTCAGTCAGTCAAGTGGCAGTAGAGATCTTTTCACTTCGCTCAGAATTGTATTCTTGTCAGGAAACAGTATTTAGAGCATCATGGGACACTAAAACTCTCCACTGAAAGCCATACTAATAAGGTAGTTTTAGGTGGGTCAGCAGCTCCTAGGCAGGGTGAGGCAGGTTTGATTGCAGGTTTTACAGACTGTTGAGGAAAATCCTTCCACAACACACTGGAATGTGTCTCCTTGGTCTCCGCGCAGTACCTCTGTGTTGTCTGGACGGTGACCTGTGCAGCATCGTTCATCGCTGTAATCCACTCCTCCTGCTCCTCATGGCTGTCGGCGCTGAAGTAATAGGTCCTGGTCCCGGCGTGCTCAGCCTGCATGCAAAACACAATGGGACCCTTAAACTCGCCTTCGTCCTCGTCCTTTTCCCCGCCCTCCTCCTCGGACCACACCTGTAGAGGGAGAGAAAAGAAACAGAGGCAGGGAATGAGGAGACAAATTCTTAGACAGTGTCGTCGTCATCGTCTTCATAATCAACATCACCATCAACATAATCAACAAATTAATCATCTCCTCATGCAATGAACAAGCATGACACCCATGCACAATCCTTTGGTAAACTTTCGTTGAATTAAGCAGCAATCACCTGTAATATTTTGCGGTGGAAAAGGTTTAGGATTTACTGAGATCATCTGATGATCACAGTACAGGTTTCAATTCCAATAAGATTTCTGAATTTGCATGCATTCTACATCCGAACGACACAGGACATAAAGTAAAGTTAGGATAATACGGTACAAGACAGAAAGAACAGATAATGGCAGGAGTGTGTGTGTTTGTGTGTGGAATAGCGAACACTTGGGTGGCAGTCTGTGTGACGTTTATGTGTTACTAATGAATCATCAGGCACCTAAGCAACAGTAAATCAGACATGCAGTATAACAGACTTATCATGCAGCCATCCAACACTGGATACAGGATTAAACAGAAGGGCAATAAAAGTTCAACACTATACCTGCTGTACATTATACCACAGGCACAGTGGAGGACAGCTAGGGCCCAAGGGTCCTCATAGGGATGGACAATGGGGGGATGGATAGGAGAGAGTGAGGGATGAAAGGTTAAGGGTGAAGGTGTCAAAGGTGATTGAGTGCACACTGATGGGGCCACCTGTATGGTCTGTGTAGGTGTGGTTATAGTGAGGATACCAGATACTCTGCAATGTAGTAATGTTAGAACCCCATAATATGTTCCTTTGAGGCTGTGGCTGTGTGTATGAGTGGTTGGTTGTTTTGTAGAAGGAGAAAATCTCTCAGACATTGAGGAAACCCCATCAACAATGAGAAGCATACCACACGCATTTATTGTAATTTCACAAACACGCCACATGGGGGCGGCACAGACCAAGAAGTTGGACACCATTTGTTTACATTGACATGATAAGCATTAAGCTGAGGATCTTATCTTAGAGTGACTTAGAATGAGTGCAGCAATAAAATAAGCTTCAATTCAATTAAAAAAAATAAGGAGTTCAATGTCTGGCCTTAGTGGCATTCATGTGATAACCTGACAAATATTCATATTGCATAAGGAAGTGTTGTGAATGAACGCGAATATTACTTTAACCTAAAAAAAAAAACATATGCAAAACATTTCATGAGAGATTCAGATAATGTGTGAATCTGCAATGAGCTGAATTCCATGACTTGTACTGCTGATGGATTAGGATTAAGAGTAACTATTACAGCATAGACTTTGAAATGCACAGCTGAAAACGTTCCAAACCCAAAATCCCACTCTTGCATCTAAAACAACATATCTGCAATTTTCATAAAGCTACAAAGCTAAATCAGACTTTTTAAGACATTTTTAATGACATATATGACCAATTTCACCACTGAAATCAACATGAAAATGAATAAAGTCAGTCCTGTCAGAATTCAATTTCTCACTTGAAAAAACAGGGCAACATTAAAGCCTCTACAATTGATTTAAGACTGAAAGGCTGCATTTAAGTGTTCAAGGACTTTTGAGGCCTTGAACACTGTCATCAAATTCAAAAGACATTTTAAGACTTTTTCAGGACCTGCAGACATCCTGCCAAGACTGCACATTAAACCTCTTCAACATCCTTTTGAGATATTTCGCAGGTATGTGTGAATAATACGTCTTTGCATAGCATTGGCTAGCAAACCGCACATTTGTATAGTCCAAAAAATCAACAAATCAAGCCAAGATATTTATCTTACGGTAAATGTTTCACTTTAAGGTGGTTGCTATTTGACGCCTTGAGCCAATAAAAAAGCAGTGGCAAACTTCAAATACAACACTGTGAAGACAGAAATGGATGAAAATATGAATACTGAAGATGCATAGAATACTACAGTTCCCAAATATTTTTCATGTCAATCCCAAAAAGCGTTCAGGTCTTGACGTCATTTTCAATATCCTGATTTGTTGTTTGTGTGAATAATGGGTAACGCTTTATTTTCCAGGTCCAGTGTGAAAGGCCAGGGATCATGCACATACACACACACACAGTCTTAACTGTCCCAGCCCAGCCACAGTAACACCACACCACACCACACCCCACTATCATTTTCATTTGTCCCACCAGTTTCCAGGTTATTTACTGTGTCACATTGTTCTTAGCTGTATCCTGGTACTGTTTCCTCATGTGGATCGTTACTCACTCCAGTGGCAGATTTTTCTGCCGGTCAAAATGTGTAAAAATGCAGTGAAGTTTGAAGTAGGCATCATTTTCTTGATAGTAGTGGAGTGATCTGCCCACTTCTGCCTGATGCTACTGACACTTGTTTCATACAATGTAAATATGTAAAAATGACTAAATAGATCAAAATATGTTTTGGTGTGTGTGTGTTTGTCTGCATGTGTGTGTGTGTGTGTGTGTGTGTGTGTGTGTGAACATTTTGTGCGTTGCCAGATTAGTTCTATATTTGCCCTTGGCTGGTGATTATAGCAGCTGACTGAAGACAAACGATAAGCAAACCAGATATCCACGTGTGTGTGTGTGTGTGTGTGTGTGTAGGTGTGTGTGTGTGTGTGTGTGCGTGTGTGCATGCCTATGGATGTGTCTCCTCATTTGGTGATCTCTCTCTCTCAATCTCTCTATCTGTCTCTCTCTCTCGCTCTCTCTCTCTCTCAGTTCAACAGTTCAATTCAATTCAATTCAATTCAGTAGGCTTTACTGGCATGTTAAAACTAACAATATCGCCAAAGCTTCAGTTACAATGGGTGACATGATTAAATACAGTATAATTAAGTAACAATCCCTGCTCTTTCCTTTGCATCAGTGTGTGTAGGTGCGTGTGTGTGTGTGTGTGTGTGTGTGTGTGTGTGGAGGAGGGGTGTAATTGCCATAGGGGAATAGGAGGAAATGATGTCACTGAGAAATGCACAAGTCACTTCCTTCCACGGTGGAATGTATTGAGGCCCCGCCCCAAACGGTCACAGTGAGGTGATGCAATTGGCTGAAATTGCTGCGTAGTGACAGCCAATAGTAACCTAGCAACCGGGTTGGGGGGTGGGGGGTGGGGGTTGGTATATTACATGTGACATCCCCCCCCCTTTATCGTCCGCTCCGTTCATTCATTCTTTCAGTCAGTAGGAAGAGGATGGACGGAGGAGAAAATGGATTTGACATTTCTCCTCTTTCCTTCTCACCATTCCTCCTCTTTCATCTGAATAATAATAATGATAATAATAATTAAAAAATAAATAAATAATACAGATAAAAACACACAGTATTATTATTATAATCATTGTTATCGTTCCTATTATTATGATGATTATTATTGTTACTATCATTATTATTATTAGTAGTAGTAGTAGTATTATTGTTCAAAACTGGGATCTGGTTCAATCAGTGTCGTCCACATCTGATATGATCTATCTATCTATCTATCTATCTATCTATCTATCTACATGTGTTTGTGCATGTTCAAATGTCAAACCCATTCTCCTGGAAATGTACAGTAAACATTTTCTCCATTAGCCTCCTCAGGTTCCATTAACGCACTCTGCAAAAAGCCTCCTGTTAAACTGTTAAGTGTGTGTCTATGTGTGTGTGTGCATGTTGTGTGTGTTTGTGTACCTGCCAAGTGAGTTTGTCACACACCTGCACATGTCCACAAGTGTTTGTCCATGAGGAAATGTGCACTGTGCATCCATGTTTGTGTATGTGCATGTGTGTGTGCATGTGTGTGTGTGTGTGTGTGTAAACACCTCCAGTACATGGTGTGCCTGAGTAGTCAAACATGGCCTCAGGTCCTTTGGCATTGCATCCCTCTCAGTCCCTGTCACCCAATCTGTCTCACACACACACACAAATTTTGTTGACATGCTCTAGGATCATGTCTAAGTCGACTTAATTAAATTTGGTCGTGATTGATGAAAGTGGGCATGCCTTATTGCATAATAACCAAATCTCCACATATATTAAAATCAAAACTTCAAAAATTCATCAAGTCAGCCGTATGTCTTAGAGAGTTGAAATGTCAGCTGAAGTGAGATAAATCTTTCATAGACTGGTACCTACCCCCGATTCTGAAGCCGCCCCCCTCTGTTTATAGCAAAAAATTGTCATACTTAATTCATAAAAAAGACAAAAAATTGTTATGATATCATGAAAACTGAGCGTACAGTAGATCAAAACATCTAGCTGCAATAAATTGACAATTTGACATGTTCAAGATAGTTTGATCAATCTTTATCAAACTAAAGACAAATTATGTCTGTACTGTCAATATGTTATCTGTAAAGCCATGTTTGAATTGATTAATGTGGAGCACTAATACAGTTATAATATTCTTTCTGAGGCTTTCAACATAGATGGGACTGTCCCTTTGTTTTGTTTCCCCACCCTGGCACACCACAGTGGAGGCTGGTGTTTGGAGCTCAAGATTGTGAGTTCAAGTCCCAGACCTACCATCACTAAGGCTGCGGTCGAATAGTCAAAAAAATACGTCCTAACTCCTATTCCTAACCACTTTTCCTTGACCTCGTTGGAAAACGTCATGAGGTCAAGGAAAGATGTGAAGGAGAATTCATAAGGACTTAGGAAAAGACAACCGCGGTGCTAAGAGAATCCGACTGCACTTACACTAGGTTACGTAATTATGCGACGGCGGATGTTAATGACGTGGGTCTGCCGTGATGAAACTACAATGTTCCGGAGATGGACTACTAAAAGCGCATCTTAGATACTTCGCCCCGTGCGTTCTTACCGTGTTGTTTCATGCAGGCTATATAAACGTGGACAACCCAGTGAAAAATATTGCTTCATCACCAAGGTTGGAATTGAAATAAAAAAAGAATATAGGCTACCAGTCACAAAAGTGAAACGAAATGGTTGTCACATTGAGAATGGTTGCTCACGCTCAGCCTCCTGTCCGCTCATATTTATCGACATGAATCCCAATTAGTATGATTGTATGAAAATAATTGTTAAATTCATGCAAGATAGGCATAACTTGTTAGGCCTACAAATCTGCTACTGTACATATCATCATTCTTAAGTTTCACATGTTGGGTTAGGGTTAACATGTTGAATTAAAAACATCATCTGGCTAAAAACGTCTAATATCCCTTTTTCTTGAAAGACAGACTTGTGTTATGGTTAATATGCTGATTATGATCTGATTATAAGCCTATGCATATAATAGCTTAAGAACCACCACACAACTCAGTAAACACCTTGAAATGTTGACTTGATTGTGCTTTGAAGTTGTTATGGCTGATACAGGCCTTTATTAAGTCAAGGGTTTCAGCATCTGTGACTGAAGTAAAATTAATTAATGATATTCCTAAAGGCCGGCAATACAACAACGCTCAGAATGAAGAAATAATTAATGCAAACTGAGCATAGGTTACGCTACAACGTTAACTTCACTTTGATCATTTTACGACAGCAGCGTAACGTTCATAGTTCACCTCTATGGGTTTAACATATTGTTGAAAGTTAAAAACATATAAGCATATTAGCAAGTTATGGCATAAGATAGAACATGCTTAATAAGCAACGGTAACTTGCATGATGATCTGCGTCCCTTGTCGGTCATGATCGTTTGTTTTCGTGAACGGTCGAATGGTGCGTCGTTGCTGCCGCAAAGAATTGTGGGATGGCATTATCTCCTTTCCTTTCGTAAAGGATGGTCCAGTGTATCCTATGCTAAAGGAGCTAAGTAAGGAAGCATTGAAGCACCTTTCCTTAGCATGTAGAGAATTCGAACAGCTCTTATCATGGCTGCCACTTAGGTACTTCCGGGTCATTTCACTCAGTTAGGAACCTTCCTAAGCAAAAAAGACTATTCGACCGCAGCCTAAGTCATGAATAGCCAACCAACAAAAAACTGCCCACTTGTTCCTGACCACATGGGCTGGTATGGGCAAAACCAGGGAATCTCATGCATTGCTGATGGGTGGATTTTCCCTTGTTCAGCCCCAACACATTACTTAGATTAAATTTGAGGCAATATTTTAGTTTAAGTTTTCCAAGTTCCAAGTGGTAGAAATGGTTTTGAAACTAAGTAAGTAAAACAACAGATGCAGTATCTCCCTAAGAAGGTATAAAGTATTAATGATGCCTCCAGTAATTTCCTCTGTAATAAGAAAGGCATCATCTAAAAAGGGTTTGATTTCTAGGAACTCACCAAAGGCCTCTGGCATCACGTTGCTTTACAGTTACTCATTTTACTCAGGTTATTGCATTTTGCACATGATGTTTTTCCATGCCACAGAAACGTAGCAACAATGTTGAAGAAATGCTTCAGTGTCTCAAATGCTTCAAAAATGCTTCTTTGCATTGAAGGATTTATAATAATGCAACTTTCATGAATGCTGTGAGATTAAACAAAAAAAAGCCTCAGTTGACTCAAGATTTATGGTATATGGACTGTTCTGTTCACGTCGCTGGTACACGTCCACATTTCTCTGGCCATGGAAAACTACAGCAAATATTGAAGAGAGAAAGCAATCTGAGGTGCCAATGTCCACTCACTGTCCTGTGAGACAAGGTTACAATGCCATGCAGGACATACACACACACACACACACACACACACACACACACACACACACACACAGATAAAGCAGAGTAAGGACAAGCGAATGAGCACAAAAACAACCACTGGCCCTGAACGAGGGAT
Organism: Centroberyx gerrardi; assembly: GCF_048128805.1. Classification (NCBI taxonomy): domain Eukaryota; kingdom Metazoa; phylum Chordata; class Actinopteri; order Beryciformes; family Berycidae; genus Centroberyx; species Centroberyx gerrardi. Next base: position 2,956,284 of record NC_136001.1, on the reverse strand, counting down.
GAAGAGGGAAGAGAGATAGTGGCAGGGCGGCGAGAAGACGAGTGTGGAACAGTATAAATAGATAAATATACTCAGAGACAGATGAACACACATAAAAATACAGCGTGTGAAAAGTCTGGAATCATAAGGATAACAGTAACCATATATTTTTTTCTTGTTACACTTGTTTTCCCTGCAGACTGGCTGTCAAGATGGCTGAGTGGTCAAATTGCGTCCATTCATAGCGGTCAAAGGGCGTCCATTCAGAGCGTCCCATCCGCACTACTTACGACACCGTAGTTTCACCTTGTTTGTCCAAATTAAATTCTAGTGTCGGTATGGTCACATTTGAGAAAACTCCACACAGGATCAAAACGTAAGAGTGAAATCCAAAGGTGTCTCCTAAACAGCAGCGAGAAGCACTCCATCCAAAGAATGCTGGACTCACCAAGGATAGACCTTTTGTCTCTCTTGTCCCTTTGGTATAAAGCGTCACAGGTTGGCCTGGGTTGTGTGCAGTTTACTGACGTCACCTTACAGGATTTCTGGGTTTTGAATTCAAATGAAATTGAATTCAAATTTTTCAAACAGTTACCTCTCGCTGCCATTTGGAGCCGCTATCGTGCAAAGTTGCATAGGGCAGCTTCAGTGTAGCTCTTTCTTTACTCATCAATACAAATTGGACAAGATCGTGTCGCATGAATGGATGTTCGCATTTGCTGATTGGAATAACGCTCACACAAAGATGTCACATATTGCAAGGTTGCAGTGAGTATTAAATGTGTTAACAGAAAATACTGATGTAGAGATTATGTATCACTCCAATTAATGCAAACATTCTACTGAGACTGCAAACTGCTATCTAATTGAAAAGATAAAAGGTCTTTTGGATAAAGGTCATGCTGTGGGAGCAGTTTTCTTAGACTTAAAAAAGGCTTTCGATACTGTTAACCAAAGTGTGCTGATATCCAAATTTCCTAAATTCCAATTTTCTGATCATGCCTCACAATGGTTTGACTCGTACCTCAGGGAAAGAGTACAATGTGTGAGAGTCAATGGGGAAAAGTCCACCTCCGTGCCAATAGCATGAGGATACCCCAGGGGTCAGTTCTAGGTCCATTGCTATTTAGCATGTATATCAACGACCTACCTGAGAGTTGTCCTGGGGTTGGCTGCCAAATGTATGCCGATGATACGGTCATTTATACATCTGCCAGAACATCTAGCAAGGCCGCTGACCAGCTCACTGAATCCTTACATTCTGTATGTACACTGAATGTAAAAAAAACTGTTTCAATCTGTTGTTCTATACGCAAACGAAAATGAAAGATTCGTGGTAAAAATAAAGAATGAGGTCATCAGTGAGGTTGACAATGTCAAGTACTTAGGAATCATCTTAGACTCACATCTAAGATTTGATAAACAAGTGAATAATATTTGCAAAAAAGTTAAATCAAATCTCAACTGCTTCAGACTCATCAGAAAGTATCTGCCATTCAGCACAGCCCAGCTCTACATGCATGCCATGATATTCTCACACTTATCATACTGCATCACTACCTGGTCACAAGCCTCACAAACAACTATAAAACCCATCATATCACTATATAACCAGACAATAAAAATCATGGACAAAAAAACAATGAGGTGGCACCATTGTCACATCTTGGAGAAACACAATATGTTCAGCTTCGAAAGCTTCATAAGCTATTCCAACTTAAAGCTTACTTTTAAATGCCTACATGGTCATGCTCCTTCCTTGCTTAATGAATTTGTTACAAGACACCAGCACACCAGTAGAGTCAGCACACGGGCCTCAATAAACGGTAACTGTCGCATTGCAATACGTAAAACCTCATTTGGACAATCAGTCTTTTTTTTTCCTTCTGTTTCTTATCTTTTTTTTCTTTTTTTTTTTTTTTCTATTTTAACTTTTTTTTAAAAAAAGCCTCCTGTGGACAGGTGTTGTAAATTAGCGTTTCGCTACAAACACTAAACACAGTGCATCTGGTCCTTGTGCATAAATGTATGTTACAATTCTAATGCTACTGTGATGTCCATGCCAAATAAAATAAACTTAACTTAACTTAACTGTCATAGAGGAAACACACAAATAAGTTTCTTCTCCATCTTTTACATCATTGCTTATGTCTCAAAGTTTTTGATTAGAAGAGCTCAGTGGCAAACAGGGTCAAAGGTCAAAAACAGCCACACCTATTACCTATTACAAAATTTTGAGCGGTGCACAACACCAAGTGACAAGTGATTTTGCCAGTGATCATGTGTACCGGCCTTGAGGTGCCAGCGTTTCTGCTCCGAGTGACGTGAATTCGAATCCCACATAGTTGGCGGTTTCCTTATGACTCTAGCCTTTGCCGACACCCACACACACACACAGCATCACCATTGATGTACACCGGCCAAGCATTTCTCTCATAGCTCACTATCTCTGTTTCTCTTCACGCCCCTCCCCATCCCATATCTGCACCCAGGCAGTCTATGTCCTCCATATCTGCACCCAGGGGTAGGAATGGACCCTCTAACCCCTCAAGGGAATGTGACCTCCCATAAACGCCGTGCTCTATGAACCCAGAGTGCTGTGAAAAATGGACTATTTGTTCCCAGTGCTGAGCGGTAGAGGACATCTTATCACTTAGGGCCAAGGTGTGGACATACACTGTTCTGAACTTTTATTTACCCTGGGAATGTGTCACAGATAATAATAAAATACAGATATGGGTTATTGATGCCGATATGATGCCGATGATATTCATGATATCATAGATTTCCATTCGAAAAAATGTTCATGCCAAAAAATTCTATAATAATAGCAACAATACTACTAGTACTAATAATAGTAAAAAAAAAAAAAAAAACATATTCATTAATACTTATACTCAAAATCTGATCAAAATGTCTCATTAGAATGAGTTCAGGGTAAGGATTTCCCATAGGCAACCAGTGTAGTGCTGATCAATTCCACAATAAATTATTTAATCAGTCAAACTGCATCATATCCATCTTGTGAGAGGTGGACGATACTGACTGGACCACATCCCAGTTTAATAAAGGGACAATATCAGCAAACTAATATATTGGTCTAATATTGGTCTGAATAACATTCATATAGTTAAACCAGTCCATAAAAGATAAAGAGAAATTAACAACCAGTTAATCAGCCAGTCGTTTTTTATCATTTTTAGCCATCAGTATATCATTGTCTTATTAATAGTGCTCTATCTCACGGCAGTGGAATTGTTAGTGCTAGTTTTTCTCCAAATTATGACCACTTTTCCCATAAACCCCGTTGCTTCCTGTCCTTTCTCCCCCTCCCTGGTGTCTTTGGCTTTGCTGAAGAAGATAAACGTGTTGGAAGTGATTTTTCCATCGGCCTTTTTACTCCTTCCACCATCTGCTGCCAGAAACTCCAGAACTGCCAATCAAATTACACCGGAAGAACAGCGCCCTCTTCCTGTGTGCCATAAAGTGATCCAGCAGGTTTCCTGCCAAATCCGACCCACTGGCACACAATGTCAAATGCAGTGTAGCGGCCGTTAGAAGCTGACAATCCTCTCCATGATGGGTCTCATTTGTTTACGGTAATTATATAATAATGTCTCAAAATGCATGTAGCAAAGATTTATTGATGCTGAAATGACACACGGAGCCCCTTTAACATGTCAAACAGTTGAAACACACTGGAAATGATCTGATTGTCTGCATCGCAGGAAATCTCTGTCATGACATTCATAAGTGCTTGCTATGAATATACAATGTGTATTTATGTCAGCGTGCCTCTGAGTATGTGTGAGTGTGTGTGTACAAGCACACGCACACGTCTAGATGTACTGACAGTGTTTATAATTTGTGGTTCAGACCTGGAGGAGAAAGATAAGCTATATGATGATGACCGTAAGACTCTGTTCTTATATAAACCCGTCCTCCCCTCATCAATATTCTATCAACACTATTCTGAAGCAGGGTATGTGTGTGTGTGTGTGTGTGTGTGTGTGTGTGTGTGTGTGTGTATGTGTGTGTGGGTGTGTATTTTGATCTAGCTAGCCAAGCCTAGCCCGCAGGAAATGCAGTCAATGCAACCATTTAAAATGCAACACCAGTCAATGCAGGCTATTGAAATGCTACCCTGGCTATCCTCACACACACACACACACACACACACACACACACACACACACACATACTACTGTAACATGGCTTTCAAAATGCTAACAGCAGCACTGCAACATTGACAACACTAGTAAATACAAACACATTTTGTTTCTACCTTTTATGTCTTTTGAATTTTGCTTCAGGCAGTGCAATCTGTGTTGTTATAAATTCCTTATACACTTCACTAAACCCAAAGCTATGCAAAGTCCCTGCAGTTAATATCATTTACCACCAAAACATCCAAGCCCACTTACATTAACAAAACATTTATGACTGATGACTGACAAGATATCATTATTTGGTCGATGTGATGAGTGTGTTTTTTTGAGATATGGCCTTCGAATAACTTTCTGGTGATTTTTGCTGGATCATCACTCTCAATTATAATGCTAAAATCTGCAAGATCACATTTTGACAGTTTTTGACTTGACTGGTTAAGTTATGGAGAGTGCCACACCTTGCCATACCCAGCTGACACCCATGGGTTCCATCTGTGTCAGGTAGTGTACCTCAGGACAAAGAGGTTTGGGGGTTATTTCTCTATCCCATGAGTCCTGTGTGAGTAGTACTTTCATACAAAATGCACAAAAGATACATTAGCACATAACATGGGCTATAGGGATAAAGCGCGCCAGCTCTGGCTCCTTCTTATACATGTAAACAGACTGCTGAGCAGATTCACACAGCTGTGCCAGAAGCCTGAGCGAGCTGTGAGAAGACCCGATCTGCGAATTTCTCACACGTCAGTGACATCTCTATCTTGGTATGGTCCGTGGCCTCACAACACAGTAGAATTAGCTAAGTGTGTGTACGTGTGTGTGTGGTGTGTGCGTGTGTGTGTGCGCACGCGTGCGTGTCTGTGAGACTGCAAAACTTCAGAATAAAACACATTGACGGCATCATGCACAATGCGGTTGTGTTGTAAACATTTCACACACAGATGTCTGATGGCGAGAATGGGCACACACACACACACACACACATACAAACATGCTGAAGTGAGGGAGGATCTATTCTCAGCCACAAAAACAAAAACATTTGCATGCATACAGACATGTAGGTATCTTCAAGGTTTCCTTCAATATGGATTTTGAAGGCTAATACCGATACCGATGTTTTTGGACTGAAGCTGCTGACAGCTGATATTTTGTGTATATCTTTAAATTTGAACATTTTCATGCCAAATAAATCCATGCATTCCGTGTTTCCCCCCAGAAATGTATTCTTGTTAGAGTGGAAAAGCCTCTGAAACAGCAGTTAGATCATCATGGGACACTAAAACTCCACCTAAAGTCATACCAATGAAAGTATTTTAGGTGGGTTAGCAGCTTTAAGGCAGGGTGAGGCAGGTTTCACTGCAGGCTTTACAGACAGTTGAGTAAAATTCTCCCACACCACACAGGAATGATTTCTCTGGTGAGACATCTGATATAAAATAATAATAATAAAACCATGTGATCAGGGAGGAACCTCCATTATATCAGACGTGGACCAAGGATCTCCCAATCTCAGTCCCATATATCGCTAAATTGATATATTTCTCAAACCTTAGTATTCTCTAATCCTCTGTTTGGGAGGGGATTGGGTAGCAGGGCAAACCGGTGAGTGTTAACGCAGAGCCAGGGGGATGAATACAACGGCGAACAGGAAGTAGCACAAAAGCCCCAAAGGAATGAACACTTGTCTCTTCACAGCCACCTGATAGCTCTGTTGCACACTGTTCGCACACACACACACACACACACAAACACAGAAACATACACACCTGTAGGTGTAACCCAGTCCTATGACTCTGCCTGTTGAGTCATACATATACACACACACACCCATACACACATTCACACACCAGCTAATGTTCCTGTTTAATAATTTACTCTGACCGAGGAAGGGGGTAACAAGGACAGTCGGATGAAGCTGCTACCTGTTAAGCTTTCTACAAGTCTACTATATGGAGACATGTGTGCCCAAAACAAACCACATGTGAATTGAATCTGAATCATAAAGTCATGATTTTCAGAATCCATGTCAAATCCAGAAATGAAATTGTAACCCAAGTTCTGCAGGTACAATCTTCATAACACTCTAAAAGTGTCCTGCGGGTTTGTCTTGCGGGCAGAGAGATTGCTGCCCTCAGAAAACTCAAACTCAAAAGAGAGAGAGAAATTTCTTATACTCATATTTATAAATTTTGCCTCTCAGCTATGGCCACACCTCTGCCTCTCCCCTCTCCGGTGCAGGATAAAGCTGTCGGTAAAGCTGCGGGTATGATCAGGTTTCGACAGTTCACTCCCTGAGCGTCAGATGGTAAACAACACTCCTAAAGAGCGGGAGTCGGTTCCTTTCCCTCTCCAACATCTCAGTTATGGTTTAGTTTCACTGGAAGTCACTCCTGTTTTTGTCGAATATCTATTATAGCTTTTTCATACATGTGAACTACTTTTTTTTGAGTTGTGAACTGCTTAATAATATCTAAAGGTCAGGGTCTAGAAATTGAATGTGGGCACAGTCTCAAGGTTTAAGATGTAAAAACAAAACAAAAAAAATCCATCGATTGGTCGTTTGGTGTCAGCTTAACTATTCTTTTTTTTTTTCATTATACATTGGATATGAGGACCTAGTTACTTATTTTACATTTAGGTTTATGTGATGCTGTTAATCCAAATAAACTTTCAATGAGTAAGCAGGTATGGGGTTCAGTGTCTTGCTCAAGGACACATGACTGCAGAATTTGAGTTACAATCATGTAAATCATGATTTTAGGATTGACAGATTTCAAAATGCTTAGTTCATGTGAAATTTGTTTAGACAGAGATTGATTTATCTCCACAGAATTAACCCCAACCTGTAAAAAATTCAGACCAATCCATCTTTAAGAGTACTTGTGGAATTCCCAGACAGGTACCAACGGGGTCAGAGGCTGTAGACTCTCATTACCTCCCCATTGCATTGTCTCTTTCTAGTCTATGGGTCATTTTGAACTCGCAGTCATAAGTAGAAGCGGTTGGACAGGAATCACCAGCCAGCATTGGAGGAAGCATGCTGAGACAGGACTGGAGTCAAACTGCCAAACTATCTGAGCCCCACCTCTACGACGCCTCGAGGGATCCCGTCCTGTGAGACGAGACGCTACCGGGGCCGAAATCAGAAAAACATACTCTGTATTGCAACAAACAGAGGACTGGCCAGCATTAACGCTTAGAGAGCACAGTTCTCAACCGACCACGGCAGGCAATTGCCACTGACACTTATCTGTTATGTAACTCATAGTCATGCCGTCTGCCTGTACACTTAGGACCACATACCTAAGTAATCACCGAAAGCTCAGAGACAAAACAAAGTGCTAAGAACTGACCACAAGAAGCTTTTCAATCACCATGAACTGTAGCATCTTTAGGAAGGCTACAAGGCTTGTTTGATTTTTCATTATCATGTGCTACACCATAAACCCAGATTGTCTATGCTGTAAATACCTGTGCCTCCTTGGCTGCCTCAAAAAGAATCCTCACGATTCGTTTGTGCGTGTTGCGTAAATGATAAGTAAGCAAACACGGCCTGCCTCTGAGACGGAGGTCCAGCCTTTTCTAATTTGCCGTCTTCAAAGCAACTCGCTGCTGGAGGACGATAACCTCCAGCAGTGAGTTGTAATGGAGGGTAAACATACCTGAACTCAGTTTACCCCCCTTCTAAATTGTAGAATAGAGTTTACCACCTTTTAGTCTGACATGAGGTCAATTCATAGTATACAGTACATCACAGTAAGCAGCAGCAAACTTTTGTAATATGAACATGGAGTCTTTTCAGAAAAAGCATAAATGAATACATTTCTGAACAAAAAAATAAAACAAAAAAACGTGTATCTCTATCGGTGATTGGAGATAAGGAGATAGTTTACCCTCCTTTTTATTTGCCACTCTATCAGTTAGGGCTGACCCGAATGTTTCGAAGCTTCAAAGCTTCTACCGTTGCCATGGTAATCGACGTCCAAATCAGTATTCGAATACTGCGTTGTTTTTTGTTTTTTTGTTTTTTTTAATTCATTGGACGAAAAGTTACGTTTCCATCCTGTACATCTCTGTACACGCATACGGAAACGCACTGTATCCGGACATGTCTGGCGACGTGCCAGGAGATATTCGGGCCGCCACACGTCCGTAATTCCCAGAGAACGGATAACTTTTGTGTACTGGAGATTTCTGTCACCGTACACGCCTCGTTAATTGTCAGCTCACTCACGTATACTGTCGCAAATTACCAGATATCACTGTACACTCACCGGGAATCTCCGTGCACCTGCACACATGGTCCAAATACGTCCGGAAAAGTCAGTTTTCCACCTTAACACACGTCCAAACACGTCCGGAAAAGGCAGATTATCTTCGAATATTTGCGGGTAATTCTCACTGAAGCTTCGAAGCCCCAAAAATGGTATTCGGGACAGCCCTACTATCAGTAAACACCTAACACAATGTCTTGCCATTAAACGGTGGGACAATAAGGAGAAAAGGAGAGATTTAAGGGACAGCTACTGTGAATTCGAAATGATAAGCTTAATTCAGAATACTTTTAAAGGCATACGGAGTAGGATTTTGCTGGTTGTGACTAAACAAAACTTTTAAAGTTGACCCCTCCTCCCTGCGGTTGCCAGAGCGGTAAAAACCAGTAAAAAAGTACAGATTAGATTAGATTTAGATTATTTATTTAATGACCACACAGCCAGGCTGGTGGAATTTGTTTTCAATACATTAAGCAGGTTCCAACATAGAAACATAAGAACATCAGTACATCATACAATCAATACAATATACAGTACAAGACCCACATCACAGTACAGTAAACATAACATGTATTGCATAACGTTTCATGGCCATAACAGCATAGACACTAATGGAATTTGTCAGAGGGAGTTCAGAGTTCGTATGGCAGTTGGAAAGAAACTGTTTTTAAAACGGGTTGTTTTGGTGAGCAGAGAACTGTAGCGCCTCCCAGAGGGCAACAGCTGGAAAACATGGTGTGCTGGGTGAGTGGGGTCAGAAATTATTTTTCTTGCCCTTTTCACTGTCCGTTTGTGATGAAGTGATTCGATTGATTGGAGGGGGATGCCAATGATTTTGGATGATTTGTTGACAATGCGCTGTAATTTATTCCGGGAGTGAGTGTCCAAACTGCTGTACCAGACTGTTATGGATGAAGTGAGGATGCTTTCTATGATGGCTGAATAGAAACGGAGCAGGAGATGTTTCCTCACTCTGAATTTCTTGAGCTGACGGAGAAAGAATAGTCTTTGCTGGGCTTTTTTAAAGATGTGGTCTGTGTTGATCTTCCATTTAAGATTATTGCTTATGTGAGTGCCAAGAAATTTGAATGAGTCAGTGATGGATATGGGTTCGCCAGAGATGAGTACAGGGGTTTTGGAATTTGACTTGCGTCTGAAGTCGATAATGAGTTCTTGAGTTTTTGATGAGTTGAGTAGAAGGTTATTGTCTGTGCACCAGGTAACTGCACGGTTTATCTGTGCACGGTATTCTGTTTCGTTGTTGTTTAAGATGAGTCCTGTGATGGTTGTGTCGTCCGCGAGACGAAACGGCAAGCAGACAAGGCTTGTTCCAAAATGAGAGTGAATCTGGGGTTGGCTTTCACCCGTTGGAGAGTATTGAAGAAGAGGATGGGGATGAAGAGCGACGCGGACTTGATCTGTTTTCTGTTGGACAGGTAGCTGCCGGTTAGCTTAGCTATCAGCTTTTCTACTACAGCAAGCTACGCTAACAACAGTAGCTAGCTGCCAGCTCATGACACACACTAGCTCTAACCAGAACTCTAGTTACTCTGTGTTAGAGTTCAGGACCGCTACCGTACCCAGCGTGGCTTTTAGATATAAAACGATTCAGCAGTGGTTTTGGTTGCAGGCGTACACACCCACTGCCAAAAAGTTGATGCCCAGAAACGTCCCGAACATTCAGAAATAAGAAAATCCAGGCAGAAGGCAGGCTCTCTGCAGACACACACACTGTCACACACTACCAATGGGCCATAAGTAGCCTATTGATTGAGTAGGATAATTTTTGGATGAGTTTATGCCATTTCAAGGGGGAAAATCCTGCTCAGTATGCCTTTAAGATATTAATTACCTTTCTATTTTTTTTTTTTTTTATCTTCAGTCACACACAAAGTTGTGTGTGGAGCTGCATTAGATGAATAGCCCATTTATAAGGTCACAGTTTTGCACAAGCGGAGGAATCTGAGCTGTTTCAGGTTTCAGATTAAACAGCTCCTGTTGTGAGTGAGAATCTGCTGCTATTCACAGCTACGACAACAATGGAGCAGTGGGCTGTGGATTACTCCAGTTTAAGGAGTGAGCCTCCCAAAACACTGAGTGGATGTTCCTTGGTACTGAATACAGAGAAATCTGCTGAGTTTGCCGAAGTGCAGTTCTAGAGTTGTTTCTGCATTTCAGGGATTCTTGTGGGAATCGCTCTCATGTTTTATTTACATCTGAGTTACCCCTGTATCTGTAAATTCAGCTGGATGGCACTTCACTGCCTCTCATGGATATTTCAACTAGGTTTCGACCGCTATGGGTTTTTGAGGGCTAATATTGATATTTTTGGATTGAAGCTGCCAATAGATTATATTTTATACCAATATTCAATATCTTTCAATTGGACCATTTTCATGCAAAAATAAATCAATAAATACAAATCCAAGTATTCAGTGTAACCACTATTGTATTCTTGTCAGGGTGGAAAAGCCTCTGAAACAACATTTAGACCACCATGGGACATTAAAACTCTCCATTGAAACCCAGGATAGCAGTAAGAGCAATGATAATAATAAAACATATTCATGCATATGTGTGTGGAACCTGATTAAAACGTCTCGTTAGAATCAATTCAGGGTAAGGGCTTCCCATTGACAGCCAGTGTAGTGTTGATGAATTCTACAAAAAATATGTAATCAATCAAACTGCATCATATCTATCAGAGGTAGATGATACTGACTGGAACAGATTCCAGTTTTAATAAAGGGACAATATCAGCCACATATATCAGTTTAACTTAGCCCTAACTTAAATTGCTCTCATAAGGACAAGCAGGCAAATACACACTCTGGTGCCCAGTAGGGCTGTCAACGAATATTCTAAATTCGATTATATAATCAAATTGTAAAAAAAACAAACAGACATTCGATTGTGAAAATTAATTTTCGATTGTGAGGGAAAAAAAAAAGCAGCATTACCGCAGCTGTCTGCCTCGCGAGTTCTCGCGTGGGCCTGGGCCGCTGCACTGAATGCACTGCATGACGGACAGGAGTCACACAATGTCACTTTCATTGATTGAAAATGAAATGTAGGTCAAGCTGAAACGAGCGAATAATTCAACAACAACCGTGTGGTAATGATGGCAGAGAGTTCACACCCCCCTCCGAGCAATCTAAAAAGCCCTGTTTGGAAATACTTCGGATTTTGGTCAGACGGCAAAATTGTGGAACCTCGAGATAAAGTTGTGTCAAATTGTTTATTTAAACCAGTATGAATATTACCTAACCTGTATAAAAATTAGGCTATCGAATAACATGTCAATTACGAATCATTCATTTGATCTTGCTCTGAGACACAGCGCGTTCTCAGTTCTCACTCTAGCACCAACCACGGCGCAGAGAGAGAGAGAGAGAGAGAGGTCTATGGTCTTTAAATGAAGTTTTACGGTATAGGACATTATTTTATTTGTTTATTTTGTAATGTGTAGGTATGTAGATCTTTTAAAAGACATGTTTATGTTGAAATAAATATACCTATACAAGTAGTTATGTCTCTCATTGTATTGGTTTGCCCTCTTATGGACATAATGCGTAAAAATAGATATTCGAATGGTTCGAACCTATGTGTTTTTTTAGAAGGAATAATCTAACGTCATTTTTGGCCAATTTTGACAGCCCTAGTGCCCAGTCACCACAGCCGTCATAACCATTCTGGTGCCATCAGCCTAACAGAGAAAGTCAGTGTCAACACCAAAACAAATAAAGCACTGTCACACTGCACCCCATAATCAGCATGCAATGTGGATGGATGGCAACGTGCAGGAGGAGGGCAAGTTCAACATAAACCAAAATGAGCACGACATTTTCACATGGCATTAAGGCATGGTAATAATTAGGTAACACTTTACTTTTTTGGGGTCCACAATTTCCTAATAATTTCCTAGAAAGGAACTGTTCATTTCTTAGTAAGTTTCCTGGAAAGAACCATGAAATGATGCAGTAGTTATATAGAAAATGTAAGTAGTCTGGTGGAGTCCATAATATACTGTAAATTTCTAAAAGAGTTTCCTGGAAAGAACTGCAAAACTACAAACTATTTACTGGAAAAATAATAGGCAGAGGTCAATTTGGTAACCCAAGTCATTATTCATATAATTAGTTATTTGTTGAATTCCTTCCTCTAATTTCTAATTTTCTATACAACTACTGCATCATTTCATGGTTCTGTCTTTGAAACTCTAAAAGAAATTACCAGGTACTTAACAACTACCAAATACCATTGAACTGTTTCTCTATTTTCCCTATAATTAATAAATAATGTAATGGTTCTTTCCAGGAAACTTCCTAAGAAATTAACAGTTCCTTTCTAGGAAATTATTAGGAAATTGCGGACCCGGAAAATAAAGCGTTGCCAAAAATTATAGTAAAACAGCTTGGAAACTGTTTTGAATGGATATCAGAAAGATATCCATTGGTGCAGGCTCTCAACAGTCATACAAACAATTGTGTATAAAATGTGTATAAAATGTGTGAACGTGTCAAAAAAAGTTGGAAGCACTTACAAAAACTCAATTTTATAACATATTTGTAACACCTGAATAAGAGCTTCATAGCAGCTGTGTGGCACATTCATGAATACAACAATTCATGACTCAATCTTCACAACATGAAAACTACATTGTGTGACCACAGGGAAACATCCACTTCAACGCAAAAAAACGGCTCATGTGATCACATTGCCATTTTCAAAGTCTAGGCTTTAGCTAAATAAAAATTAGATAATGTACCAGCTCTACAGCCAAACAAAATACCTGCAGAGATCAAAATACGAGCTTCAGAAAAGCAGGATGTCAGATTACGCTTCATAATTTCATAACATGCTTGAAAGAGAGTAGAGTGCTGATAGGCTGTACACATTGAGGCAATGAGTTTGCTTTGGAGTTTGACTTCACTTATTGGGAGTTTGGTATACCTGTAATAAAACATGTTTCTGTGTGAGATAATCAAAATCGAAGACCGAAATAGACAGATTTTAGCATCACCGTTCCTAGCGAATAAATCAAAGCTATGTTTCTTCAGATGACTGACTTCAACAGCTTTGACAAACAGGGACAAAAATAACTTCAGAAGTAGCACAAGCAAAGATGCATCTGACAATGTTGTTTGGATGCGAGTGTTCCTGGTGCTGAATAAAGACGAGACGATGCGTCATGTGGATGCAATGTAGGTTAGCTGTGTTTGTTTCTGCTGAGTAAAGCTTTATGTAAGTTGGGATGTTAGCCTTGTTCCCTCTCAGCGTCAGGGTGAGAGACATAGACAGTGACAGCGCTCTCTCTCCCTGTCCTCCCTCTCTCTTTCACAACACTCTTGCCTCTGTGTATCTCTCTTTCTCCCTCTCTCTTATCAATCCCTCTTTCTGTGTCTTTTCTCTTAGTGCAATCACTATTTGTCCCTATGTCGCTCCCTTCAATTCTCGGCATGTTTCGTTCAAATCGCTTTCTGTTGGTCATTTGTATGCCCAATACACACTGTGGTGCAAAGTCCAGTGCAATGCCCAGCATGTACACACACACACACACACACACTGAGCAAATATACTCAATGTGGCTTTGACAGCTTGCCAAGACTTAGGGTTCTGCTAATTACCTAATATTCCTGACCGGACACTGTCAGTGTTCCCAGAACTCCAGTATTCACTTCCAAGTCTTCCCATTGCATAGTACCATAGTACCAGTCACGCTGTCTTGGCCCAGTCATTTCAAGTAGGGTTAGACCAATATCTGGGTCCTGGGTCCTTTTATTAAAAAAACAGATCTCGTCCAGTCAGTGGGGTCCACCTCTGATACGATAGATATGATGCAGTTTGATTGATTACAGATACTGATCAACTCTACATTGGTTGTCTATGGGAACCCCTTAACCTGTATTGATTCTAAGACATTTTGATTGGATTCCACACAAGGATGCATTCATATTTTTATTATACACTATCCTAAATGCTGTTTCTTTTCCACCCTGACAAGACAAAAAATATATAATATTTTGAATATAAGCACAAAATATTGACTATTGGCAGCTTCAGTTCCAAAATATCTGTATCAGTATTGGCCTTCAAAAACCCATGTCAGTAGAACCCTTATTTCAAGGTCCCCTCCAATGCCAAGAAGAGCCATCAACCCCCCACTCCGAAGAGGCTCCAATCCCAAAGTTATTCCCAATGGGGCTTTTAAACAATCATAGATAATACCATGTGACTCAGTGAGCTATTATCAATCATCCAAAACTAAACCAACACCCTTCATAAAGCCACAGCAATGTGAAGCAAGAGGCAAGTTCAAACATCAATCAATCCTGGTTTTGCAATAGGACAACCATACACACTGCAAAAGGAGAGTTCTTCAAGGGTTCATGTTTACCCTAATCAAAGGGTAACCAAGAACCCTCTGATTTGATTAAAAAAAAAACAACAACTGGTAAATCAGATTAAAGAACCCAGCGTTGTTCTTAAAGTCCTTTCAATAACGCTGGTTAGGAACACTTCATGTATTCTTATAGGGTTCTTTACAGTATTGTAGAGGTTCTATGTACCATTTGAACATATAGAGCAGTGGTTCTCAGCGTGGGGTCTGGGGACCACCAGGGGTCCTTGAGGGGGTTCCAGGGGGTCCCCAGTAAATTGATGAATTGTTAAATTCACCATTATTTCATTTACAAGAACTTACTCACTGTTATCTCTCTACCTACAATACAGATGGTCATGGAATTCTGGACAAAACCATATCGGACAATAAAAATATTCTCAGATTTGGATCAGAGAGAAAATATCTCATAAATGGGGGTCCGTGGCCCTAATGTGGACTAAATTAGGGGTCCTTGATATGAAAAAGGTTGAGAATCGCTGCTATAGAGAACCTTTCTTAAAGGGTTCCATATTGTACCGTAAAGGGTTCTGCTATGGTATAAGCCAAGAAAGACCCATTTTCCAGCATTATATAAACCCATTTTGTGAAGAGTGTTCTGCACTATGCTGCACGTCTCGCCCTTCAGAAATCATGTGCCCTCATCTGTGCTACCCAGTACCTGCTGCATCCCCTGCATAAAGCACAATAACACATACTTCCTAATGAGATGCGTCCTAATGCATCCTAATGAGATATGGCTGTGAAAGGATGACAGCAAACCCCTCCAGCACCCCACCCCGTCCCTCATCCAGGACGCTACTGACCTTAAAGGCGAACTTGCGGGTGATGTTATCCGATGGTTGAACTCCTCCGATCCGGAAACTGAGCAGCGGCAAACTCCCCAACACCACCTCCTCCTTCTCGTCTGGAATGAGGCAGAAGGAATTCAAGAGTGAAAACCAAAACATTACCATAAGCATCAGTGAAACAGGATTACATTCCAGCGGCGTGGTTAGAATTAATATATATATATGTACAGTATATGTTAACAAAAAAAAAACAATTACAGCCCAAGCCAATTCATTCACACCTGCAGGAATTAAAGACAGCAAAACGGATTAAGACCGCTTTGGATTCAAACACCGGAGCGCAGTCAGAGCTGCTTCCCTCCTCTAGCTGGACTGGCAATCTGAAGACACACACTGGTCCCACAGTGACGGCTTCCTAGAATAGATATCCATTATGGTCTGAGGGTCCTTGTGATAAGCGGTGGTAATGGCTCACACACTCCCACACACACATACACACACACACACGCACACAGACACACACACCAGGATCCAACGGTGATAAATATAAGCAGCGTAGAAGAAGAGGGAGAGCGAGAGGAGCACTTGCGCTGATTGAATAATGGAAGAAAGCATGAAAATTTCAGCGGCTGGAAGGGAATCCGCTTCTCTCTGTGTTTATCTCGCTCTCTCTCTCTCTCTCCCGTCATACCTCGCTCTCTCTTGTTTTCTCGTTGCTCCCTCCCTCCCTCTCTCTCTCTCTGTCTCTGAATGGAGCTCTGCACCGACACAAGAGCCTCCCTCTTGCTGAGTGAGTGTGTGTGTGTATATGTGTGTGGGTGTGAGAGAGAGAGAGAGAGACACAGAGCGAGTGAGGGAGAAGCAAAGAGAGAGAGAGGGAGATGGGAGGGAGGGGGAAGGGCTTGTGCAATCATACAATACCCTGTTCCCTGCTCTGTATGTGTGTGTGTGCGTGTGTGTGAGTGAGATAATGATCAGCCCATGTGACTCAGTGTTGGAAGAATCTCGGCCCCCAGCCAACTGTACCTGCCAGCCGTCTGCTCCAATGGGAGGCCAGCGTTCATAGATGTGTACACACACACACACACACACGCCCCCACCACACACACACATAGAAGGATGGCAGGTAAATAGCCACGCCTCTATCTCTTTCTCTCTTTGATCTCATGCACACATTTGAATGATTTATTCATGTTTGTATTGGACTGAAACAATGAAAATGTATGTTTCGCATGACTAAGTGGATACAAAAGCACTGTGCAATGCAAAATGCAACTGGATTCACAAAGCATGGACACCCAAATGACAGAAGAACACACACACACAAACACATCTCATCACATACACAAAAACATGCAGTATATCTTATTCAAAATGTGCGAAACGTTCTTCAGGAACGCTTCATTCTTGGCACGCCAGAAATACTCATTGATGCATTCATTCATAGACAGTACACCAATACGCATCGACAAATCATAGACAAAATACATATATGCATACAGTGAAGGGGGTGTCCGCTATAAGAACACATCGCAGCATTTGTTGAAATACCTAATACTATATACTATATAGATATACAATACCAAAACTTCCACCACCTCTAACTTCAAGACATAATTTGGTTCACACATTGGCAGCTCCACAAGGCAGGTAGGAGGTAACTGTTTGAAAAATGTCCCCATTCATTTGAATAAAAATAGCCTGAAAACTTACATTTAACACATTGGTGAACATATTCAACAACAGATGCTGCTACTGTGTTTTTCAATTGACTGTGGGTCCGATGTTTTAGAACCTCATTTTGACAAATAGCATTTTTATTAATAGAAGAGAACATAGCGGAGGGATACCATTTAGGAGCGATAGTTCCTGTTTGGGAGACCGGGTCTATTTTTATTTTTACAAACTCGTCCAGCTGCATCCGATCTTGGTGATTAATTTATATTCTGGTTTTCATGGCGGTCAATTGCCAAATAACCCCCATGTTAAAACTAAGTAGAATATTGCTTTAAGTTTGGATTCATCACTTCCTGTGTATGGAACATAATAAAAATGTTGCTCTAAATGGGTTGAAAATGTAATAGAACCAGTTCATTAATATCTTGTGAGACAATGTAATGACATTACTACATGTGACAACTTGGGTTATTACATTATTTGACCGCGTTATTATGACATCATCAGTTAAAAATATTTTACACCCTTCATGAAGTAATAATTACTGGGTAATGTAATAATGTGATGTTATCACTTTATCCCACAATTTATTACATTAGCAGGATTTACTGCAGATTTTTTGACCTTTAGAAGGACATTTTTATTTATTTTTTTGTTTGACAACTTATTATATTATCCTGCAGATATTACAGTATCAGTTGCTACAGATGCTGTTCTCTGTTTGCAGCACCACTTTGTGATTTAGACTGATAACACTAGTGCAGCCCAAACTAGAAAGGTTTAGAGTACTTCTTAATGAGTATTAGAAAGGCCCACCAGGTGTCAAGATTTAATACAATGTCCTCATCCTTCCATGATTTTTCTGAAAAATCATAGAAGACATTTTCAACTGTTCAATAAAAGTTAAAAAGACTCATTCTCAAGCCAGTAAAGCAAATGACAAAGCAGTATTATCATTACAGTATTTAGCAAGGTGATAAATTACCTCTTTACTAGACGTTACTGTTGGTTTTAGTGAGCATTGAAAATGTGAATTCTTACCCATGTCAATTACAGGCCACCGTAAGATGTGCCAGAGACCTGTTGATGTTGTGGCAATTCCTTGGTCGCTGGCAGAGGTCAATACAATACATACATTTCTTAATTCCTATTTAAGGGCTAGCATTTTTAGAATTCTAACAAATTGACTTTGAACATAAATACAGACAGTTTTGACAATTTCAAAATACCCCCACTAGCACCAGATCAATGGGCACCATGTGGTACCCACAAGTGTGAATGTCTCTCCCTCTCCTCTCCTGAAAAATTGAACATCATATGCTGTCATAACATTAAGTCTACAAGGCTGCAGCGGCCTGACAACTCCGACCTGAGAGTGGGGGATCAAAAGTCTGGCCTTTCTAGTCTTGTAGGTGTTGTGTTGATCTATCTTGAGAGAAACAGTAGAATCATTGTAGCCATCACACATCAGATATGGCTGCTGCCAAAGGCGTGCCCTGATCTGTGTTAGCAAAGAAACAGTGTTGCAAAACTGTAGTGTGTCTAACGCTTGACAGCCAAGCAGTCCCACCCTGAGACATACTTCACTACAGAGGCACTGCAATGACACACATAAACACATACGCATAGCCTATACACTGAGTTCTCTTCAAACACACACCTCAGAGGCAACAATTGTTCTGCAAATACACTCCTAATCACACAGGTGAGAAGACCAACTTTATCTGACGCACTCCTGAATACACTCTTGAAATACAATTGTGCACCTCTGAGACACTCACTGCTGATGAGACACTATTTCACATGTACAGTATACTGCAGGAAAGGAAGGAGAGCAAATAGAATGTGACAGAGAAGCACGTCACAATTCAAACCCACGCAGTCAAAGCATATGGAGAGTCTCACAGGCAAACACACCTAGTCTACTTAGATCTCCGTTAACTCTACAGAGATTGCATCAAACTCACACCAAAAGAGGCTCAGTAATACACAGGCATGCACACACACACACACACACACAGCCATCCTCCAAATAACTGATTACTACAACTTCAAAACAATTGTTGGGTTTACATGGAGCTCAGTATTCCAGTAAAAACTAGAAGGCACTTGGTAGAGTGCAAGCCTCTGCCAATGTTTAACAATTCTCCAACTTGTAGAGCTGCAGCCTCTGCAGCAGTTTGTTTAGTGTTTGTATTTCATGTTTGATTTTCTGAAAAAAATAGCACATGAATTCAAAGCTGTTTAGCAACCAACTCAGTCCAGAATGTCAGACTTACCTACCAGCACATGAACACAGCATATTATGGCTGAAAAATGATAATCGTTTAATGACAGAAATCCCAGAACCTGATCACCACCTTGTTTTGAACTGTAATTGTAGTTCCCTCTTGGGCCAATCATTGTAATTTTGAATACTGGAACACAGCGGTGAGATGCATCATTTTCCTCCAGGTTTGTCAAAATCGGATCAGTGTTGTCTGACATATTGCACAACACATGAATGAGTGAGCAAATGATTTAGTGCCCGCCCGTGGGACGGTCAGTGTAATTTTGAAAATGTGAGAATGCAGTGGTGGATCATTCCCCCAAGTTTTGGGAAAATCCAACAAGTAAACAAACGTTGTAGCACCCCCCTTAGGCCAATCAGTGCAATTTTAAAAATCCCAGAGTGGAGCAATGAAATGCATCATTCCCTGAAGTTTTGTAAAAAACCAATCAGCGGCGTCCAAAATATTGTCTGTGACGCACAAACAATTAAACAAACATTCTGACTTAAGCCAATCAGTGTAATTTTGAAAATGCCGGAACGGAGCAATGACCCACATCATTCTCAAAAGTTTCGTCAAAATCCGATCAGTAGCGTATGAGATATTGTGTGTGACTGGACGGATGGACAGATGGGGCAGATCCATAGTCCCTTCCCTGATTTCATTGTGGGGGACAACAATGGCTAAGAGCAGCTGATTGTATTTCTACACTTACGACTTGGCTTTCTCAACAGTGTTGAATAGACATGGTTCATTTCTGTGATGTTTTTGACTGGAAACTGAGCATTTCACCACTGATACCTGATTGATAATGTCAGCTTGTTAGCTAGCTAACTGTAGTATCTGGTCAACTGACCATCACTGTCAAACCAGATGTTGTTACATCTGCTTTGACATTAGCTAATATCACGCAGCTAATAGCTAGCAGTGGTCATTAGATGCTGACATTAACATCAGTTGCTTTGCTAAGTTAGCTAGCTAACAAAGCCAGTATCCAACAGTTTGTTCAGGTTAACTGAGCTGACTCTTCTCAAGCTACAACTCAGAGTGTTTTGGAGTAGAGACTAGAGCTAAAGACAAGACAGTTTACTGTGTCACAGTAACCTACATTTGGAAACAAATATATGTATAACGATACCGAATGGATCTACACCCACACCTCAACAATCTCTTTCAGATAGGCTATCTCTTTTTATATATATTTTTAGACATCATTTGCACAAAGCCAATTCTCCAATGGACCTCTATGGCACCAGCTGTGGTTGATAGGAGATTTATGACAACTGAAAAGCCTCTTGCCAACAAGACAGTGCGAGTGTGGTCACAGGAGTCTATGGAGTCTCTGCAGGAGTGTTATGAGCTCACAGACTGGAACCTGTCTTGTGGGTTGTACTACGAGGACACTGACTAGCTCTCAATGTGTTACAGATTACATCAATTTCTGTGTCGACACTATTATTCTCACTGAACACAGTCCTCTGTTTTCCCAATAACAAACCCTGGATCACCAAGGACATTCAATCTGTCATCACCAGGAAAAAGAAGCAGTGCATATTTCTGGACACATTTCCAAATATATGTTACTTCCATTCATGTGTGTGTTATGTGAATATCTGCACATTCAGTAAATAACTGAATGCACATGCGTACATGTGCTCTATAAAGCTGATAATGTGAACACCCAATGTTGCATATTTACACATGCTGCATATACAGCATGCCCTTGCACTGGACTGAATATCTGTGAATCTGTCAATGGTCAGCATAACAACAATTATTTGTAATCTTCAAATATTAATCTTCATCTATATTGTAATACTACAGTATGTCTTATTCTTTGCTGCTGCAATGACCCAATGGAGGGATTTGTGCTCAGGATGTGAGTCTTCTACTGAAAATATGAGATGGCAATTATGCCGAACAATGGCATCTGTAGCTCAAAGAGATGATATAACACACTTCCAGGAAAAATGACATAATAAAGAAGGGGGAGGTAAGAGAGGAAAGGAAGGAAGAAATTAAGCAGGAATGGATGAGGAAAGATGGATAAAGATTAATGGATGGATGAATGAAAGGATAAATGGATGATGAATGAATTAAGGGAAGAAGGCAAGGAAGCCAAGGAAGGATGGTTAAGAAGGAAGGAAAGAAACACAATGCTAAGTGAAGGGAAAGGAAAAAAATTGTTCTTAGTCTTTCCTTAGAAGGGAGCCGCACTCACACTTGCCATTAGTTTTTCTGTAGAAGTTTATGCTATATAGGTTTTTGAAGTCTGAGACTATTTTTGGATTGATGTTGATATTCAGTATCTTTAAATAAAAAACTCCATATAGACAGACTGAAGGCAGTGCTAGCACAGGTGTGAGTTAAAGGATAAGTTCAGCAATTTTTGACCTATATATATATAATTTGTCTCTTACATACATGTTTTGACATAACCCATTTGGACTCATTGATAGCAGCAAGGAGCTCGCCGTTTTAACTGACAACTGACTCGGGAGTCTATATTCTTTGCGGGTAAGTACTACAGCAATGTAAAAGACAAATTATGTATATGTCTAAAATCGCCAAACTTATCCTTTAAGGAATTTATTGTATTGCTGTTGTTTGTAGTCTGATTTTTTGTATTCATATTTGTTTTTTTTGTACTAACCCTCATCACTCTCAACTGTCTCTAATGAACCTTAATTAGAGAATATAACCTCTCTAGTCCACCCTCTTGTTACATTCTGATGAATGCAATTTTTAATTGTGTATATAGTGTTCTCGTGCAGTGTGTCGAAACTCTGACTAAACACCAAGTTAAACCGTAGCCAATGAAGACAGAGTCGTAGTAAGATTGACCATTTACTGTCACACTTCCTCATTAACATGCTGGTGAAAACTGTAAATAAAAACAATACAAAAATATTCAGTGTCTGTGTTCTTAACTAAACATTACATTGTACATAGCTGTAAATATGAATATACATTGCTGTCTTGCACTGTAGGTAGCAGTTACCATGGCTACTGGCATTGCTGTTAGCTTGCACACAATTGTAAATAAAACCGTTTTTAAATAACTTATCAAACGTCATTTTTAACGAAATCATTACTAGTATATGATCTTTAACATGTCTAATGTCAAATAAATCAACTTATAGCATTGCCTCTATGATGCTTCGTAGTGGAAGCAAGCGGATTACTTTCAGAGCATGCACTACATGTCTGTCTCGTTTTTCTGCAGAACCAGGAAGAGCTAAACAGAAAGTGACTAAACAGAAAGTGACTAAACAGGAAGTGACGTCGTGGCATTACACGAATGGACAACTAATATAAATTTTACAAATGAGTTTGTTAAACAGTAAAGTAGTTATTCACTTCTCATTTTCAACTAGAAATAGGTACCGACAAATTATTTAAAGAAGAAATTTGAGAAAGTTAAACAAATGCCTTAAAGGCAACACAGTGTATATTAAATAAATACATTTATATTGTGAGCAAGAGTGGTGCCTCTTCACTAGACCTAAAAAAACCTCCATATATACAGTATTTAATATTCTTTAAATATGTATTATTTCCCCCAGAATTGTATTCTTGTCAGGGTGGAAAAGCCTCTGAAACAGCATTTACACCATGGGACACTAACACTCTCCATTAAAAACCATCATAATAATACTAAATATATTAATGCATACTTGTGTGGAATGCAATCAAAATGTTGCATCAATTCAGGTTAAGGGCTTCCCATAGATAAAGAAGTGGTGGACAATATGAAAAGTCGATATCAGATTTTTAATCAAAGGCTAAACTAAACACACGCACACAAACACACACAAACAAACACATTGCTCTGCCTCCTCTAGCGAGTACAACTGGCACCCCTCTAAAATATAACCCAGACAACAGAGTCTTTTGCTTGTTCTCCTCCTCTTCTGACCATTTTTTGCCTCCCAGTCCTTGCTGGCATGGCAATCACAGTGGTAAATCGCACTGTCACACATTCCTCCCTCCATCTCTCCCTCTCTCTTTAGGCCATCTTATCCAAAACACAGCTGGGCTAGACACAGAAGGAAGGAAGGGTTGGGACAAAAAAAAAGAAGACGTGTTCAGAATAAGGAGAGAACTGCCCAACATAGGAGGAATTAAGAGAAAAAGGGAAGAAAAGCAAGGGCACTTTGAGGCCATCTTTGTAATGCTGGCGAGTGTGAATTTTGGGAATTGACCGCACCTTTACACAGGGCTAGAGTGTCAGAAAGAAATATATCAAATGAGTAAAGCAAAGAAAGAAATAGTCACTGGAGCTTTTCCGTGAGAACAGATTCTCAGGAGCCCCCAGGCTGTAAATCCTGAAGGAATTGTATTGTTGGCTGTTCTGTTCTATTCTTATCATCAGTGTGGTTTCTGTGCACATATTCTTTGCATACCCTGGGTTTATTGCGGGCACTGTGAGGGTTTTACACAGGGTTATTCAAAGCTAGAATCAAGCTCTAGGGTACAGGAAAAAAACATGACCCACTTGGGTAACCCAGGTCACTGAGATATGAGAGTTTTGTTCCTGACAAGCAAACTGGTTTGTCCCATAATCAAAAGCAAAAACGTCATAGAAATCCTAGAATATCATGGAATTTTGAGAGGCGTATTCCAGGCGGGGAAATACACATTGCATGGATTTGGACACCAGCTTTTCCTGTTGCAAAAGAAAATAGCCTGTTTGAGTAAAACTGCTGTTCAGGTTTGTGCTATTTGCTTTTGTATTCATTAGACCATCAGGATGGTCTAATGGTTAATGAGGCTGTCCCCCAATGAGAGGGTCAGGGTTCAAGCCCCTAGGTGGCCATACCTGCTGAAGTATCATACTGAACCTCTATAGCTGCTCCACTAGTTCATCAGAATCTATTTATTAGGTCTGATGAAGGTTGTCTAGACCGAAGCATAATGTCTTTTAACTAAGAAATAGATATTTATTTTCGGATATTGAGTGTTGCACCTTCCTATCCTCGCATTTTTGCATGCACATTTAGTATGGACTGATGAAGGACTTAAGTTGAAAATAGTACTAATAATAGCAGCAGTAATAGTTATGGTAAGACACACACACACACACACACACACACACACACACACAATCTTTTGACTTATTTTCACTGCTGTGGGCAGAACAAGCACACTGACCTACTTGTGTCTTCATTTTATTTTTCACCCTATCTTGACACACACACATGCTTTAAAAACTTTTCATTGTATCACACACACACACACGCGTGCACCCCCCCCACACACACACACACACACACACACACACACACACACAGCATCCTCATTGTCTCATAACCTATTACTGTCAACAGATGTCCTAGTGTGTGTTCAGATCACTTTCATAACCAAAGGCTGTGGGACAAACAGACAAGCACACACTCATGCACACACACAACTTTCTCTGCATGTCATTTTCAATAGAAATATTTGGTTTGTGTGTAAGTATATTTAGTATACACACAAAAATAGACGCACAGCATCTGGGTAATAACACAAGTGACAAGTGTTGGGTTGGGGAGGAGGGCAGGGATAACAATACACTGTGTGTGTGTATGTGGCAATATCATGATGGAAAATATGATGATATAGCGCCTGAAATAATATTTGGGTCACGGGGGCTGGAGTCTATCCCAGCATACATTGGGTGGAAGGCAAGGAGACGCACTGGACACGTCTCTAGTCTATCACAGACAGAGAATTACATTCACACCTATGGGCAATTTAGAGTCTCCAATCCACCTGACCTACATAATTCCAGTCCCTGTAACTCTACCTAAGCACGATGTGCTCTTTGTTGTGATTTCCCTTCCTTCGGTGTTAAGAACATGTGAAGAAATAGTTGAATATGAGCATCAGTCCAGACTGCGGTTTGCCCTCGGTTCATTTTGTTATGCAAGGCTTTCCAAGTATAAGTAACTGCTGCCTATCAGATGTCAGTATCTGTCTCCTTATACCCATAAACCCTTGAGTTTAGGGGTAATTTCTTGGATTTTGTTGGGATTAGGTTCTCACCGCATTTGGCATGGAAGAGGACCGAGACCCGCAATTTCAGACATCTCATTGCGGTTATTTGGTGCCACCTGAGTTCGAATGGCGTTGTTCTTACCTGCTGATATGTTCTCATCCTCCACTGGCTGCTTTCACTGGCGGCTACATCTTTAAAGTCACACAAACGTCTATAAAGTAAAGGCCAATCTGGTTCAGTGGAAGACAGCATTTCAGCTGGGAGAATGTCACTGACAACATGATAAAGATATGCAACCGATCCGAACCGTAGAGAGCAGGACCTGATGGAAGTGACGCGCTGGTTTAGCCTTTGGAAGTTCTAGCACGCACCAAAATGTTCTACAAATGTCAAATTAATGCCTGGATAGCTGAACCCAATTTGAAAATTCTATCATATTTTTTCAACGCTTCACTTGCTTTGACTCTGTGTGTGGAGTGTATGGCATGCAGTTTGTTGGTCAACACTGATCTCAACTGCTTGTCCTGTGTATGTGTCACCTCTTAAACATTCCCCCTTTTCATCTCTCCCCTGGGTGCATATTGTCATTTTTGTAGCTCTTTTGGCAGATTAAAGTGCCATGTGCTTGGTGTAAATCAATCCTCTTGTCGCAGGTGTTTACTTTACACAATACTTTAATGCCACACATAGAAATACCTCCTAGTTTGCGATGACATTAAAGAGATGTAATTTGTGATGCCGAGTCTGCTTTGTGTTTGCTATGGTCTCTGAGTCAGCAGCTATAAGTCAAAGATGAACAATGTGGCATTTGATTATGTCAGAGGTGCTTTGGAGGATGATGGAGCTGTGTGTGTGTGTGTGTGTGTGTGTGTGTGTGCAGCTATTTATGTTTTTTAAATATCGCTTTCAGCAAAGCATTTTACTGTATTCATTTGACTAAGGGTACAGCAGGGTGGTCTAGTGTTTATAGAGTCCAATCTTCAACCAGAGGAACTGGGTTCACACCCCCTCCCTGCTGAAGTGTCCTTGAGCAAGACACTGAATCCCTAACCAGCTCCAGACCCTGACCTCTGACCTCTGAGGAAGGGGTGAGAGAAAAGACTATTTCCCTGCTGGGAGCAATATAGGAACACAGTAATTGTGGCTGCATTGAGTATTCTTTACAGTTAGTTTCTGGACTTTTGCAATAATTTTAATTAATTTGCACTAATTTGACACCTGTGCCTATTTGTATTCAACTAGCAAATATTGGAAAGGTTGCTATTCAAGTCAACCCATGAAAAATATGCGACATGCTAGTTGAACCAGACCAACAACTAACCCTGATGCTGGCAACACAGCGCAACACAAATACCTTGTAAATACAGGACAGCTATTTGTTAGCAATCACACTATTTGGAAATTATAGAAGCAATCATACAAGTTGGAAAAGAATGAGAGAAGAGAAGAGGTAAGACAAACCTTTATAGTAGAACAAGCATCGGTCAGTGAGGACGAACCACCTCTTGTTCCACTGCTTCACCCCACTGCTGGCCTGGAAGGACAGACACATCATCATCAACATCGGCATCATCATCATCATCATCGTCATCATCTTCAGTTCTCGAAAGACTCTAAAAGTCTTTCAATGTTTTTCATGGATGTTTTTGACATAGTACCATGTTCAGTAAGCCTATTTATTTGCTCCAACCTGGCTGATGGAAACGCACCTAAGGCTGTGATCACACAGGACGCTCTTTTGAACACACCTGCGCCTTTTTTTCAGTTATTACCTCCGCCAAGGAGGTAATGTTTTCGCCTGCGTTTGTGCGTTCGTGTGTCCATCCGTCCATCCGTTAGCAGGATATCTCAAAACATTGGGCAGGGATTTGCACAAAACTTGGTAAGAAGGTTGGTTATGAGCCAAGGAAGGACTGATTAACTTTTCATGTCGATTGGCCAAAAGGGGGCGTGGTAGTGGGTGTGACATATCACCAAAAGGTGCATAACTGCCTTGCGGGGTGTTGTCAGACATGGCGGAGGTCTGTGCTCTACGAGCACCTTTTCTAATTTTCAATGGTTTGGTTGTGGCAGGTGTGCACCTCCTCCAAACGATGTGCCACACGTTTTGGACGCAAAGCGTTTTGGGGCACTGTCCTGGACACTCCAAGATCTGTCTAAACTTTAGCCACGCTGCGCATTAAGTCAATATCAGACAGAGAAATAATTAGTAGCACATTAGTAGAAGTAAGCAGCCTCTTACAGTTTCCTGGGGCCTAATTTCTCTAAATGCTGCGTGGGCTTGAAAGATGTGTACGCCACTTTCCTGATGAGGTTTGGCTCATGACACTGGCCCTCGAGGACTGGAGTTTGACACCCCTGTTTAAACGATTGGACAGATTAATTAACTGATTGATTGACTGATTATACGATGATGATTGACCTGTTATAAAACGGATGCAATGATGGTGCAGAATGATGGGTAATGGCTACTTTGGAACTATTGGAAAATTACACAAATAGGAGACCTCGGAGGGAACGGGTGTACAGAGACCACAAGGATTTCCTGGCCCATGATGATGACTAGCTTATGAGTCGATGCAGTTCGAGCAGTTCTCCTGGAACTCTGAATTGGGCTCAGCTTTAGAGCGACCAAGCTGTAGAAATCAGGCTATACCGTCCCTGTAGTTCTGACCACACTTGGATTTCTGACAACTGGCTCCTTCCAAAGAGAATTGGTTGACAGGTCAGGGATCTCTCAGCCATCCCTTAGTTGCGTCATGCCAGCCGTATCGGATGGTATAATCGGTATGACACACCAATACATCCATATAACCAGTTTCCATATGCTGTGGGTGAGCAGGCCAACATTGTAAAGGTCCAAAACGTAATAATTGACCATAATAACTACCCATAATGTAATAAGATCTAATGTAATAAAGCCCATAACCTAATAAAAATCCAATAATGTAATAAAATGCTAGTAGCTAAATTGCTAGTTTATTACATTACAGGCTACATAACAATATTTTTGCTAAATAATGTAATAACATAAACCAGTAACGTAATAATAGTCAAAAATGTCTTAATTTAGTGGGTTGTTCTATTTTGTGTAGACATTTGGTGCTTTCGGATAGGCTGCTTTTGTACCACATGTTGGGGTGTTGTGTTTCATACTGTGCTTTGTGCTGCTTTTCATATTTTTCTGTATACCTTGTGATACTTTGAGCGGTTTTGCTGAGTACTTTGATGTACTCTGTGCTACTCTCTGGTGCTAAGGAATACTTTGTGATTCTTTTAACATGGTTTGTGGCACCTGGAGATCATCTGTGGTACACCATGTGGCATTTTATGATACAGTACATACAAGATGCATTCCCATTGTGTTTGTATCAGCTTTTTTGTTTGCTTTGTTTTGTTTAGTTTTTTGGCAATGCTTTAGTCTGAACAGAAATAAGTGACTTGATTAATTGATATTCATATGATGAGTTGCAACGTTTTGGGTGGCGCTCTCCACTTGAATTGAGTAGACAACTGATCATCTATATTGTGAAGAGGTAAATAAATATTTTACTGTACTTTGCCTTGCAAAAAGGGCACCTTTGATGTATGACACTATCTGACTTAGAGGTTATGAATGAAGTCGTAGCTGCAATGGCAGCACTAGAAGGGAGCAAATGTGATTTGCAGAATAAAATCATATATTTAACAAATCATAATTTAATAAATGTCATGTTTCATTACTTTCTCGTGGTTCGGCACACACTTTTTTATTATTATTTTTTACTTATTTTTATTAGTTAACTCTTAACTCTATTATTTATTTTATTGTGGTACTTTTACATCACTGTCTCTTTGGCTTTTATTGTATGTAAATCACTTTGTAAACATTGTTTTTAGAAAAGCTGCATACAAGTCAACTGAATGTCATTCTATAAGTGAACTGAAAAACAAAGTTATTCCATTATGGGCAAAAATGCTATTACGTTACAGGTTCAAGTTATTGGATTTTTATTATGTCATGGGCTTTATTACAAACATCAAACATCACAACAACATCACAAACATCAAAATGCAGTTTGCAGTGTCTGGTTTCCTAAATGTAATCAGTGCAACTGACTGCACTTATATTGCAAAAAGAACATCAAGTGAAGACAACCTTGCCTTCATTAATCAAAAGCATTTTCATCCCATCATTGTCCAAATTACCTGTAATGCAAACATGACACTGACAAATGTAGTCGCATGATGGCCTGGCTCAACCCATGATCCATTTATATTTATACAGACTTGAGGCTGGAGCTGTGTGTGATTGTTGGCTTCTTGGTAAGTTGAGGCTCAGTAGAGAAACATATCACACAACTGAATAAACTTTAACACATTTGTCTTCTTTTTTTTAAGATTATTTTTTGGGGGATTTTGCCTTTAGTGCCACAAATGCTTTAACTTCAACAAATTTTGCTTTTTGGTGTTGTACTCCAACTTTACCATTTCCTCATGCATGCAGAATGGAATGGTGAGCACATTTATATGTACATCAATACTCTTTTGTGCGTACATAACCTATACAGTTTTATAAATGGTGAGTAATGCACCTCTTCTTCAAGAGCAAGCAGAGGAATTGCTAACTTTCTAATTTTTATTTTCAACATTTTTTATTTTTTATCCACTTTGTTACTTCAAGGTTAGCTGGCTAACACTAATTAAATAGTTGCATAGCAACAAGAATGATGTAACACTCCTTGCGCCCTATTACCTCTTACGCTCTCTCTGTTACTTACTAGTGGTGCTCACAGCTGATCTTTGCATTTGAGCAGGAGAAAAAAAGCCCCGTATTTGATCATGGCCTAATTTGCATTTTATATTTTGCAACAATTTAATTTTTTGGTTAAAATTTACTTGCCAGTTGGACGAAAACTCTTGACTCTTTGGGTTTAAAAGGAGAGGAAATAGGTCCTACCTGCTTGTACAGCCATCCCTGTTTGGCAACCTCAGCTTTGGGGTTCCTCCGCATAGAGTTGGAGCGCTTTCCAAAAGTAGCCGCCTTCCTCGCTGGACGAGATGACTGCAGGGAAGCAGAAAAAATGGGGGAAGACGAAGAAGAAGAAGAAGAAGAAACAACTATTTATCGAGCACTTATCAAACCATTTCCAAGGTAATAGAGTAAATAGTGAGATACAGAGGATGGAGAGAGAGTAGAGAGTGAAGGAGCGAGTGCGAGAGTGAATGAGAGAGTGTAAATGTGATAACACGCAACATTTGATTTTCCTGGATCACTGCATCTGTAATTAGGTTGGGTTGATTTCTGTGTGTGTTTGTGTGTGTGTGTGTGTGTGTGTGTGTGTGCGTGTGTGTGTGTGCTTACCCGGGTGTAAGGCTGGGCTTCAGGAGACAGGTCTGACACCATGTTAGCGCTGTTGGAGTTAGCGTTCACATCAGTAGTAGTAGTAGTACTCACAGGTCTGCCTCCCGCCTTCCCATTCATATCCAAATCACAACGCCTGGACAGAGAGAGAAAGGCGTAAATTATCCTCACATTAACAACCCCCACCCCCAACACACACACACACACACACACACACACACACTCTCTCTCTCTCTCTCTCTCACACACACACACACACACACACACACCTACACACACACACACACACACACACACACACACAAATACTGTAAATGCATGTGCACACACACAAACATAGCCTACTGAGAGAAGGCATTAGATTACCAGAATACTTGACATATGAAAACAGAGAAAAAAACATCTAGTCAAACAGTCAAACATCTAGTCTAGTTTTGTCTGGACTGGTCATTTTATAAGTCTAGTTAAATCTATTCTAGTCCAGTCCAAATCTAGCCTAGTCCAGACCATTCCAGTCTAGTGTAGTATAGTCCAGTCCAGTCAAGTGCATTCCAGTGTAGTCTGGTCTGATCCAGTCCTTTCGTAGTCTAGTCTAGTGTAGTCTGGTCCAATTCAAGTCTGTTCTAGTCCAGACTAGTCTAGTCCAGTACATTACAGTCTGGTCTAGTCTAGTTTAGTTTAATCCGGTCTGGTTCATTCAGTTCCGTCTACTCTAGTCTATTCTTGCATAGTCTAGTCTCATACATTCTAGTCTAGTCTAGTCTAGTCTAGTCTATATAGTCTAGTGTAGTCTAGTCTAGTACATTCCACTCCAGTCTAGTCTAATCTAGTCCATTATATTATTGTCCAATCTAATGCAGTCAAGTTCAGTCTAATCCAATCAAGTCTAGTCAGGTCCATTCCAGTTCAGTCTATTTTTGTTTAGTCCATTCAAGCCCAGTACATTCCCATCTAGTCAAATCTAATCTAATTTAATCTAGTGCATTCTAGTCCAGTCCAGTTTCCTCTCGTCCATCCCAATTCAGTCTTTTCTAGTCTAGTCTAGACTAGTCTAGTTTAGCCTATCCTAATCTAGTACAGTCTAGTCCAGTACATTCCACTCTAGTCTAGTCCAATCAATTTTTGTCCTATACATTCCAGTCTAGTCTAGTCTATTCCCAAATCCAGCCCAGGCCAGTCCAGTTCAGTCCATTCTAGTCTAGTGTAGAATAGTACATTCCAGTATTGTCTAGTCTAATCTAGTCTAGTCCATTCCAGTTATATTCTTGTTCTAGTACATTTGAGTCCAGTACATTCCAATCTAATCTAGTCAAGTCTTGTTTAATCATGCATTCTAGTCTAGTTTCACCAAGTGCAGTCTAGTCCAGTACATTCCAGTCTAGTCTAGTATAGTCCAGTCCAATCCAGTCCGTTAAATCTGGTCTAGTTGAGTATACACTAGTTTAGTCCAGTACATTCCAGTCTAATCTAGTCGGGTCCGGGCCAGTCCAGTCTAGTTCAGTCCAGCCCAGCCCAGTCCATTCCAGTCTGGTCTAGTGCAATCCAGTCCAGTCAATTTCAGTTAAGTCTGTTCTAGTCTAGTCTAGTCTATTCTAATCTCATCTAATGTAGTCTAGTCCAATCAAGTCTGTTCTAATCTAGTTGGTCTAGTCTAGTACATTCCCCTCCAGTCTACTCTAATGTAGTCCACTATATTCCAGTCCAGTCCAAGCCAGTCAAATTCAGTCTATTCTAGTCTAATCTAGCCTAGTCTAGCCTAGCCTAGTCCATTCCATTCCTGTTCAGTCCATTCTGGTCTAGTCCAGTTCTAGTTTAATCTATTCTAGTCTAGTGCAGTCTTGTTCTGTATGTTGCAGTCTAGTCTATCTGGTCCAATCCAGTGCAGTCTTGTCCAGTCCAGTGTGTCTACATTGATTGATTCTGCCATGGTGGGTTGCAGGGCTGGTCTCTCTTATTAAGTCCAATGTGCATCACCTCAGGGAGCCGATATCGATCTACTGACCAGTTGGGAGATTAATTCACCAGCTCCCTCTCATTTTCATTCTCTCTTCCTTTTTCTCAATACTCCTTCAAATGATACCCCTCCTCCTCTTTCTCCTCCGTCCCATTTCCATTTCCCCTTCCTCAGCGTACTCCTCTTTCTTTACACTATGTCTGTCCATATTGATTACAATGGCTAGAGATGCTGGAGGTGGGACTGTTGTCTTAACACTACACGACCATTTATCTACCTGTTAGTTCTGCTTAATCATTCATAGTACACTGTATTTATCAGCGAAATTCTATAACTGTTCAGTGCATTCTGGCAGCATAGTAGAGGCTCATATTTCTAAACCTACTAAGGAGACATAATGAGCAAATTATGCAGCATTGACAAAGAATTATTCCATTCATTGCGTGCAAGTGTTGGAACTGTTGAATTTCCTTTGTAATGCATGAAAATATTAAGTCTTTAAACTTCAGATTTGATTTTTTTTGCTTGCCAGAAGGGCCAACATCTCCATGTACTGATGTGTCTGTGTTTAGTGTAGTATTTTTATTGGGTCCTTGTTATAGACTAGCTGATCACCCATGAGGTACTGCTCCTGCAAAATCTAGTTTTCACTGCAGTTACAGTGGAAGATTGCTTTTTCCTTTTCACATTTCTGTATAATTCAAATTATTTGTAGAAGTGTTTGGCTAGTTAGTAGAAGATTCATGTCAAGGTCCCTGATCTCCTGATAAGGTAAGTCATGTCATTTTACAACATTAGATTGAGGTTTTGCATATTGTTTGTTGGACATCTTTGTTGTAAGTGGACTTAATCCTTTGTTGAGGATGTAACATTAGCATAGCAGTCCTTGTTAAGTGTATGTTAGCAGTATCATTAGTTAAGTTGTAGTAGTGAGCTATTATTGGTGATTTGATTTTGTCAAATGAAAACAATGGAAAATCAAGACACTCACAGCTGGCGAGCATGTAACTAGTGCCAAGCTAGTTTTCACTTGTTTTGATAGTGTAACGCTGTGTAATTGATCTCAGGAGGGAGGGTGCTAGGCAGAGTGGAGGAGAGTGGGCAATGTGTTATGTGGTTCTTATGTTCATTGGGTACTTAATGTGGTGTCAGAAGTGGGATCCACTCACAGTTCCCGGTAGCTGACAGTAATCATGGAAGTGAGAGGGACACTAACCCTCTAAAATCAGAGAAAAAAAGCTAAAAAGGGATGAGATACAAGTGACCCTGCTGCACGAGCATCAGAGGCAATGAGGGAAGTTTGAGGTGGGGGCAAGCACTGTTGCAGTCACACGGAGGAATCTTTCCATATCTGCATGGGTAACTGAGATTCAGCAACAGTGCTTACAAGGTTTTGACTTTCTGAGGGACACGGGGGCTGTGCTAAATGTGTCAGATTGGACAGTGACATTCATTGATGGACCCCCACTAGCCCTGATCGGTAGCAGTGATACTCCTGGGCTAGCCCAGGAGCCTTGTACAGTGAGCAGCCTAGGGCCCATCATGCCCTCTACTTTCGACCCAGTAGGCCTAGAGCTGTCGATCTACTAGGGCCCTTCTCCTGCACACCTCGAGGCAATCACTATGTACTGGTTGCTATGGACTACTTTACGAAGTGGCTGGAAGCCTATGTTGTACACAACCACAAAACTGCTACAGTCTGTGAGCTAGTGATTGAAGGGATGTTCAGCCATTTTGGTGTCCCAACTGAGTTGCATTCAGATCAAGGGAGAAACATTGAGGCCCAGCCGTTTGCTGACATTTGTAAGCAGCTCTCTCTACACAAGATGTGCATGACACCTCTTCACCCTCAGGCTTGTGGAGAGGTTTCACCGCACTCCAGGGACCCAACTGGCACTGGTCATAGGCAAAAGAGAATCTATGACCAGCACACTTAAGGGAAACACTTCAAGGCAGGGAACATGGGTGGGTCTATGGACCCAAATGGGTCAAGGGGAAGTCACCTAAATTACAAAGTAACTGGATTGGACCATGTCTAGTTGTGGAGCATGTGGGTAAGGTGGTTTACATTGTGACACTACTGCCAACGGGGTGGATGGTGGTACTACACCGGGACCAGTTGGCTCCCTACAAGAGTGATCAACCCGCATGTGGTCGAGGTCTCCAGGCTTCACCCTTAGCACATCCTCTGACATCCTTTGGCACGGACAATCAATAGCACTCCCCACAAAGTCAGTCTCAGGCGCAACCAGCCATGGATGTTCAAGTCGCACCCTTATTGTGCAGCGCAGGTCCCCACAGCGTTTACAGGACTATTAAGTTTAACTCCTCAGGGGCGAGTGGAGGAGAATGGGGAATGGGGAATGTGTTATGCGCTTCTTATGTTTATTGGGTATTTAATGTGTTTTGTGGTTCACCTGCATTTCATTAGAGGGAGGTGTTAACGGTAAGGGGTAATTGGCCCAGGAATTGACAGGTTAGGTTCGGGGGACAGAGTGGGGTTAGGAGGGGAGGACGAGAGAGATGGGGAGAAGGCAATGTGCTGTTGGTCTAGGTTAGCCAAGTTAGGTAAAAGTTAAGTACAGCTTGTTGTTAGGGTTGGCCACTCTGGCTGTTGTTTTCAACCCCGGGGTAGTTTGATGCGGCAGGGAATAAATCAGGGCTCAAAGGAACTAGCAAAAGATATTGTCTCACTCTCTTTCCTTGTCAGCTACTACTGCAATACAGTAGATTTTACATAGAATTTCAGAGTGTGGATCAGACATCTCCATCCTTGCGGAGTGTGGTTGTGTGTGTGTGTGTGTGCGTACTAACAGCAATTTATTCAGCTAACTTATCATGGTCAATTAGCATTCAACTTGCAGAGTATAATTTTCAGTGTATGATGGTAAATAAGTATGTTGTACGTACTACAGGTATATGTATATTGTAAGTTAGTTTGTAGATTGGTGTGTATTGTTGGAGATCATATTGTAGGTATATATTACTTACTGCAGGTAGGTGTGTATTGATGTAGGCTCTTCCAGCTGGATCTGGCTCACTGCTTGTCCAGCCGGTCCACTGGGGTCATGTTGACTGGAGAGAGATAGAGAGAGAGATAGAGAGAGAGATAGGGAGATAGATCAATATACGATATCCAAGCTGTCACACATGGACAGAGCTATCAATCGATGGCTGATCGACCGTGTTGATTGCTGACATCACAACCCAACAGGACGTTTCCAATCAAATCCATTCATCATTCAAAATGTGGGATTATCACCATCGCCATAATGTGTGTGTATTGAGTGTGTGTGTGTGTGTGTGTGTGTGTGTGTGTGTAACCAGATCTTCTGTTAATTAACAAGGTGTTAAAAGTGTGCAATAAAAATAGCTCTTTTGTAGTACAAAACAAACTATTAGAACACTGTGTCTGACTGTGTCTCCTCTCACATTGCTGTGTGTGGACAAGTGTTTCTATGGTGTGTGTGTGTGTGTGTGTGTGCGTGTGTGTGTGTGTGTGTGTGCATAAATACCACAGTATTGATTTGGCAACCACAAAGGACCTAAGCAGAAACCCAAGAGGTATCTGTGCATGGGCATGTGGCCATGTATATTCATATGTGTGCATTTGTGTATGTATTAATGTGTGTGACAGACTGCAATGTACCAGAGTGTAAATATTAGTGCGATTATTGGCTGTGATACCAATAATAGCTTAGATTACAGTATTAGTTTCACGCCACATTACTGCTCATATCAGATTTTTTTAGATGACTTTTTACATCTATTCTAGGATTGTAACCCATATCCCCTAACAATATGAACTGACAGCAATGTGCAGAGTAACAGTAACAAAAGGCGTCACATCCGTTTTTGTTTTCAACACATTTTGGTTACAGTCTGTGCCTTCCAGTTTGACAGAATGGAGGCGTCTCTCAAAATACCAGTCAAGCTGTCTATTTGGCTTTTTTTCCATTGTTGTGTCTTGTTGTCCTCCATGCTAATGCTGGCTCAGCCAAGCTGCTAAAATTATAACACTCAGGTGAGGGACGTAAAATTTACTTACTGTCATGGCAACGCTAACAAATTTTTGAGCATTCAAATCAAATCGCATGTAGGTTATGACTTGGTTATGGCTCAGTTTGTACCACGTAGCCATGTGGTCCAGATAAAAATTTGAAAAAATGCGACTTCATGCAGCTTTTTGCTGTTCACACTGATTACAAAACATCAGATCTGTGTCACATGTGAGGGAAAAATCAGGATTGGGGAACGCTCTGCAGCAGTGTGAACATAGCCTTAGAGTATTAGATTAGAGTATGAAACTACAGTCAAAATTTCAAACCTCTCTTCATTGGTCCTTTTGTGCAACTTGTTAGAAATATATAGCATTTGAAGGGTTTCATTCCAAAATGTTATATGCTTTTTGGGTAAAGTGTTGATGTAAATTAATCAATATTTAAGAAAAATATAGGTGATAATACCGTTCAGAAAGATGATAACTTCAGTCCATGATGAATGTTTTATGCCAAATTTTATGCCAGCAGCTTTTTGTCAGAGCAGGTGTTACATTTCAATTGGTGAAAAGACACCGTTTGCATCATTTAGATGCAACAGTTAAAATTGACTGCCTTTGCTTGGGCAATAAAACAATTACTAAAACATTTTTATGATGTTACATCAGATAGAATAGAATGCGAATAGAATAGAGTAGAATTGTTGCATTACAGCAAAACATGTTTTTAAACGGTATTGAAAAGGAGGCCATCACATTTGTGCATCACAAATGTTATGCAATTATTGAAGATATGCACTCAGACAAGATACACATGCATATGTTCACACAGGTTTATTCCCACATGCTAACATTGACATAATGCTCTGATGCTATCTGTGATATAATATGCATCATCCCATAGCCAGATGTCTTTTTATTTTATGAAGTCTCTCTTTTTATTTTAAGAAGTCTCTCTAAAGGACAATTACGTCGTCTGATCATTCTGTCCCAGCCAGTTATAGACCAGTAGCTCCAGGAAAAAGGTGGTTTTAGCATTGAATCATCCTCTCCACCAGGTTGGTTTGGTTTGACATATTTACTTTCTCATATCAACTCTACTATTTTGGTGAAGCAACAATCTCAATTAAGCGTCCCGCAGACATGTTCAAGATCAGTAGGAAAATCCAGCATTGTAGTTTATTGTAGGGGTTTTCGTACAGCATGCACAATCTTGGAAATTAGGGAAGCAACTTTGTGATTTGATGTAGATTGACGGATTAATTGATGGATCGTGACATTCTTATGAAATTTATTATTTATCTTTAGAACAGCCACATGGTACCCCACTGGATATAAACAAAATTAAAATGACCATTATCTAACTTACTTCCATTTATGGGGTGTTTAACAATAGAAAGATAAAGTTAAAGGAGACTCTTGTGTTAAGTAATGACAAGCATGACCTTGCACAAAGACATACTGCCAATAGTAACGAGACCAATATGAGTCCATCACAGACAAGTAGGTATCTTTTCATCATTTTACATTACATGACATTACATTACTTTTTATGTGATCTGAGCATTCTTCATACACATAAAATTTGGAAGCCAACTACACGCAAAAAAGCAAGACATTTATTTTTGAATCGGACTTCCATGTATCCTGCTGTTTCAGTGAAACCCACCTCCATCTATTTTGTTTAAACTACCAATTTATGGTTGACATATTTTATAAACACATAGTCCCTATAAACTCTCAGACAGAAACATTTTTTTAACCTCTCGTACTGTCTAGCAGCACATAGCCATCAACCCCATAACACAGCAAGGAAGACAATGAAATACAACTTGTTATAAAGGTTCATACCAGGGTAACAATAACTGAAGGCTCTCATACAGTGAAACTGTGTTTTGCATATATACATACGACCAGAGAAATGTTTTCTTGGACCGGCATGTGGAGACAATGCGGCTCTAAAACTCTCCTTGAAACCCATAGTGGTGAAATAATTAGCAGCTCCTGACAGTAGCTGGGATTCCATTCCAAGCATTTGAATGCGAATTATTCGAGGCAAATTTAGAATTTTTTGTCAAAGAATTTTTTCAATAGCGAATGCATTTGTTGAATAAATATCGCCCTGATGAATGGTTCAATGTCATTGTACAGTTCAAAAGTGACTTTGGACGTTCTGAAATGTAAAATATATGTCCAGCTTGAAATCCAGGAATATCTGCATTTCTTTGTTTTCATCTTTGAATGAAAGCATGAAATATGGCCAATATCAGCTGACACTAAAGAACAATAACAACTTGCCCAACACTAATCAATTCTTAATTTTTCTGTTGGACGTGTTTTTTGACGTAGCTTCATTCTATAAGT
Organism: Centroberyx gerrardi; assembly: GCF_048128805.1. Classification (NCBI taxonomy): domain Eukaryota; kingdom Metazoa; phylum Chordata; class Actinopteri; order Beryciformes; family Berycidae; genus Centroberyx; species Centroberyx gerrardi. Next base: position 2,917,082 of record NC_136001.1, on the reverse strand, counting down.
GGGAACTCTATTTATGCGCTTCAACCCAGCTGATGGAAATGCACCTAATTTGCATTTGCATTTCAACAGTTTTCTTAAAATAGAGTGGAAACATAGTTGTTGGCAGTATACAATAACAACAGTTCAACAAAAGTCTGGAACCACACTGAGAACAGTAACACCATAGTTTTCTAGTAGTCAGGATGGCTGAGTGCTCTGAGGCTCTAGAGTTTCTGCTCTCTGAATGGAGTAGCCCTTACAAAAAAGTCACATGTGAAAATCCACGTCAACTCAAAGCACATGTGCTTTCTGGACACATGTTGGTTTTCACATGTGAACAGTTTTTCTCACTCATTCTGACATCATGTGACTTCAGATCTGAGAAAAATCTCAATTTCTAGATAAAGTTTTTTTTTTCCCCACATGAACTTTTTTTTCACATTTTCATTTGCCATTAGATAAGTCAATATTTGTTTCACATGTGAAAACTTCATTTTACATGCAAATCTCACATGTTCACGTATGAAAACCAACATGTGTCCAAAAAGCACATGTGCTTTGAATTCACATGTGGGTTTTCACATGTGACTTCTTTGTATGGGAGTGACCGATTCTTTGAACTCACTTGATTCTTTCAGGCTGTCCAACAGTAGCTAATCAATTCAGGACTGGTTCATTTGATTCACCTTTGTAAAAATGACAGTTTTGTGCAGAACATTTTCTGTGCCACATTCCAACAACAAATTATCACATCTAATAATAAAAACTTAGTCTTCAAACAACAAATGACCTCAACAAATAATGAATGCTCACATCGGTATTGCTCAAATGAACAATTGATTCATAAATCAACCCATCACTAGAATGGAGGCATGGGTTTGAATCCCTCTTTTCCACTTAGTGGTTTACTTAGTGGTTTCCCTATGATTCCAGACTGTTCAAACATCCAGTATAACAGTATGCCTGGGTCTTCCACTAGGTCTGATGCCTGTTGGCTATGATGCTGCAAACCCACATGCTGCTCTTCTGGGTCATACTGATCAGTGTGATGTGTGTGTGTGTGTGTGTGTGTGTGTGTGTGTGTGTGTGTGTGGCATCTGGCCCAGTTTATGAGGTTCCGCCCAGGATATCTGAGTGGCCTCTTCATGCACATACTGTACTCTCTCTCTCTCTCTCTCTCTCTCTCTCTCTTTCTCTCTGTCACACACACACACACACACACATACACTGAGGGAATAAATAGGTAAAGAGGACGCAGGGACGAGGGCCAAGAAAAAAGGCAGTCAGGCAAAAGGCATGTGTGTAGTTCTGATACCAGCATGTGTGCCGCTAACCAGAACATCTCATGACAAACCCTACTGTGTGTGTGCGTGCATGTGTGTGTGTGTGTGTGTGTGTGTGTGTGTGTAGAGAGAGAGAGAGAGAATGAAACAAGAGAAAATCCAAAGAAACCTTGCTGGATTTGTTTTCCAAATCAAATAATTAATCATCTCCATACAATTGGAATGTATAAACTGCTGTGTGTTGTTGGTTTTGGTTTTTGTATGTTGGAAATCTGGCATTTAATTCACAACAATAAAGTAATTGATTTGAACTGAGTGAGTGTGTGATATGCTATGTCTGATGCGTCAAGTCAGCACATGGTCTTATGGTCTCATGTCTTATGAGCATGCCCTGTAAATGATTGATTGTGGATATATGCATGTCCCTCTGGATATGCAGTGTGTGTGTGTGTGTGTGTGTGTGTGTGTGTGTGTGTGTGTGTGTGTGTGTGTGTGTGTGTGTGACTCAGTCTCGCAGGGCATTGCTTGCCCGCTTAGGCATAACCTACAAACCTACATAGGAGCTGTGCTGTCCCGCTGGCTGCTCAAGCTGGCGGATAAACAGGAAAAAGCAGGCGACAGCATCCGTATACCTGCAATACGACAACAACTACAGCACAGCACAGTCAGAGATATAAACAGGACGGCAGCGTGGTTTTGTTTGACTCACTGTACAGGTGAACCAACAGTAGACCACCTTTTAAGGCTGATATAAATCTTTACTCTATGAAATTCAGAGCATATCTCATAATAAGTGGTATCAAATTGATGTAGATTATATGAGGAAAGGGTCTTTTAAAGTGATACTTTTCATATAGATAAATGTCTATTTTGCTACTATTGCTGATTGCTATAACACAGTAGTGATTCAACCTGTCAGTTCATGAAAGCTTTTCCATTTGCTGTTCTAAACACCCGGTGTCTGGTAGCTCCTTCCTTGGAAAAATCCTCTGCCGCACAGTAAGTGATGCGTTTACGGTTTGTTTGGAATAAACAGAAGAAGAACTGGGTAGTTAGCATGAGCAGTGATAGCCACCATGGCTGAACAGACAAAGAAAAGAGCGACACCTACAGAAACTCAAACTTCATCAACAGACAATCCAAGGAAGAAGACGAGGGAGGAAAAAAAAGCATAAATGAATGCTTTTTTGAATTGATTTTTGTTTTTATTGCTGGTTGTTTGCCTTAAGATGAACACTAACTGGATATAGTTGTCCCTTGTTTTTATTTACCGCTACATCACTGTACACAATACTAGCCAAACACGCAACGCCACATAGAGAGTCACATGCTGAAGTCAGACACTAACACACACACCCTATACTGTATCTAGTGCGCTCTAAGCACTGCTGTACACACACACAGAGCAACAAACACCATACAGCAGAGCTTATGGTGGTTTTTTCCCTCTGTTTCCTCCCTGTTTCCTGCTGGCACTGCATTGCAGTCCTCTCTGACCTCCAAGCTCCTGGTCGTCCATTCCACCAACAACCCCCCCCCCCCACACACACACACACACACACACACACACACACACACACCTCCACACCCCCCCTTCTTCTTCTTCTTCTTCTGCTACTCCCAGCCCGCAGTTTAACTTCCTCCTTTCCCCTTCCACCTACCTCGCTCTCCTGTCCACACGAAACTTCAACATCCTCCCCCGGATCAATCATATACCGACCGCCGCACGAGACGAGACAGAGAAAGAGAGGGAGGAGAAGGAGGAGAGGATGGATGGATGGATAGATAAAGAGAGAGAGAGAGAGAGAGAGAGATGGAGAGAGCTAGAAGAAAGCTGCTTTCTAGCTGTACAGCTGCGGGATAGAGGAATATAGGCAGTGCTGTCCTCTTCTCTCTCCTTGAGATCGCCACGCTCTGGCCAGCATGCCTCTCTCTCTCTCTCTCTCTTTCCCCCTTTATCTCTACCTCTCTCACCCTTCCTCTCCTCACACACACTCACACTCTCTCTCCTCACACGCTCGCTCTATTTCTATTCCCCTCCCCTCTCTCTCTCTCTCTCTCTCTCTCTCTCTCTCTCACATATACCCTCCCTAGCTCTCTTGCTGACAATTGCAACATTCAGCTTATTCAGTTCCCTCACTCTGGCTGATACTCTCTCTCTCTCTCTCTCTCTCTCTCTCTGTCTCTCTCTATCTTGTTCTCTGACTATACACCTCCCTTCTCTCTCTCTCTCATTATGTCTATCTCTCTCTTTCTTGCTCTCTGTTTTCTCTCAAGGGAAGGCAGTCAACCAAAAACCCATGTGGTCCTACTGCTACTGTCAGAGCCCAGATTGACTGCTTTTCCCTTGTGTGTGTATGTGTATGTGTGTGTGTGTGTGTGTGTGTGTGTGTGTGTGTGTGTGTGCGCGTGTATACATCCATCCAGATCCAGGGGATTGTCCTAGGCAGTGCTCCCCAGGGATAGGCATTCATTCCTGGCCAGAGGAGGGGATCATGGAGAGGGTGGATGGCTGGAGCAGTGGAGGTGGAGGAGGGTGGAATGGGTGGGTGGGTGGGTGGGTGGTGGCAGGGGTGGGGGAGCGGGGTTGGGGGAGGAGTCGGTTATTAAAGGGGATGTGAGCTACTGTATAGAGGCTTTGCAGTTGCGTCACAAATCTCCTATCAACCACTTCTGGTTCCATCATGGAACCCATTAGAGAATTGGCTCCAATGGGCTAGTAACAACCAGGATAGAAACAGAGAGCCTGAAAAAGCTTGTTGTGGTGTTGCTGTAGATCCATTCAGTAACGTTCTAAGTAAAAGTGAATAGTGTGATAATTGATTTGTTTCCAAATGTAGGTTACTGTGACACAGTAAACTGTCTTGTCTTTAGCTCTAGTCTCTACTCCAAAACACTCTGAGTTGTAGCTTGAGAAGAGTCAGCTCAGTTAACCTGAACAAACTGTTAGCTAGCTAACTAGCTAGCAAGCTAATTTGCAACAAATGTTAATGTTAACATGCAACCACTAACTTCTACTAGATGTTAGCTAGTGTGCTAATCAGCTTAAGGATTTTGAGCACTAGCCCACCGGGCTCTTAAGTCATACACATGCATAAAAATCGCAAGTTTGTGTTCTTTTCTATATTTCATTATGAGCCTATTACTAGATCAGTATAAGTAATGTGATGTTCAAATTTAACAAGGTAAACTAGGCACTTGGTAGAGCACAAACGTACGCCAATGCCGGACAATTCTCCAACTTGCAAATCTGCAGCACTTGAATGCAACGTGTAGCAGCTGACTTGGAAGCCCAAGATGTTGGAGTTTCTAATGGCGGAAATTTCAGATCCGGAAATCTAATCAGCTGATCCTTGGGCCAAGGGCTATATGGTTATTTCACCCAAATCCAGAGATGAAAACATAAACCTGCCTCCAACTTTGTTGGCAGTGCTTTGAAATATAGGCCTATATAACCCCTTTTTTGGATGAGGATTGTTGGAACACAAGCAATACATTGACATGCAATGATGTTAGAGGAACTGACATTTTAGTGACACTGTAACTCAGTGTTAAATACATGGTTTGAGTGTTAATGTTTTATATGCTTTTTAATTCACCATTTGCCAAATGGGCTAGTGCTCTCTTTCTGAACTCGCCTGTACCCTAAATCACTTGCCTCGGTCAAGCCGCCAAGCTTAATTTCCATCCCTGGTGCTGATCAGATGTGTTTACAACAAGAGAGTGATGGTTAGCTAACCAGATACTATGGTTAGCTAGCAGACAAGCTGACATTATCTAAACACAAAATCAATCAGATGTGTTGGTGATGAAATGATCAGTTCCCACTCGAAAACAGTACAGAAATTAACCGTGTCTAGGGCTGCTGATGACCTCCAATATGGCCGCCAGAGGGTGTGTTACATCACCTGAAAACCCTCTACTGTATACTCCCATACTCTCCACAAATGTCTCTCTCACATCTACATTTTTCCAATCTTGTATTTCCTCCATTATTTTTCCCATACCTCTACCATAGATCTTTTCTCTTCTCTTTCATCCACGTATATACCTCCTTCTTGCTAGTATAAACACTTCCTTTCTTCTCTTTCCACTTGCCACTCTCTTGCAACTCCAGCTATCCCTCCGTCCTCTATCCATCTCCACCACAACACCAACCCCTCACACACACACACACACACACACACACACACACATATATATACACTCCCAAACACACACTAGGGTAGACCTCATAGATTCTCACTCATGGGCCCATAATTAGATCTATATGTCATGCCGAGAAGACAAGCTCAGCATTAAAACCAGCTACACCAGGAGTTCCTGGGCCTGGAGCTCAGCAGGGCGGCCATATTAAAATGTCACCCTGTCACTTTTAGCCCCGCAAGACCTGTTTTAATCACATATGCAATTTAAAGGCCTAGATGCTGTCTCTGCTGTATGGCTAGACAGCGAGAGAGACATGCTCTGCTGGACAGTCTTTTGTAGGTTTACATACAGGTCTTAAAGATGCATTAAGGTGAGGGGATTGCTGATCGATACGAATGACACAACAATTACTTGGCCAGCTGCTGAGATTTCTGGCTTTCAAACCTCACTTTCCAGCCTGTACTCTGTTTTGGAAGAACACCACCTACTGGCATTTTCAGCTCCTCAATGATTGAGGATGGTGGTATGAGTACAGTACATGTTACTGTAACTAGGAAGGCTGAACAGCCTCGTTCTCGAGCCAAAAAAGCAAAAGCCAAAGCAGTATTAATATTCCAGTATTTAGCATGGTGATATATTATATTACCTCTTCATTAGACATTTCTGTTGGATCTCTGCTCTGATTAGCTACATCTCTATTGTGATAATTTCTGTCCATTACATGCCACTGTAAGCTGTGCCAGAGACCATGTTGTTGCAGTTCCTTCCACTTAGAAGGGTTAGACTTTTTTCCTTACAGTAATGTCCCTGTCCTTAATGGCGCAAAGAGAGATCATTTGTTTTGGATAAATTTTGTGCAACATTTGGTTGTAATAATAATAATAATGATACATTTTATCAAAGACACTAAGGGAAAAAGAAAATAAATGTATACAATAAAGTATCACTTGTAATATTGCCATTCTTTAGATGACAATATAATTCTTTGGGTTATGTGTTTTTTCCTCATAAATAAGGAATAGTTTGCTTTTTATATCCTTTCATATCATACTGTTGTTTGTTTCGGTTAATGAATTTGAAACCAGTAACAAAAAATAATGTGGCCCATCTATAGTCATTAGAAGTTTCCCAAATAAATATTCTTTAAGTGAGTCTGTATTCAGGCATTTTTAGAAGTTCATTCCACAAATAGCGAGATTCAGAGTCAAAATGAACCAATGTCAATAACATTTCCATAGGGCGGGACAAAAGTTGATCTCATGTCAACTTTATGCAAATGAGTGCCTCGAGAACCAATCACTTTCGAGGCTGCAGCAACCAGTCAATGCCAAAGTGGAACTCGTGAAGTGTGAAACTTGTATCGTAGTTGATAATCTATGCATGTTAAAAAATATTTTTTTCAGCAAATCTCTTAGTGACTCTAGCATTGTTCTTGTGAAGCAGCTATTTCTATTTTCTATTTCTATCGCATTCAGTGGGCATCACCGTCTGGCAGTGCAATTACATCATCAGTGACAAGATGCCAACAATTATATCAGTAACATGAACCCCCAATTTAGAACATCTAATCTGAAGAGCAAAATCATTAACATACCGTAGAGTGAATAGTTGAGGATCTTATAATGGCTTGGTTACAGTATTCTTACAGTAATTTTATTGTTTTTGATAAATGATAATTATGTTTTTGCTTCGTCTAGTGCAGTGATTCTCAACATTTTTCATATCAAGGATCCCTAATTTAGTACACATTTGGGCCACGGGCCACCATTTGATAAGATTTTGTCTCCCAAACTCAAATCTGAGAATATTTTTATTGTTAGATTTTGTCCAGAATTCCATGACTATCTGTATTGTAGGTAGAGAGATAACAGTGAAACTATGATCAAAATAGTAATTCTTCTACATTCTCTACTTCTTGTAAATGAAATAATGGTGAAGTTTAACAATTCATCAATTTGCTGGGGACCCCATGGAACCCCCTCAAGGACCCCTGGTGGTCCCCGGACCCCACGTTGAGAACCACTGGTCTAATGTATCCGATGTGCTTTGAATTATGTCTGTCAAATTCTGCTGAAAAACTGCCAACATGAATGAATGAAGTCCAAAACAGACTTGAGATCATTTGAAAGTCTATTATCCAAAGAGGAGGGATATTATTTGTTTACAGTATTGATAAGACGTATGCCTCTGTGGTTTAGTGGGCCTTTTTGAAGATTTAGGAATTGGCTTTATTACAGTTTTATAAGGTGGAGACATTGATATAATTTCATTATCACAACCACCACATAGTGAATTACAGTAACATGCTGTTTGAAAGTTACTCTTAAGCCTAGTCTCCATTGAAACTAGATATAAGTTTGTCAATATATGAGTTTGATACAATTTGATACAGATGATGATGATGATGATAATGGTTAATATTATTATTATCATCCTCCTGGGTTTCAATGAAAAGTTTCAGTGTCCCATGGTCTAAATTCTGTTTCAGAGGCTTTTCCACCCTGACAAGAATAAAAATCTGTGTAAACATTGAATACTAATATAATAATACAATTTAAAAAATAAAGAAATTAAAAAAAAAAAAGAAATATTGGCATTAAATGGTCAAATTTAAAGGTATTGAATACTGGCATAAAATATCAGCTATCACTCATTTTAAAGAAGTGTAATCTCACTGTAAAACCTTGTAGTGCAATTTAGTGAAATCAACTAATCTTTAACCATTAACACAACGCATACAGATGTGTTTGTCAATCTCAATTTATGTGATTATAACTTCATGACATAATTACGAGCTCACGTCTTGTGACTTAAAATTGTGAGTTGAAAGAAAACCTTATAAAGCATTCACTAAACTGATCATTATATAGTTTAAGAAACACTTCCCAGTATGCATTGCATTTGGTTTAATTCTCCAGAAACTCTTCCTTCTTCTGGTTTGAATGAGGTTGCATGATGGAGACTTGTTATGTGTGTATCTTGGGTGAATCATAGGTCAATTTATGATTAAAAAAAAACAAAACATGATACAATTTAGTATCTACAGATTTTGGAAATTCAGTAAGGTGACACAGACATTCTCTATTACACATGGCAAGTAGTATCCACTTCAAGCACATGTATTGCAGGTGCATACTTAATGCCAAACAGTGTAATATCATGTGATACATGAGCAACTAAAACCTCCTCACTAGTGAAAGAATAAGTAACACTGGAATGCAGTTCATCAATTAATGCATTCAACTTGTAAACACTTAAAAGCATGACTAGACATTTGATGACTGAACTTATTGTCTTAAGTTTACTCCGTTTTTCTACATTATAACAACTAATGATGTTTGACCTAACTATTCCGTACTATTTCAGTCAACTCACAATTTTAAGGCAGCAAGAAAACGTATGTTTTTAAGTTGAAGTACCTTAATCATTTTTGCAGTGCTCCTGTCTCTAGAATGGAGGCGTTGACAACAACCAAGACTGTCAGCCCTGACACTGGAGGCTCACCAGCTGTCGCATGACAAAAACTTTATCTAGCCACACTGACGTTGACTCTATTGTTGTCTACTGTCCAAACACACACACAGGTTGAAAAGCCTGCTAATGCTAATCCCCTGATGTTTATCTACAGTGGATGTACCGTAGTGCCATGTCTTTGTACCTGGAGGTACCATGTTGTAACTTGTAGTCCGACGTAATGTTAGGGGCAGGCAGTTCATTCAAGCTTATGTGTTTCACAAGGCTGCAGGAAAGTAGAAATGCACATACACAATATGCAATATGCAGAGTGAATGAGTGTGTGGGTTTTCAGCCTTTCTCAAGGCCAACGATTCATCTCCAAATTAATCTCTCTTATTCTCCAATCCTACGTCATGGCTCCATTTTCGTATATTTACCGCCTCCATATCACACAACCATTGACAAATACGTCCTACAGTGCCATTCTTACATGCACTCATGCATAAGTCTGCCAATGTCATATCTATAAATAGAGACATTGCATGAGAGAAAGACTTAGGAAACAAATGCTTCCCCCTCGATAATCTATTCATGTTCCGTGTCCTTAATGAATTATACAATTGCACATTAACGCTTTGTGTTATGTGTGATGGAGGAGCGTTCGATATAAAGCCTTGGCTTTTGCTTAGTTCTGATTGTCAGTGGATTGATGGACATCCAAGGCCTCAATGGCAATGACATCCATTATAGAAAAAGGGACTGTTTTCATACATCTTTAAATATCCACTTTCAACATGGAGGAAGAGAATTGTCTCACTAGCAAAGAGAAATGCAATGCTGAGTTTCATTAAAGTTAAGACATTTGTGAAGAAACAGTTGTCAAAAAACATTTCACATGATATGATACGCTAACACATGATATGATAATAAAAATGCCATTGACGGATGATATATAGAGTGGCATCTGCATGAATGATTTCCCTCCATAAAGCTTATAATATTCAAGAAGGCAGAGCCAATTCCTCATTCTTTCAGAATTCACATTTACAGAACCAGGTAAATGTGAATTCTGCTCATTGCACACAGTGCCTACTCCAAGCTCACATGATTTTTCTATGATGAAAAATCATATGACACAACTTGGCAACACATTAACAGTAATTTAACAGTCTACCCTCAGTTTTTTTCTTTCTTTTTGTATCTCTCTGTAGTAGCCTACATGTATGATCGAGATTGTTTTTTTGTTTGTATGTGTATACGCAAGAAAAAAATAAAAAATATATGTATAAAAAAAAAAAAAACATTTAACAGACACAAATTCCAGGTACACAGCATAGGAAACAGCTTAATCTATCCCCCAGGTATTCATTAACATTACATAATACCCTCATAGTAATTACATACATGCCTCCTAATCCTATAATCCACACAAAGAGAAAAAATGGGCTCAGTTACCATCTATTTTGTAACATAATGACAAAGGCTTATCAGTGGTACCGGTGCAAGGCCTAAAATATGTCATGTGAAACATGTTTTTTCTAAAAATAGTGTTGTCAAGCTGCGCTGTTAGAGAAGGCTTATACTGTAGGTGGGAGGTGAGGACTCCAACATGGTCAACTTCTGTTAGTAGCATCATTGTCTAATGGGTGTGTTCACTGTGGCAGACAGCCAGGTGGCCAGCTGGCCGGGATCCAATCACCGGGACATGGCAACCTGAGCACGCTTTAAAGTAGTAATCTGTGACATTTTGATTTAAATAAATGTCTGTTTTGCTCCTCTGTATCTGACTGACATACTGTAACACAATAATGACTCAACCTATAGCCAGTTCATGAAAGCTTTTACATTTGCTTTTTTGTAATTTGAACAACTGGGCACCCACATGTATACAGCACAGAGAACCTCCTTCTCTGGGGGTTGTCAAAAGGCATTCTGGGAAATGTAGGAAATCACACACTGAAGTAGAAGTAGACGAGGAAGGCTGAGGGAATGTGGGTTCACCCAAAAAACTAAATTACAACACTTCATCACAAAATAACTTCAGGAATGCAGGTAGGATCGCAGATCGATGATATATAAAGTCAGAATATTAGTATATAAGTCGGAGTATTCAAAGGTGGAGTATTCACATAAATGACATAGTAGCATGTGTTTCTGTGTTTGCCTTTGTCTTAGCTAGGGTTATATAGGCAATATACTGTATCTGTAAATCAGTATTGGCCTTTTATCAAAAATCGGATATGGGTCAGTCAGTTTGATGGAGGTTCCTCCCTGACAGTCCTGCAAAAAAATCTGCCTCACCCTACCTTAAGGCTTTCAATGGATACCTTTAATGTCCCATGATGGATTCAGAGGATCTTCTACCCAGGGAAACTTAGATGCAAATAAAACAGGAGAACAATTCCTAAGCATCCACCCCCAGAAGAATCCCTAAAATGCAGAAACAGCTCTATGGAGAAATTTAAAGACACTGAATATCAGTACAAAATATTGCCTATGCATTGTTGGACTTAACCCCTTGTTCCCTGACTTTAGCTGACTTTTTTTTTTTTTCTAACTTTGAAGCTGCTTAAGGGGAAATTTAAGGGTAAAGTCGTAACCCCTTGTTCCTTGACTTTTGCTGACTTTACCCTTAAATTTCCCCGTAGGTCCAAAACTATCAGTATTGGTATTGGCCTTCAAAACCCATATCAAAGTAACCCTCAGCTCCTGAACAGACCAAAAAAGAGAAGCAGTATCACTGTTTAATTTATGAACACTGATCCAGCCAGTGAGCCTATTGATCCTTGGGTCCTCCAGAGAGCTTAGGGTCTCTGTAGAATAAGACTCACCCAAACTGATCAATAGATCCTGGTCAGACACACTGCTGACCAGGCCTCTGGCATTGGAACAACCAGCCAACCAATTAACAATTATAGTCTTAACACTGCACAGCGCAGCATAGTGCAGGACAGGACAGCTCAGTGTAGGAGAGCTCCCATGTCAAGGAGCCGTATGCACTGCTGCATCTAGGCAATACTGTGGAGATGGGAATGACATGCCGCAATGTGGGGAGTCAAATCAACATGCACAAATGTACATACTTACACATGCACATATGAACTCGCAGAACACATGGCCACTTTCACATACACATGCCAAGCACACACAATCACTCACATAAAAAGAACACATTGATAGTTCCGAAAATGGTTGGTGCCATAGAGGAACCATTTCTGGTTCCACAAAGAACCTTTCAAGAATCTTTTAATATCCCAAAGAACCATATATGGTATATACTGTATATTGGGATATTAAAAAGTTCTTACTTCTTAGTTATTGGATTGTGGGTGATGGCATAAATGTGAAAAATAACCAAACCCCTCCACAGTGTATAATGTGCAATTGCAAATGAGGCTATACAAGGGCAGATAAACAAAAACACAATGCTGATGTCTTAGCAAAGGAGTGCAGAAAATGTTCTTTGCGGAACCAGAAATGGTTCTTCTATGGCATCACTCCGAAGAACCATTTTCGGCACCTTTATATTTTAGGAATCACACTGCACAGACACCCATCTTATCACCAAGCTTCAAAGCACGTCCTTGAGAGCTCCCAGAAACAGGTTGCGGCCATTGCGTAACTGGGTTATAAAAAAAATAATAAAAAAAGGGTATCTAGGGCTGGTCATGAAACTGTTCTGGCCATCACCATGTGCCTGGAGGCCAGTAAATTTGTCTGCCTTGCCCTGATGGTATCACGCCCCCAGCAGGGTACTGGTTGGAAGGACAGCTAATCTTGTCAAGGCCAGTCTGGCTTCCCCCTCACTTCTCTTCTCGCTTTTTTCCTGGATCCCTGAACCAGTTTTTTTTTTTTTTTGTATTGCCTTTACATGCATGCGTGAGGTAGCAGCAGCCAGATAAAATTCCTCTGGGGAATGCTGCTACTGTCAGAGAGAAAAGTGGATAACCTTCCTCTAAATTCCTCTAAAAGAGAAAAAGAGGCTTTGAATTGGAATCTCTTTCTTTTGCACAGTACATTAAATGTACAAGTATTTTTCTCCTGGTGACATTGGTGCAGAGAGGTATCAGAGAGGCAGAACAAACTCACTCAGACTATTTCTTACTGACAAAACAGCCAAACTCCCCTATGATTTTATTACAACATTACAATTACAACATAATGTACAACTCCGCTGTGTATGTAGAGATGCTCTTCACTGCTCTACATTGATAAGGACAAACACCAGTCTGTGGTTATAAAAAGCTAACTCTCTGATAATGTAGAGAGGGTTGGCATGACGCCATAAGAACTCTGACTGGTCCTACCTGTCATATTCATTAGATAGTCCACAGGCACATGCATGGCATAAGTACATACATCCTCTTAACACACAAACACACACACATTCTTCCCACAGTTCAGATTAGATTATCAGGCCTCCCTCCTGCTGCCAACAGTAATTAAAGAAGGTGTAATAACTCAACAGGATGTTCAGTTTGATCCAGGTGCAGGAGGAAGAGGATATGATGATTATACTGGAGCTATAGGACGTTGTGTAGGACCAAGCAATGCTAGCAGAAAATTAACACTCAGTTTGCATAGCAGAAGGAGGAGGTTTCTCTGTTTTGTTTTAAATTTGATTCTTGCAGGGCTGTTATGTTGTATTTTTTCTGTTATTTTGACTCATCATCCAATCGGAATTAGTAATTTGCATATCAATCACTCATTTGAACAATACTTTAAGCCCAAAGTTAGTTAAAAGAATCAGTCCTTCCCGCCACTAATTGGAATACTAATGGAAATGCCTAACTTAAAAGCTCTTATAAGTTCACTCAGAGATAAAAACAAGTTCCATCAGCAGCACAGGCTAATACAATGCAAAATCATATACAACACATCAACTCTCAACCTATGATTATACTGACAAAGAGAGTAGGTGATCCTGTTAAAGTGTTGACTAGCACCATCTAGTGACAAAACTGTCCACCCATCCCTGTAATGTGTGCCTCCTCTCTCTCACTGACATGACTCAGGCAGGACATTTTTGATGGGACACAATGCCCATAGGCACTGAGGCCTATGGGCATTGTGGTTATGAGCAAAATGAGAGTTTGAATAAAACAGGAGATTTAGTCATTTCTCTATCAAAACAAAGAGAAGACCATGCAATCTCATATCAGCAAGCAAGCCACGCCAGTAAGAGTCTTGTCATGTGAAAATCAGTGAGTGAACTGAACTGGAGAAGGAAGTTTGTGCAGTTTTGTTTAGTACTTTAAAGTAATAATCTATGACATTTTGTATAAATAAATGTCTGTTTTGTTATTGTCTGTCTGACTGATATACTGTAACACAACGGTAATTCAACCTATAGCCAGTTCATGAAAGCTTTTCCATTTGCTGCTCTAAACACCTGGTGTCTCTTTCTAGGGAAAATGCTCGGTGCAAAGGAAGTGATTTGTTTCACTTTTCCCCCATACAGATGCACATTAGACCATGGATCCTATTTGAAAAGATTGTCCTAAGGTACCCAGTCTGAGAAGATTCTTGTTGTTAAATATGACTTAGGACAAAATTACATACTTTAGGTGGGTTGGTAACAACAGTGGCTACAGTGAAACCTATGGCAAAACAATCATCCTTATGCATTCTCCGTATGCATTGTACTAACTTATAGAGAATGAAATAATACACATGACCTATTCCACATTTCACTGGGGACCCCTGGAATTCCCTCAAGGACCCTTAGGTGTCCCTGTGCCCCACTTTATAAATCCCACAGCATTAATAAGTATCTCCAGGCAGCCAAACCAGGATAGTGTCAGAGCATTCCCTGATATTGAATGAAAACAGTTTGAGAGAGACACAGGAAAAGAGAAGGAGAACTCCCTCACTATATTGGGGGGGGGGGTCTACTAAATACACTGCAGCCCTAAATGAGGATTTGGGGAGATTTCCAGTGCTGGAGGCAAAGTGAAACTCTGTAGCTGACAGTAGAGACACAAAGAATAGGCAGCAATTTATGATGGATTAGACAGACTTTGGCAAACAGCCTTCATATGTCTGCTAGAAGAACATTCAGGCATCTTGGGATCATTTCTGCTACTGACGCTTAAAGGCGTCGTATTGACTAAACACCCCGGATGACTTAAGATATCGAGATGGAATTGCCCAAATTTCAGGGTATTGATCAGGCATAGGGTAGAATTAGAAAAGCAATTTCTAGCTGTAGCATACGGCATGGAAAATCCATACAAATCTGGGATTTATGGTAGATGTAGTTCGGACCACTAGCAATGTACCCAACATCATTTTACCTGCTTCAAAATCTTTTGTTTTGCATATTTGTGTTTTTGTTTTGTCCAGAAAACTTCTACTGGTATGAAGAGTCTTACCAGGCCAATATTGGCCTTTAACTACAAATTGGATATCAGCCTGTCATGTAAATGTACAGCTGATATGTTGAGGTTCTTCCCTGTCCAGCTAGTTGTTGCTGAAGTAAATAAAGGCCCGATCATTATTGGAGGTTTTATGGGAATAACCACTCTGGCCTTACATAGCACCTACCCTTGTTATTTAAACACATTAGTGGGTATACATCAACTGATTACAAGTTATCACCAACCCTGAATAAAATAAGATTCTGGACAAACAGAAGTACTGTCATCACCTGGACTGCATTCCTCCATCTCCGTAACAGTTCTAGACTCCGCCCAACCAGTCCAGCACTGAAGTCTTGGTCCATACATTTGTCGCATCTCAGATCGACAACTGCAATGCTGTTCACCAAATTACTCATCAGGCTCCAAATTATCCCAAACTCAGCTGCACGTGTCATCACCCACACTGAGTCACCATGGGTGCCAGGGTATTCAAGCTGCACTGCACCCATGCTCTGGAACTCCTTCCCCCCCACACATTCATCAGTTGGACACCATAACAACATTCAAATCTCTCCTCAACACCTATCTGTTTAAGCTGGCCCTGGCCTACTCACTGTGACGTCAATCCAAAAATATTTGTATCAGTATCAGTCTTCAAAAAGTCAAATCGGTTGAACAAGTAGTAAATTTGTCAGTGGCATTACCCCCTGTACAATTTACTACATAACTGAAATATTTGCATGTGAAATATCAGACTGTGTTGTAAGCCTAGTAATCGAATAACCTCAGAAGTTTGATAACAGACATCTTGGTATGACTTTGCTATCAGCTTCTTTTACAGAGCCGTATCATTGTGTACCAAACCTCCTGCCGTTTTGATTTTCCAGCAACCTCCATACTAATGCTGATTAAGTAGATTGTTCTATCCGGAAACAAGGGGCCGGTTAGCAGTGATGAAGGAGGCTTTTCAGCAAGCATTGAGGGCATTGAGTAATCCCTGACAGGCAGGAGATGGATTAAGACTGAGCCGAGGGTCAGCGACTGGGGAATGTGCTTTTATACAAATTAGCTGCCACTTGGAAGCAGCTGGGGTTTGTCATCCTCGCTTGACAAGCAAGACTCCCTAAATAAGGTTGCAGAGAGTCCTGAAAAACACCACACATCAAGACAGAAGCATCAACACTTACTGCCTGGACATATTTAAGACGCCCTGTGAAGCCAAGCGTTGGGGGGGAAAGTGAGAAAGAATCGAGAACGACCAATATCTGCTTTGACCACATTCATGGGCCAAACGCACACAAACAAGAGTAAATACGTTGTCTTGTCTCTGTTTGTAGTAGCACAAATGTAGCACAATTGTAGCACAATCTTACGATATTACAATCCTACTATGTACCAACAACATCCTGGGTTTGATTCTGGACCTTTGTTACATCTCTCGCTCCCCCATCTTTTCTGTCTCTCTTCATGGTGAAGTATCCAATAAAAAAGCAAAAATGACAAAATAATCTTTAAATAGTAACCTATTACTTCAGCGTTCTCTGTACGTACATTTGGAAATATTCCACATTTACATTCTAGTCTTCCATAATGCCAAGTTGAAATACCAAAGACAGACATTAACTATCATCTGTATCCTCCCTCAGAATCACTTGGAGTTCACTGTCAAGCATCATCTGATTCCCCTCAGGCAGTCTGGCTCCCTATGACAGGCCTCTATCAACATGAAGATATGACAGAGGGAAAGCAGAGGCCTCAATTAAGCAGTATTCACATTTATGGGAACGGGGCATCCATTTTACTGCCCTGATAAGATAGAAGAGGACGCTCAGGTCATGCTGTTTATAGTTAAAAAGAGAGGAACATATGTTCAACTGAGTTCATTAGTGTTTGCATCTAATGGGCTGTTGCTGGTAACATGCAGGACATTGAACTCATTGATAAAACAACAACAAACAGCAGGAATGAGGTATGTTAAATGGGTTGGTCATGCTAACTGGTAAAATAAACATACCATGTGGTAATGTAAGTGTGTCTTTCAGTGTTTGTAAGCCTGACAAATTTGGACCCTTTCCTTTGCCTCTGATAGGGTTAGGGTTTAGGGTTAGTAAGTCCTCAAGTAATATTACTTTATGTATGTATATATATATATATATATATATATATATATATATACATAAAGTAATATGTATTACTTTATGTAATACATAAAGTAATATATATATATATATATATATATATATATATATATATATATATATATATATATATATATATTAGAGGGTTAGAGGCACTCAGGCACTCTCACCCTCTTGTTAACATCTCTGGCAGGAAACGAAGGCATGCAGCCTAGTGTGTGTGAGTCCAGGTGACTGACTGAATCCGTAGGCGTATCCCTATATCAGGAAGTGCTTTAAAATCATGCTATAAAATGCTTTAAAATCATGCTATAATATATATATACATATATATGTGTGTGTGTGTGTGTGTGTGTGTGTGTGTGTGTGTGTGTGTATATATGTGCTATATAACGCACCCTAAAGTCAAAATGTCATTACAATACACAAAAATTAGTTACTGTCTGCATTTCAGCAGTGGCCGAGCTAACACCTGCCCTCGAAATATTGTTTTTGGCTTAGCTTAGTGAACTGGCTGGAAGTAGCTGCTTCCCTCTTCAACAAATCTCCCTGATGATAGAAAGCCTTTGGGGGTTTGGCAGTCTGTTTGAATGTCTTACACATTGCCCCTGATTCTCCAGTGTATGCGCTATGAGCTGAATAAAAATGGAAGGTTTCCAATTCCCAGAGGAAAGTCACATGTCGCTCATTCTTTTTCCAGTGTGTGAACTTTACTTTGCTTGAATTGGATTTTAAATCAGTTTTTTGCTCCTTTTTCTATTTGTTTACTAGCTTCTTTGTTTATGTGTTTGATTACTTTGGCTTAAACTAGATTGAAAATCCCTTTTTGCTCCACTACATTTTTCTTTCTTTCTTTCCTTCTTTCTTTCTCCCATCATCTGTTTACTATGTTTAGCTTGTAGTCAGTGGGAAAACTCCAGATCTTTCTCTTTGTTTGCCAAAAAACTGTCTGCAGAAATAGACTCTCTCATTTCTGATGGCAGAGTCTCCACCATCCATTTCTCTCTCCTCTTTCCTTCTCTCTCAATCATGAACACACAAACACACACACATGCACACACACAAACCGATTCACCTCTCCACTTCTTCACTGTCAAATTGGCAGCAATCCACCACCCTGCTCTCTCAAAGACAAGTATTACTGTTTCCTCCTCACCCTGCCATACGAAACCTCCATTCACCTCACACACACACACACACATACACACACACACGCACATACAAAGCATCAAACATCCTTGTACACACCCGTGTAGACAGGTGTACAAAGGACAACATGCCCTCTTCCACTGTGTGTGTGTGTGTGTGTGTATGTGTGTGTGTGTGTGTAGTAAGTCTGTGTGCTTATGTGTCATATAGCCCCAATTACAGATGCTAGCAACTAGTGTCAATACAGTACTGAAATGTATACCAAACTGCACTCCAGTCACTCCTCTGTACCTGTGCACTATCAAACTACATCACTCCTTTGTACATGTGACAGAGAAAAAAAACGAGCGCCACCTGCAGAAACTCAAACTTTATCAACAGAAAAGAGAAAGACGTGACAGTACTGGCCACACTGTTTGATTGACAGGTGATCTCTGGGAAGTGCAGTGCAGAAACACCACAAAAACGAACGTTTAGCACCAAAGATGGAGACAAAATAAAAAACACTACAGCAATGACCACTTAGCAACAAAGATGGTGAGAAAATAAAAAAATGAAGATAATGCAGATTATCATTTTAAAGTGCGATGCAGGTAGCAGCTATGGAAGACTCTTTCATGTTGGTGCAATTTTGAGACAGGTTTTCAGCATTGGTGCAGGCCTTTGTATCAACACCTACATATCTACATGTTTGCTGGGTCATCAACAGAAAAGAGAAAGACGTGACAGTACTGGCCACACTGTTTGATTGACAGGTGTTCTCTGGGAAGTGCAGTGCAGAAACACCACAGCAATGAGTGCTGAGCACCAAAGATGGAACTCAAGGACTACCACTCACGCTATATTAGGCAAGGCAGGACAGCCTTGAAGTTACCTGAACACCTGCTTTCCAAATATTATCTCGGCAAATATGAGGGCCATTTGAAACTAGAAGACACACACTCTCTCTCACACACACACACACACACACATATACACACACAGTTAAATAGAACAGAACACACAAATGTGGTTTAAATAGCCTTCGTCAACCATTAACATGGGTGGCTAAGACTAGAACAAACACACTCCCACACCTAAGAACAAACTATCGCTGTCCTTGTGTACACATATCTACTCATAAGTCAGCATATGGTAAATGTCAGCCACCCTATATTCTGATACACACATACAGTATGCATATGCACACACACACACTACAACTCTCCAGTGTGCATATCTGCCTGCACGTGCATTTGTGTATGCTTATGAGTGCATATTGTGTGTATACATTTCTTGCATGTAAAGCAGTAGAAATACAGAGCAGCATTGAAAGACCTACCTCCCCCTCTCCTCCTCCATTCTCCCTCTTTATCGTTCTCTCCTTATTCCTTCTGGATTTCCTCTCCTTCCCTGTCGCTGCCACTGAACTATCCCTCCTCTTCCCCACTCAGTCTAAAATCACCCTGACCTCTCTCTCTCTCACTTTCTGATATTTAACTCTCCCCTTTCCCTCACTCTCTCAGCACACTCCCCTCCCTCTCCTTCTCTCTCTGTCTCATTCTCTCTCTACGTCTCTCTCTCCCCAGACAGTTGACTCGGAGCCAGGGTCCATGAGACAGTATGAGAGGAATTTAAACAGGGGGGAGAGGTAGAAACAATCGTCTCTTTGCGGGTAATATCTCTTCTTCTCCTCCTTTTTCCTCCGTTGCAGCACTCGCTGACCACACATATGGATTACATTCCCAGTGGAGCGGCTGGATTTAAGCACTGTGTTTCTCTCTCCCTCTCTCTCTCTCTCTATGTCTCTCTCCCTTTCTTTCTTTCTTTCTTTCCTCCCTCCTCAGCTTCAGATGACGTATGAGACTTCAAACCAAGTCCAAGGCTACCCGTAATCATGTAACTGATGAAGAAGGGTATCTCACACAGAGTGCATGTGTGATTAATCAGATGGGCTACTGAACATTCCATAACACCGTGGTGAGCGTCTAATGTTCTATATGGGTCCACATAGTGTGTGTGTGTGTGTGTGTGTGTGTGTGTGCGTATGCCCAAAATAATTGTTGATGATGAGGTAGAGATTGTAGTCTCAGTTTAGTCTTTATTCACTCATCTGTTTCTATTGTTATTCCACTTCCATATTTTTTTGTGTTTTCATTTAAACTTTGATTAACTATAATAATGATGTAGAGAGTGTGTTTGTATTATCATTGTTCTGAATATGGCCCACACATTACTTCACACTGCTGACCCTTCCTGTACCCAATCCTCCTAACACATTGCAGACTCACTCCACCACTTCACCTCTCTTTATGCTACACCCATCTGTCTCTCCACTCCTCCTCTTCCTTATGCTTCTTCTCATATACTCTTTTACTCCTTTTCTCAACTCCCTCTTTCACCTTTTCCTATTCGGTCCCCGTCTCTTCTCGGCCGTGCCAGTCTTAGGATCTGTCTGGTTTTATGTGCCAACTTAGTACAGAACTACAGAATTAGCCTTGAATAGCTTCAACCTCTGGTTTACCTCGTTGGTAACCAGCCATCAAACAGGGAGCGAATAGTCATCATCAGGCCAAACATTTGGGTACAGCCAGGCCAGGTTTGGGGCCATTCATGAATTGAATTGAGAATGCATAGTAACAATTCAATTCCTGGAGATGGAATTGGAATTGGAACTGCACCCGCTTGTTAGTGGTCCTAGTGTCCAGTGGCTATGTGATATGCCATCAGCATAACAGACTGAAGACAGACATTGTGTGATCTGGTTGCCATAGACGATGAAAATGACTCACAACAAAACCAGCTCCAGCAAAGTCCTATATGTGGCTTTAAATCATGATCAAATAAATTATGAATACAAAGCTGGAAAAACGGATTTTGCACTTGCTATGCAGAGAAAGAATTCACTCTTGTTCAGGCAATTTGGAGACAACTGAAGGATTATGGCAGCAACCCCCATTGATTTCATAAATCTAATCTAATAATAGTTATATATTGTAGTACTCTGAGAAGTCTTCTGAGTTATCCTTCAGATTCTCTTTTCCAATGCAGTTGTTTTGTTCATCTCACATACACAAATCAAAAATCGCATCACTTTTATCACTGTATATTTTATATATCGCTTCTTTTCTGAGTTCTATCACTGTACAAGTAAACTGAAATTAATCAGTTTCACAGCAATGGCAATGAAACACAGCCAAAGATTATCCCTCCTGTCTATCCAAGCAGAAATCAAACTTAGATAAACAGCAAGATTTGATTTGGGGTCATTAGCCTCGATCTCTAAGCTACAGTTCAGCCCTGGATAGTATTTGAACTCTTTTTTTCCCCCTTGTCCTTTAAACCAACTCTCTCTCTCTCTCTCTCTCTCTCTCTCTCTCTCTCTCTCTCTCTATCTCTCTCTCTCTCTCTCGCTAACCCCAGGCTGGATTGGTCCAGGATATTGCTGAGATCTCATTGTGCCTGAGTTTGTTTTTCCACTGTTTTCCGAGAACATTCGGCACAAAGGTTCGGCTGTCCGAAGCCATGTTTTATTGCTGCCGGGTATTTCCCAACATCCACTCCATCCAAATCAGACAATATGGCCAGTCTTCTTTTTGTTTCTAGTTTGGAGGAGTTTGGGTTTTTCAATCTAATTCTACAGCTGGTTGGTGATGTTGTTTCTGTGCGGGGTCAGAAAGCCAAACTACCACATGGTGTAGCATGGCTGAAATGGCATGCATGGATGAGTTGATATTTTTTCCACTATATAAACAAGGGTTAGACTGATGCATGGGTTTGCCAATATATCAGGCTGATATTGGCCTTTTATTAAAAAAATTGTCAATGTTGACCCACCTGATCACAGCAATTCCAAGTCGATATATATAAGTCTAACCTTGACTGTAATGTGCCATTTTGATCACATTACACACAAATAGGCATGAATATGTTTTTCTAATTCTAATTCTAATTTTATTTTGGACGTCTGACCGGAGAAATCATTCCAGTGTGTGTGGGAGGATTTTACTCAACAACCCAGGTGATGTCACCATCTGCTGTCCTTTATAGAAGCTGGCATCACCTGGCACCAAAGATCAGCCAATAGCAGATGGTAATTTTGGTAGCATGCTTTTTACCATTAGATTTATAACCAATTCTGGTTCTCGTACTCATCATTGTACGCTTTATGATTTGGTTGACTGGCCGTCACTTAATCTACGTAGACAACTTCATTTGTATATTTTTGTGTACAAGGTCATGCTGGGTAAACTCCCCTCATATTTATGTAATCTCCTGACGCAGACCTCCAGCAGTATTCAGCTTCGTTCCACCAGGTGGCTTCCTTACCAGGTTCCAAGGGTTTGCACTGAGCTGGGGGAAAAAGCCTTCTCCTACTTTGCTCCCTGGACTTGGAATAATCTGCAGAGCATACTACATCTTAATAAACTAGTCCCCTTGGAAAAATTTAAAGCCATGTTAAAAGTCCATGTAACTGAGAAATGCAACTGCCTTAATTGAGCTGGATATAGTCTCTTCCTTGTGTGTTTGATGTTTGTATTCTCTGTCTGTTGTGTTTTATTTCTATTTAAACTGTAACTGGTGTGCTGTCTTGGCCAAGTCTCCCTCGGAAAAGAGATTTCAATCTCAAGGGACTTCCTGGTTAAATAAAGGTTAAATAAAAAAATAAAAGATGTCAGCTGTTAGTTTGGCTTTCAGTGGAGAGTTTTAGTGTCCCATGGTCTAAATGCTGTTTCTTTTTCACCCTGACAAGAATAGAATTTCTGGGAGAAACACTGAGTCCTTGTCTAATTCTGGCATCAACATGACAAACATTAATTCTCAGTTCACAGCTATACAAGTATCATCATCATGGTCCAATGGATTTCATTTCATTCAGTCGATCGGTAAGTCATTAACGCAGCACTGATTGCCATAGGCTGGAAATATGACACTGCCGGGTCAGTGGTTATTATAGGTCCCATATGGACTGGCCCATGCTGCATATTACATCTGGTTGAGTAGAGGGATCTATGGACAATATCAATCAATTAAATCCCCTGACTGCGGACTGAGGTTTGGCAGCTTCATTGTTGTGCCTACTTATGCCGGTGATGTTAAGTTCAGGACTGAAAATAGATTTTAATTGGAATTTATCACTGACGAGGTTCAAATTTGCCTACATTGGATAGATTTTAATACAGCACTGCTAGAATGATTTTCAATGGATTTTAATGGAAAACACCCAAAACATCTGACTATAGGAGTGGGTTGATGTGGTCAAACGGATACCATCATACAATTATGCTCAATACTGCAAAATGGATGGAACACTGTAGAATGGAGTATCTATTTGGGACCATTTTTAGCTTCATCAAATGCAATACACCAAGTTTTTGCGAGATTGTCTGGTTAGTCAACTTGGCCATTTAGTGATGAGACCATTAAAATGAAAATCATCCATTTGTGCCTGGTGGCTCCAGTGCTCAATAGTAACACACTCATCGTATGCTATATTGAGTTATAGTAGACTCCATGCTAACACTTTAGCATACACTGTGTTGAGCGGTAATAGGCACAAGCATTATCATAAAGTGAGAATATGAGACCTTGTAGAAGCTATAATGCGAAATAGGAGTAATGTTACATTTTATGCAGCTAAGTCAGTTTTTACTAGATTGATAAAATAAATAATAATAAACAAAACAAAAATAATGTACTGTTTTAAACTATCAAGGTCTACTTTCCCTCTTTCTATGGTGGTGTGAGATGGAGGAATGTGTACAGCAGGGTTGGGGTCAATTCATGAATGAATTCATCAATTCCAATTCAACTGGTGAATTGGAATTGGAATTTGAAAAAACCTACAGGAAACAGAATTCGTATTGAAATCGAATTCAATTAAATTCTGTGTTGTTTTTTATGTGTTCTTACCACATATCTGAGATCACATGTAGTGTTAAAAAAACAAACAGAAAATAAACCTGGCGACATCAGCTATATTGAGTTAATGATATTTATTTATTTATTTATTTTTAATTTAGGAATCTACAGGCCATATAACAAAAACACTGGCAACTTTTACTCAAAGGTTTTGAGTACTACTATCATTCAAACATAGTGTATGCTAAAGTGTTAGCATGGAGCACCTGCCAAAAACTGTATTCCTTTAAGCATTGACCGACATAACTGTTTATGAAATATGGGTTTGCCTTTATTTAATTTTAGATTATAAGTATTCTTCTACCTCTTTGTGAATATACTCTGTCAGTTTTCTGTTACACTGTAATATCCACTCTTAAAATCTTAAGATGTTGTTTCAGTGAATCATATATTGTCATATTTCAACCAAGCTTGTTGAAAACAATAAAATCATAAATTATAAAGCAGAAAAAGTGTCCAATGGCTATGTGATATGCCATCAGCATAACAGACTGAAGACCTCTATCCAGACATTGTGTGATCTGGCTGCCATAGATGATGAAAATGATTCACAACAAACCCAGCTCAGGCAAAGTCCTATATATAGTTTTAATTAATGATCAGAAAAATTCAGCAAATTATGAATACAAAGCCGGAGAAACGGATTTTGCACTTGCTATGCAGAGAAAAAATTCTCTCTTGTTCAGGCAATTTGGAGACAATTGAAGGATTATGGCAGCAACCCCCATTGATTTTATAAATCTAATCTAATAGCTATATATTGTCATACTCTGAGAAGTCCTCTAACAGGACTTATCAAGCTAAGTATGTCACCCTGGTCACGACAGCACCAACACACATGTAATGTTTTTAGTAATATTCACACGCTTACCTCTAAACGTGCACATACAGTACTGTTGCAACCATTTCAAATGCTGAAGGTAAACTGCATTTCATCCTGCACCTCAGACCAATCTAACCAGTCCTTCGCCACGCTGAACTCTGCTACTTTATGCCAACACACACACACAGGCACCCACCCACACACACACACACACACACACACACACACACACAGAACAGCAGTAAAGATAAACCCTGACTGTTTCATTAGAAGATAATAGTGTTGCTTGCATTAAAAGATGCTTTAACACCCATACAACTGGAGCTAGTGTGTGTGTGTGTGTGTGTGTGTGTGTGTGTGTGTTCATTCCATAGTCAGGTCTTGTCTCTCTTTGTTCAAGTAACATGTCTCTACCTGTTTCATCTGAGTCACACACTGTGGGGTGGATGACCATTCCTTTCTAACACACACACACAAACACACAGCAGAGACTGCATGTTGTACAGTGAGGGGTCAAGCCCACTGGTCTTGCTTTGTGTTGGTGTGTCATTAGCAGTAATAGCCTCTAATGAGCCACAGTGAAAACAAAGGATGAGACACAGGAATGTTTTAATTGGCAAAGGAGAGGAGGAGGAGAGTCCGGAGAGAGCGAGAGAAGGAAGTGGAAGGAAAAAGGAAAAGAGGAAGATTTGTGGCTGTTTGGGTCTGGTTGTTCTCTGTGGACCAGAGATTGAAAGGGAGAGGTTAGCCTAAATTACAAAGTGAACAGAAAGTAGAGAGAGAGAAGGAATACAAATAGGAGATGGAGTGAAGTGAAGAGAGAAAGAATGAGAGAGCGAGAGGATAGAAAATATGGAAAATGAAGGGAGAGAGTCTAAAGAAAATCAGACTGAGGAGTACAAGAGGGAAAGCAAGGAAGAATAATAAGGCTTTTAGTTAAGCTTAGATGAGAGTACAAGCCTGTTCATACAGAGGGCAGTTTAGACTAAACGCCTGGTCTCAAGTAAATCACGAAAAAAAGCAAATCTTGGAAAAACTCTTGTTGGGCTCCATTTGGTCACACTACAGGATAATCTGACTGGCCTGGTTTTGACTAGCTCAGATTCACCCTGAAGTCCTGACTCACCCCGACTAACCCAGACTCACCCCAACTAGCCCAAACTCACCTGAACTAGCCCATATTCGCCCCGAATTGCCCAGACTCATTCAGACTGGCCCAGACTCACTCCAGACTGGCCCAACCTCACCCCAACTGCCCCCCTGACTGGCCCTGAATCACTCCAACTGGCCCAAACTCACCCTAACTGGCCCAGACTTAACCCCATTGACCCAGACTGACACTGACTGGCCCAAAGTCACCCTGACTGGCCCAGACTCACTCCGGCTGGCCCAAACTCACCCCAACTGGCTCAGACTTAACCCCATTGACCCAGACTGACTCTGACTGGCCCAAACTTACCCTGACTGGCCCAGACTTAACCTGACTGGACCAAACTCACCCCAAGTAGCCCAGACTCACCCCGACTGACCCAGACTGACTCTGTCTGGCCCAAACTCACTCTGACTCACCCCAACTGGCCCAGATTTAACCCAACTGGCCCAAACTCCCTCCGACTGGCTCAGACTCACCCTTTATTCTGAAAATGATATTCCGCGAAAGCGCTGGGGGTCTGAGTCTGTGTTTTCACTGTCTCAGGAAAATACTTGACTTTATGCTCCATCTAACAGTTTCCCATCACTGTGTCTACATTGAGGTAGGGTAGATTACTACCCCACCTCTGCTGAATTATTGTGCATCTATTGGTGTAAAAGGTTCAGTAAAAAAACAGTCATGTCTCCACCAGACAGACCTTAACCAGTAGTGGGCATTATGTCAATGCCCATGATAGATGACAACAGGGTTTGACTGCTAAGAGTTTTTGTAGACTGATACTGATAGCCAATATTTTGCAAAAAATAAATAAATAGATAAACAATAGAGTGTTTATTTCTGTTAGGGTGGAAACAGCTCTGAAACGGCAAAAAATAAAAACAAATAATTATACATATTCATGCATACTTATGCGGAATCTGATCATAATGTCTAATTAGAGTGAAATTAAGGGTTAAGGTTGAGGACTTAAGCATAAGCAATGAGTTTATTGATCAATTCTCATTTTTAATAAAAAGACAATATTGGCTCCATATATCAGTCTAACTAATGGGAAATCTCTGCCAAGACAATACACATCTGTCTGCATGGAACAACAGACAGACAACACAGCTGCACTGTCTGCTGCTTAGAGACGCTTTGTCCAAGAGCAAACACACTGGAAATAACATCAATGTAGAATGTATGTGTGTATGTGTGTGTGTGTGTGTGTGTGTGTGTGTGTGTGTGTGTGTGTGTGCGTGCGTGTGTGTGTGTGTGTGCGTGTGCAAATTTACAGTAGGAAACATGCATGTGCGCACATGCACACACACACAATCTTATTGCAAACAGCAGCTCTATTCCAGACATCTTGTCCAAGAGGGATCCATACAAGCACGCCTACTGTAGAGGAAGCTTTCTATTGCTACACTGCAACCCATTATGTTTCCCTAAAGGCATCTTCACATTATGGTTGTCTTAATTCCAGTGTTGGTTTTCATTTTAAGATACTTTTGGGAAACACTGAACAGAATGTCACAGCAAAACCGTAGACAGAAAGTTCCTATTGTTCAATGTTGACACCTTGTGGCTACACTTGAATGTGCGTGAATGTATGAGTGTGTGTGTGTGTGTGTGTGTGTGTGTGCTGTCCACCACTCACTCCATTGTGATGGAACAAGATGCCTGAACCAAAGAAAACAACACACACACACACACACACACACACACACACACACACAAACGCTTGTATTACTATATTTGTGGGGAGCTTCATTCATGACATTCTGTCCTCCATGTGAGGACATTTGGTCCTCATAAGTATACAAATACAGGAATACACACACACGCACACACACTTCTACCCCGTCCTCCTTATCGTCTCTCATTTCCCATGTTTATTCTCTTCTTTACCGCTCTCCTTTCATTTCTCCATTTCATCCCATTCATTCCATTTCAACTCTCCCCTTTCCACCTACTGTACTTTCATTCTGTGAAACTTACCCGTCCCCTCTCTCCATCTGTTGCTCAGTCCATATACTATACTCGATCCTCCACTTCGTTCTTACACCCTTCTACCTTTTCATTGCCTCCGTCCCTCCCTTCCTCCTTCTTACTCATCAAAGTAATACAGGTTCATGCTAGCCCATGACTCATCTCAACCTCCACGCCCAGACTTATATGTACTCTTTCTACACCCAGAAAAAAAGGGTTCTTCTAGGGTTGTTTGGTATAGGCTAGTGGTTCTATATAGACAGTGATGTAGTGGTAAATAAACAAGAGGGTGAGCTATAACTTCTAGTCAGTGGTCATCATAAGGCAAAGAAACCAACAATATGCGCATAAATCAAATAGTAATTCAGCATAATTTACATCACTTTGATACTACTTGTTGATACAACAATGTATACTATGTATGTACAGCATGAAGACTAATTTCAGCCTAAAAAGGTGGTAAACTGTATAAAAAGTATTTTATTTATTTATTGCCAATTTTGGATTTATTTTATTTACTTGTTTATCTAGTGAGGTATTATTATGTATCTGTTTATTGGCTTGGTTATGGCCAAGTGAGAATTGGGTCGTTATTCAGAATGGTAAATGTTCACAACAAGTTGTTTAAAGCTGCAATAAGCAATTTTCTGACCACTAGAGGGTGACAGAAACCACAGCACATTTGTAAATAAAGCACAGCAAAGCTACTACATTACGGAGGCCCCTTAGGACAAATCTAGCGAAGGACCGTGCATAAAGTTACATGTCCCACAATGACAAGTGAAGATAGGTAGCAAGTTTACTAGTTTACCAAGTTGACTCGCTCGCTTCATCAGTTCCACCATTAAGAGAATTGTTTTCAGGAATGGGAGGGGGTGAGGGCCGCTTTTAAACGGCGAGCGAGGTGCCAAGCTAGTTTAAAAAAAAAAAAAAAAAGCTACTGAATGGAGCGGGAGGAGCTTCGTTCCGGAGCAGAATTTGACAACAAGCTTTAGAAAAGAGGTGAAAACAGCAACACAGCTGGCCCGCATGGATGTTGGTCTATATCATTATGTCTCAATGAAATCTCCACACAGCACACATGAGTTTCAGGATTGGTTAGAAGGTCTGATATCGCTTATTGCAGGTTTAATGTCATGGTGGAGGAGTCCAATTGAAATATATCTAAATAAATAAATAAATAAAATAGAACCCTTTTTGTTAAGAGTGTAGCTCTTGATCAGTCTCATACACTGCCAGGTGTTATGGCATACCCTCCAGTGAAGTTCTACTGTAATGTCTACTGCTCACAGGAGAATGGGAAGGTATAGTCAGATACATTTGTGTGCATGTGCATGTGCATGCTCACATACACACTCACATGCACGCACACACACACTTTTCCAAGAAGGTGCAATTAACTGGAGGTGGGGCATGATTGTGTGTGGGTTTGAAGTAATGAACAAGTGGTTTATAGGGTTTGGCTGTGTGGGCCCGGGAGAGCAATAAGGAGAACAAACAAAACACACACACACATACGCAAACACACACACCAAGATGTTTTTTTTCTTAGTAATTGCATCGGAGCTCTGCCAAAAATATGAATCACAGTGCTTCTAAAACGTTTGGGCTTTGACCAAAGCTTTTGAAATGTGTTCTTGCGATTGAGCAAGAGGTTCACTCCTCATGGCTAGGAGTGATAGTCTGGCGCGATCAAGTCAACCAAGAAGAGAAAGGAAAGCAACTGGGAAACTCTGGTTTTAAATAGTCATTTGGGAGATTCGGGAAGGCCAGAATAGAAGTCCCTGAAGGAGTTCAACTTTAGACTTGGTAAAATACCAGCAAATGGGCCCTATAATTGCTGGCACCTCTATTGCTGAAAGTTCTATTCATGTTGTTAGGCTGGGGCTTTGGCTGCCAGCACAACCATGGAGGAAGCCCAGAGAGTTTTTTTTTTTACTGTGATAAAAAGCAGCGATAAATAAAATACTAGTCTTCTACCAGGGGGGTGTTCTTTGTTTAAAGTTGTTGTTGCTTCGTCTAAGAAAATGTGTGAAAGAAGAATCCAGAGACTTTCCAGGAATACAAAGGGGATGACTGGGTCTTTCAATGTTGGGGACACTGGACATTGAACATTGGTGCATTTGTGGGTGGCACACACACACACACACACACACACACACATGCACACACACACAGAGACCAATACATACATACACATACCGACACACACACAGACTGATATGGGGTTTTTTAAAACCGATACAAATATATATATTTTTTTTTACCTGATATTTTTTATCTTTGCATCTCAGCATCTTTGTATCTAATATCTTCAAATTTGATCATTTTCATGCCAAAAAATTTCAAGTATTTATTGGTTTTCCACGTTTCCTCCAGAATTGTATTCTTGTTAGGGTGGAAAAGCCTCTGAAGCAGCATTTAGACTATCATGGGACACTAAAACTCTCCATTGAAACCCAGACTAATGAAATTCTTTTACCACCTATTCAGTGGTATTGTAACTCTGGGATACATAGCTGCCTTTAAATGAAGACTTAATTTACAAAAAAACATGCGCAAAGAAACAAAATTCATTGCATGTTTTACAGATTGTTGAGTGAAATTCTCCCACGCCACACTGGAATGATATCTTTGGTTAGACACCTGATATAATAATAATAAAGACATGTTGACTAGCTATGATCAGGGAGGAATCTGCATCATATTAGAGGTGGACTGCACAAACTGGACCATATCTGATTTTTAATATAAGACCAATATCAGTGAACCAATATCCTGCAGACAGACACATAAGTCTCCATTTAGCAGAGAGAACGGACAACAGTATTCTGTGTTCTGCTTCTCTGCCTTGTATTTCATCCTCTGGCTTCTTTGTCTGTCTTTCTGGTTGTCCAACCTGAGCATTGACGCCAACCTCCAGGCAGTCGGCTGCCAGGCTGCCAGGCCGCCAGGCTGCCAGGGAAACCCAAACATAAGTGCCAATCCCACCAGGGCGGGTGCAGACCAGACCGACAGCCTCCAGACAGCAACCGTGCCCATGTCTTGGTCCTGTGCCAACCCCACACCATCATAATAAAAGCTAGAGACACACTATCACTTTTGTCATCTAAACGCTGTATGAAGAGATCCAATTGTTGTGAGAGTTTAGTTGCAGGTAGCCTAGATTAGATGAAATTTGAATGATAATGGACATTGAGAATAATGTAGTAATAACTAAATCAAGATACATCCTCACTGATAGATTCACGGGTTGAAGCAGGTGTCCATGTGCATTGCTACCAATTCCCATTATTAGGTGGAAGATGGAAGAATATACAGAAATGTGTTCAGAACATGCAGATGTGCATTGTTCAGATGCAGATGGTATTCCATAAGAAAAGAGTTAATTATTATAGGTAAGTGGCAGCATTAACCCTACACATCAAATAGAACAACAGTTCACCATTAGCCTCTGCTTGGGCCTGGAGATTGTCTGTTGCTGCACTCATATCATGTAGGAAAGATGGTAGATACACTTAAGCTTTCAGATAGTAAATACTATAGAAAATACTGTTCACTCAGCTTTCAGATGATAAATACAGAAAATACTGTTTACCTCAGCTTTCAGATGGTAAATATTAGTTGAATATACTGTTCAACTCAGCTTTCAGATGGTACATACTACAGAAAATACTGTTCCCTCAGCTTTCAGATGGTAAGAACATAGGTCATTTTGTGATCACAACTCTTAAAATGCCATGGCAAGACAAAATACTTGCTGGATCTTTGGCTTGTGGTTGACATTAGTTTGCTGTGAAACATGAAGTCAAATGTCTCACTCACTAAACGTGTCAAGTGTGAAAAGGCTGAGGATACTTAACCAATTAATATCTTCAGAAAAAAACTTTGTGCCTTAAAGGCTACAAATGAGTATGAATGTGTGAACAAGCTGTTGCTTTTAAACTTTAAGTCGTTGCGGCAATTATTCCCATATGATGTCAATGTAGCATGTAATTGTTTGCCCGTTAATTTGATGTTTTGCTAGGCTTCCAGCACCACTAGCCTCAGGCTTTCTCTGTTTACTGCTAGCATGCTACTGCACCAAGCTACCAGCTAACACCATTAGCCTGAGGCATGTCTTGTTAGTGTGTTAGGTAGCTAGCTGAGGCCACTACGCTGTAAATAAGCTCTGGAGCTGTCAGGCTTAATCTGAAGTCTGTAATTAGTGGCACCCCACCCCGTTTTAATCCACCCGCCCACACACACACACACACACACACACACACACACACACACACACACAGACGCACACTGACACAGGCACACACACAGACACACAGGCTGTTGGCTGACACTAACAGGCACCTTCTTTCCACTGCTGCTAAATATACCCCAACAATTAGCTGTTAGGCTAAAATCAATATTACGAAAGAATACATTGAGGACAGAAGGAGAGTAGGAAGGAAGGAAGCAAGAGACTAAATAAAGAACTGAATAAATCTGTTAATTTCCCTGTTGTCATATGAATTCATAACTTGAATTTCAGTGATTTTTGTGTTTTAACTTCTATTGAAGATGACATGTTCCTCTCTGGGTTGAGAAATAGCTGCAAACATTGAGTTTATGAAACCCTTTACAAACCCATTGGATAAACGCAAAAATGCATCGTGGTCAAGAACAAGGCAGTATTCGTTCCTGAAAATTTGACATTTGGGAGATACAAGGTTTTCACGTACAGCAGTGATTTGCAATTTGAGCATGGCCAAAAAATAAAAAATAGCAGTATATGATTATCATAACTAACTGGGACTGGGACTTTGTAGTCTTATGTGGTAATTACAGGCTAGCGACCAGAAACTAATGTGAGAGGTTAGCTTGGGGGACCTCATTTACTGGCTGGCTGCTTTTTCAGTGACAGGAGTGCGGGTTGAGGGTTAGCCGCAGAAGCTAATAAAGTCAATTAGACTGCAATCACACACACACACAGACACACGCACACACACACACACACACACACACACACACACACACACAAAGAGCCCCCATCCAAACTAGGAGCACATGTTGGGATGTGAGCACTGGGAGGTGTGTCCAGTAAAAGCCAAAAGAACAGTGGTAACTAGAAGTGGAGAACAAGTTAGGTGCATTTACTAATGCCATGGTTCTGAGGCCTCCAGGGGTCCTTGAGTGGATTCCAGGGTGTCCCCAACAAAATAAGGAGGGGTAGTTTTGTTTCACCATGACTAGAATTAGAATTTATCACTAGAATTAGGGAATATATAAGAATGACTATTCTGATCCTGGAGAGGTTTTACTGTTGCCACTATTATCTCCTCATGTACAGCGTAGACAGTGATACAGTTCAATGCTAAATCAACAACTAAAATCTAACTAAAATTTTCCATAGGGATTTTGGACTACACACTAAAAGGCGGAGATGCTAATCTATGGCATACAAATTTATTCTATTCTTGCGACCGTTATAACATCATCTGAAGCGGACATGCTTGAACTTTGAAAGCTCTTGACCAGGGTTAGGCAAAGTCAAACCTCTCACAGTATTACAAAAAGATTGCCAGCAAAGCACAAAAACAAATTTTGGTACTCTTTGAAACATAGTAACTTCAGTTAAAACACTTTAACACAATGGATCCTTTATATTTTAGAGATACTGAATGATACATGTCAAGTAATGGTAATTGTATGTTAAAATAGATGTACTGTATGGCATTTTGAAATACAACATGTCAAGGCCTTCAACTCACATTAACCTTCAGATGTCACATAAATGTAGTGCAACAGTTTGAATTTGTGTACTTTACCTCCACTAGTGGTGTTACTATCAGCAGCTTGTAGCCACCTGGATAAGGACAGGCTATGCTTAACAGGCTTAAGTGTGTCTGTCCCGGCGTGACCAGGGCTCTGGGCTAAATGAGACCAACGGGATAGAGATGCATTTACCTGTAAAATGGAATACCAACCAATGTCCCTCACTAATCTACATATCCTTCAGGAATCCAATAGAAAGGTCTGTCCCATTCACCTTGTTCGACTCCGCCCACTTTGTTCAGAGGTTTTCGAACACCTTTCTGTTTTACTCTGGTCTCTGAACTTCATAGTAAAGATATGAGGATTTACCTCCCTTCCTCATCCACGGGCATTGGCAAACCAAATAGGCCCTTTTCACAAACATGGCTGCCGTACTTCCGCAGGGTGTAGCTCGGTTCTCACCATTGCCAGCGATGTTAAAAAGCCAACTTCTGTCGCCCATAACTCTGTCTGTGATCACTTATTTTGTTTCAACATAGTGTACAACACAAAACAGGTGTTGTCATTGACATATCTTTCTGTTTCTGTTGTCAGACGACTACGATATTCACTGTAATCGAGGGTCACAAAATGCTAACTGGCTAACCAAGGCTAACGGTAATTTCTGTACGCTTAGCATTTTGTGACCCTCGATCAAATCACTATTTTTTATAGTTGCGCAGTTGTCTGACAACAGACACAGAAAGATATGTCAGTGACAACACCTGTATTGTGTTATACATTATGTTGAAACACAAAATAAGTGATCACAGACAACAGAAAGTTCGCTTTTTAACATTGCTAGCAATGGTGAGAACCAATCTATACCCTGCGGAAGTACGGCAGCCATGTTTGTGAAAAGGGCCTATATTACCTGTGTACACTAAACTCCAGACGTAATGGCTAGTTTTATCACACTGAATATTGCAAGTACATGGACACTTAAATGCATGCTGTGTCACTCACAGGCCAACTGCATGCAAGCATGTCAAAGAAGGTATGAGGACCATGGTTTTATGGTTACACTGTGGATTAAACATTTATATCGAAGGTCAGTTGTTTTCATCCACCTGGAATATTTAGGACTTCATTGCTATATTTTTCTACAAAACGTCTAAATATTTAAAGGGTAAATATGTGAAAAGGATGCAATTACAAACTGATTTAGGTTTTTGAAAACCTCTTCTTTTAAACACTCTACTCAACAAAACAGCTTTTGCAGAAGAAATCACTGCGCTGACCGTCCACCTCAGCATCATGCTTTCTCTCTTTCCTCTCTCTCTCCTTGCCCTTCTCTTGTTTCCCTGACTTCCTATGGTGACTACAACGTTAAAGTCCATTCTTAGAAAAATGTCCCACGCTACCTGGAAAGCACTGGCGTTCAAGAAAAATAAATATGGAAATATGGATTTTGGAAATGCTTGTTTTGACTTTTAATCAGAGTCTAAACATCTTTAATAAAATGCAATGAAAGGGGCAGATGTCTAATTCATATTTGCATTTTAGTTTAATTTGTCCCTCAACATACAGTAGCTTGAACTCTCTTTGACTGGTGGCCACGCCCACTATGACGACATCACATCAATACCAACAATAATGTGAATACTAAATACCAACAATGGCAACCTGCAACCTGCCATCACGCAAACCAACTGATGTTAACCTTTGTGATCAAGCCAATGCAAGTAAATGCTGCACAAACCTCTTTGCTAGATCTAGCTTGAAACAAAGACATCCAGTGTAGGTTCTTATGTAATTTATAGTTGATTGTTGTTTATAGTTTTTATAGTTTTATAATTCAGTCAATTTGATTTTATCTGAGTTTTGATTACAGCAGCTGTGACATTCACTATTCAACTTTTGCTTAATATTGGATTATTAATAATTACATCAGGTTACATATGATCAGACAGTGAATAATGTAAACTGATGCACACGCACACGCACACACACACAAGCACACACACACAAACACATCTGAATATATCAGTCCCTTTGCTGATCGACCTTAAAGAGATGAGTGTGGGGACAGGACAAGCACACACACACACACACACACACACACACTTTTCTCTAGTCACACCCCACAGGCATGGTTTTATTTAGTTCTTCACATCAGCAGCAAATCTGGCTTCAGTGGTAGCACACACAGACACAGATATGCATGAACACACACACACACACACACACACACTCAACTGCATCTCATCCAACAAAGACACAACAGAAACTAACCACAAAGAGAGAGAGAGAGAGAGACAGCAAAAACAGGAAACCCCTCTGCCTTCTCTCTCCCCTCTCTCTTTTCCCTCACCGCTTCCTTCGCCTATTAAATAAAGAGCATGTGCAGCAGTGCTTACCTTCTTTCACAGTCCCTTCTCTTTCCCCTGTCGTTTCCCTCCTCTTCTTTGTTGCTTTCTTCACTCAAGTCTTCCTGTTGGTAGTAGCTGCCTACAGCATGCTAGGGCTTGGTTGGAAAAGGGTGGACTGGAGAAAAGAGAGAGAGAGAGAAAGAGAGAGAGAGAGAGGGAGAGAGAGAGAGTCAGTCTGCATGAAAGCAGGGAATCGAAAGAAGAAGAGAAATTTGAAACCGCCAGCGCTCCTGAAACAATCATGCCCCCCTTTTTCCTCTACTGCTGTCTACCTCCATCTCCTCTCCTTCAGTGACTGCTTCCCTCCCTTTTTCTCTGCCATGCTACATCACCCACTCATTCATATTTACTTTGCATTGTCGTGTCCAACTTGGACGGACCCCTTCATCCATTACCATTTCCACCGCTCTTTTGTTGTCACTTTGCTATTCTCCCCTTCTTTTCTCCACCTCCCCACCCACTGATCTCTCACCTCTCCTCTTTCCCCATTTCTCTCTCCATCTCCATCTGGCTCTCTTTCCTTGTTTCCTTTTGCCTTCTCTGAAAACCACACACGCCTCCCTCGGTCTGGGTTGAAGGCGGGATAGCAGAAAGAAAGGGGTGGAGAGGAGAAAAAAAAAGAAGAAAAAGTCTTCTTTCCCACATTTTCACCATAGTCAATTTATAGACTTTTATTGAGTTTGCATGGCACGCATCCCGAGGGTGCCCTGAAATATCAGCAGCACTGTAGCGCATGGCTGGAGCTGCACTCCAAAACACAGCGACTCGAAAACAACCTCAGGCCCTGAAATACAAGTCACTCAGCTCACTCAAGCACGGTCCAGGTTTTTCACATTAACATTTATATTGGGAAGCACGTTACACTCATTCATATTTACCATACTGTACATCAGTGATTCTCCTTTTTCAATATCAAGGACCCCTAATTTAGTACACATTAGGGCCACGGACCATTGGATGAGATTTTGTCTCTCGGACCCAAATCTGAGAATATTTTTATTGTTAGATATGATTTTGTTCAGAATTTCAAGACTATCTGTATTGTAGGTAGAGAGATAACAGTGAAATTCTGATCAAAACAGTAATCCTTCTACATTCTCTAATTCTGTGAACTTCTTGTAAATGAAATAATGCTGAAGTTTAACAATTCGTCAATTTGCTGCAGACCCCCTGGAACCCCCCTCAAGGATCCCTGGTGGTCCCCGGACCCCACGTTGAGAGCCACAGTTCAACAGCAACATGATTCCATAGACTGATGATTGTAGGACATTCCCAGAACATATGCATGACGGTGCCTGGAGCACATAGTACACATAGATGCATGGTCTATGTTTTGTGTGTGTGCATGTGTGCGTGTGTGTTGCTATGATTATATGTCTTATGGTTGCTCAGCATTAGTCACAGGGGGCTTCTTGAGCAAAACACAGGTGTGCAGGGAGTGCCCACCAGAAAAGGAGGGAGAGGAGGTGGAGAGAGAGGGATCAATGGGGGCGGATAGAGGGAGATGGAGGGAGGGATAGATAGAGAGAGATGGAAGGAGAGACGCGTGGCACGAAAGCAAGGCTAAGCTTGTAGTAAGGGCTGGATGAGGCACGCGACCGGATGGCTGCAACACACACGTATTACTCATCTTCCCCCCTTGATCGCTCTTTGTCTCGCTCACATGTCCACACAAGCCCCCACCACACACAGCACACACACACACACACACACACACACACACACACACAGACATACCACTGAAATCCAATCACTTAGTGCAGGCTGCTCCAATGGCAGACATGTGTGCACATCCACACCCATGGAGTCAATTTATAGCCAAACAAAACAATAGTCGCTTTCCAAACTCAATGGCGTCTGATGCAAGTGAGAGAGAGAGAGAGAGAGAGAGAGAGCGAGAGAGAGACTGTGTTGCTTAAGTTGTGTTTGTGTTGGGCCAGACTGTGCTGCTACAATGAGGAGATAATTGTTTTCAAAGCAGTCAACAGACTTCAATACAGTTAAAGTTGCCACAAGTCCCCTTACCAGAACGCTTGGCAGCAGTGCAAGAGTGAGATCTTGGCTTGTCAGTGACTGTAATGCTGGGAACACACTATAAGATAATCGGGCCATTTAACACCATATTTGGACTCGAGTCACATGACTTGGACTCAACTCGAGTCACAACGGATTTGTAAACCGTTTCACAATCCGTTCGCACAGTTTACAAATCCGTGCGCGGTTACATGCACTCTTCTGTTCTTCAGCAAATGGACCTTCCTTGCATGGACCACGGTGACCACATCCACCAAGTAAGTTCAATGTTATCTAGATGTAACGGCAGATTTAACGATAGTGAAATTAGTTTTTACAGTTAAGTTTAGTTAATTGATTTAGCTTTGTGTTTTTGGAGTTTCACAGCTTTTATGTGTAATTTAGCATTTAGTTTACAAATCCGTTCGCACAGTTTACAAATCCGTTCGCACGGATTGTGAATCCGAGGGCACGGTTTAGAAATCTGTGCGCACAGTTTACAAATCCGTTTGCACGGATTTACACATCGAGTTTTTATACGGTTTTAACGGACCCTGCACTCAGCTGACTGCTCTGCTCCATCAGATCAAGTGAAGAGGTATCACTCTGCTCATTACATAAATGTATTTATTTGTTCTACACAATTAAAATCATTCCATTGTCGTTTTGGCATCAAAGGCCTTCATCAGAATATAAGCCATTATATTCTTTACAATCTGCCTTTGCGGGCTGAAACGTCAGTGGAATGATTTTAATATTGCAGAACAGTTTGTAGGCTACTGTCTGCTCCTCACCGATTAATATGAGGCGCGGAAGTGGACAAAAGGGATTCGAAACCTCGCGCAAGAGGGAATGAAAGTATTGCATCGCGGAGAGTAGGATGGAAACCTCGCGCTGAGTGAACTGAGAAATCTTGCCCGATGGAATGAGAGCACAAACTCGCGCAACACTGGTCCAATGGTCGCGCGGAACCAATCATAAAGCTCACGCAGAGCCAAATGGAATATCAAGCCATGCACAGAGCCAGTTCAATAAGGCTACCAACAAGGAAGTTAAAAATATAAATTGGCGTTTTAGACTGGAATTATGTGAACATTATGTTCTTCCACCACGAAAAAGGATTATGTGGCAATAGCACAAACGTTAAGGTTAGGCAGCTAAAACAATGTTTTTAGGATAAGACTTTGGTCATGGTTGAAAACACTTAATGTAAAAATTAAAACTTCACTCACAGTAGAAAACCTCTTTGTATGATTTGGGAACCCAGGTCGTTGGAGTTGACCGCGCTATTTCTAGGTCTAACTACTTCCTGTGTCTAGTTGTGCCTCCTTTACGTAATGCATTCATGGTGGGACAGTGTAGGTTTCTCACTTTTTGTGCACCTGGAAGTATGTTCATGACATGTTAACATAGTAATGCAGAACCAAAACAATAGATTGTACAATGTATTTTGATCAAAACAAGTTTTGCCAATATATTTGCATGATTTCAAGATAGTCATCAGAGTTAGCTAAAAAAAGACCGAAGACAGGGCGATTTTGCCTTTAAAATGAACGTTGAAACACATTCGTCACAAGGGGTTTTATTTTGAAGGTTGCGACCGGAAGTCCTTTTTTATTTTACCTGGCTTGATGCAATTGCGACGCAATCTGCCTTTGTCACACTTAAATTCAAAATCTCAGTTGTCTTGCTATGTGTGTGTTTTCAGTGTATGTTTTGTGTGTGGGTGAGCAGATGAGTTGATCAGTTTTTAAGGCAATTTTAGTCAGCCTACTTTTTCCTTTTTTTGTGATATCTCTCATTAAAGAACATTAAATGTCAGATCTCTGTGTGTGTCTATGTGTGTGATGGCAATCCCAGATATAGCTCATGCATGTCTATCCACTCTGTAATCAATGAGTTCCCACCACAACTTTTTGCAACCAGAAACACCCAGCCATATAAAAACAACTCACCAGACTGACGACTGACTACAGTTTCTCTGCATGGCCACATGGAAGGCTGGAAAAACAAGTGAATCAAAATGTCACTGGAATTCTCACACTGAAGTCAATCTCATCTCCTCTCATGTCCTCTCTAGAAATGATTTTGCTGTGAGCTGGGGGTTCAGTGCCCTGCAGTCAGTACCCTTTAGGGTGTCGTGAGATGATTTAAAGTGGTAATCCATTCCATTCGCTTTTGGTTTTGGATTTTGTTGTCATCGTTGGTGCTATCACTTGTCAATCAAACTGTGGCTATACTGTCACGTCTTTTTCCTTTGATTTTCTGTTGATGAAGCTTGGGTTTCCATAGGTGGCACTCTTCTCTTTGTGGCTATCGCTGCTCATGCTAACTACCTAGTTCTTCTATTTATTCAAAGCAAACCATAAACGTAAAATGCATCACTTCCTGTGTGCCAGAGGATCACCAAACAGCTGGCCTAGGGTCTCCTCTCCTAACATCGATTACCAAAGTAGTCAGATGGATGTATGTGATTTTCTGTTAAACTGTATTTACTGTGGGGCAACCTTGTACTTAACCTATAATGACAGTGAACAAGCACCAATAACATCTGTTTTGTCCCCCCATAATTACGCTACTGTACCCTGTAATTATTTTTTTAGTATGCTGTAATTACGAAAATAGTTACACCATAATGATTACAAAATTGTTACCCTTAATTTCCGGACTTCTTGTTCTGTAACCCTGTAACTACAGCATTGTTAATTTATTAGTATCCCATAATTACAAACTAGTTACACTGTAATTAGCGGGCTGTAAAATAAAAGCGTTACCAAAAAGACTTATTTATATGAAAATATTGGATATTATTACTTTAACAGAGCATCAAATAAGATTTTTCCCGTCTCATATCACAAAATGACTATAGGGAGATTGCTAGGGTTGTTGTTACTACACACACACACATACACACACACACACGCACACACACACACTGGATAATACCAATAACCCAACGATTACTTGGCCAGCTGCTAATTTGGAGCCCTTCTGTAAACTATAAGGGGGAGGTTGTTCCAATTCATTTGTGACAGAGCGGTCAGAAGCCTAAGTGTGTTTTTTTATGATAGTGCTTATGGGAATTGCGGGCATATGTTGTTGAAAATATTACTGAATGTTGTTTTCTTTTAGAAGGCCTATCCTGAAGTAGCTCATTCCTAGATTTTCCAAGTATCATTTTAAAGGCGCCATCAAGCGGCCGTCACTGATGTTGCAATTCCTACTGGTCACCAATAGAGGGTGATAAAAGTCATATATTATTTATTGCCCCTTTAAAGAATATGAAGAAAATATTCTGTGGTAGATTTTTTTTTCTAGTGAAAAAAGTATTTGCAGACTCTAAGCATCTCAGCTTCTCCCAGAACTGACACTTGAAACTGAAGCTGGGTAAATTGTAATATGATACAGCAAAGCAAAATAGAATATAAATAAGAATAGAGCAAATGGGGAGTATTAAACATAATGCAACAGTCAATTTCAACACTAGAACATTAAGTATATATCTTGATATTATTATGTATATAGGAATGAAAAGTATGAACTATATGGATGAGCATGCATGCAGGTGGTGCAAAATTACAGCAGTACAACATACTGACAAAAAAATGTATGAAAAAAATATAAAAAATGTGAAATTTGAATTGAATTTGAAAATAAATAAAACTTATGCAAATATCAAGCTATGTCCAATATATAAAAACTGAGAAAAAAATATGAGTATGAAGAAAACAAATGTGAATTTAGTGCAAATATACAGGATTTGCAAAATCTTATCTCACTCCTCACAATCCCTTTCCCTTTTCTGTCTCCTCTATTCTCCTCTCCCCTGTGTGTGTGTGTGTGTGTGTGTGTGTGTGTGTGCTGGCCTGTCAAGGTGTTGACCCCTGGAGGTGGAGGCCAAAAGTTAAGTGATGACAGAACCACTAATGTAAACATACTGCAGCCATGCATCAGGTAGCTGCAGGAGACCACACACACACACACACACACACACACACACACACACACACACACACACACACACACACACACACAAGAAATATAAGTGCTCACATGAACACACACAAACACCACTTTGTTTTTATGCGGTTAAGCTCTAAGCTTCAAAGTGTTGTTGAGTCTGAGTTAATTCTAGCTGGGGATTTAATACTAAAACTCAGATTTATCTTTGGTATTAAGTGCATCTCCGTTTCCCCAAAACACAGCCATGATGTTCCTCATTCAAGATCTTTCGTATCTGCAATATCTGTAGCAAACCTATTGGTAATTTTGAAGAAAAGCATAATACTTTTCTGTATTTATTTCTGTAATAATAAAGCCAGCAGTGAATATGAAGAAACCAGTCAGTTATCAGAAGCAAGGTAATTATAGTATACTAAAACTAAGATGAACACCAGGTGTTAAAAATCATTGTAATAAACTGAAATAAAAACAAAAGAGTAGACTTTGTGAAAAAACTAAAACTGAACTAAAACCATCTTGTCTACTTGTAAAACTAAAATAAAACAATATACTGTATATATTTCATCTTTTTATTTATACACAGGATAAAAAAGCACAGATCCTGTACCGACCCACGGCGCATGTGTTCAATTCTATGCACTGAAGCACTAGGACACGGTTAAATTACCTAATTCCACTAACATTACTTAAATACCACAAGATGACGTCACCTAGTGTTAACGTTTGTAGGGCAGCGAAGACGAGTTACTGTCTGCAAATCCCTGTTACTAACTGTGGAATGTTAAGTTTCACTTTTGTTTTCACACCAGGAGACTCTGGATTGAGTTCAGTGCTGCTGGTCTGCTGTCTGTACATCTCCAAATTACAGCCATGACGTGATACGACATCAGGCGCATTAGAAATCAATTTAGATCCATTTCTATACACTGACCAACTTTTGATTTTGTGCCTCTGTATCTGCCTGGTAAGACCATCCTGATCACGTGACGTCACATTCTGTTTCGCTCCATGGATCAGTCTGGACTTCTAGCCGCCCACATCGATTTCATGAAATTACAATGTAACCAGGCCAATCAGGGACTGCGTCGTAGTTGATGACGTAACCGGGCCAATCAGGGACTGCGTCGTAGTTGATGACGTAACCGGGCCAATCAGGGACTGCGTCGTAGTTGATGACGTAACCGGGCCAATCAGGGACTGCATCATAGTTGATGACGTGAAATACAGGCCGCCGTTGGCAAAACAGTAATGACGTCTCCCGAAGCAACGAGCGGTAACATTAACGTTAGTAGAGTAAACACAGCATAAGCGCAGTTATTGCAGAAATAGATTCAATAACAACAATTAAACAAGAACAAGAGTATGCACTAGCGGAGTTTCTCGGCGGAAAAGACGTTTTCGCCGTTCTTCCAACTGGATTTGAATTTGGATTCGCTGATTGGCTGAAGGAGTTTGTCTGTCAAGGCAAGTACTCCCGCCCACTGAAATCGATGTGGGCAGCCAGAAGTCCAGACTGATCCGTGGAGCGAAACAGAATGTGAGGTCACGTGATCAGGATGGTTTTACCAGGCTAGGGAAACACTGCATCTCACAGTCAAAAACGCCCTCTAGAGGCCATCT
The DNA here is from genome assembly GCF_048128805.1 of Centroberyx gerrardi. Lineage (NCBI taxonomy): Eukaryota > Metazoa > Chordata > Actinopteri > Beryciformes > Berycidae > Centroberyx > Centroberyx gerrardi. The sequence continues at coordinate 2,872,960 of NC_136001.1, read as the reverse complement.
GACGAAGCACATCATCTCACTAAGCGTTACCTGACTGACTGACTGACTGCCCCTGAATTTGGCTCGTGATGCCCTCGGCATATTGGATTATTATATTCTCCTTATGCCTGTATTACCAACCGGGCAAGCAGGGCACATGCCCTGGGGCATTTCCCGCGTCCGTGTTCAATGCATTTTGCAACATTTCACTAATTGAAATGTGCAGCCAGGTGGGACCCTGACACACACTTACCTGTCTCAGGCCCCTAACCATAGGCCACAGTTTAGAATGATTATGGGGGCCCAAGTCACAGTCTCTATTGACAGTGGGGGCCCAAAACACGATTTATTTTGATACGGAGGCCCCAGCCACTATTATTAAATTGCCACCCATTTATTGTATGTTTATAAGAAGTGCATTAAGTGAATATCATCCAACTAAGATACAGAGCACTAATTATATACTGGTGGGGCAGGGGGGTCAAGGTACAGACATAGCCAACCTTTTCAATAAATTTCAACATTTAACAATTTCTTTGGTTCTTCATTCCCGCCACCTGTCACCTCGCCTCCTTAAAGTCACAACCTGCAATCCAAATGTAAACAAAAGGAAGCCCCACCACCTAACAAAAATTTGTCTTGGGGTTGGACAAATCACTCTCAAACTGAATGAGCGAGCTCTAGATAGAAGGAATGGCAGTTTGTAATAGCTAAAACTGAGTTTCAGATTACTTTGAACCTGTAAAGGTTTACATTTCTATTGTTTGTGAACAGGCTAGTATCTTGTGTTACGGTGTGTGGGTACGTACCAAGAGGAGGGGGGGCCAATAGGACATGTGTTCCCAGAGGCCCTGTGGTTGGTTAATCCGGCCCTGATTCTTGTTTATGGGTTGAGAAAATTCTCCGACCCTTAGTGCTCATGAAACCCTTTCAAAACCCATTGGAAAAATGAAAAAATGCATTGTGGTGAAGCGAAAAACCAGACTGTTTTTCTTAGTTCCTGAAAAGTTGACATGTTGGAGATACGTTTTCATCCAACAGCGACAACATGTGCTTTATCCCCAGATAAATATGCTGAGTGCTGTCACAATGACCTATTCCCTCATCTGACAGTGCAGTCTAGCGGTTAGAGAAGACCTTTTGGAACCAGAAGACCTCGGGTTTGTTCCCTGTGTCCTAAACCCCCTACCTGGTTACCCATTGTAAGTTGCTCTGGATAAGAGTGTCAGCTAAACGGCTAAAATGTTCCATTTCAATCTCCACTGCCTATCAGTGTGCCATCACAGACAGACAGAACAAAGTGTCATTTTTGGTGATTCAGAATGAAAATGAATGTTGTCTGTTAGACTCTCCTGGGACTGGGATGCTGCAGCATTGACCTTTAAACTCTATGCTGTGCCCTAATGTCTGGCTTACTTCTTCGTGGTGCATAGGTCAATGGCTCATGGAGGATAGTGTGTAGGTATTACTGGAGATTGAATGAGATTTGAACCCTGGTCCTCAATTAGCCAAAAGAAACTGAACATGAACAAAAGGGATATTTAGACTTATAAGGCTCACAATAGCAGCATAATTGAAGATGACATTCCAGTTGACTTGGTGAAATACCATAATGAGAAATGTCTGGGTGCTGATGGCTCTTCCTGTTTTCTGTCTCCATTGTGTATTATAGCTAAAAACAAATTAAGTAAGTGAGGAGGGTGGATCACCCAGTCTCCTTAAAAAAAGAAACATTTTTCATCCCAAATCCTGAGCTGAGAATTTGCTTGCTTCAATTTTATTAATATTACTTGCCGTAGGTTGCCATGTTTGGTTATAATTTCATTAGCACTGATTTGTCAAAGTCCTTCTGATGCTTGTGTCAGCATGCATTTCCTGCCTCTAGAACTTTTCCCGCCTACCGTATCTCAGGCTACAGATATTACTATTGTGACATATTGTTATTATAACAGATATACCGCCACAATCCAGGACTTTTGGGGGGAGTAGCCTATACTGTGTCAATTATGGTTCTTTACACATTAGTGAAGGGTAGCACTTGCTGCTGATAATCTTTCAGATACCATTGCAACACCAAATACAATACAATACAAGTCCATTTTGGCTCCATTGTTCATCAAAAAGCTCATTTAAAAAGTGTTATGGACTAAGTCCTTATGTTCTGAACTTGAGTGAATAAGCAAGTGATACGCTGTCTTCAAACCAAGGAAATAATCCCCAAACAAATCCATGAGCAGGGCAATCTTGGCACCATACTTTCCACTATATTGCACATTAACAATGCTTATTTGTCTGCTTTTGTTGCAGTAGAGCCAGAACCCAGGATTTTTTGGGGAGTATATTGGTTATGGTTCTTTACGCATTTGTGACAAGTAGGACGTGCTACTGATAATAACAATATCCCTTTCAGATATCACTGCAACACAAAATACAGGTTAATTTTGGCTCCAGTGGTTGCAATCAATACACATATACAGGATGTAATTTGCAGAATGACAAGCTGTTTCATTGTGTGTCCATGTGTTGTGAACTTTAAATGACAAACTCTCTTCAAACCGAGGAAATAAACCCTGAAAAAATACATTTGCGGTTTGGGCAAGACACTTTCCACTACATTGCGGTTGGGCCTTTAACTTCTGTCAGTCTTTGTTACAGGCGTTCCTCTGGGGCATCCTCTAGCTCAGGGTTGCAGTTAAAAATGCATGATTACAGAGGTGTCAGTCAGGATGAATGGCATTTGGATGATGAATGCTGCAGCAACAGGAGGGCTAACTGGGGAAAATAGGCCAGTGTGAACCAGTAATGACACCAGTACCTCAGCAGGAGGCAACAAAACAAAGAGGAGAGAGACGATGTAGAGGAAGAAGAGGATGAGGAGGAGAGAGGGGAACAGAGATGGAGAGATTCAAGAATGTAAGGAAAAAGACAATAGGAGAATGAATGAAAAGCAGTATGAGAGATGGGAAAACAAAATGAAAGAGGATGCAGGAGCGAGGGATGGTGAAGGAGAGTTGGCAGGACGAGGATGGAGAGATTAAAGGCAAGTCATGATGAGATGGAGAGATCAAAAAAAGAGACGATTGCTGCGGTAGCGTTAAGACTGGACCAAAGAACAAAGAGAAACCCTGAAAAAAGATGCAGATGAGATGGGAGGGGAGGGGGAGAAAAAAGGCAAGGCAGAAAAAAGGAGGAGGAGGTGAGGAGCCCAAAGGTGTCAGGAAAGCAATTCAGCATGGAGAATGAGATGAGGAAAGATGGGTGGGACAGGGGATGAAAAAAGTCCAATGCAATGACAATGATTTGGTCAAAAAGAAGTTCTAAAACTGAGCAAAAGTTTGGAAGTCAACAACAGGAACAGCGGTGAAAAGTTAGTCAAAAGTTCAGCAAGTTCATTAGAGGAGATACTTTCTCCATAATGTGCAATTTAAAGCTGCCCTAGGTATGATCTTTATGCAAAACTCCAGCCTAAATCAGAAAGTGAAGCTACAACGGAGAAGAGCAGAGATTCCCCCTATTTGCCCAAATTAAATTTTGGTGTCAGTATGGTCATTAGGCTCGGCCGATATCCAAAATTTAATATTGCCATATAGTCCCGCCAAAATATCGCGATATATGCGGGGGTGATATACCAAAGTGCGAAGTTGCCTAGTGCAGCTTTAACAGACATGAGCAGTATTTAGATGACATGTATTTGAACTACAAGTAATTACATGTATTTTAATTCAATACATTTGTCCACACCAGTAACTTATTTGTAATTTATTTTGATACATTTATGGTCATGTATTTTTATTTTGTATCTAGATGCATTTTACTGTATTTTTGCCCATCTGTGAATAGAGTGATGTATCCAAAAAAAATAAAAAAATTCTGACAAGCAGTATTTTTGGACTAAAGCTGCCAATAGCCGATATTTTGTGTCACTACTCGATATCTTTAAATTTGATAATTTCAAAATTCCAAAAGAATTCCCAGTATTGAGTGTTTCTCTCAGAATTTCGTTCTTGTATACATATATATGAATAACATAACATAACATATATATGCAGAATTGTATGAAATCTGAAAAAAATATCTCATTAGAATCAATTCAGATTAAGGGCTTCCCAGACAAGCAGTGTTGTATTGATCAACTCTACAATAAATATGTAATCAACCATCATATCCATCATATCAGAGGTGGAATACAATGACTGGACCACATCCCATTTTTAATAAAAGGACAATATCAGATTCAAATATTGGTCTAGCCCTAATTTCTAAATATATCTCACCCACTGTGTTATCAGTATGCCTTCACACACAAGAGACAACCCATTTGTCTCTTTCTATTCCTTCCATCCCTCCATCTAAGGAGGAGACGCTGTATGATGTGCCATTGGGTTAAAGTGACATTCATACAGAGGAACAGTTGTGCCCTCAAACAGTAGCACAGGCTGTGTGTGTGTGTGTGTGTGTGTGTGTGTGTGTGTGTTGGAAAGACTGGGTCATCTACCCAGCAAACTGAAAAAAGAAAAACTCTTTCTACACAATTTTTAACTCCTGTCTCTCTTCATTTATCATTCATTCCCACTTCCAGTTTCATTATGTTTTTCTTCCCTGTCTTTATAATAATAACAATGATAAAAAACTTTATTTATATAGCACTAATCTAAAAGCAAGGTTTACAAAGTGCTTTAAAGAAAGGCATCTAGCAACTGATAATACCGTTACCAGATAATGTAATAACTTGTCAAAGTGTAATACAATATCCTTCTAAATGACTCAAAAAAAACTTCATAGTAAAAATTTTTTTCCTGATAATGGAATACATTATTAAATTACGCAGTAATTGCTACATGATAAGGGGTGTAAATTATTGTTAATTATTACATTCGGACTCATAGGGATCTTGTATTCCATTTTTACAAGTTATTACATTATCCAACAGCTATTACAAAAGAGTAATCGCATTAATTGGCGCTGTCATTAATTTTCCTTACATGGCTCACTTCTGCTTCAACTTTTAAATCACCCTTCGCATTGTGGGGAATAACGTTGATCTCCTACAGGCCCACAATCCATCACTTCGACATTTCCTCGTGACATAGCAGCAAGTCTGTTTTGTTACTTTAAGGGCGTTTTCAAGTCCATTTTCCTTTGTCTTAATCAAGGGATGAGCTGTTGCTTTGTTGTACTGACGTATTCTTTCAGTTATGCTTCAAAATGTCAGGATTTAGTGAAATATATATAGAACTATATATATAGGCTACATATACAGTATATGCCTCCTGTAGTCGGGTTGGATCATGAAGCTGCAGGGTTGTTTTGGAAACGTTGTGCGCAACCTGACTCTCAACAAGGTATCAGTCTAATTCCTGTGTTCTCATATGGACATTCTTTTTAAAGCTGCACTATGCAATTTCCACACACTAGCAGCCCCAAATGGCAGAGAGAGGCAACTGTTTGAATTGTGAGGACTTCAATAACCAGCAATCCTGTAAGGTATCGTCAGTCAACTGCACACAACAGGCTGCACGCTGCTCACTGCTGCTTAGGAGACAGTCTTAAGTTTCTATTTGTCACTTCCTGTGTGGAGAAGATTTCCCACCAGTGACCATACCGACACCAGAATTTAAACAGGGCAAATCTACGACATCTCAATTAGTGGGGATGGGACACTCATCTCTGTTGCAGCCCCACTTCCTGATTTAGGCTAAAACAGCTGGGTTTTTACATAACAATCTTGCCTAGTGTAGCTTTTAAGTCAAAGCATAAAGTGTATCTGGATTAGCATGTAAACTGGGGGCTTCTGTAGATCACCCAACCCTGCAGCCTTGGCAAAAGAGCCAACACAGTGGAAAGAGGGAGATAAGAGGGAGGGATGACAACTGAAGAGAATGGGTCAGACAGAAAAGAGGGAGGAGAGAGGCAACAGAATGCAACAGAACAGACAAAATGAAAGAACATCAGGGATAAGCAAAGAGCAGCGGATGGGGGGATGCTAAAGGGAAAGAGAGGATGATTAAATGTCATTGCAGTTACAAGCACACTGATTTTCCTCTCTCTCGTCCCCACCTCTCTTTCCCCTTGCCACTCATAATCAAGCCTCTCTAAGCTGAGCGAGGCTGCTTCACCCCATCAAAGGCTGCAAGGAGGAGCATATGTGTGTGTGCGTGTTGGTGTGTTTGAGTGCATGTGTTCATGCATGTGTGCATATGCGTGTGGATTACTTCCAACTCAGAGAAGCTCGGGATGTCAGGGTCGACAGTAATAGGCAGCCTCCTAGTGCAGAAAAGATAATCGCCCCTTCGCTCCGTTTTGGCTTATGAGCAGACAGTTTTGCGTTTCCCCTGCGATGCACAGTGGCTCACACTCTGACATGGGATTCATGGGATATTCATTTTAAATGAGAGCGCAACAAACTGATGTAGCCGCAGCGACACTTTGACGCAGAAGTATAAAGTGGCCTTAACAGCCTCAGAGTGGTGAAATCAAATGTACATTAGAACACAACAATAGTACAGAGAGAGTAGGATTAGAGAGAAATTAGTGTTTCCCCCAGTATTTTATTGTATGTGATAAGACTACTACTACTATTACTAATAAAAATACATATTGATGCATACTTGTGTGGAGTCTGATGAAAAAATATCCTTAGAATCAGTTCAGGTTAAAGCAATATTCCACTTAGTTTCAACATGGGGGTTATTTGGCACTTGACCGCCATGAAAACCAGAATATAAACTACTCACCATGTGTTCAGATTTTTACTTCACATTCATTTGAATGAGGCCACGAAAATAGTCTGAAAACTTACAGTTAACACGTTCGTAAACATATTCAACTACAGATCCCGCAACTGTGCTTTTCAATTGACTGTGGGTCACCATTATTTTGCCAAATAGCATTTTTATTGATAGAAAAGAACATAGCGGAGGGATACCATTTAGGAGAGATAGTTCCTGTTTGGGAGACTGGATCTACTTTTATTTTTAAATACCAATTTTAGTATAAAGCAAGAATAGAACTGCAAAATGACGACAGACCCAAGATTGCTTTATTGTCTTAAAAGTGGGATCTGTTGTTGAATCTGGTCACAAACATGTTAAATGTAAATTTTCAGGCTCTTTTCGTGGCCTCATTCAAATGAATGGGAAGTAAAAATAAGTAAAAAAAACAAAACGCTACAAACTCGTCCAGCTGCATCTGATCTTGGTGATTAGTTTATATTCTGGTTTTCATGGTGGTCAAGTGCCAAATAACCCTCATGTTTAAACTTAGTAAAATATTACTTTAACGGCTTCCTATAAACAACCAGTGTATTCTACAATAAATATGGATTCAATCAAACTGCACCATATCCATCATATCAGACTGGACCAGATCCCATTTTTAATAAAAAGACAATCAGCTTCATTTTTATCAGTCTAACCCTGATAGAGAGGATGATTAAATGTCATTGCAGTTAATAACATTGTGATGTTTCTTGATACTCTGCTCCACAGATATTCAATTCACTTTCCTTTGCAAGTTCACCACTGAGTTAATTAATATTAAAACTGCCAGCAGGCTTCATGTAGGAAGCATTTTAATAATTCTGGTATTTGTTTTTCCCAGCAATACACTAGCATCCCCACGCCAATCTATCAGATAAAAACCAAATCAAGTGAGCCCCTTTCATCCGATGTTAATGACTGTATGGAATTCCTTGCTGTCATTGCATAAGATGTGATAGAAGAAATAAGTTAGGGTTAGCTCTTGTCAGCAAAACATCATATTTGATGTGATTTGTGTTGCTTTTGTATGGGTGGGGAATTCATTAAAATCGTGCAAACCCACTGACTTCACAAATTTTCATGGGAACGCAGATCTCAGTTTAAATCCTCCAATGCAATTAAACCACAACCTGCTGCAACAGTTGAGAGTAGTTGTTCAGTTCAAGGCAAAGACTCATGTATTCTCATATCCATCAAGACCTTTGAGGGGTTGATTGAATAAAAAACTTGGAGAAAAGACAATTGCGCTCCTGTCTGTCCGCACTGTAGCACATGAAAGCACTCAAATGAATGCCATGAAAGCCAACACACCCATTTAGACTGGCCTTGATGTCTCCAAGTTTCATAAATGTATTCAAGATCACAGAAGCTCAATGGCAAATCAATCCATCGTTAATCAGTAATGCGAAAGTCCTGGCAAATCGGTTTCTCGCAGGTTTTGCTGAAACCAGCACGTAAATACAAAACTGACTCAAATATCCTAGTTCAATAACCTACTTACCAGTAAATCCACACTGGGGAAAGTAATCGATCTGGACGCCCCATAGCTATCAGCAAAGTGCGAAAATAGTATGGGAAGTGTGTACCGTATAGAAGACAAACATGAGCGTGGGACAGTGTGTATCGTCCAGTCCCCCTCGCTGCCATTGTGTTTTGTTCAAAGCTGATTGGAAAAAAGAATGAAAAGAGGGAGGTTGGTGGGAGGGAAGGGGGGGAGGAAGTCTTCTGTTAGAGGTGGGAGCTGGTGGGAGTTAGCGTTGCACTGCTATATTAAAGGTCCAGTCTGATTTGATGGCTATGATGCAGTTTGATATTGTATATTGTATATTTTATTGTAGAATGTATCAATGCTGGTTGTCTTAACCTGAACTGACTAATGAGATCAGATCAGATTCCACATGTGCGGGAATGTTTTATTAAGTATTATTATTATTATTATTATTATTATTATTATTATTATCAATTTTACTTGATAGCCTGCCAGCTGAGATGAGGTTAAACTGATATACGGAGCCAATACTGCCCTTTCATTAAATAATGGATATCAGCCAGTCACTTTTGTCCACCTCTGATATGATGGAGGTTCCTCCCTGACCACAGCTGTATAAAATAGTCCTGCAATGAAGTTTTGAAGTTATTTTTATTATTATAAGTATGACGTTTTTAGATACGAAGTATCAAGTACTCAGAATTCACTGGTTTGGGTTCTTTGGACATACAGTATGTCATACCAGCAATGTGTGTGTGTGATTATATGGATGTGTATGCATGAAGTATTAATGAATCATCTAAATACTTCACTGCCTTCCCTGCAGGGAGAAATCAAATGACCTTTTGAATGTGACAGTTTAAGGCCTAGTCCACACTAATCCGGGTACATTTGAAAACGCATCTTTGTTTCTCCTTTTTGGCCTTCCATCCACACTAAGATGACGCTTCCAACCAACGAAAACAGAGATTTTTTCGAAAACGCTCTCCCAAGTGGATGAATTTGAAAGCGCCGGTTTCGTGCTTTTCAAAAACGCTGATGTGTTTTTGTCATGTGATCTCAGGTGTATATCACTGTCATGTGATCTATACATGCTGTATCGGCTGTTTCAGTCAGGTTTCAATTGGTTTCAATGCCTCAAGGAATAATGGCCGTAGCTGGAGAGCAGCCCCAAACTTGCTCGTACAACTCGAAGTAGAGAAGAACAATTCTACCGTGAACACTTTTTCATTTTTTTTTCACACATTTTTTCGGAAACTTAACTTGCTAACGTTCTTCATTCTTAATAATCGCTCTGTAAACAACCACCTTTTAAAAATGCCGGTGGCGGAAAGCTGGTGGAAATGTCGTAAAGCGTCCAGCCCAAGTGGCCTGCGCATCCCCATGGACGAAATTATGCATTTTTGGCAGTTCATTGTGGACAGGGGACTTTTCGAAAATGCTAGTGAAAACACTAGTGTGGACGGAAAACTTTTGACACAAAAACAAGGTTTTCAAATTTACCCAGATTAGTGTGGACTAGGCCTAAGAAAGTCGCCCTTTAAACTGAGCTACAATCCAAAACAGAACCAAGGGCCATATTACAGCCACACAATTATAAGAATGAATTTAGCCTCAATCCCATCATACAATCATTTAATAAATTATTTGAAATAAATAATAATAATAATAATAATAAGCTTTATTTTCAAAACCGAGTTACAAAGTGCTTTACAGCAATAAAACAGAGGCAATAACACATCATACGAGATAAAGTACTTTAAAATAGAAAACACCATCTAAAAGAAAGAATACAATGAAATGGAATACAATGAATAAAAAAGAACAAATTAAAATAATTGAAATTGATTGAAGTTTTTAAGAAGTGACTTAAAGGGTAACTTCGGTATTTTTCAACCTGGACCCTATTTTCCCAACTTTTTGTGTCTAAGTAATGGGGACAACAATTTTTGAAATTGGTCCAGTATTGAGCGAGATCGCGTCAGCTGGCAGCCTCTCTAGACAAAACCACGACACAACTTTCAGGGACCATAACGGCCATCCAGCGGGGAGATTATCGGACTACCGAGGCTACTGTTACTTACCCCGAGCCCCGGCAGCAGTGTCCTCTACCGGGGAAATGGTCCCTTTACCAGGCGAGCCGTCCCGTCGCCTCCCCGCCGCCGTCCTGCTTCTACACCCCGGAGGAAGTTGTTTTTCACGGGGACCTGACTCTCCCACCCTCATCGGAGCGG